>NC_140494.1:68887820-70087820 GCF_964271855.1 Acomys minous
CCCCCTACCCATCGACCCCAGTTCATCAAGTCCCATCAGGACTGAGTATATCTTCTTCATCTGTGGCCTGGCAAGGCAGTCCTGTCAGAGGGAAGTGATCAAAAAACAGAGAACAGAGTCCATATCAAAGACAGCTCCTGTTCCCCTTACTAGGGGGCCCACATGAAGCCTGAGCTGCCTATCATTTACATCTGTGTAGGAGGCTTTGGTCCAGTCTGTGTATAGTCCTTGTTTGGTACTGGAGTCTCTGCAAGCCCCTCTGGGCTCTGGTTAGCAGAGAGAAATTAGGGTGGAGATCAGTTCTGGGGAGAGTGGGCTTGAGGACAGAGGGCTTGCAGAGGGAAGAGAAACGGTGGGCAAGGGCATCTCTGTGATAACCAGGAGAATTAGGACAGAGCAGGCTTCTGGGGGTGACTCTAACTGAGGCCCCCTAGTAGCAGGCGTCATGGAGACTGAAGAGGACACCCTTTAACTAGACAGGACTCTTAATGTAAGGAGGGAAATACCAACCCATCCACAAAAACTTTGACCAAAAATTTACCCAGCCTACAACATGTCCAAGGATAAATATAGAGCAGAGATTGAGGATATGTTCAACCAATGCCTAGCCCACACTGAGACCCACCCCATGGAAGAGCCTCAACCCCTCACACTAATATTGGTACTCTGCTTTGCTCACAGACAAGAGCCTAGCATAGCTGTGCCCCAAGAGGCTACCCCTGGCATTGGATCCAAACAGATGTGCAGACTCACAGCCAAACATTGGGAGAAGCATAGGGAGTCTTGTGGAAAAGTTGGGAGAAGGATAGAGAGACCTGGAGGTGACTTATTTCTACATTTATGACCCTTACTACTTAATTATTTAAGTATTTTAGGATTTAAGTTTAAATTTTAGTTAATTATTATTATTACTTTGCACATATGTGTATGTGTGTGTGTGTGTGTGTGTGTGCTTGTGTGCGTACACATGTTTATGGTTGTACACGCATGTGTGTAAGATCAGAGGTCAACTTTGGTGGATATCTTTGCTCAGGTCCTATACGCCCTGCTTTTTTGAGTCAGGTTCTCTCATAGACCTGACAGGCTGATTTGGCCAGAATGCCCCATGGACTTTACTACTATGATGTTCCTGTGCTGGAATTACAACACTACACTGAACTTTTTATGTGCGTTCTGGGTATCAACTCATTTCCTTATATAGTCAATTGTCTCTGTAGCTCCATTTTGAAAAAAAAAAAAAAGAATACCAGAAAAGTGCTAATTATCTGCCAGTTTTCCAGTTATGGCCAAATACTACATTTAAAGAATAAGATGGTTAGCAAAATCAAACAGAATGGGGGAAAATTAGGATTAAAAATTTTTTAGTCCATTGATATTTTTGAAAGTCCATTTTTTCATATCATGTATGTATATTTATGATGTAAATACATGTGTATGCATGTTACACTGTGTGTGGGAATGTGTGTGTATGAGTGTATGTGTTTACGTGTATATGCATGTGGCAGTCTGACATTGATATTGGGAATCCTCTTCAATTGCTCTTCTACTTTATTCATTGAGTCAGGGTGACTCAATTAAATTAAGAGCCCGGTTTTCTCTGGGACATCTCCTGTCTCCATCTTCCAAGAGGCTGGAGTTTCAAGTTGGCCACGTAGCCTTTAGGTAGGTTCTGGGGATCTAACCACTGAGAGACCTGCCTAGCCCTTAAAATCTACTTCAATGCCACTAATATGAGAGAAATTACTGCTGCATTCATTGTCTTTAAATTAAAAAAAAATGATGAATTCATATAGTGTCTATGATGACTTTAGGAATCCTAAGCAGAGCTCTTGAGGGAAAACTAAGTGGGAAGAGGTCAAATGCCAGATGAAAGCATATTGATGGGCAAATGCTGGTCCTGTCTTGTCACTGTGGCAATGTTTAGAAATTTTAACTGTAACTGGCATGGGCTGACTTGGACCAGAGAATATGCACAGATAAAGCATGAGGTGAGTCAAAGGCAGAGAGCTAGAATGACAGACCTGCCCTTGCTTATCTGGGATTTCAGGCATGCTTGTTAATGTTTGTGGGCAAACCAATATTTATAGATTTGATGAGGTGGGATAAAATGAGGGATATTCTGCAGACTCAGCATGCTAATAAACACATAGACCTTTAAACTCTAGCATATACTTACAAATCAGGCATGGGAAGTATATATGCTCCAGGTGATAAGTAGAGATCACATAAAAGTCATTTTTAAAATTAGAAATGTCAGATCTGCTTGTTTCATTGTTATTGTACAACAATGCCTGAGAAACTATCTGATTTAAAGCATTAATGTATTAGTTCAAACAATCTTTTACTTCTAGCATGCTATTCTCAATCATCACATATGAAGTATTCTATATACCTGCATTTAATAGAAAATATGTGTGTTGCGTTAATGGATGTTTAGTTGCTTTCTTTCTGCTAGTGGTGTAGGCAGCAGGGCCCTGGTTATGAGGCAATCTCATCTACATTTTGTTTGATAATATTTTAAAACCTTAGCTTGTAACCTATTTCACTTATTTTTTCATTTTGCTGATGTCTTAAATAGGCACAAGATTCAAGTTGTGTTGAAGTGAAAATAACGGTGTCTGGGTCAGATATGCAAGCATGGCTGTTATGAATGACATGTAGGACACTTTTGAAATAGCTTGTTTGTGCTTAGCAGGTGTGCAGAACCTCAAGTATAGCAAGTTTCATAATGTGGTAAAGGCAAGCAAATGCATATATCATCTTCCCCAACTCGTGGCTCAAGTTGTTTTTTTCAGCTTATAACACCAGTGCTCTCCTGTGAAGCCTGAGTGTGGGTCACTCACTGCCTGAAGTGGCTGAGTGGAGCTGACAGATGTACCATTACTGTGTTCCACAAGAAAGTATTTCTGACAATATGAAAATATCCTTCACATCCTGTTTCTTTAGCTCATTGGGAAAATGACTTATTTAAACCAGAAATGGGAACAAAGGGGAAGCAAATAGAATAGGAAATGAGTGGGTTTTTTGTTTGTTTATTTGTTTTTTGTTTTGTTTGTTTTAAATCAGAAAACCCAAATGTACATTTTCCTGAAAAAGTTCTGGCTGGGAAATTTACTTTGTTGTCTCATTAGTGTTTGAAGTATTCTGTAAAATAAATACCTGCATGTATGAATATTTTCCCATTTTTGAAACTGAAGTTGAGCAAAAAAAAAAAGAAGGAGAGTCTTGATGGGGAATTGAGCATGGACAGGATGACATAAATTGTGGAACCAGCTTTCAACATTCCCAAATGTCTTATCAATATATTCTCTTATCTACTTCACCAGTTTTCAGAATTTGAGCATGAAAAACAAAGCTTTGTAAAGATCAAGGCGTCAATATTTGCATTGTGTTGGCTGCTAAAGAGCTTTACAGTGAGCTGAGCTATTGTTTGCTTGCTCTTTAAAGGTACCAACATGACACATCATCTCCCCCCCCTTCATTATTCAAGGTAGGTGTGCACACACTTAATGAGCATAATCCATCACTTCTCAGTGAAAGGTGAATGACAGCATTCTACTCTGATACAGAGGGGTTTCCAGGCAAAAATCAGTAAATGTTACTTACCTCTTTATAAGTAAAGAGAAGGCTTGGATGATTAACTTTATCTTTGCAATATTGTTAATAAAGTCTTCTGCATGACAATTACTTAGTAATTTAGAAAAATTAGAAATATTTTTAGAATATTTGAAATTTTAAGTAATATTTGTGGCTAATACTTAACACTATGCACAACAATGATAATTGTAGTGTTTCATCAAGTTTTGAGTGATTTGTTATTGATTTGTATTTATGTGAATATTTGCAATATTATATAATAGAAGTGAAAATAAAAATTCATCTCCATGGAATCTTGGTAAATGTAAAGCTGGCAAGCAGAGCATCACATTTTGCTGTGTTTATTTTCAAGCTACTGAGAAAACTACATATTTAACTCTCTCAGATACTATTAAAAACTCCAAAGCTAAGCTATTATCATTCTCAAATGAAAGACTTAGAAAATAGTGAAACATCTTTCATGTTCCAAATAATTTACCACCTCTTGTCTTGAAAAAGTTGATATTAAATACAAACTATATTCATTATCATCTACTTCATATCTATGAAAATGCCACTTTGGCTACTTTTTTAATATTTTGGCCTCAAAGTCACAAACTGAGTTGGCCATATCTGTGAGTACACATTGCTAAGTCAGTTTGGCAGACCTAAGAACAACTAATTAGAAGGGAAATCACAGAAAAGAAGGGAGTGTTTGGAGGTAGGAGAGTAACAACAGGAAGGGAAGATGGGGGCCATTAGGAGGGCAGTAGGAGAGAGAGAGCAATGGATGACAACAAAGTGCAAAAACATATATGAATAGAAACCTTACAACAAAACCAGTTAACTTTGTTAATGTAAAGAACAAAACAAAGGAAACCCAAATTTTTTTTCAAGACAGGGTTTCTCTGTGTTAGCTTTGGCTGTCCTGGACTCACTTTGTAGACCAGGCTGGCCTCAAACTCACAGAGATCCATCTGCCTCTGCCTCCCGACTGCTGGGATTAAAGGCGTGCGCCACCACATCTGGCAGGTAGTCCAATCTTAAAAAAGTTAAAAACAATTTAACTCCCAAATGGAATAACTTAAAGAAAGAAAAAAACAAAACAAAACAATGACAAACACACCCCATGCTTCAATGATAGAGAGCCAAAGTGACCTCATCCACATGTGACACAGTTGTGCCAATTTGAAACACCTTACTACAAAACAAAATCCACCAAATCTAAATTCCATACAGCTTTACAAAAGTCTCCAGAACCATTATCACAGAGGTACCCAGAATTACTGTCAAGGAGGATTCCTTTTTGCCAATAGGATTTTGTAAGAAAGCAAACATGTCACTTTGAAATGATAGCTACAGAATAGATCAAAGTGATGCAGCTCATAAAATGAGCTCATAACATGAGGTTTTGAGCGTCAAATTCAGCAAGTTAAATGCAACCTTTAAAGGAAAGAGTTGCCTTCATTTTTATATACTTGGTATGAAACTACGTACAATTCTCATCATGCAAGAGGTAAAATTATCAGAGTGCCAGTAATGCTGTAGTGTTGGGTAAATCATGTTATAAAATAACTTTAGTTAACATTTTACTCTTATGCCCTAGAGAGACTTCCTCTTGCAATGTAAATCAGTTTTGGCAAGTTAAAATTATGATTACAAAAAAACTCCAGAACCCTATTAAGTAGTAAACTCAGCTGTTTCCCTTGTGTCTTTTGATCTACACTAGTTTAGGTCATAATATAACTGTCGCAAACATTGCACAGAATTCATAACTGCTTAGGTGCCATTATTCTGCCTGTGACTTACTCTGAAGAATTCTTTTGTTGACCCCGAGTCAAGCGTCCCGTAGGCAATTTCTGTTTGCTTGGCCAGGTCTTCCGCACTTTCTATAGGGGAGACCATTCTCTCCACCGTCAGGAAGGCAGCCAGATTAGCAGTGTAAGATGAAATGATGATGAGCGTGAAGAACCACCAGACGCCTCCAACGATGCGACCTGACAGGGATCTAAACACGGACGAAATCACAAGGTTTTCCCCTTTCTAATCCAGAGCGAAGAAAGAATTGTCACCAATTCCCAGTCATATGTAAAAGCTACACATCCTTAAGTATTGTGTAGTCTGTTTAATAACGAGGCTTACATTGATGCATAATGATGTCCTTTACATTATAGCTAAAAACGTCACGGCAAAATGACTTCATTGTTTTCTTTACAGAAATAGGGAGCTTTGCTCTCTGGCAGATAGTGAAGGGAATCTCGGTAACATCCCCCAGTGCCCTCTCTGATAGTTCAAAGTCTCTGAAGTAGGATTCAGGCATTGATTAAGTGACAACATAGTAGTTTGGTTTATTGGCAGTGTTTCAGCCACTCTTCATGGTGCAGAAGTGAATGTAGATATTAAGCTAGTGGAGTTTAGATTTTCTCCACATTGGTAGACACTTTCAGAGAATGAGTAAAAGCCCCTCTGAGCTCTGCAGAATGCCATGTAGGCCAGGATGAGGTTGGACTAAATAGGGTTGGAGGAGTAAGTCCCAAGTAACTTAACTTTGAGCCGACAGATGTCCTAAAAGTATTTTTTTATGCTGACATAACAATGTTTATCAAGGATGTGCAGGCGAGTTTAAGTCACAGACGGAAAGCTAAAATGAGATGAAATTTAAAAATGCAGAGAAGAATGTTAATATTTAATTTCACTCATTTTTATCATCAATATATGGTCTCTCCTGCTGGTATTGTGCTGGGTAGCCTATGTTTTCTCTGATGTGATACCTCCATAGCTTTAAAGGTCCCTCTAAGCATATGTCTTATACCTCTCCTTACAAACCATTCACTTCAGAAAGAAAAGAAGACTGCCCGTCAAGCCACCCCAGATTTTTTGGTATTTATATTATTACCTTTGCTTGGAATTTCTCTCAGCTTCCACTATCTAATGCCCAAATTCACTAGACCATTTTCTTCATAAAGTATGCCCTGATCTTCACAGAGAGACAGAGAGACAGACAAACAGAAAGACACACACACACACACACACACACACACACACACACACACACACACGTGCCACTTAAAACCGTAGAAAGTAATCATTTCCATGATTACATGTAAAGATCTATGTTGTATTGCAGGTCTCACTATATGCCTAGTACTGTGGAGTACCTTATGTCTACCTTTGAATTCCTTGAGCGCTCCATCCACTTTTTGGGGTATTTAAAATCTAGATGTTATTATGGCACTGCATCTTTTCACCTTTGTCACTTTTGAAGGCAAAAATAAAATGTCATTGACTGGCTGAGAAAAAAAAAAAAAGATATGGTCTCTCTCACTATGTAGTCCAGTCTTGCCTAAAACTGAAACCATGTAGCGCAATTTTCTCATGTTTGAGGCAATTCTCCTGATGCAGCCTCCCTAGTGCTGGAACTACAGGTAGGTAAATAATTATGCCTGACAAATAGTTTTAAAATATATACTTTTTATATTTGAAATTACGTTGTAGTTATTTGTGTGGGGGCATGTGCACTATTTATGAATACGGAGGTCAGAGGTCAAATTGAAGGAGTCGTTTATTTTCTTCTACCAGGTTCATTTCAGCTATTGAGCTCAGCCTCTTAGTTTGGTGGCAAGCATCTTTACCCTCCCCATTTCCAAACAATTTTGCCTTTGTGTGAAGAATCACTTGGAATTTTCAGGGTTGCTTCAGTCCCCATCCCTCTTTGTAAATTTAAATCAGATCTTTGCATTTTAAAACCTGGCATCTGCTACATTTTAACTTAGTGTTGGCTTGATCTCCATTTCAAAAAACTTGGTCTGCCCTGATTCTTCCTTCTTGCCTCCAAATGCTATGTTACTGAAATTTAAGATTTTTCCATTTTTTGGGTCTTAGGAGTTTAAGATGCATTGGGTCCAAAAGGCCTCCTTTTCTGAACACATACATTTCCAAGCATATTTGTTCAAATATGTTAAATGCAATATTTTGCTTCTTATACTTTTAGTTGCTCTGTGGGAGAAGTAAAGAATTTTTTGTGTAACAAGCTGGACTTTTGGTGATGTAGTAAATGAGTGGAAGTAATGAAAGGAAATTGTAATTCTTCCTATAGAAACATAGCTATAAAATTAGCATACAGTTTACATGGCTAGATCATACCCTGATGCTCAGATTCCTTATATGTTGATATGAAAAACTATACACATCTATTACAAACTGCACCCATTCATGCTTTTAGAAACCCCACAGTAAAGATTTCCCTTAAGTTACTAGAGTTAAATTCAACATTAATTTTTGATGGTGGATCACAGTAACAGATACAGCCACAGTGTTTGAAGAGGAAATATGACAAATTCGGTGCTATTCTATAGTTTAGGCTTGGTTAACACCTGTCATGACACAGGATGGAATCGAATTATGAAATAATAATGGGAGTGGCAGTGGATCGCATAATTAATTTCCTCTTGAGGAAATTACTTTTTGTGATGTGGCTGTGTTTTGTGGGAGCTTAGGAAAAGACTAGGTATAAAATGCTTAGGATGATTTGACAATTGAAAATTTCCCTGCATTTCAGATAATGTTCCGACTCAAGGAAAGGAAGGCAGAGGGAACTTGTGGGAAACATTTAGAATCTCTGAGAACGGGTGGAGAGCACTAGTTTTGACACTAACCTGGGTGAAATGTCACATCCTTGCTGCATAAACGCACCCAGGGAAAACCAGAGGCTGTTAAAGATGCCGAACTCATTAGGAGGCTGGTCGCTGGGTCCTTCCTTTCCGTCCTCAGGCTCCTCTGTGTGCCACTCATATGGGCTAAACCTACTGACTAGGAACAAGACCACACTGACACCAATGTACGCAAACACTATGCACATCCAGATCTCATAGGCCAGAGGGTCCAAGAAGGAAAACACTCCTGGTTTAGATTTCTGAGGCTTTTTGATCATGATAGAGATGCCTAAACTCATGAAAGGCTTAGAGAAGTCGATGACCTCCTCTCGTACCAACGTGATCGTCAGAGGTGCAATGGCAATTTCTGCTTTCTAGAAAAGAAAAGACACACAAAACACTCAAGTTAGTGGATTTCATGAAGCAGTTAGCACTAGAGTGATCAACAAAGTTTACTAGTCACAAATTCATTAAAAAAATTTTTTAACTGCCAAAAGTGATTAATCCCAACTACAGCCTAATAAAGCATGTAGTGGTTTGGTTTCATGAGATATTAATTAAATTGCATAGCACCTTTTTAACTGACAAGGTGTTTGTTTGTTTATTTGTTTTAAGGCAGAAACTCACTGTAGTTTAGGCTGGCCTTGAACTTCTGGTCCTCTTCTTTTTCAAGTACTGGTATTATATACCTGTACTGCTATGTCCACCTGGCCTAAAATATTGCTAAACAACCCCCTGTTCTTTTGACAACATAGTCAAGCTCAGTTCACACACAAATATGGAAATTGGCATTTGTTTCTTGTGATGAGTATGCTTTTTCTTTTTCAATATTTTTAAAAGAAGATTTTTGAGCACGGTGACTTTAATTCTTAGATTTGCAGCACATAAGACACCCTTTTCAGAGTGTGGTGACCCTGTGTTATTATTTTTTTTTCTGTAGCTCTAAAAGGAGGCAGTGCTTTTGTCTGTTTACCATAATGTGTGACTGTAATTACGTACTGAATGCTTAACAGAACTGTGATTTGTATGTGTGTGTGTGTATGTGTGTGTGTGTGTATATGTGCTGACAACTGCTGTATCTGATGCAGATCAAACTATTTCAAATGGCCCGTTTTCTGCTCCCTGTCTTGACAGAACTGAAACAGAGTGAGCTTTCCACACTGTGGCAATTCTTAGACAGGAGTCTGGCAACATCTACAAAAGAGTTACATAAACTGTGCCGTGAAAATGTAGTCAGGGCAACAGCGGGTAAGGACTTCTGCTAACCCTCTGACATGCAGTCTGGTCCCCACGATTTGGTCATGGCATCTTGGCAAGATGGTCTTTCAGGCACACAGAAGAAGGGGATGCATGCTATTCTGATAAGATCTAATAGGCTGTGGCCAGACAGTGGGGTAGGATGCACCCACCATCAGAGGTCTAGGGGAGGGGAATAGGGCAGGAGAGGGAGGGTGGGTGGGAAGGAGAAGATAAAAGTGAGGGGATAATAATCAGGATGTAATGTGAAAAAATTATAAAAATAAAATATGCACAAAAACTAAACCATGGTCTGAATGGCAATTTAAAATAGAGTTTTATTTACTTTAAAATGAAAAGGTTTTGTCAAGATAGAATCAGGCACGTTTAAGCGCCATAATCTGTCTGAGAGGCTATCACTTTTTACAAGATTCATTAATTTTGATGTTTGTGTACGTGCAGGCATGTGCAGGTTTCTACAGAGATCAGAAGAGGATGTTAGATCCTCTAGAGCTAGAGATCGAGGTGACTATGTGCTGTTCAATAGTGGTACATGAAACTTACCTCCGGAGTTTTACTCAAGTGCTCTTAACTATTGACACTTTAAATTTTATTTTTTAGATATATCTAGAGACCATCTCTCTTAAATTCACTGCTACGTAGCCTCTGGTTTGGTATAACGATCAGTACAAACAGTGAGCCTGTGTAGATATTGTGTGTTAATGCTGGAAAAGTTGTGTGTGCCTTGTCTCATTAGCTTTCATTGATTCATAGGATGGCATGTGTGAGATGCTTCCATTGGAAGCTGGATAAGATTTTAAAAAAGAACACTATTGGAGTGACAGTAAAGAATCACTTCTTCATTCCTTCACTCAGTCTCTGACACCATAGGTAATCTGATGTTAAGTGAGTTATGGAACATCATTTACTCCTTGTGATCAAACACATACAGATACACACAGAAACACACACTCAGAGAGAAAGAAAAAAAAAGGAGAGAAGGAGAAAAAAAGAAAGGATTCAGGCAGTGCCCCAGGACTGCAAGATAGGTCCCTATGTGATGGTATACTAGCTCTCTATGTAAGTGATGCAAGGCAATCAATGCTTAACAATTATACTAGCCCTTTTCAAAGAGTAAACAAAAGATAATGAGCGTGTCATTTTAGTAACTTATAGGCTTTATCTAAAATAAAATGACTGTTTTACATCAAATCCTGCAAACGGGGCATTTTTTTTATGTGTTAAGAATAAGAAAGAAAGAAAAGTTGAGGATCAAGTAGCCCATGAGACCTGTAAGAACCATGAAGACAATTCCTTTGAGGAAAATGTGGACAAATCAAGAGACAGATTGGTGTCTTAAAAAACGTGCAGATCTGCTGAAGAAACACTGTGTTATTACTGAGAACCTCTATGTCATCTCTGCTTTCTGAACATCACTTTTGGGCTTTCAACTATTCTGACATATGACACATGTGTGCTGTTGATATATATATTGATTATATGTCACCAAATATTGCTTATTATCTTTCACATAATTAAAAAACATTTAAGAAATTTCTCCTAAATAAATTATGGTCACTTTTTTTTAGGGATGGTCTGGAAAGGATAGAAGCTCTAGAGGAGAAACATGTAATCAATAGTCTAGAAAATCTCAGGCAGAGACCACTTATAGGTAAGTAGTGATATGTTAATAATCTGAAGTGCTCCAAAATTTGAGAGTTTCTAGAGGCAAATATATAGGTGCAAACGGAAAATTACATGTGTATAGAGTTTGGTTCTATCCTAATATTTCTTGTCATGAGTATGAAAATATTTTTAAAGCAGAAAAGTTTAAGTCTTCTGACCTAGCATATATTGGGTAATAGAATTCAGTTGTGTTCCAACAATTTGGATCATGCTATTTTTTAAAAGTATTCTTGTGGTATTACAAGCTGAGGTATTAAGAGTAGAGTGTGAGGGAATCCTTTTTCTTCAGAACATCAAATCCATTATGACATATGAACCCCTTGTTAAAATATATTTTGCTTATTTTAATTTTTTTAATTTAATAATTTTATTCTTCATTTTCCCTTCATCTGGTGTCACTGAAGCATTCAGTGAGTGCTTCATCCCCATGGACGTTAAGCTGGATGCTTAATGATGTGAACCATTTTACTGTGTCTCTTGAAGTTTTAGCAACTATATTGCAGGCTGTGGAAAATGTTTTTCATGCCATAGTTTGAAATTTGGGATATAGTCAAATTTCATCCCTTAGAGCTCAGCGAACCCTATAGAAGAGAGGTTCAAAAGAGTGAAAGAGCTCAAAGGCATGGAGGACACCAGAGTAATGCCCTCTAAATTAACTGAGCAAAGATCATATGAACTCACAGAGACAAGTCAGCAATCATAGGGCCTACCAGGCTCTGTTCCTGGTCCTCTGTGTGTTTAGTATTGCTATCAGCTTAGCATTTTAAGAGAATCCTGAGTATGTGAACTATTAGGTCTCTGACTCTAGTGTCATCTTATGGCATATTTTCTTTCTGTTGGTTTGCCTTGGCCAACTTCAATGTGATTCCATCTGTGAACTTTGCCTGTATTAAGTTTCTGCTTTTTCGTAGAGAAGGATTTCTCTCCTCATTTCAAAGGGATTTTTGGAGAATTAGAGAGAGTGGGTACTTTGACAGTGAAACCTGTGAACTACAAATTAGCTTTTAGAGAACTTCATAATACATAATGCACTTATTGCTTTTGTTCAATATTGAATTTATAAACCTTATTGTACACTTCAGGTTTGGACTCTGAGTTCTGAAAATGTCATAGAATCATCAGGATTTGATTACTTGCTGTTTGATTTTGACACTAAAATGGTTGCCAAAAAAGTAGGACCTTGATCTTGTTAATATAATGCAGAATTTCCATGCTGTGTTGGGTTGTGCTTGCCCTTAGCTATCAATGTGTGCATTCCACAGCCAGTGTACTCGCTCAGGGCAAGGACACAGCATGCAATGTGAGGGGCCGACTTTGGAAAACATTCTAACTTTTGTGTTTTCTTATATATGCGAGAGACAGAGAGAGAGAGAGAGAAGAGAGAGAGAGAGAGAGGAGAGAGAGAGAGAGAGAGAGAGAGAGAGAGAGAGAGAGGGAGAGAGAGAGAGAGAGAAAGAAAAGGAGAGACAGACAGAGAGAGTGTACATATTCTGTGGTTTGAAGAATTGTAAGAAACAGAATACTGATGAATATTTCAGATATTGGAAGATCAGAAATTAGTTAAAAGACACCTTAGAGAAACTGATAATGAGGATGCACACAATTAGATAAGGCAGTGACTGATTTTATACTATTGGAGGAAATCTGCCCAGTAACAATTGCTCATAGATCTTTGCAGATGACTATGGTCTACAATTTTAGGGCATATTCATCAAAGATTCTAAAGCTACTGTTGCTTTTTTTTTTCCAATCCTGGCTCTGGTATGAGAAGGACACTGTATTATGAGTTTTATAGGGAAACATTTGAATATGATAAATACACTGGAAACATTGCTATAAATTAGGAAAGAAAACAGTCATGCATGTTTAAAAATTTATACATGCCCAAGGAAAAGGAAGTTTCATGCTTATATAAGTAAATCCCTCATAAATCGGTTTGCTTACCCCGTACACAAGCTCCCCTACCATCCCATTCCAGATTTTAGTGTCTGCATCCCTTGCTCCGTATTTTCCATCAGGGACAATGGCAATTTTATACTTGATACCAATATGTTTTGCAATTTCAGATGCCAAGTCTACACAGTAGCCTTCGTACTTGTCATTTCCTTCAAACATTTCATGATTTTTCTTGTACATAACATAGGGGGACTCCTACAATGAGAGAACAGAACTGTAAAGGAGAAATTACAAAACATTTGTAAAACCTTTCTGTAACCTCATAGTTTTAGAATTTTGAGAAAAGAATATATTTATTCCTGCTATACATATGATTTTGTGTGGATAGAAATTATTAACAAGATAGGTGAATATATGTGTGTGTGTGTGTGTGTGTGTGAACTTAGATGTGGACCAAACTAGTTTATATTGGATGATTAAAGTAAAATGTATTATTTTAAGTTATTGTTATGTACCTAGTACTGTGACTTTAAAAGCAAAAAATAGATCCATTAGTAGTTTTCTAGAGAAGCATATTTAATAATTTTAGCCTGAAAATTGATATTTCCAAAATACTTCATGAAATTAAATTTATTTAGTTGCTACCATAGTGTATGAAAAACTTATTAAGGTCACATGATTTCATATTTTGTAGATTTTTTTTCATTTCAAGTATGTTAAGGAAGGTGCTTTTTTTCAGAGAAGGTACTTGCTATACAGTTCTTCAAATAAAAAATAATAGCATAAAGACACATATCATTAGTTACTTGCATTAAATTCATTTTGCTCCTGCTTTTCCATACTTTGGTTTTTATATAAGAAATGTGCTCTACAAATTGTAAATTTCTTATAAAATAAGCCTCTGGTGGAAGCTGTTTCCCTCTAAATGTAAGGAGCACATGCCTTGATATTCACATTTAATTTTCTACATCAGTGAGTCAGAGAATGGGAGGAAGAAGTATTGAGAGAATCCTTATCATATAGAATATCTTCCTAGCATTTAATGATTGTTAAACTGTTTTCACTGAATATACCTGCACACAGACACACACACTTACGCACACTCTCACACATTCAATTAAATACTAGTATTTTAAGTCTTTAACTTAAGAAATAGTTTAGTTAGACCCAGAGTGGTTGACTTATTAGCACCCTTTCATAAACAGTGGGATGGGTTTGACAGGGTTGTACTTCTTAGTATGGAGAGAACTCCTAGATATATCCCAGCGTTTCATTTTCAGAAATGTAGTAACCATATTGGCCACAGCATGGTTGATATAATGTACTTACATCTTATCAAAATTATACTGTAACCTTAATGTAGGATTGTCTTAAGACTTTTTCCCCCAGAAAAATGTCAGTTAAAGAATTTGAACTTGCATTTGGAGCTCTAGAGTAGAAAGCAGCTTGACATAGAGAGTGTCTAATGGGGCCATTCCAATTCTGACTTTATTCTACTCACTTTGTAAACAGAGAACTCAATTTAAAAATTAAAAATGAAATGTGTAAATCCTCTGAGAATATATTTTCTCATAGAGATGCTTCATGTGATTTTACAGTGGGAAACTACTCAAGGCATGTCATTATACCATTTTCTTAAATTCTGCCTTTAGTTGTTACCACGGTCAAGTGACCCAGATCCATACTTCTTGGCATTGAATAGATATTTAACACTAAAATGGATCAAGAAATAAATTTGCTATTTATAACATTAAGGTAACTAATGGTCCTGTTTTTCATGAAGATTATCTATCATCCTTCAGAAAGAGTTCTGTACGAAACCTTAACATGTTTTTCAAACTACTAATGTGATCATGAAGATTCATGAGCAGTTGTAAAGGTATAACTTTATAAACTATAAAATGTTAGTGGCTATTATAAAGAAATTCTTCTCATCTTTTTAGTGTGGCCTTGTTAAACTATGGAAGATTCTAGAAAATAGCAAAAGGCATGCCTGTAAAACAGAGTTTAAAACATTTTAATTGAGATATCTGTACAGTTAGAGTACTCAAGTATAGCAACCTACACTAGTACTCTCATTTGGTACTAAGGTTGAAGGGCAAGTTTAAAGTGTCTTGAGTATTTGAATTTGGGAATTTTACCCCATGATTATGCAAAGCAATGCATTAATTTATACAGGTTTCTTCAAATATGGAAAATGATTTGCATAATGAAAAGCTGTACGCTCATTATTTAATCAAGTATTTATTAAAAACCTGCTTTGTGGAAGGCAGTTTACTGGAAGATAGGCAAAGAAGAACACAGTCTATTGTTTTTCTCCTCATGATTAAGATGATTGCAAGTTCTTTGTGATAAGAGTAAAGGAATACTATTTGGGAGAATAGTGATAGATTTACTCTAAAAAGTAATTTATCTTCCTGACTTTGTGCTTCCTTTGTGCCAGGTGAAATGCTGCATCCCTGAACTCTATACTTTCATTAATGTTTTACATTTCATCTTGAAGTAACCATGTCTCATATTCCAGACAGGAAACCTGACAGTCCTGTAGGTGAAGTGAATTGTTCAGTTTCACTTGGTTAACAAGTGACAGAAGTGGGAGTCAGGCTTTTATCGTTGAAACATCTGGAAACCCTTGTAGTTGTTATATCAACTAAGAGACTTGAAAGTAACTGGTTTTCATATGATTTAACAGAAGAAGAAACAAAACTAAAAAAAACATGTTTCTATACCAGCAGCCAGAAGACTGAAGAAGATGCTCCAACTTAATAGAGAAAATTTTTATGATATTTTGAGTAAATAAAGCAGATAAAAAATTTTCACTTCTATCCAGGGTGTCTGACACACAGTAGTCTCACAGCAACTGTAATGATATCCTGGTCACAGTTTTTTGACTTGGGACATTGTATTGAGTAGTAATGTTAGAATATATTGATTCAGATCTTCAAAACAAAGGTCAATATTGACTCCAAGTAAGCAGGCTATCTGTTTGAAGTAGGTTTATGCATGTGAGAGTAAAATATTTATTTGGCACTGTCTTTCTCTTTTCTTGTCCTTTTTTTTTTTTCATTTTCCTTTGGACAGATGGCCCCTTTGATTCTTTGTTTTCCTGCCAAACATGGCAACAAAGATGGGGGAAATGTTCAGCTTATTGAAGATCCCATTTAACCATTACCCAGATGACACTCAGGCTCAGTAATGTGTCAAGAGAGAGAAAGGCAGCATGACTGCAGGCTAGGGGTCAGGGCGAGCAAGGTAGAGGATGACTGGAGATTATTTTTATAAACCTCTAGCAGATTCCTGAATTTGTTTCCTTTTGTTTTTCTTTCATGTCAAGTCCACATGACTCAGAAATAATTAGTTACAGCCTCCTTTGCTTCATCTCCTATCTAACAAATTATCTGCAGGTAGCTCTTAAAACTGCAAACTGGAGATTTTTTGGTGAAGAAAACACCAGATCCCCCCAATGCAGTAAAAAAATAAACCTGTGCAATTACTGGGGTGAGGAGACTTGTGGAACATTTCTGTGAAGTAGCCATGCAGATTCCTCATGTTCATCTGTGAACAGCAAAGGGAATATCAGAAGAGAGAGAAACACAGCTCCTTACTTATTTATTGCCAACTACTGTACTTTGTGGGATGATAATGTCAAGGAAGTGATTTTACTTGTATTACTCTCTGGAAGCTAGGAGTTTATTAAGATAATTCCTGTGGTGTTTGGTGTTATATGCCTTCTGGATCATTTCAGGAAGGAAGCCAATCTGTCTAAAGCTGCAGCACTATTCCTTGCTTATAAAAATGTTGACATAAATGAATTGAAATGATTTTAAAACTTAATTAAATTAGTCTTAGTGTAATCAATAGAATACTTTCCCCACCGAAGTGTTATTTTTGTATTATTTAAATTTAGCAAGATGAACACTGTTGAAACAATACATTTAGCACAAAAATTGCCAGCTTGTAAATATCACCTTCACAACCATTATAAAAAGTATTGAAAATGAAAAACAAGGAAAATTGGAATCTTATCGCAGGTTTCCTCTGTGGATATTTGCTTCTTTCCAAGAAATCTTAATAGAGATTGATAACTTAGTCCAATGAGCAAAATTACAGAAAGTGGAAGTGAAGCTCTTATTAGTAAATTTAGGAATAAATGAGTTGTCTGGATGGTAGTGGAGCATGCTTTTAATTCCAGCACTTAGGAGGCAGAAGCAGGTGGATTTCTTTTAGTTCAACTCCAGCCTGGTCTACAGTAAGAGTTTCAAGACAGCCAGCATTACACAAGAAACCCTGTCGTGAAAAACCAAAAGCAAAAACTGGAAAGAAATAAAAAAGAAGGAAAGAAAGAAAGAAAAGAAAACAATGAGAAAACTTAGCAGTCACAGTTTCAAACTAAAGCATTTTAAAAAAAAACAAACTTTGTTGCTACAAGCCTTTTGAAGGAAGGAGAAATTAATATTTGGTATGGCAAATATGAATATATTTCTACTTTTAATGTATGTCTTATATCTCCAAACACATGTATTATGGATGAATGCTTCTTATACATGTGTGTGTATATAGTAAATACATCTAAAATTTTTTATGTAACTATGATAATTAGAAAATATATGTTAAAGTTGTAAAAAGTAAGCTAAGGAATGGTGGAGTAATTACATAAATTATTCATATTTGAAACACAATGCTGTAGTGAATAAACTTGTCTTTATGGAAATATTTCCTAAAGATTGTGTATTCATAAGATGGTGTAAAATATCACCTTAGCTAAGTAATATGCAATAAGCATTAATCACTTATTACTAACAAGAACAAGGCACTGAAGACTAATGTGCTTTCTCATTACAATGGCTTCATTTTCTAGAGCGTTCTATATCCAAACAAGGTTCTGAGATTACAGGGAAGTACCATCTTATCTCCCTGAGTCTGCAGTACTCTATTTTTACCACAACAGATGTATCTTTCCTATGTGTATTTCCTATTTGATTTGGCTTCCTCAGGTTATTTGCAGTTATTAATTTGTCTGCACACAAATTGGAATCTCTATGTCCACAGTCTCATGGATTTTATTTAATTTTTATTCAGTAAAAATTAAAGATAAAAGTTTGTGTAATTGCTCAGCTCATTGTTTCCTATTTAGATTAGCTTTGTCATAGTCAAATGCTTGGTATAGTTGTGTTCAAGTACAGTAAATTCATCCTAAAAGTGAAGATACAGTGGACATGTACAGCACTTGCAAGGAAAAATAAATTTTAACAGCATAAAAATAAATAATACTATATTTTATTTTAGATTGAGAGCTGTCGTAATCATGAATTATGTTTTTCATATGGTTTTCTATCATATAAATTCTCTTGAGTGCAGGAGTCATTTCTGTCACATACCCAGGGTATAAGCCTGTGTCTGGCACATAGCAGATGTTCAGTAAGTATTTATGAATAAATAAGTGAATTTCTCAATCAATTTTATTTAACAATAACATATATTACAACAGCATATTGGTATATAAACACAGGATACAAAGGGAAGACAAAGTAAATTCAGCAACACTATACGCATTTAGACGAGAAGTCCATGATCTCCAGTGCTCATTCTTAGCTTGTTCAGTACCTAGATCTCTGTATTAGACTCATTTCAACATCTAGCCAACTCCATCCATTTTTTTTCAGTTGAATATGAGGGGATTATTACATGCAGTTATCAGTATCTTATAATAATATTTCTTTCAAAGTAGTTGTGTTGATGGGATTGTCCTATATCCAAAGCTAATGTTTTAAGAAGAGTCAAGCTTAATGAATACTTTAAAGGAGGGTGCTCTAGAGTTCTTTGTTCTTTATTTTGGCATTAGGGAGCAGTTATGCAGTTGAAAATATGAGGAGAATCATGAGAATTATTTAAATGAAGATGATAGTTATATGAAAGACAGATGCTAGTTGTATACAACATTTTGATAACAAAAATATTGTTATCACCGTCAAGCAAACAGAATTTTATACATACGAAATATATTTATATATATGTATATATGAAACAACCTATTTTGAGTCACTTTTTAACTTATTTTTTTAATATCGTGCTTCCTGAGGACTAGTCATGCATGGAAAATCAATTCAGTAATTTGACACTAAGAATTATAAATCCCACCTTTTATAACAGGCCAAGGGAAGAAGACTGCAAATTACACCTTAAAGTACATCATACATTCATTTCAGAGAACAGGCAACATTTCAAAAGAGTCTAAAGCAAACAATTGTATCTATATTTAGAAAAAAAGCACAGAAATTCAGAGTTTTATTTTGAGGAGATCTATCCTTAGAGAGCTGGTCATGTACAATAGTTTCACTTTATGACATGGGAATGGCCATATCAGAATCACTAGCTTATTCTTTTTCAACATCTATTTTCTTGAGAAAGATAAAGACTGAAGATTAATTCCTCACAAAAGTCACACACACACATATTTAAAAATTGCTTTCTGGTAGTCCAGAGTTGGTTATCCAAGAAGAATCCAACATGAAAAATAAGATTAAATTTACTACTCAGGAGAACAAGACTCGAGCCTTAGTTAGGAATGGTCGAACAGCGTGGAACTCTTGTCTTTCTTGGTCAATTTCTTAAAATAGGATTCTTCATGAGAGGCTGAAAAGAGGAGGACTGTACTGAAGTATAAATTTCCATTACTGTATCTTTTTTAAGGAAAAGAAATATATATGCATATTGTATGTATATACATATAATATATCCTGATTTTCAAGTCCCATGCAAACATTACACAACTAAGTTAGAAAATTTACACAAACATTACTGTTGGTTGGTTTTCATTATAAAATAATCAACCCCAATCAAGGTTTTTCACATTACATTAAATTGTTGGTTATCCAACATAGGCTTTAGACGAATGCTTTTGTTGTGTGTGATATTTTTAAACTTTGTTTTCAGGGTCAACTTTTGAAGTATCTTGACATTACTTAAACTATAAATTAAAATTATGTAAGCTAAAATTAATTTACAGAAAGACTTTCATTTATTTAATGTAAGAGTTTCTGTGAATAATTGATAATATATTTTGCATCCAGAAAGAGTTAGCTGAGAATCTATCTTACATGAGACATAAAGGTCACCGATTGTTGATCTCTTTTGAGTACCACCGACTGTAAAGCACATGCTTGTATTCAGAAGACAAAACTATACATAGTATATTCTCTTATTTAAAAGGCAATTCCATAAAAACGTCCTTGAATAGGACCCTTAAAATTTAGAGCATTTTAAATTTTATGACATGATCAAATCAAATAACCAGACTGTTCTTGGTTTCTAGAAGTTCATTCAAATATATACATGCATGCATATACACACATATATACATGTACATATATATTTCATACTGGCCTATGAGAAAAAGAATCGGTGGGTGGAAACGTATTTTTACATTAAAAATAAACTATCAAACAAAATCAATTTATCAAATATTCAGTTATAAAAAAGTACCCATTAAAACCTCCACATTCACATTCTTGTGATTAGAAACAGACAAAAACAGATCACTCTCCTATGATGACCTGAAGCAATAATTTAAACACCATTAATAATTATTTCACTGAAGCTTTTGAAAACACTGAGAATATGGTATTTTCACCTGATGGTTTTATGATTCAATTGGAGCTTGGCTTCCTCACATTCCTTGTTCATTGTTGGGGTCTGAGAATTTCAAACATTTCCAACTTCAGTTTCACAGTCTTAATTTTTAACATCTGAGTCAATTTTCCCCCAAAAAAACATTGCAACAAAAAATAACACAAATAAGGGCAATGAAAAAGCTGAGTGTGTCCAAACATGGGACAGATCTATGCAAAACCTCAGTAGACTTGGGTGGATCAGAGCACTCAAGTCACAAGTAAGATTCAGCTTGAACCCTCTCTGCTCATCACAGCCAGGGAGTTAAATTTGCCTGTGGACAAGACGGAACAGTATAAAGCATACACCAAAACTCACCATGATTGTGGTTACAACCACTGTTCTGTTTTCAATAGCAGCTGTGTCATTGCCGAGAGTGGGTACATCTTGAATCAAGACTAGTTTATCCATATCATTCCAGTAGCCAACCTGCCAGATAGAAAAGCTAGTTGAAAACACACCTTAGAAGTTCTCATTGGAGTCGTCCTTCGAACAATGACTGCTACAAGTACGAAAGCACCCAAAACAAACTTGAAATGCAGATATGTTAAACACAATCTTTTAAAAATTAATAACTTTATATATCTTTTTAGAATATAACACAGGAATATTGCATCTACATTACCCCTGGCATTCTCTCTCTCTCCAGAGTCCTCCAGAATTTATGATGTTTTCCTTATTATTGTGACATGTATATACACAAACATATATGACATACTGAAACTTTTTAGCTTTGTTCATATGTGCTTGTGCCAAAGGCTAAGAACTTCAGACTGTAAAACCTGTATAGGAGCTCATCCTTGGAGAAAACAAATTCTCATTTATCTCTTCATCTAAGGGTTGGCTATATGGATCTTCCCCTATCCATGTTGGCATGACAACTGGTGGTGTTATTATGCTGGCTTTCTTCAGGCCGCCATATTGCCAAGAGTTCATGGGTTCAGATTTCTTGTTAAATAAAGGAGCCACAATCTCATAGCAGGAGTTCTGGTCCTGCTGGCATTTACAATCTTGTGCTCCTGCCTTTCTGATATCCCAAGAGCCTTAGGTATAGTGGTTGCATTGCAGATGTTTAAGTTAAATAGAACTGATATGATGTTGAGGCAGTTTTTTTGGTGTTAAAGATACTATCCTATTATATGTTTAGCAAATTCACAGTCATGAATTAATCAAGGGAAACAGTGATCTGAATGGAAGAAAGAGATGGAACCACAGGCATATTGATCTCATCTAGTAAGATGGGCCAGCACTGTCTAAAATGAATTTATACAATTTCATGAAGCACACTACAGGGCACACAGTAAAGTGAGCAGCCATATTTCAAGCAAAATATATTAATTTTAGTAAATAATAATCTAAAAATATATTTTGGTTTGATACTATGTAACCACTACATGACAACTCATTTTCTGAAATATTAACTGCATTACAGAAGGATATCAATATGTGATAGTTTCATTTTCAAAGCATACATTTTAACTTGTGCTTTGACTACAGACATGGCTCAGTGGGTAAGACTGCTGACTGAGCAATCATGAAGACCTAAATTCAGATTCCTAGCACCTATGCAAAAGACATTGTGTGGCCATGTTTGTGACTGTACTGTACTTCTGAGGGAGGGGTGAAGACAGGAGGATCACTGGGGCTTGTTAGCTATTAATCCAGCTCCAGGGTTATTGGAAGATCCTGTCTAAAAGGAAAAAGATGGAGAGTGATAGAACAGCATATCTGAGGTCCTCCTCACCTGCACTTATTAGTGTGCACACATCACATACATTAACATACTAGCAATTCATATTATTTTCTCATTTGTGAGTCAAGTGCTTTCACATAAAACAAATCATGCAGTTAGTGCCTTAAGAAGTAGTATGTCAATGGAATACTACTGGAAATTTAGGATGTACCCATTGGCTTCTACCATTGGAGGATAATGATGATTATTATGTATAAAATACTGATCTTGGGCATATCTCTCTATAATGTAAGTGTTGCCTGATAAAATTTGTATGTATGTTGCTATTGATATTGTTGCTATTATTGTCCATATTTTTTTGATATGAAGATCCTTTGTGGAGGCTAAACAAATTGTACAAGATTACCATCTAGTAGGGTGGGAATATAAAACTGAAGCCTGTATGATACCAACTCTTTACATTTTTGCTTGTATGTTGACTGGCTTCTGAGAGTGAGTGCTCATTTAATGTCTACAAGGTTTTGTTTCTTAATAACACATAAAATGCTCAGTTCCCCAATGAAAATGTGTAGACTTGCTCATTGATCTGCATTCATTATTTGATCTACTGTGGTCTAGAGGGCTCTCTTCCTCTATCAAGAGTCTTGACTGCCATATTAGTATTTAAGAGCATATTCAAACAAAGTATTAATATTGTCAAAGAGGTGATTACTTACAAGTTGTGCAACTATAACACAAAGAGAATAAGTAAATCAAAAGGATTTTAATACAAAATTATGGTACATATAATTTCTAATTGGTTTTAATTATCCATATTTATCCACTTCTAGAGGACATACAGTAATTCTGTGAAAATTTTACTTAAAATATCTGGGACAACCTTTTTCTTCAATCCCTATGTGTATTTTAAAAATTTATTGGCTCTTTTTAGTTCTCCTTCCCACAGGACAAGTTTGTACTGGCATAGAGGGTTTTACAACTTGGCACTTCATTAATACACAGCCAAGGTGAAGATCACTACAGCTCATTTTCAAGCATGAAGAGTTTTTTCTTTATTAATGCATCACATTGGGGTAGAATCATGGATCTGGGGATCATTTCAGGACAGTCACAGTTGTTGGGGAGTTTCTGAAATTACAAAAGGATTCCTTCCAGGAAGATAAATGATGCAGAAGATCTGGAAATCAAGACAATAAAGGGATTTTTGTTTTATATCTACATGTAATTAAAAAAAAAGCTAGAGTTTGTGACATAAATGTAGTCTATAGTAGGTTTCAAGAGGTAATGTATTTATTAGAAATTTAGATATACAGGTCATTTCAGAAAAGCATGTTGAAGTTTGGGCTAGAACTGGAGTTTCTCTTTCTATTCCATTCCAACATGCTTTTTTTTTAAAACTAAATTTCCCTTGCCTGATCTCATCTGTTAAACAACTAATGAGTAATAGTCTCTTGGATCTTGAAAACAGTTTTATATTAATAAAAAAAAAATCTGGAAACATTTAAATCACTATACTCGCATTGTATGCCAGAAAAAACATTTATCTTCGGAATCTGGAAGATTGCATTTCCTTTAGTACAACAACTTTAACCAGAAACTGTACCAGATATAATCTAATGTATAAGTAAAATCCTGTGTGTATGGTGGACTTGGCCTACAGCATAAAGTTGGGGTTTTCTGTTTTGGTACCAAGTCGTCTATCTCTACTCTAGTTGGTGTCCTGAAGAGCTGCTTCAAGCACGTCTGTCCTGAAAAGTCTAACTTCATTCTCATGCCAGATCTAAATGGAATGGAAATCTCATGCCTTCAGGCTGCTGCTACAAATTGGCTGAGGGAATGGGTTCTGTAGTCAGGGGAATTCTTTTGTCTCTCCAATACCATCTCTTTCAGCTAACTCTCTTTGAGTAGGCTATATAACTTCTCTTGGTCCTAGTTCTCTGTCAGTAGAGAAGAATGTAGATTATTTCCATGTTGTTATGAGAATTAAATGTGGAAAGGAATATTAGTTTTCCATGATAGTACCCAGCATATACTCTAATCTCAATCAATGAAATTTTACTATTATGATTTCCTGAACCCATGCAATAGTAGCCCTGGAACCCACTCCCTGGAGCCGGTGTGTGTTGGGGGAGGGGCGAGTAAGCCCATGATAAGGAGCCTCCAGTTATCTAGGGGGATCTGGCTCAGAAAACTCTGTGCTTTGGCTTAATGAGATGCTCAGTCATAGTTCCTGCTTATGGAAGCCGTACAAGTTGATTGGCTGCCTCTCTGACCTAGTTCAAAGCTTGCTCCCTAACTAACTGGCGAACGTTTAATTTACAAGAATGATTGCTCACTTCTCAGGCTCACTGCCTATTCTCACCTGCATAGTGTTTCTCATGCTAACTAGCTCATTTTTAAGTTTAATACTCCTGACACAACGCCTAGCTGATCATTGCCCGGGAAGGCAAAGGCATATGAACTCGCATCATTTTACACTTCATTTTTCTTTTAAGTGTTTTGGATGGATGACAGCTGGTGTGAAGACATCCATGTACCACATTCCTAACTTACCTGTTAACATTCTCCTTGAGAAACCTATGTCTTTGTTACCATTGTGGTTGAATAGGCCATGAGAAGATGTAGTAGTATAAATAACTCACAAGTCATTATTACTTCGAGCTAACACCTGTTACCACTTTCTTTTCTTTCAATTTTGTTAAAGGCCATTTGTCTAGCCATAATTACTATTTTGTAAGATCATCTATTGCATGAGATGGCTCAGTGGTTAAGAGCACTGTCTGCCTTTCCAAATGACCTGGGGTCAATTCCTAGCACACATGACAGCTCACAACTGTCTGTAACTCCAGTTCCAGGTGATCTGACACCTCACACCAATGCACATAAAATTAAATAAATTATTTTAGCCAGGCAGTGGTGGCACATACTTTTAATTCCAGCATTTGGGAGGCAGAGGCAGGAGGATTGCTGTGAGTTCATGGCCAGCCTGGTCTACAAAGTGAGTCCAGGGTAGCCAAGACGACACAGAGAAACCCTATCTCAAAAAACAAAAACAAACAAACAAAAATTTAAGCCAGGTGTGGTGGTGCATGCCTTTAATCCTAGCACTTGGGAGGCAGAGGTAGGTGGATTGCTGTGAGTTCGAAGCCAGCCTGGTCTACAAAGGGAGTCCAGGACAGCCAAGGCTACACAGAGAGACCCTGTCTTGAAATAAAGAAAGTTTCTACTAAGTAGATCAGCTCTGCAATGTTTGGTGTATGAAAGTCAGGTGGCCTCTTCCCTCTGCCTACCCAGAAGTTAGCAATTTTAGTGGTTTATGACGAACTCTGTCAGCTCCATAGCTAGCAGAGAGGCTGGCAATACGCTAGGAGAATGGAGCCTAAGAATTCCTTCTTGGGAAGTGTGGCTCCTTCCTTTACTCAAGGAGCCTGCTAATGAGGTTCATGAAATGTCACCCAACTCCTTCACCTCCTGACTTGAATCAGCTGGCCTGAAATCTCTGTGTATCACTTAGAGTATCATAGGCAAGGAGATGTCACCTCGAGCCTAACAATCCAGAGCTGACTTATGCATCAGCACAACATCTCTCTCTCTCTCACAATCACAGTTTCAGCTACACATTCATGTGATAGGCTAGAGCAAAACATTGGGGAAGACATTGCCACTTCTTACGTGCCCCCACTGTCCTGCAGCCAAGTCTTTCCTACCATTGCTTCCCCTGCTCTGTCTACCTTTGTAATCTCTATGTCCACGACCAACTTGATAACTCAATTCCCTCCTCCCTGCAGCCTGCCTTGGTGATATTTTCCTCCATTTGCGAGTGTTTTTTTTTTTCTTTTTACAATGCCAGATTCCTTTTCTTTAACTGTCCAACTCTAGCTTTCTTAAAACAAAATTATTCGATTTTCTGGCAGAGCATGGTGTTGGAAGGTTTTAGGATTAGGCACATTTGAACAGTTTTCCTTTTTAGAGGATACATAATTATCTCCTATTAAGAACATAATTTTCTTATTTAAGAGAAACAATTATAGTAAAATACAAATTATAGTCTGGCTATGAAGATTTCATTATATTTTTATTTATTATAATATATTATGTTATTATGTAATGTTTCATATTGCATTATGAAGCATCATGTCTAGTGCTTGAGACAGAGCAGGACGTCCTTAAATTGTAGCTATCATATTAAATAAAATATTTCTCAAACAGCCAAATTTTAAAAAAGAATTTTTAGAAGCTAACTGTAACATCTCATTTCTTAACATTCTAGACAATCCTACAGGAAAGAGGAAGTTAAGAATCCTAGGCATTATTTGCTATATAATGTTTAAAACCAGTTGCTGTTGTTAGATAATATGGCTCATAAAGCCCAGCCCAGAAGCTCTATTCCTTCTCTTCTTCCTTTTGTTCTTTCATTCCTTTTGTTTGTTTTTGAACACATGGCTTCACTATGTGGTTGCTTGGAACTCACTACATAGAGCAGGCTGGCTTTTCAACCATGGACATCCACCTGCCTTTGCTTCCAGTGCTGGTATCAAACGCATGTGTAATGCCAAGCTAAACTCAGATCCTCAAGCAGTCATTTTTTAAGATGTGAGTGCATACAGGGCTGACAAAACCCAGTTAAAAGTTTCTGATCCTTCAATGACCAAATCAAAATCTATGTGTAGTGAATCAATATTTTGCTGGAAGGACCTGTCTATGTTGCATCATATAATTTCACCTCAGCATAGATTTCTAAACACACAATGGAAACACTTGGTACTACAATCTGTAATGCCATGTACTTCCAATGCACATTGCCTGAAAATGTTTCCCTCAGATTTAAGATTATTATATGTTCTTCTTTAAAGTATTTTTACTGTACATACAAAGGTTTTTGATATTATGAAATATAATGGATTAACCATAGACAACAAATAATATTTTCTACGGTCATTCCACATCTTATAGATATCAATTTAGTATATCTTTCTATCATGTTAGATTTATTTAGTTATTTCTATACATAGGTTTTGAGATAGGGTATCATATAGCTTCTTAGGCTAACCTCTAACTGGTATCATTGAGGATGACCTGTAACACCTGATGTTATTGCCTCCTAATGTCAAGATACAGGCATGTTCTGCCATTCCTAGCTGATAGCTGATTGGATTTTCAAAGTTGACAACTAATCTGCTAATTGATTTTCATGAAAATTGTTGGATGAATTTTAACCTGATATTAAGACAAGATTTCCAACAATTTTCAAAATGTTTTTAAATTTAGAAATATCTTGAAACACAATTATGTCATTTTGTACTAGATATTTATGTGATCCAGTGTTCTTAGCATTCACATGTACAAAATTAGAACATTAATCAACGTGAGGAAAAATTGCTATGTCTTTCAGACTGGATTTAATTTTTCATTTAAAGGTAGTCAAGCACAACCGTCTCATTAGTATGGATAAATGATGAAATTATAGCTATACTAAAATTTTTAAATGTAAAATTCCTTATAAATGATGATCTGAAAATGTTCAATTAATTTGTCCACCCTGGGTTCATATAAAAATGTGCCAGATACAAACTGCTATTGAGATGAAAAATTTAGGCAGCTCTAATTGAGCATATTTTGGGAATACTAGAAAGACAGACAATTGGAGAGTTATAGAGTTGCTTTTCTGTGACAAGCTTTAGCTGTCAACTTGAAACAACTAGAATTGCCTCAATGAGGAATTATCTAGATCAGGATTGTCTTAATTATTATCTGAAGACTCAGTCTACTGAGGGCAGCACTATTTTCTGGTGGGGATTCTGAACTGTATAAGAGTGGGGCACTTGAGCTGAACAAGCATGCAAGCAAACAGTACCCATCCATTTGTATTTCTTGACTGTGGATATCATGTGACCTACTTCAAGTTCCTGCCTCTACTTTTGGTTAGTGATGATCTGTAACCTGTAATTCTAAGCAGAAAAAAAACTTTCTCCCTTAAGTTTCTTTTTGTTAGAGGTTTGTTTGTTTGTTTTCATAAAACTGGAAACAATGCTAAGATATTTTTTAAGTGTAAGATCCTGTAACTAGCACTTTCCTGGGCTCAGCTGTTTTTCTCCTTCTTTAGTCCAGTAATTATCCTCTTCAGCTTATTTCTATATGCTTTTCTTTTTTATACTTACTTTGCCTGGTTACTTTCAGAACCAACAAGCAGTTTAAAGAACACCCATTCATTAACAGGGTCTCTTCATATTCTCTCTAATGATTCACACATCATACATGGGCATATTTACTGCATTGTATTCATTTCTGTGAAGAAAAACTTGTTTTCAAATTTGTTTGTGAAGTTTCCCTGGCTACATTGATTCCATTGTGAGTTATAAGGCATGGTAACAAAATAATTGTGTCATTTTGTCACATCATTAAACATCAAATATATGACACAATCATTTATCTTGGCATAGACTATCAAGAAAATACTTTATGTGAGTGTCACTTAAAAATAAAAATTTAGCCCAGGCTGGCCTTGAACTTGTGGTCCTCCTGCCTCTGCCTTCTTCAGCAAATCCTATTGCTGGGCACCACTATAACCTGATAGATAAGTATTTACATTCAGAATATTAGACTCACCAAGATAGGAAAGATGTTTTCTCCAAGGTTGCCAAATACAAATAGGCAAAACACTATGAATGTAACATTTATATAACTCCTAATTCTTTCATGGTTCTTGCTATATGTAGTCTATTGTATATATGTGCAATAATATAAATGTATATGTAAAAGTAAAAAAAAAACTCAAAAA
The DNA here is from genome assembly GCF_964271855.1 of Acomys minous. Classification (NCBI taxonomy): domain Eukaryota; kingdom Metazoa; phylum Chordata; class Mammalia; order Rodentia; family Muridae; genus Acomys; species Acomys minous. Next base: position 68,917,006 of record NC_140494.1, read on the forward strand.
TTAGAACATCAAAGTTTCTCTTATAAGTTCTTAAGAGTGTCACATGCAAAATAAGAAAACAATTTTAATTTTCAGCTCAGTTGCAGCTAACCTTTCGAGGTCCTGTGCTTTTTAGTTCAAACACATCCATTGTGTAATTAACTCTACGTCCATAGTGGTCAAATTGAACATTCCCAGTCAATCCTTGAATTCGAACCTGTGAAGAAAAAAAGAAAACACACATATATTCATTTGTAGCTTCTCTTAGGGTTATCTCCCAGGGACTTAGGACCATAGAATGCTCTGGAATTAAAAGCTGCAACCAACTGTCTGGAATGTCATTGGCTGTTTGACCTACTGACATGGAACCTGGAGAAGGACAATGAAAGGATATTAAACGTGATTTGCTCTACACCTATAAGATGAATATTTGTATTATAAAGTTTTATTTTAACTAACACAGTTCCTTATCAATATTGAAATATCCTTTGTTGAACAGACATTTTGTTTTTTAAAGTCAAGTTTTTTTCTATATCTCCTCATAGGAGGTTATTTAACTAGGATTCATATGAAAGATCATACTCTTGTGGCTAATGTTAAATTAAGGTTTAAAGAGCTAAAAATACGTTACTTGAAAATATTCAAGCACATTGGTTCCAAGTTACCTTTTTAAAGGACAAAACTCACATTCATGTTACTTATGCTTTGAATTCATCACATTTCACAGGATTTAAATGATTGTAAGATTTTTATGTAACACTGATTCATTGACAGACTGTTTGTATAAGTATAAAAGAATAAAATTAATCACTTAAAACTACATTGAAGAAGTCCTTAGCTCTGTCAAATATTTTTTCTTTTATAAGGTAGGCTTCTATTTCATGGGCTCCTTATGGCTAGTGAGACTAAAGATCCTTTCTGGTAGTTGTAAGCATATATGAGAGCCACTATTAAAATGAATAATTAGTTGTCATTTCAATACCTGTCCACACACACCTGTTCATTCAAAATGGCAGCTACTCTGACTTTATGGAGCACAGGACTCTTGTTAAGTAAGTGTGTCTCACTCAGTGTGTCTACACTGAGCCGGTTCATTGTTTTAAACTTTTATGGAGTTGTGGTGTTATCTTGACCACACAGATATATAAGGAATAACCACTGAGGTTCTCCCTAAAATGTTGATGGAAATTGCAATAGACATTAATGTTCAGATGAAGCAGTCTGTCTTTCAAAAATATACTATACTTCTAAAAGATCATGAAATAAAGCAAAATTATCAGTTACCTGCTTCAGTGTTCTCTCCATATCAATTCCCTGGCCCCAGGGTGCAGCGGGGTTTGCCAGACAATCCCCAGCATTTCCTCTCCTTGAAATATCAATTTTCTGTCTTCTGAGGCTTCGGAAAGTTTCAGCCATCACCAGGACCCCATCATAAGTCAGAGCAGAGGTGTACTGAGGAAGTTAAAGTGTGTATAAAGGCAGATATTAAAGTCTAGCATAATGAGCAATCTGGGACCTCTGTGGGTTTATGATGAAAACCTCCATCTTTTCTGAAAAGCCAGGATGGTATTGGTAAGTAATTGATGCTGGCTTTGGAAATGTCTGTTCTTGCTTGAGCATAAAACCATGTCTTATTGTCTTATTTTTAAAGGGCAAAACTCACTCTTAAAACAGAAACTCTAAAGCATAATTTTTCATCATGTAGAAAAAGAAATGTCTCAACTTACGACTTCATGTTGTGCTTCAGTTTGACCAGGCAAAGAATGGATACTGTACAGTTTTGCTGCATCCTGCATTGCAGTTACTTAGCCCCAGGAGAGCGGGACTTTATTGTTCTTTTCTTTTCCCCAAATGCCTAGCAGTGTTTTCTTAGATTTACTTTGTATTTGTCAACTTGATATATATCTCTGTTTAGCCTCCTACAGGAATTGTTATTATAGAGAACTGTATTGCAAGGAATAACATTTATTTTATTCAGGCTAAACAGTATATGCACCTATCGCCCTGTGAGCATGCTCAAGAGGACTAACTACTGCTTTAAGCTTCGAGCCCCTATTCCAGTATCGATGTAGAAATACAAATTGAAATCCTCTGATTTCTGATCCATGTTTCTCTTTTAGAAAAGAGTGAGGCCCCTGGATAAGATTACTAATGTAAAGCAGGAAGTGAGGAAATATTTTATGTGATCTGAGGGTAAATTTTGGTGATGTTTGATTAGAGAATTACTGAACATGGGAGTGATAGGACATAGTTTTCATCACGACAGCAGCTGCAATGTCTGCTTCAGGAATTCCATATAATTAACCCTCAGCATCTGTGTCAGAGCAGGTTTGTGCTATGTTAAGCAGGGGATGAACTTCTTGCTTTTTTTTCCCTGCAAATAAAAAAAACCCATTGCAAGTCACGAGTGTAGAAACTTAACTAGACAGTATGATCATTACGCAGAAGAGCTAGCATTTCAAGGAAGAGAAAACCATGAATTCCAAGAAAGCACTTAGAAATAGTAGAGACACTGAGTACTAAGCTTGTGTTTAAAGGATGTATAAGGATCATGTAAAGCAAGAGAGTTGCTAAGTTGAGCATCCAGGACACAATAACACAGACTTCAGCAAAAGTCTGTGGCCCATAGCTTGGATGGAGCAGCCGGAGGAAAAGAAGCAGAGTGCTGCAATAAAATTAGTGTGTCTTCTCTCTTACTTGAAACAACATGTCTCTGAATAGAAAAATCTTCCAAAGCCGTCTTTTTGAAAGGCAAGAAACTAAAAAGGACAAATAAAGATCTTTTCTCAAAGACCTCAAGGACAAAGGGCAAAGTGTACTAGTAGTGTGCTAGGATCAAGAGATTAAAAAAAATTGTTCATTTTTACATCAAGCAAGGAGAGAAAAGCTGAGGGAAGATGGTTTAAAAAAAAAAAAGAAGCAAACATTTGCTTTCTTTGCTGTCTTGTAAAATGATCCTTCATTTTTATGAAATGTGAAGTACCAAAAGGAAATTATGTCATACAGTGGGTTACAGTGAAAAGGAAGCAAAGGCCTCGAAGTTCGCAGGATACAGAGCAAACTAAAGCTCAAATTTAAACTGGTTTTATCTTGTCAAAAGCTCCAACTCTTTCTCATGTGCCTTATTGTAGTACAGTTTAGGAAAGCATATTTATGGACACCCAGCTTACAGATGACATGTAGAGAATGTGCATTAAATTAACATTTCATTTGTGGGCAGCTTTAAAACTACATCTTAGCTTAGAGTTTTGGTGTTTTTTTTTTTTTTTTTGTCCTGGTCGTCAACCAGAATGGAGCAGTGAGTTCTGCTTCTCAACATTTGTATGGATAGAAGACAAACATGGGCAGAATCAGATCGCAGTCAAAGGAATTGGACTTTGAAAGGGAAGGACTAAAATAAATTCAAGTTCTGTTACACATTGGTTTGTAGAATATAAATATGGAAAACAAAGCATAAAAATAAATAACTATTTACTGCTATTGTTGTGAGATGTATTTTCATGGATTTCCTGAGAGCTGGGTGTAGAATGTAGGCAGCCCAGGCTAGGAAAGTGAGAATATGGAGGATTGTTAGTGGGTGGTCATGGCCCTACAGGAGTTTTCAGAAGTGAAATATTAAGTGAGGTAAGTCCTTGCTGAGAATTGCAGAATATAATATCATGGAGAGTGTAGAGGAAGGTCATGGAGAAGGTGGAACTTGAGGTAGAAGAAAGCTGCGATAGAGGGATAGCATAGATAAAGGGGAAGGCCTGTGGAGGTGAACACTTGCGCTGGGTGAGTGACACAAGAGCAGAATAGTGCTACTTATCTGGGGCATCAGAAAAGTGGCAGAGAATTGTAAAATCAAAGGACCTTTGTTATAATAATAATAATAATAATAATAATAATAATAATAATAATAATAATAATAGCCGGGCGTGGTGGCCCACACCTTTAATCTCAGCACTCAGGAGGCAGAGGCAGTGGGATTGATGTGAGTTCAAGGCCAGCCTGGTCTACAAAGTTAGTCTAGGACAGCCAAGGCTACACAGAGAAACCCTGTCTTGAAAAAAAAACAAAAAACAACAAACAAACAACAACAACAACAATAATAATAATAATAATAATAATAATAATAAATATATATTTCTTTTCATATAAGAAAGTGATAAGATCAGAGATGATGTGTTGATTTTTGGGTTAAACATTAACCAACCAAAATATGATTCAGTTCATTATATTCAACTCTCATTATTTATTCATGGACTCTGTTGTTGAACTTGCTTAGTCATTACTATTAATTTGCAATCTCCAAATCAATATTTAACTGATAACTTTTGTAGGCACTTATGATCATATACAGAGCAGTGAAACATTTGATTTATCCAAAATACAAAGTTCTAGCACTAGTTAAATAAAGAAACACTAGTTTTTTGTTTCTGTTTTCATGTAGGCACATGAATTTTGTGGCCCAATAGGTTTTATTTTCCTTATTTTACAGCATAATACAGCCTCAAACATAACATTGATTGCTGCCTAATGATCATAATGTGAGAAACCTCTGGTGTGTCTGATAAATATATGTATTAAATAAATTTCCTTTGAGCATTGACTATAGGTCAATGTTAGTGAAGCAAAAATAAGCTAACTAAAATAAATAAAGCAAGATTATGTGTTGATTGACAGAAGGTTACAATTAGAGGGTCTTAAAAGTAATCCTACATGTCTTCTAAGAACTATGGCTTAATAATTGTTTCACATATTACTTGAGGAAGTTCTTCAGAACATAATCACTGATGGTAAAAATTGACTGTATATGTATATTAAATGGCTTTTGGGTGCTCAGAATCATGCTAAGGTCTGTGAAAACTTTATATGTAGTATGATTTCTGTTATAATGTGCTATATAGTTTTATTTGTGAAAATGGTTTAAATATAAATAGATATCAATGAACCAGAATTATTATAAACATACCTCACAAATTATAACAATAAATATCCCAAAGCAATATTATGAAGAACTCAAGTTTGAGATAATAAAAAAAAAAAGGGACATTAAAATGATCATATTATATATTGTATGGAGCTCTGAGCTTTTTCACTATTTATTTATTTATTTATTTATTTATTTATTTATTTTTGTTTTTTGAGACAGAGTTTCTCTGTGTTGCCTTGGCTGTCCTGGGCCTGCTTTGTAGACCCAGCTGGCCTCAAACTCACAGCTATCCATCTGCCTCTGCCTCCTGAGTGCTGGGATTATAGGTATGTGTCACCATGTCCGGCTCTCTGTCCTTTTTAAAAAAGCCAGTTTGACCATGTCCCCTGGATGGTGAGGCTTGGTGTCACTCAGTGGGATAGCAAGCTACCAAGAAGAGACTTGGCACCCTATGAGAATATACAGGGAGAGGAAGTCCCCCTCAGTCACAGTCATAGGGGAGGAGAGTAAGAGGAAAATGGGAGGGAGGGAGAAATGGGAGGATATAAGGGATTGGATAACAATTGAGATTTAATATGAATAAATTAATAAAATATATTTAAAAAATTAAAAGCCAGTTAGGGAAGCGTTATTTACTATGATTAGACTAATTAACTCTGCAAAGAAAAATTTGAGAGAGCAGTGTGGGTTCACTTTTTAGGCCTCTTTTTATAGAAAAAATGTAAATTGGGTTTTTAAAAAAAATGGTGACAAGATTTTCACAAGCAAATTTTTACAGAAGCACACTGCAGATCAGATTATTTGACAGATCATGTTGGCAGAATATCTTATCAAGGCAGAGTCCATCTAAGGTGTGAGTCAAATTCCATAGGGTGGGAGCATGCCAAATTCCAGAAACAGATTAAAGCACAGGACTTCTGATCTTTGGGTGGCAAATTACCATATTCAGTTAACATCTGACATGCATTCAAATATTAAACAATGATTAACAGATAGTGGACATCCAATAAATACATCACTTTGAAGTTACTTGATTTTATAAGGCACCTTTCTAATTCTAATACTGAAAAAAAGGAAATCAACAGCCAATTTAAAACGAACCAAAACAAAACCCAAAATAAAAACAGAAGAAAAAACCTTATAGCTAGAAAATACAATAGCTGATTATACTTCATTGATCTTAGTTTTCCTATGTTTGAATTTCAAATTACATATTAAAACTCTTTTGAATTGCATAGTTGAGAACGATTAAAGATTAAAACTCATTATGTGGTGCTCAAAAAAAGCCTAAGCTGGAGTCAGAGCAGAATACTATCATTGAGATGATATCTAGGGCCCATCATTTTGGATGAAACAAAATGCACCCACAAGAAGAGAAACTTGTCAGCTTCCTCTGCAAATGCTATTGACACACTCAGCATACATAGATACATATATATGATTTTATATACATATATACATACATATACATACATACATACATACATACATACATACATACATACATAAAATCAGATGGCTTTATCTTTTGAGGAACTGACATTCACATCTTGAATGTTTACCATTTTTTCCCAAGTACCTCTCTCTCTGCCTTAAATCTATGTTAAACTCATTTCTTGATAATGTACAATTTCATCTAATATACATAACCAAAATAAACTTATGTGGTAAATACAAATATAAATTATATATATATTATATCATACCATATCATAATCATACACGTACATTTATAAAGATGACCTGGTGATTAAAAGCACTTGTTGCTGAATTTTGTTGCTCACTTCTGCTAGAAATCACATCTACATGTGCCTGGCACCCTCTTCTCGCATCTTTGGGTACACTCAGATACAGAAATCCATACATAGACACACAGATACAGAAAATTTAAAAAATACATATCAAAGAGCCCAGTGTTTTACCTTTTAATTGAAAGAAGCATTTAATCTCTAACAATTTTCTAATTTATCTACTTTCTATAAAATACTTTTTCTAGGTGGCCTTTATTTGGGTAGAAATATTAATTATGGTCATTTTCATTTAAATATTCACTAATAAAACTTTTAAAATAAAAACTTCAAAGGCGTACACATAGAAGACAACAATAATAAAATGTTTGAGCTAATATCTGTTGTTACATGAAGACATTTGAAAGTTATTTTTTTTGTGGGTGTGAACGCCTGTGTGTACGTGTGGCTTATGTATGAGCTTGCAGGGTCATGTGCTTCTGTAGTTGTGTTCACCTTCACATGGACATCTGGAGGGTAGAAGTGTACGGAGGTGACGTTCTCTGTGTTCTAAGCCTTGTTGTTTACGACAAGCCCTCTAACTCGACCCTAGGACTCCTGGCTCGGCTCTACTGGCTGCCTGGTCAACTTCTGGTCCCCACTTATCAGAGTCTGGGTTGCAGGAGTTTATTGTTGCACTAGCTTATTTTTATGTGGTGTTGGGGATACGAACTCAGGTCGTCATGCTTACATAGACATACCATCTACATAGGCCTTTAAAAAGTACTCAAAGTTTTTTGGTGCAAGGAGAATGAGAAGATGCCACAATGTGTCTGAAAGGATAAAAAAAATCATAAAATTAAAAAATTAACATGGCCTAGAGATTTTGGCTTGGCAGTTATGAACACTTGCTGCTTTTACTTACCCAGGTTCTCTTCCTAGCAGCCACATGGTGGCTTAAAACAATCAGTCACCCCAGTTCTAGACTCCCACTTCTTCTGAGGGCAGCAGGCATGTACATGGTACACAGACATTTAAAATGTCCTAAAGGTTTTTAAAGGATAACAGTACACAATACTCAAAAGCAAACACATACCTTTGGAGGTGTTTCAGATCCTGGATACTCTCTTTGATCTAGTTTCTTCCAGCGATCCATTAGTTTGGTTACCATGGGAGTATTAAAATCTACCAACTGGAATCCAGTGACATTTGCTCCACCATGTATAAATCTCTCAAGAGAAATATCCTTGAAACCCTGTAAATTAATAGAAAAGCTCATCAGATTTAGTCCCCTGAATGCTTTGATTCTTCAACAGTGTGTAGGTTAGTGCAGATTTCCTTCCTAGTTCACACAATCACAATCCTGTTGATCCAAGAAGAAACATGTTATTCAACTGATAACTAAGCAGGTTGTTAATGAGAGGTCCGCATATGTGAACTAATAGTCAATACTATGTAAAAGGTTTTATATTATATAAAGACTTACTATATACTAGGTTCTGTTCTAAGTACATTAGAGTTTATCTTTACATCTTAACCATCCCTTAGTTACTGGGTACATCAGATTCATTTTAAGGTAAGATAACTAAGGATCAGTGGTATGAGGCAAAATCTTTTGACGGTGCATATATGATATAGCCACATTTTGATCAGACAAACCGATGGTTGTGTTCACCCTTTCTACTTAGTACTCTTTCATATAGCTTAATTTTAATTTTATTAATTATTATATCACCAGGAGAGAAAACACACAAAAGAAACCCAGGCTTTGATTCTTACCTCTGCTGTATTTTAACCTTACATTACCTCCACACCAAACCAGAAGGGTGACACCTCTAGCATCTAACACCTCAACGCTTCGGGTATGTATTCAGTAATTGTGAGTGATTATTAATTAGTTCACTTAACTAAAATTATTTTGGGCCTATTATGTGCCAGCCAAATTGACAGCTAATCAATAACATTCTCATTTCATTGAGAAGTAAACTAGACATTGCAAAACAAATTTATGTTCTAGAAATGAGAAAAACACTGCCCATCAATCCCTAGCTACCAGCGTGTCACTGTGGAGCATTTGTGTGCATTCGCCAGAATGTAGGGCAGACACACAGGCAGACAAATCATTTTACTGTTTTCTAAAAGCCGAAGTAATTCAGCTCTCGCATTAGCAACTAATTGATGAGATTATTATTTTCTTTCAGTCTTAGCTGAAATAGAAGGTCTGCTAAGCCTTCTGTGTAAGCTTCAGCCACAGCTGCAAGACCCAGGCAAATTGCTGCCCTCAGGGACACCATTAGATGCAAAATCTGTCAAACAGTCCATTGAAGGTAAAGGGAAAACAATTACTGTGTCTGATTGTAACAAATGCCTGTCAGTTATGGTTTGAATGAATGGTGGGTGGCTTGGTTCATTTTGGTTATATTTGTTTGAGTACAGGTGCATTTCCCCTTACATTTATGTCCTCATAATTTTATATAGAAAATGGATAGGATCTGGACTGTAAGACTGTTTCCTTGGCAACAGTTACTTTGGTGACCATTTGGCTTTTGTTGGAATCTACAGAAAATCGTGGAACTGAACAGGATCTATGGTCATACTATAACCAAGTTACTGGGAGGACAGTGGTTAACTATCAAAACAAACAATGTTGCTGAGAACAGGGGTGAGTCAGAAGAGCTCCCCGACATGTGGAAATAGCCTCTCATATTGCCTGCATTTCACAATGGATAGTGAACGCTCCAGATTCATTGCCAGCTTGATTTTCTTTTAAATTTCCACTTGCAGTTTGCACATCCTCTGCTTGGGAAATGTTTAGAATTATAAGAGTCCGATATCTCAATAATAATGAATGCCAATCCATAAACCAGTTACATCAACAATGTGAATAAAAGCCCATATGTTATGTTTTACCTGGTTCAGATGAATACTTCTTTTGCATTTTACACACTAACTCATGTCGAGGCAGCTCCTGTACAGTTACCAGAAGGAGACCAAGGAGAATGAGGAAAATTCTCCCTGACCACATTTTAAAACTTACTGTGAAGAGATGAGGTAGTTGCTGTTGATGCACAAGTGGATTAAGGCAGAAAAATTGAAACACCCAGAAAGCACAAAAGAAGTAGGACAGCGCTGGCAAGTGGTTGACTCTTAACTGTGTCACTGTTATTGTACAAAACTGCTAGACTGAATGTTAGATGAATTGTGTCTGGTTCCCACCTTGAAGCCAATAAAGTACCTAAACAAGGATGAATCACTTACTCTATGTATTATTTCTTTTTTTTTTTTCAGACTAAAAAGCCATTTTTATCAAGAAGGTCTTTATCTCCCTCTCCAATCTGGAAAACAATATACACAAACTTTTGCTGCCTGAAGAACAATAAAATTGAAAATTTACACAAAATTAGACATCTACAAAATTCACATTAAACTGCCTTTCAATGACTATCAATAGGTAACACTAAGAATTCAAGCACAAGTACGCTGACCCTCTGCTCACACTGTAGTCAAAAAAAACTATGAGATGCAAATAGTAAAATAATGACAGTTACTATGCTTATCAAAATAAATACTTCAACAGAGACAGAATATTTCTTTACTTTTTCTTGAAGTATGAGTGGTGTCTCTCTCTCTCTCTCTCTCTCTCTCTCTCTCTCTCTCTCTCTCTCTCTCTCTGTGTGTATGTGTGTGTGTAATAGATTCAATTAGTCTTCAGTTACACATCTTTTTTTATTAATTCATTCATACCACATTTCAATTGTTACCCCAACCCTTCTATCCTCCAATTCCTCCCTCCCTCCCTCTTTCACCCTATTCCCCTCCCCTATGTCTGTGACTGAGGGAGACCTCATTCCCCTGTATATGCTCATAGGGTATCAAGTCTCTTCTTGGTAGCCTCCTATCCTTCCTCTGAGTGCCACCAGGTCTCCCCATCCAGGGGATGTGGTTAAATATGGGTCACCAGAGTACGTGTGAAAGTCAGTCCCCACTCTTCACTCAGCTGTGGAGAATGTCCTGTCCATTGGCTAGATCTGGGTAGGGGTTTGATGTTTACTGCATGTTTAGTCCTTGGTTGGTGCCATAGCTTGAACAGAACCCCTGGGCCTACATCTGCCCACCATAATCTTCTTGTAGGTTTCTAGGACCCTCTGGATCCTTCTATTTCCCTATTCTTCCATAATTCTCTCGCCCAGAGTCCCAATAGGATGTCCTCCCCTCTGTCCCACTTTCCTGGTAGGTGAAAACTTTCATAGGACATGCCCCTTGGGCTGTGTCCAAATATAAGTGAGTATATACCATTTGAGCCTTTCTGCTTCTGGGTTAACTCACTCATTATGATCATTTCTCATTCATTCCATTTGTCCACCAAATTCTGGAATGCCTTGTTTTTAATAGCTGAGTATTACATAGTGTAAATATATCACAGTTTCTTTATCCATTCTTCTACTGAGGGACACTTAGGCTGTTTCCACATTCTGCTTATTACAAATAAGGCTGCTATGAACATGGTTGAGCATATGTCTAGTTACACATGTTAAATTTGCTATAGCTTTATTCTTTTAAAAGACAGATCTTTTTTGTACAAGATTGTTTTAGCTATTCTGGGATTTTTGTTTTTCCATATGAAGTCCAGAATTGAACTTTCAATGTTTTTAAAAAATTGTGTAGGTATTTTGATAGGGATTGCATTGAATCTGTAGATTGCTTTTGGTAGGATGGCCATTTTTACTATGTTAATTCTCCCGATGACTTTCTCACGTACTCTGGTGCCTCATATTTGACCATGTCCCCTGGATGGGGAGACCTGGTGGCACTCAGAGGAAGGACAGCAGGTTACCAAGAAGAGACTTGATATCCTATGAGCATATACAAGGGGAGGAAGTCCCCCTCAGGAACAGTCATAGGGGAGGGGAATAAGGGGAAAATGGGAGGGAGGGAAGAATGGAAGGATACAAGGGATGGGATAACCATTAAGATGTAACAAGAATAAATTAATAAAAAAGAAAGAAAAATATAAAAAAAGACAGATCTTAGTGTTTTTCTTAGATATGAACTGAATCTAACCCTTCAAACTGTATATGCCACATATAATTTTTTTCTATAAATTTTCTTCATCATGGTGTCTTATCACTGTAAGAGAAAAGTAACTGAGACAGACCCTCAGTGGGTGCAGGCTTGAGCAACAGGTGAAGGGATCATCAATTCAATTATTCTCATAAGAAGTGACTTCACCTCTAGGTTCAAGCAATGTGCCAGTTCTACAGAAGCTAGAACACGTTACCACTGTGACATGAAGGATGTAAATGTATACCATTTTGTCAAGGTAGTATGAAATATGCACTGAATGATAGCTAACTGAGAAGACGAATTCTACTTAAAGGTACTAAACACTGCTACTGAGTATTAACAACTCATTGCATCTTTACTCAAAAAGAACTTGTAAAATATTTTTAAAAAACTTATTAGAATGTGTTTTTATTTCAGCCAAACACAGTAAGAAGGCAATATTTCTTTGAGATTTCTTAATTTGTTTCTTGGTTAGTATGGTTATTTTATGTGAGCATATCTGCTTGTATTAGATTTTTGGAGACAGGGTCTCATTTTGCATATAGCTGAGAATTTACTATGAGCCTGTACAGGCCTTGAATTTGTGACAATCCACCAGCATCAGATGAATTCTAGGACTAGAGGTGTTAGTCTCAATCCTTGACTTTCCTTAAGATGGTGTTAGGTCTACATAGATGTTTTAAGTTGATAGAGATGAGATATGATAGATATTGATTTACATTCAGAATTTTAGATTCACCAATATAAGAAAGATGTTTTCTTCAAGGTTGCCAAATACAAATAGTCAAAACACTATCAGTGTAACATTAACACAATTCCTGAAGTTTTTGTGATTCTTCCTACTGGATGTAGTTTATTTTATATATGTGTAAATAAAAAAATTTTTTTAAAAGGTGGAAAAAAAAGGTTTTACTTGATGAGTATCTTACAAAGTTGCCCAAGCTCACCTAGCACTTCCATAACCCAGGGTGGCCTTGAACTTAATATCTTCCTGCACCTTCCAGGTGCTGGAATTACAGAAATGAGCAACCATATTTAGTCAGAGGACTGATCATTTTAAAATACCATATTTAAGTCCTTATTCTCTAGATTGTTAGCCTTGTTTAAAAGATAAAAGGCATCCTTGATTTTGAAAAAAATCATACTTATGAATTCATAGTACAATTTTACACATATTGATGTTTATTTAGTTTTATTATATTTCTGGTAAATATAGGTTTTTACCTTATATCTACTGCCTTGATTTTTAATCTGTGACTAAGCCATTCTGCTAAAATGAATCTAGAATATATGTAACCACCTGGTAATAAGGTTTGCCAGCTTTAATGATGGGTGAAGTAATTATTTCCCATTAATTTTAAGCTATAATTTAATAATTATAATTATTTTAAAAAGTCAATTCAGAAAGCTTATCTTATTAAAAATACAATAAATGTTTATCTATTGACTTTGTAACCTATATACTTGCTGAACTCATTTATTGGTCCAATAATTATTTTTAATATTCTCTTATGATATTCTTATATGCTAAGCCTCGTTTCTCAATCTGGGTCACTTTTATTTCCTTTTGGCCTACAGCTTTTGGTAAGATGTATGTTATAATGTTCAGTAAAGGTAGTGTGATAGATAGCACATCCCTATCTTACTTCTATTCTTTTTTTACTTTAAAGACAAGATCACTTTTAGCTTAGGCTGGTCTTGACCTTGCTGTGTAGCTTGGGATGAACTTAAAGTTCTGATACTCTTGATTATAGCCCTCAGTGTTAGGATTGCATGCCTGCCTGCACCATCATATTGAGTTTATGTGGTGCTGATGATGGAATTCAAGGCTCTAAGCATGCTAGGCAAATTCTCTCCTAACTGCACTACCTCTCTAGCTCCCTATCTCATTGTTTTTTTTTAAATATATACATTCATATTATTACACTTAAATAAAATAATCTACATACAGGAAAAAGAGCCACAACACAACCAGGAATTATATAAATGTTACACTGAGAGCGTTTTGGCTGTCTGCATTTGGCAGCCTTGAAGAAAACATCTTTTCTATCTTGATGCATCTAAAATTCTTAATGTAAATCGATATTTATCATATTTCATCTCTATCAATTTAAAACATCTATCTAGATCTAAAAACATCTTAACCCCTACATAATTAAGCTTAATTGTAAAACTAAACTATCTGGCCTTCAACCTTATCAGAGACTTGAGAAGGAATAAAATTAATTAATTACCTGAGTAAACAAGAAATGCAGGTTAGCAGCTTCTAAAATGGAAAGAGGGAGAGAGAGAAAGAGAGAGAGAGAGAGAGAGAGAGAGAGAGAGAGAGAGAGAGAGAGAGAGAGAGAGAGAAGGTTTGCTGCAGAAACAGTCACCCAAACTCTCTGTAACATTGGAGCATCATCTTCAGCCTTTTGGACCAATAGATCTGATAGACACGTTTGTGAGGCAGGAATTATTGAGGACTTGCTTACCCTGTCTTGGCAGAGTTTGGCAGCCGACTCTGCCTGCATCCAAGTTTGCCCATTTTTATGCAGATTTCTATCTATGACCAAAATCTTGTCTTTAGTTTCAATGAAATCAGTCTTTAGCACTAAGTTGAAATGTTAACACAAAATTTTATCTGGATTCTGAACAAATTTTTTATTTGGGAATCTTGTATACGTAGTTATTAAGAAATGGGTTTCGATCGGCTAAAAGAACTGAGACTAGTTATTCTAAATGGATGGGTGAATGCCATGAGAATCCATATTAATACTGTATAATACAACACAGCTGAGTTCATGTCACTGGTCTAATCACGATAAAAGCTTGATATTTCTATTGATTGTTATGCTCTACTTCTAAGAAACAGACACTTTTCTATTTTATATGTTGATATTTATTATAAATATGCTGCCACCCACTGAGAGTGTTTAAAGTACGACCAGAGATCCATTAGTGGGCTATAAATGTAATTTCATTCCATTTTGCATTGTCTTATTTATTCTAACTGCCAATGTAAGCCGCTCATTTTTATGATAGCTTATAACATATTGATTTCCTTCTCTGAATTATATTGTTTAAAAGAAATAGATGTCAAAAACAGCCCATTATTTAGAAACTCATTATATAATGTCAACAAGAATATAGATATACTTAATCATAAGCTTTTATGATACATTGATTAATAGCAAAATGTATTTGCTTCAATATTTATATTTTTATAAATAGATGGCACATAAACTGTGAGGCTACTAGAAGAAATAAAAAATGTAGGTCAAATTTGCTGATATGATAATTTACTTGCCATTGCTATATTATATTGTTTCAGCTCTATGCTGAAATCCAGTTCACCAAATACTGGACCTCTCTCTATGAATACGGCACACTCGACATGCAGAAAAGTGACAAGACTGAGTCTCCTCTCCGTCCTTTACTTGTTTTCCTGCTTAAGATTAAGATTCTCCCAGATGAAACATGTGATGTGAAGTAATAGAAAAAACATGGAGTTAGTGTTGCCTTTCCTAGGGTAAGCCACACAGAGAAGAAAGGTCTAAGATAGTAAAACAGAGAATGAGACCCGATAGTTCCAGTTCTATCAAGCTGGTGGGTTAACCAGAGGTACTCAGCGAGCCTTGTTAGCTACTCTGCTCTATAAAGACTTGTCTGAGGCCTGCAAGCAGTTCTTTCCAATGCTTTATTATCCATCTCTAGGTGAGTTCAGAGGCTGACGAAGTTGTAAAACATATTATTCCCATTCAAATTATTTGTGTAATTAACAATTATATCTTCTTTTTCTTAAAATTAGAGAATATATTTATCTGTAGTATTTATTATTTAAACAGACAAAAAGAAAGTATTTAATTTGACAGTTGATGTCGTGGTAAAGCAAACATAATAATAATCATTAAAGATCTTCATGGCAAACCAAATCCAGTTTTGCATAAAACACATACTGAGTTCTACATTAAAATAGGGTGGTTATTTATTTTACTAACATAACTTGAAATCCAGTGAATAATGTAGTTTATCCATTGATTAGAGCATTATTTTAATAAAAAACCCTATATACGTCATTAATTTTAGTAAAAATAGAAAAACAAGATTTCTTACCAAATTTGCGATGATATAATGGTAGCCTTTGACATGCTTCCCAACACTCACAATCTATGAATACAAAAGATGAGAGGAAAATCAATTTAATTTTATTGAAACATTACTTATAACAGTAAAAGAGTACATGAAGTTTTGGGAGAAAGAGTTAGTAGCGATATAAGAGGAGTTGGTGGACAAAGAATGGGAAGGGGAATTTGATCAAAACAGATTCTAGTCATTCATGAAATTCTAAATAAATAAATACATAAATAAATACATAAATAAGAAAATAACCAGGGCTGGTGGGATGGACCACTGGCTAACCCGATGAACTCACTTTTATCCCTATGACATACTTTGTGGATGGAGAGAAACAGTATAAGTTGTCCTGTGAACCACATAAAAATGCCACAAGTGCACAAAATAAATTAAAAATTAATTAACTACTACAGCATAATTATATATAGAAGTGTGATGGAAAAACAATGTCATTTGTCTTATATAACTAGAACATTATAATCAGAAGCACTCGTATATCACATTAATATATACTCTAAAGCAAAACCATTATTTTATTTTATTCCTACTTTATTAATTACAAATAATTTTCTCTTCCCTTTTTGCAAAATGAAAATATTATAATTTCCTTAGACAGATCAATAGTGCTATGAACCAACTGTTCATAAATATTTCTCAAGAGAGAGTACATTAACACAGAAACAAAACAATTTTGATTCAAAGAATTTATTCTTCAATAAACATAAATATCAGATAGGTGAAATGAAAAAAAAGAATGTTAGTGAGTGCAATTGTTGGTTATGTACAGATTGACGTGCAGAGGAACTGCTGAGTTTCCTCATCTGGTAACAACAGATAAATTCAAGAAAGCACGATAGAAAGTAGGTGGAAGATAAAATGAAGAAAATTACTAGAAAGGCGCTGTTTTCAGGGTCTTGTCCTTAGAAAGGTGACTCTGAAACTCCTAAGATATCAGCACTCTACCCAGCATCCCCAAAGTGGGGTGCAAAGTTGAGTACAAGAGCTTCAACTTTTTCTGTCTAGACCATTTTCATTTGAGGAATTTTTATATATCCCCTCTTTGTATTTAGGCCCATGTAAGCATATTTGCTGATAATAAAACAGTAACTGGTAGGATGGTTCAAACTTTCTGACCTTGTGGACTGACTTTCAATTTTGAAAATATTTCAGGAAAAACCTCTTGAGGTACCCAGTCCCAAGAGAGTAAGCATTTGCATGTGGCCACTTTTATGATTATTTTTCAGATTGTAGATTTTCAAATCTCTGTGGGTGGTACAAATTAAAAATTTAATCTGATTGAGGAAGGCTGTGATAACTGTTAGGAAAGATGGCTTCACTAACATACTAAACTCAGACCAAAACAAAACACGCTCAGTGAACGCTCCAAATAATTGGCACATAGTTTTTTGCTCCATTTTGATTGTGTTCTTGACAGTATTATGTCTTTACACAGGATCTGACCTTGGACTTATTATCTTGCCTGATGTTAAAGTTTTTCTTGGTAAGCATTGAATTCCTATCAGCCCAGCCCATCCATCTCCTACCTTTATTATAGTCACCTTTTGTTCTTACCCATTGAATATTTTCTTTATTTTTTATGTTTAGCTATAAATTTTATGACATTTTACATAGAGTTTGAACATTTAAAGATCTGTTCAATGCACCTAGCCTATAATTTATCTATCAAATCAAACCTCCTTTGTGAATCTTGCATAAAGGTGAGAACCAAAAATAAGGCTGCTGAATTATGAAGAAAAATCAGTAAGAAGATATCCAAGCTACCTTTCTATTTCTGCAATAAAGGATTTAATCAAAAGCAAGTTTGAGGAGAAACGGTTTATTTAGTTTACAGGTTACAGTGGACCATCAAGTAAGCCAAGACAGATACTCAAGGCAGGAAGTTTGAGATAGGAAATGAAGCAGAGGAAGTGGAAGAACATTGATTACAGGCTTGCTTTCCATGGCTTGCTCAACCTGCTTTCTTATAAAACTCAGGGCTATCTGCCCAGGGATGGCACCACCCACAGTGGCCTGGGCACTCTCCACTAATCAAGAAAATGCCCCCACTGATTTGTTTACAGGTCAATTTGATGAGTCATTTTCTTAATTGAGATTCCCTGTTCCCAGATGACAATATCGAGTGGACAAAACACTAACCAGCACAGAAGCCACTTTGTATAATGTTTGAGCATCATCTTCTGCATTATTGTACAGTTAGCTTATGATTTTCATGTTATTGCTGTCAAAACCCTTTGCCAGCTAAAAAAACAGTTTAGGGCATAAACATTAGTGTTAAATTACACTAAAAAAGAAATATATATATATATATATATATATATATATATATATATATATATGAACATGAAATGAAGAAGGCAAGATCATTTAATGCCCTGGAAATCTCAGGAATAACCAGTACCATAGACATCAATAGCAAGTACTTGTTAACCAGAACTTAGAGGAGAAAATGAATAAACTTGAACTTAATCTGTTGAACAGATTTCTACCACTTGACCTCAGCTAACTCTGCTGCCAACCAGCAATCAATTCTGCACCTCTTTTTGATTCACTACATCTTCCTCTGCTGTGGTTATCTATGCCTCTTTGAACTCTCTTAAGCCCCAGGCTTACCCTGCATCTGCATTCTTTATTGTAATAATATTTTTTATATTTTCACATATACAATTTATATTGTTATACATATATAAAATAAACTACGAAGAACAAGAAGAACCACGAAACAATCAGGAATTATATACATGTTACATTCACAGTGTTTTGGCTATTTATATTTGGCAACCTTGAATAAAACATTTTCCTATCTTGGTGAGTCTAAAATTCTGAATGTAAATCAATATTTATCATATCTCATCTCGATTAACTTAAAACATCTGTTTAGAACTTACAACATCTTAACCCCTAAACAACTAAGCTTAGCTATGAAATTAAACTATTTGGTCTTCAACCCCATCAGAGTCTTGAGAAGGAATAAAATTAATTACTTGAGTAAACAGGAAGTGCAGGATAGCAGCTTCCAAAGTAAAAAAAAAATGACAGAGACAGTTTGCTGCATATTATAGAATTAGCCTATGATTTTCATGTTATTGCAGTCAAAACCCTTTGCCAGCTTAAAAAATCTATTTAGGGCATAAACACTAGTGCTAGAGCAACACACAGAGCTGCTAGAAAATTTGGTCCTGGTCACTCATATGAAAACAGTTAAGTCTAGATTGTTACCAAGAACCTACAACCAAATAAAGCTTATGCTATGTTTCCTTAAAGGCTAAAGACTCTTCAAACCATGGAGAACAGATAGGGACAAAATTCTGGAAGAAAGATCTTACAGTGTGATGAGCACTGACGTTTGGAGACAGGGGGCCTTAGAGAGCAGATGTCCGAAAATACCTGCCTAAAGATTCTGGACGCGGAGCTGTTGCCAAGCCAACTTCTTTACTGTGACAAAGCACACGTACCACACACAGTGTAGGGAGGCTTCTTCATCTTTCCTCTCCTTGAAGTAGCCTTGGCTAGGACTGTACCCAAGATAGAAATTTCTTTATGAAAAATGTACGGTGCATACTCGAAAGAATATTGAATATTGTGCTATGTAAAGAGTGCTCTATAAAAATCTTAAACATTTTGAGGATTGTTTTAAATGCACAATATCAGACTTATGGTTTTACCAAAGTAGAGAATATTTTACATTTAAATATAAACCTGAGTGATTTCACCCTCAGTAGAGATCAGATCCTGTGTGCTTGGCATTAGTTGTTTGATAGAGAGACAGTTTGAGATGGAAGTTATTAATCTAAAATATTTCTGCCCTCTTCAAGGGTGGTTGGTCATGTTGTCATAGAAAAACAGTATTAAATGGGGACTTGGCTATAAAATATAAGTATCAGCTTTCAAAATGACAAGAAGACTTAGCGATAAGGAAGCTGAACCACCTGGAATGAAACTAGGGGAATGTGACTAGATTAAAAGTAATTATTAAGTGTCCGCTTAGAGTTTTGAAAACAGGTTGGGAAGGATACAACAGCTATATTGATTGTCATTGTCAAACATACATGCTTAAGAGTGATGAAAATTTGAATCATTCAATTGCTTTTATCTTCTGTTTTAGGAAGTAAATACTTCTTTAGAAGTATCTCTAATGATGGTTAAATAATTCAGTTGTAAAGCCAGGGTATGCATCTCAACAAGTGTGTACCATGAGGTTAACATACGATAGTAGTATGCTAAATACCATTAATATAATTTCAAAATCATTTTTAATTGATTAAAAATTCCTATCTTTATACCCACAGATTAGTGTTGCTCTCAAACCTTGTCACAGAAATTTAAACAAGGGGTCATCAGCTAATGCAGAAACTCACAACTGCTTAAAGCACAGAGAATAAGTGTCTGTGGTGTGCTCAACCACAAATGGAACATATATATCAAAGCTTTTATTCAATGGCTAAGGGACTATTTTTAAAGAGGTGACAAGAAGATTACAAGAGTCAGATTATAAGATCCAGATTGAAACAGTGTCTTTTGGACATGATAGGACCAAGGTACTCATGAATTTATATCACCTGTGGTTTCTTGCTCAAGACCTGGACAGAATCAAATCAGTTGACTCTATAGACTAGAGTATGTAGAAGCTCACACGATCCTCCCACTCCAAATGAGGGGCTGTTGGCAGTTAATAGGTTCTGAGAAAGTCAGTTTTCTTTAAGAGTGTTGTCTTTGGTAAATGATGCTCCAGTGGGGGGGTCTATATGCAACAGTATGTAGTCAGCACATACTGGACTAAGTGAAAAAAAAAAAAGACATGAAGCTTTGGGTTTTAGGGAAGAGGACTGGATCCAAGAGGAGATAGATGGAGGAGAATGGGGAAATACCATTAAAATATATTGTATACATGACTAAAGTACTAAAAGAATAAAAAAATATTACACTAAAAAAGAAAAAAGTTAAATTAGTATAATTTTCTAAAGCATTAGTATAATTTATTCATTTTGATGCATAAAGCAATTGAAGTTTTGGCTTTTAATACATAGATTGTATGTAAAGTCTTTGTGTATCAATTGTTAATAAAACACTCAGAGGTTCTTTCATGAAGGGTTCTGTACATTACCTCAAACTATTACTATGATGCTCTGACTGCTCTTCCAGGCAATGCCTCCCAGCTAAAGGCACACAATGGCACACTTAAGTGTGAAGGCTTTTGCTTTATCCTTTAATGTGATTTTATAAATTAGGTAGGAAGTCCTTGCTCAGATGTCATTCTCCTCCAAAGAACTACATGGAACTGGTAAATGCCTTCAGTGGCCATGGTGCTGAGACTATTCTCCTACTACACACAGGAAGATACTGCAAGAGCATGCTTGCTAATATTTCCCATAAATATCTTTTGATGTTTGCGCTCAAGATGCTTCAAAATATCTTACTTAAAAACCAAAACCTTTACTTTACTTCAGTCTTGGCAGCACACAAATAAATGCAACAGGCAGTTTTCACAAACAAACTACTGATTGAAACTACAACCTTTTAAGAGCATATCAAAATTTTATGTCAAGGCAAGGAATATACAAATGAAATGAAAATAAAGCAAGCAAACAAAGAATAACAAGGCCGAGCATTGTGAGAAGGGTTTAGTGGGAAATGGGGAATATGAGTCCTAGGCAGCTCTTTTAAAGGAGGATATATGCCTCTGTGTTGTGTGTGTGTTTTGAATTTACTTCACTTTCTGAAGATGATGTCAAGACTATAAAATTTTCTGAGAGTAAATTTTTTTTTTCAGGAAGGGAAGGAAGGGGGAAGTTGTGAATAAGTGAATTTTCTCTCATGTGAAGTTCTTCATAAAATCTGACTGATTTACTGTAAGGAAAGATAGGGTCTGTCTCTGGGGCTAGCATCTTGCTCAGACCTGAGTCCACTCTTTGTTGGTGGTTGTAATAGATTGCTGGTATCCAGTTTCTCTTCATGCCTTTGCCGTTCCCTGCATACTCACTAATCTGCTAAAAGCTGTCCATGCTTTCTCTGGCCACTAGCTAGGCTAGGATATATTTTCTAAATCGCTCCACTTAGATATTCACTTCCTCTAGTTTATTCCATAATTGTTCAAAATAGCACCACCAGCCAGGGCCCAGTGCTTAAATACACAAATGTGTTAGGGGCATTTGGGCTTCCACATCACATCTGGTTGCATTTAAGTTTTTTTGATTACATTTGGGCCTATTGTCTGATCATTTTTTTCTCTTTTACATTTTAAAATTATTGATTTTTCTATATTTTCTTGGAAGAATAGCAGACAAGTAAAATGCAGAAAAGCTTCATAAGAAGATGCCTGGCATGGCAGGGTAAACAAGGTTTAAATTGTTTCTTTGCTA
Source organism: Acomys minous (assembly GCF_964271855.1). Taxonomy (NCBI): domain Eukaryota; kingdom Metazoa; phylum Chordata; class Mammalia; order Rodentia; family Muridae; genus Acomys; species Acomys minous. The sequence continues at coordinate 68,939,184 of NC_140494.1, forward strand.
TAGCAGTTTTTCATACTTTAATATGATAATGATGTATATACTGTAAGTCTCAAAACTGGCATATACAGTTTGCTAAACTGTTTACAAATTATTAAAAAGTAAGTACGGCCATTCTCCCTATAACCTTGCTCTAACTCCTGCTCTGAAACATCCAAGACTTTATGTTATTTTAGCATTTCCTTGCCACAAACATGAGGATATGTCCACACTTTCAGTCAGTCTTGAATGTCTTTTGCTCAGTTTTCTTCCTAGGAGCTTCTAACTCATCATGTTTGATTTCATTATTTAAACAACATTGATTATTGGATATATTGTTTTGCTATGTTTTCCTTTGAGTTCCTGCAATAATAAGATTGACATTGATGTAACTCACAACAAGGCATGGAAACTATGTTTCAGTACATTATCAGATGGAAGAGTGATGCTTACAAGTGGAAAATAAGGAGCTTGTAGGGTAAAGACAAGAAAGTGCTACTTGAAATATATTAGCAAATTGTATATAAAGCATATTAATATATAGTTATACTATATGATAAACATAATAAAATGAATAGTCTTTCTAGTGTGAATTCTGTTTTCCTAGGGAAGACTATTAAGCAAATACAGATGTAATTTAAGCTGGGTTTTGGAAATACCTAGTGATACTTGGTTGAGAAAAAGTTAACATATATAAATCAAGAGGCCCAACCAGAGACATCTCCATAACCTCGCTATCCCCTATTCTGTGGCAGGACTTACAGTGATTTGAATACTCTCCCTCTGTCTTTTACTTAGTTTGGCTAAGGGTTTGTCTATTTTGTTAATTTTCTCAAAGAACTAGCTCTTGGTTTTGTTCATTCTTTGAATTGTTTTCCTTGTTTCTAACTTATTGATTTCAGCCCTGAGTTTGATGATTTCCTGTCATATATTCCTGTTTGGTGTGTCTGCTTTTGTTGTTTTTCTTGTTGTTGTAGAGCTTTCAGATGTGCTCTTAAGTGGCTAGAATGAGATATCTCCAATTATATTATGAAGATACCACTGCTTTCTTTGTGTCCCATAAGTTTGTGTATGCTGTGCCTTTTTCATAGAATTCTAGGAAGTCTTTAATTAATTCATTCATTTTTTATTTCATCCCTGGCTCAGAGGTAATTGATTAGGGTGTTATCCAGTTTCCAAGAGTTTTTTTTTCCTTCTGTTGTTTCCATTGTTGTTGAGTTCCAGTTTTAATCCATGGTGTCTGATAAGATGCAAGGGTCTATTTCAATTTTCTTATGTCTGATGAGATCTGCTTCATGATCCATTATATGGTTAATTTTGGAGATGGTTCTTTGATGTGCTGTAAAGCAGGTATATCCTTTTGTTTGGGGGTGAAATGTTCTTTAAATATCTGTTAGGTCCATTTGTCTCATGATGTCTATTAGTTTCATTGTTTCTCCATTTAGTTCCATCTCAATTTTGAAGTCTCCCACTATTAATGTATGTGGTTTGTAGGCTCAATTTTCTTATCAATTGTATTTTATTATGAACTTATTAAATGAGCCTACCTCCCTAACAACCTGACTAACCCAAATGATCGGAAAAGGATATTAAAGAACACTGTAATGAAACCTTAATGATATTAGCTCTGGGAAATGATTCTCTTGGCATAGTCAGCAGGATTTCAGGAGACCAGCAATTCCACCAAATTTGCTGCTGGAACCAGGAGTAGCAGTTTGAACTTCAAGCTTCAGCTGGAGTCCAAAGCCTTGAAGCTTTCCCTCAAGCAGTTCTCTTTTGGAGCTTCTTAAGGTGCAGGCATGAACAGCCAAAAACCAAGTCCCAACCAAAAGCCCTTTCTCTCCTGTTTGGATATGTGTGTGTGTGTGTGTGTGTGTGTGTGTGTGTGTGTGTGTGTGTGTGTGTATCCTGCTTTCTCACATCTAAGTGGTAAATATCCTGCCCTCTTCTCCATCCCACACTTGGGATCAAAACGGAAACAGGTTTATCTCCCATTCAGTGGTTATACGTGGGATTTGAGCTTCAGTAATGTTTCTTTAACTTAATGGGCATGCTACTGTGTTTGGGGCATGGATTTTCAGATTGAGAAGTCATCTTGATGTATTGGTATATATTTCCTTTGATGAGTATAAAATTTCCTTTCCCGTATCTTTTGATGAGTTTTGGTGGAAAGTCTATTTTATTAGATACTAAAATGACTACTCCAGCTTGCTTCTTGGGTCCTTTTGCATGGAAAACATTTTTCACCCTTTTACTTTGAGTTAATGTCTCCCTTTGTTCTTGAGTTGTTTTTCTTGTATGCAGGAGAATGATGGGTCCTGTTTTTGCATCCATTCTGTTATCCTGTGTCTTTTTATTGGGGAGTTGAGGCTGTTGATATTGAGAGATATTAGTACTTTCTTTTGTTATGATGTTGGTGGTCTTAGTGTGTTTGTGTGCTTGTCTTCTCTTTGTTTTGCTGTAATGTGTTTTATTTATTTATTTTTTTTATTTTTTGAGTATGGTTGACCTCATTGGTTTGGAGCTTTCCTTCTAGTATCTTCTGTAGGGCTGTGTTTGTGAATAGATATTGCTTAAATTTGGGTTTGTCATGAAATATGTTGTTTTATACATCTATGTGATAAAAAATTTCACTGAGCATAGTAGTCTCGGCTGACTTCTGTGGTTTCTTAGGGTCTGCATGACATTTGCCCAGTTTTTTAGGGGTTTGATTATTTTGTGGCGGGAGGATTTTCTTTTCGGTCTAATGTATTCAGTGTTCTGCAAGCATCTTGCATGTTTAAAGGCATCTCTTTCTTTAGGTTGAGGAAATTTTCTTGTATAATTTTTTAATGAAAATATTTTCTGGTCCTTTGAGCCAGGAATCTTTTATGTCTTCTATTCCTATTATTATTAGGTTTCATCTTTTCATGATGTCCTTGATTTCTTGGATATTTTGTGTTAGAAATTTCTTTGCTTTAGTATTTTCTTGGACATATATATCCATTTCTTCAATGATATTTTCTATACCTGAGAGTCTCTCCTCCAACTGTTTTGTATTCTCTTGGCAATGCTTGTTCTCCTCTGTAAGTTTTCCATCTCCAGAATTTCCTCTGTGTTTTCTTTATTGATTCTATTTCTACTTTCATGTCATGAGATGTTTTATTCATTTCTTTCACTTCCTTGATTGAGTTTTCCTATATTTCTTTATATAATATGTTTGATTCCTCCTTAAAGGGCTCTTATTTGTTTGGTTGTATTTTCCTGTATTTCTCTACTTACTTACTTACTTACCTAATTTTATTAACTTATTCAGAATACAACTGAATTGTTATCCTATCATGTATATTTTCCCATTCCTCCCTCCCTCCCGCTTTCACCCTATTCCCCTCCCCTAGGTCTATGACCGAGGAGGCCCTGCTCCCCCACTATATGGTCATATCCTCCTTAAAGGCCTCTATTTATATGATTGTATTTTCTTGTATTTCTTTGAGGGTTTTTTTTCTCATTTATGGGTCTTTACGATCTTCATATGCATAGTTTTAAGGTCATTTCCCTGTGTTTTAGATGTGTTAGGATATCCAGGCATTGCTGTCAAAATGCCTGGTTTCTGTTGATTGTGTTCTTACACTGAAGTTGGCTGGTTTTTCCTGTAACCTGCTGGAGTTTCTTGGGCAAGTGGGAGAAGACCTAGTTCATGGGATAGGGCTAAATTTCCTCCCATGGACTAAAGTTTTGCTTTGCTGATTGTGTCTGAGTTATAGCTATAGGCAGAGACTCAGCTTGTGTGTTTCTAACCTTTGTGATCCAATGATGTTCTGCAGGTCTTTTCAAGACAGCTAGTAGAGCTTTGAACTACAGGCTGGATATTCTGGAATTCTGAGTTATCGTCAAGATGACAGGAGTAGCAGGGATGTCTGAGGATGATACTGTTGGTATCTGGCATTCAAGATCATCTCTTTTCTCTAGAGGAACATGAACAGACACTGGCATTTGGAATCAGTAGTGTGGAGGCTTGCTCACCCAGCAGACTGTTGTACTCAGACTTGCCTGCATGCCATCATCTTGGAATGGGGACCCTGTATGTTCCTATTGTCTACGTGTTCTCTGCAGGAGGACTAGTAGAACTGTGGACTGGAGGCTGGAACACTGTACTGGTATCCAGGAGTTGTCCTTGAGGAGGTGGGAGGTGTCTGGTGTCTAGACACTGGAGCTATGCTTTTGTGGAACTTGGGAGCGGTGTTTGAGTGAGTGAAAGGCACCAGGTTCAGTGAATCTAGGACTGTGTTTGACTCTTGTACTTGGGAGTCATTCACAGGGCCAGGAACTGTGTGTCCTTAGCTCCCAGGATGCCTCCTTTTGTCCAGGAGACACAGATGTTGGCATTTTGGAGTCAGCAGTATTTGGTCCACATTCTCTGGTCTTCTGCTACACAGATATGGTACATGCTGGATGCTGCCATTTTAGACAATCCTCATTTCGGCAGTCCTTTATCTACCTTGGACCTTCCTTTCCTTTCCTTGAGTATTAAAAACCCATTTTTTCCTGTTTACTATGCATAGAAAAATACTAATGTATTTTACAATGTAGATTTTATTTCCCTTCTATAAAGCTTTCCTAACTTGGACCATACTTAGTCATCCTGTATTCTGAGTTCTTGCCCTATTTCAAATTTCTTTTCTAAGACTACTAAAGTCTCTGATATTTATTTATAGCATTTGTGAATTCCTGGCCTGATTGTAAGGCATAGGTAGGCACCATGATTTACTTATCTTTATGTGCCTAGTATATAGAGTTTGAATGAGCACCGGAGGTGCCCAAAGCAGAGCTATCCTGTTTAGTGAATCAGCTCATTTGTATTCCCACAATGTGTGCTCCTTATTATGTGGGGGAATTGATTCAAATAACCAAAGCCAGCATCTCTATCAAAGATGTCTCTTCCTTATAGGTGTGGCTTGTTTTCCATTTTTCATTGTGCTACTTCTAAGTCTTTTCTGATTTTTTTCTTCTCTCTCCCTTCTGTCTCTCTCTCTCTCTCTCTCTCTCTTTCTGGTTGTGGTATGAAAAAATGATCACTAATCAGTTACTAAAACAATTCATTATGAGCTACAAAGTCAGGCTTTATAGTACAGGATTTACTCTTTAATCTTTTATTAAATGGTAGTGATTTGAGGTGGAAAAAGTAGCTTTGTGTGATATAATTCCTAATATCTTAAAGTTCTTAGATATTCAGACATTTGACAGTTTGTTCATGATTTTCTTTATGAGCTGGGATTTCACTTAGGTGCTGCTGGGTATGGACAATGATCTGGTGATTAGAATACATTAATTGAGCTGACTCCACAATTCATCTCTTCTATACAAATGTCCACCTTTATGTTGAGGGCACTTTCCTCTGTCTGGTTGATCTTGCCTCAGGGTAGGATGGTTGTTCTTTGGTGACATAATAACCTCTTAGTAAATCAATAATGGATTTTTTGCCTTTTTATTTTTCCAAATTGGTTGACAAACAGAATGAGAAGGTCATCTATGTGCAGATTCTGAGATTGGCATGCTCTTCAAGGGAACACTCATTTTTTATCTCACTCTTTTTTTGTTTTGCTTTTGTTTTTTGAGACAGGGTTTCTCTGTGTAGCCTTGGCTGTCCTGGACTCGCTTTGTAGACCAGGCTGGCCTTGAACTCACAGCGATCCGCCTGCCTCTGTCTCCTGAGTGCTGAGATTAAAGGCTTGCGCCACAACGCCTGGCTTGTCTCACTCTTTGAAAGCAACAATACTGGAGAAGGAGGAACCAATTACAAAAGAGGCATATGATCAAGAGGCTATCTGAAATGTCTGTGGACCAGATATTAACTCAGTTTTCTTTATCTTTTTGTTAAATATCTATTTCCTAGTCTAAGGTCAGTATTTAAAGTCTGCTGAAAAAAAGTACTCAAATTCTTATAGGCACATATTTTATAAACAAGAGTTCATATAATTTAAATTCTTTGCTGCTTTGATATTTTCATCTATTCAAAAAAACTGACATTTTTATTGAAATGTATTAAAATTAAGGAGGCAGTGTAAGATCTGTATTAACCCCTGTCAAGCATGTTTCTACAAAATTCTTTGGAAAATATATTTTTGTGCATTTTAGTAATCAGCTTTGGTGTAAATTTAGTTAACTTGAAGTATAAGGAGACAGTTACATTGGTGATGTGCTTTCTGAACAAGCCTGAGGAAGGGCATGCTTAGACCCTTAGCACCCACAGAAGAGCCAGCCGCAGGGGTATGCATTTGTAATGTCAGTACTTGGTATCTGGGGCCACAGAGACAGGGCAGTTTCTAGAGCTTGTTGGCCAACCAGGCGGACTGTGACCAAGAAAGACACTTAAATCTGATCTCTGACTTCCACATGTACATGCAGGAGCCAGTGTACCTGTGTAGACACACACACACACACACACACACACACACACACACACACACACACACACCAAGCAAATAAAAAACCCAGAAGAAACAAAAAATAGGCCATCTAGATGACTCAGCAGGTGAAGGCACTTGCTTACAAGTGTGACAGCCTGAGTCCAAGGCCCAGGAACCACATGGTGGAAAGACAAAACCTACTCAAAAGTTGTCCTCTTACTTTATATACAGAATGCCACATGTGTACATGTATACTTGCGTGTGTGTATGTACACATAGATGTGGGAACACATACACACAAACTCTAAATATAAAAAATCTTTAGTTACATCTATAAAAGTTACCAATCAGATTATAGAATTAATAAGTGTCCAGGAAAAACTGTCTGTTCAAGGATTTACTCTGTGCTCTGTTTGAAGTTATACTCCAACAAGAGTAAATTTATATATTGCTTCATAATCCAGCACTTGCCATGAATATTTTTTATTAATTTTAATTTAGAGGAATCAGGGTCTTTTAAGATCATCTCAATTCAGCTTACCATATGCAAAGTGAGGAAGAGAAAAACTAAGTGTTAAGGAGATAATTAAGCTATGCATTTACAAAAAGACAAAATGAAAACAAACACACACACAAAAACAACCCAAACACATGCACGCATGCACACACATACACACACACACACACACACACACACACACACACACACACATACACACACACACACACACACACACACACACACACTACCCTTTGGACATTTCTTAATCATATCTAAAACAGAGAAAACATATCTGTTCAATTTTATAATCTGGTTTGTCTGATCCAAAGTGTCAGAGTTGGGTGTCCTGAAAAAGGGGTTTCATGAACTGTAGGAATGCAAAATTCTAACTGCAGGGCCTCTGGATTTTACATATTGAAAGAAAATGTTTGAGAAGTACTGAGACTTCAGCACTATTTTGATGAGACCTTTAAAAAGTTTTAAAGTTTAAAAGATATATTATTTTTAATTTTTGTTCATGAGTATTTTGCACATGTGTATGTCTGTGCACTGTGTCTGTGCCTGGCTCCCCACTGAAGCCAGAAGAGAGTGTAAGATCCATGGAGGTTGAGCAATCTAGAGTAGTGAGCCACCACATAGATGCTGGAACCGAACTCTGTCCTCTGAAAGAGAAGCCAGTGTTCCTAACAGCTGAGCTTCCTTCCCAGGCCCAGACAAGGCAGTTGCTAATGTTTAAAATATAGCTAAAGTCAAATTTCATGGTTTTTGTTTACTTGTTTGGTTTTGGCCACTAGGTTAAACACTGGCACGGGATGGGAATCAGGCAGTTCCATATTTCACTGATATAAGTATTATGTTTGTGGTTTAAGAATAACAAACATGTATGAAAATAACATATAAAAGGCCATTAAAATAACCTCCCACTTTAATATGAAAACTATTTATCAATTCTAGCTTTATTGAGCTGGTGCTGGGGACTGAGCCTGGGTTCTATGTAAGAACAATTAGTAAGCTCAACTCTGAGCATCAGTACAGCCTTCTGTTAATTTCAAGTTTTGTTTTTTGTTTGTCTGTTTTATGTTGTTTTTGTTTTAGATGTATGGATCAATGTGATTTTTGAATTTAGAAAAACAGAACACTGCATTTTATTTATTGGAGCTGGCAATAAACTCAATTTAGTGTTTGTAATATACCTAGTGTCATAAGTGGCATAGCAGCATTACATAAATACATCATGGTCCTGTTATTTCATTTAGAATGTGAATTGATGACAGCTTAAAATTAATTTTTACATATATTTGTTCTCAAAATGACAAAATTACAGCAAGTTTAAAACTCATTGTTTGACTTCCACTTAACATTCTAGATTTAGCTTGTTATGAGGAACTAGAACAGATTCAAAGGTCTCTGAAAGTTCAATATGGTCAAGTAGCATCTATGGCTGGAGCCATACTGATGGACAAAGCTGCTTACCTGTGAACAGTTCATGCTTTATCCTTGTGGAAGGAACTGACTATGATTGGCTGAGCTCAGCTGCTGGGGTAGACTAAATTTCACATATTTTTGTTAAGCTGTATTACTAGGACGCAAGCACAGAGGCATCCTCTATTCTGATGTTTGTGCTTTGAAATGTTTCAGCATCTATAGATAAAGGCTGTTTTAAATAGCAAACACATTTATAAGAACTAATTCACTCACAGTATAAAATAATTTGGGAAACAAGTACAGAAAAGAAAATGCTCCTTTCACCACCATTAGCCATTAATATATTTTACGATGATAACATGTGATCAATTTTCATTAGGCTTTTGTAAACTGATACAAATAAAAATGCCAAAGAAGAAATTACAGCCAGCAAGCAAGGTATGCTAGTTCTTCTAGAAATTTCAGGACACACCTTTCTTTAGTTTTCATCATGTGACCTCCTGCAAGACAGCTACCTTTTCCTAATTCAAAATTTTGATTGAAACAACTTTCATGATTTCTCAAGGGTACATCATTGAAGTGCAAATAATAGTATGCAGGCACATTTTCCCTATGCGTCCATCAACTCAGGACGTTCAAGGTATCCACAATCACTGTCATTCTTATTTCTTTTTGAGAAGGACATTCAAAATCATTTCCATGGGGTGGGGTATGGGAGCAGAGACAGGAGACTGGGGGGATTCAAGTGACAGGAAGAGAGAAATGGTAAAATGGGGAGATGGGCAGGGAGCGTTAGTTGGAGATGAAGGACAGAGAAAAGCCACTAGAGGAGAGGGATGGAGGAGAGATAACTTATACTAAGGGGATGTGAAGTGTGGGCCATTACACACACTCCTGGAAGCATTTGTATTAGCTCTCCTTAAAAATAAAATCAAGAGCTGGCGATGTAGCTCAACAACAAGGTGGCTGCCAAATGCACCCAACAAGGAGCTGGGTTCAGTCTGCAGTACACAGAACACCGCATACAACTAAGAAATGTTAGGAGTGATTTTGTTGGAGCTATGAAATAAAGATAGTAGGAAATAATCATATTCCTAACTAGATACATCTTTTTTTTTGCAAGAGAAAAGAACTATTATTATAAAACCAGTAAGGCATCATTTCTTTTCATGGCTGTGGACTTTATTATATGTTATGAACTGTCTACCTGAATCAAAGGATTGCTATTTATATTCTTTCATAGGTAACCCTGATAGTTAACAAATCAGAGTCAGTAAAAAAGAATAGGACTGGTAGACACTCAAGTTTTTAATTTCTTTGAAATGTTAACAGAAAAAAAGGAGGAAGAGGAAGAGGAGGAGGAGGAAAGGAGAAAAGACAGACCCTTCACAGAGTCATATAAGGCTTAGAGTTTATCCATGGTACCCAAGTATGCCAATTTTCTTCTTAGAAACCAGCTAAGCCTCCAAAATGGGTTGTGTATTTTGAGCCCTGACTTACCTCCCCTCACCTGGGTCATGAAAGCACAGCTGCTAAGTGAAGGGTCTCTTTGCGACTCACTTAACCTCTGACAGGTACTTCGAAATCCTGGCAGTTGTTAGAATTGGCTGCTCTACAGGGATTCATCCTGAGTTATTTACAAAACTTTAGCTGCTCAGGTCAAACAACTCAAAGCCTCACTACAGGGGCAGTAGACATGAAAGGCAAAGAGCAAAATTGGATTGGAGTCACTGCTCTGCTTATGAAAGTCAGGTAGAAAGTTTCCTGGAAATTCCACAAATGTTCATTACAAGTTTCACTGACCTGGATTGCTACTGTGGAGTAAACTTCAGTGATTCGCAGACTTTGTATTAATAGTTTACCAAAATAGAATAGATCCTTTCCTTAGTAATGTATTATTTTCTTTTATAAATGGATGACAAGAGGTAGATATTTTGCAATTGCGCTTATAGTACAATGTTGCTTTGTATATTAAAAATGCAAAATGTATTTTATTTAAAGCCTTTAAAAATTCTAATATATATGGTAATACTCAATCCAGAGCTTGTAGTAGTTAAGATAGAATCTCAGATATATTTTGGTCTTAAGTATTATCATTGAATACTAAAATGAGTGTTGCAAATTAACTCCAAACTGATAGGTTTTCTGTTCCAAATCTAATCACATAATTCTGCAGTTAAACTATGTACAACAAATGGATTCACTTTGAATTACGCTGTCCCAAATATATTGTGGATAAATATGACAAAACCTCCTCAGAACCACCAGATGGCACCCAGGCACTGTGACTTTTGTGGAAGACAGTCTGAAGTCTTTATCACTGCATTCAGGTCAGGGAAAGCAAATTCCATCTATAACTGCATAGTGTTTTTCTACCACTTAACACAATGACATAGCTCAGTTTTATCTTCCTGCCCTCTTCAAATCTAATCAACAGTTATTTATTGGAATCTTTATTCAGAGAATCTTCATTCTGAAGGATAGTTGAAAAATCATCTTTATGGGTGACATCTGGTAGAAACATAACACAGCACAGAATGTTCTACCTAACTACCTACTCATCTTTAATTTTATTGCTCTGCTAATTTATGTTGATAATTTTCATGCAACTAATTCTTGAAGCCATAAAAGGCCCATTCAAATTCTCTAATATGTCACTAATCTTGAAAATTTATATTAATGAAGGCTAAGAACTCCCAGTGACTAAGCAAGTGTTTTTCTATTGCTTATATTGTTACAGAGTGGAAAAGTGGTACTCAAAACTTCAACTGCACCTAAGAACTAAATGACCTCTGGTAGTAAAGAACTGTCATTTTGTCCTGGAGATAAGTCATGAGAAATTCCTAATTTTCATACTCTGAACTAGAATACAATATGGAGACAGATCTGGAATAGGTCCACATTTTTATCCAAAGCACACCTGAGTAATAAGATGAAGCCAGGAACTTACTTGTTCTAAAATGTTTTGAAGCCTCTCTATCTCACAATCTATTACAAATTTCTTCTCTTGTCTTCTGTCAAGCTCTTCTAGCAGTTGCCTGTAGCTGACATCGTTAAAATTTTCCACACATATCGCACTGACATGCCATCCATTCTGTCCTGCTTTTTCCATAATAGCTTGAAGTATTGAATATCCTATTAGAGAGAGAAAAAAGTTAATAAAGTTATGCTTTTGATGTAGATAGAGGTATTCCTTTTGATTTATGTAGAGACTGGATACACATCAATATTTCTTGTATTTTAAAACACACAGATATCATTTTGAATCTTGAAAATATGAGCCATTCTTTAAGAATCCATTTTTTCTTTTTTCTTTACTCAAGCAACAGATTTTCTTAAGCTACTCACTGGATGAAGTTGCCAGAATATACCTTCTGTAAAAATCTCAAAAACCCCTCTATTGGAGAATATCCCATTGTTCTACATATACAAAACTCATTGCACCAATGCCTGTTGTCAGGATTAATTTTAAGAACTCTTTTGGTACTTTAAACTCTAGACTTAATTTGTTCTGAACCATGGTCTCAGTTTTCACTATTGAACAGGATACAAACAAAATTTTTCTTTGCTATGGAAGAAAGATGTAAAAGAAACCATTATGATGGTATTTATTGATGCTGTATTACTGTCAGAGCTTCATTTGATGATTTAGACAGATCTATATAAATATGGCATTGCTTATTATGCTTTCCTTGTCCTGGCAGAAGATTGTAGGCTAAGTATGAGGTGAATTATCCACAGGTGAGAGACTAAGAACTCAGATTCATAAGCTATTAAAGGCAGAGGACCAAACTCTTAAAACTACAATAAGAAATGCACATGTCACATGTATGTAAGAGTAACAATTGAGAGCCAGACACAAGGTCATCTTAAGCTAGGTAAGAAAGGAGTTTAGGCTAGCCTGAGAGATACAAGACCTTGTCACAAAAAAAATCCACATAAATAAAATAACATGACTTCTGGGCAGGCTGGTGATGAGCTCAACAATAAAAGGCACTACCCACCAAACCATGGTACACTGAGTTCAATTCCAAGTTTACAAATTGGAAGAACAGAATGTAGTATTCCAAATTGTCCTGTGATATCCACAGGCATGCTGACACAGACACACATGAGGCAGGGAAGCAAGTAAATAGTTAAATGTAAAGTAAAACTACAGCAGGCCTTACAAAATGTAAGCTTTGGGGACACGGATTGTTTTATGTGAAGACAGCACTTCTTGGGGAAAGGGTGTGGTCTCTAACTTGTTCTTCACCCAAGACTTCCTGCAAGTGGAAGGAGACTGTCAGCCTCAATACTGTCTTTACAGCTGTTTCACAAGCCCTCCATTTAGAGTCATAGCTTGAAACATAAAGGGGAAAAGATTCTCTGTATTGATGACAAATATTCCCTTAAAGTAAGATTGATTTGGAGGAGAACCTGTTAGCCACTCATTTTTTTCTGATCTTTATAGCTTTGCATAAATAAAATATCCAGTCTAGTCTCCTTAAGAATGTTTAATAGAATGTTTAGGAATAGACAATGCTTCTTGTTGGCTACAGAGCCCCTATTAATTATTATTAGATGAAATTGTTCATACAGCATGAATGAAGATTTACAGATTTTTTTTCTGCTCATACAAAGAACAGAAAATCAGCCTTAATTGTTCTGTGCATTATGTACACCTTATACACTTATAATATTAGGATTGTTTAGTGCTTGTGAAGAATTATTTGCTTTCAGAACAAAAGAACTAGACACTGACATTGGATCAGACCTGACAGAATTCATTCCTTTCAGCATGCTGGACACTGGCATCCTGTATCCTTCATGTTCCAACAAAAAGTGCTTCAATTGCTGTTCCTCATCCGAACAAGAGAGCTCCCAGGACACTCTCAAAGAAAGCTTCCAATCCCAATTGGTCCAGCATTTTAGACTGTCCCATACAGGGTTCTAATTAAGCCTGGAATTACTCAACATTTAGAAACTGGACCACAAATGCTATTTATAGTGTGTTTAACCATTTCCCCAATTTTATTTGGGTCCCTACAAAGGTTTTATTCATCCAAAATCAGCTGGAAGAAAACTTAAGGGAAAAACACCCCATTTCCTTTAAGGGGAGTTGGGTAGGTTTTGATTGCTTTCTTGGGCTATGGAGGGCTAATTTCAATGGGAGTTAGTTACAGGTTATTATTAGTCTTATTTAGAGAGAAAACAAGGTTAGACACAGGGATGTCTCTCTTTTCCTTTATCTTACATTCCTAGATTTGGAGATAGGTGTTGCAAAGTAAGAAAGGGAAATATAGAAATATATAGGGAAGACAGAACACAAAGCAGATTAGTGAATAAATACTTTAATGTAATGCCTCAATTGTCACTCAAAGGCTATTTTTAATTCACTGGTATAGAATTTTGCATATACATGCAAAATAAGTTTAATTCTAGATACAGTGTATAGAATTCAAATGTAAGATTATTCTTCACACACATTATATGTAAATTTCTACTCTAATATGAGGTATCATACCCATGTAACTCAATTATAATACAAGATTTATGCCTAATACTTTGAAAGTGCTATTTCAGGCTGTTTAGGATAAATAAGTTATACAAATTAAATGTTAGCAGATTAAATCATGGTCATGTCAATTACTAGTCTACTTTTATCACAAGAATATACATGTTAGATGCAGCAGATAGATATGATTCTATAGAAAGATAAATTAGGATAGTTAGATAAAGTCTTCAAAACCTCAGAGACATGCAGAACATGACATTTAAAATGTTTTTATTATTTTAAAAATTCACTAACAATGAGACAGGTTAACTCCTGGCACCACCCAGCTTATCTCAAAGAAGACGATGAACATCAAAGAACCTCCTTATGGAGATGGCTTCAAATGTGGCAAACAAGACACTAGGCAAAACATCCTCTTTCTACCACAGACAGAATCCTGCTTATAAAAGAGGCAAGCTTGAATGCAGGCAGAGTCGACGGTCAAATTCTGCCAACATAGGGAAAGAGAGTTCTCAAAAGTCCCTGCCTCACAAATATGTCTGACAGATATATTGGGTCAGAAGGCTGAAGAAGATGCTTCAATGTCATAGAGAGCTTTGAGTGACTATTCAGGTAGTGAACTGTCTCTGTTATCTTCTCACTTGGAAAGCTACTAATCTGCACTCCCTGCATACTGAGGTAATCAAGTTTATTCCTTCTCAACTCTCTGATGGATTTGAAGACCAGGTAGCTTAGTTTTACAGTGAAGCTTAGTTGTTTAGGGGCTAAGATGTTTTTAGGTCTACATGTTTTTAGTCGATAATGACAAGATGTGATGGAGATTGACTTACACTAAAAATTTTAGATGCACCAAGATAGGAAAGATGTTTTCGTAAAGGCTGTCAAATACAAATAGCCAAAACATTAGGAATGTAACATTTATATAATTCCTCATTGTGTCATGGCTCTTCTTGCTATAAGTAGTTTGTTGTATATATGAGTAATAATATAAATGTATACGTAAAATGTTTAATTAATAAAACAAAAGAATGTTTAACAGCAGTGTGAACTCATTCTGTAGTTGCTGTCCATGGCTTCTTCCTACGTAGGGATTGGAGTTAGGCTAGCTGTCAGGACTCAAAGGGAAAATTTAAACTGAACACACTGTGCTTACAAGAGAACACTTGTTTGGTGTCCTGCAGGCACACAAGTCTCAAATTTAGGCAGTTTCATTTTGAGGTTATGTTTTCTCTGTCACAGATCTCCAAACATTACAGTGTGCAGGCAATGTCAACAGATGGAACTGATGATGAGATCATATCTGAAATATAAATTGCCTGACTTCCTGCCAAATGAATACCATGGCAGTCAGAATTAATTCCTATTTAAATGAAAAATGTAGCCAAAGAAGAAAGAAGGCATATAAATTACAATATGCATATTCTGGGTATGAATTGCTCCATTTAGTCTTCCCTTTTGTTCATATCTGTAATTATCTTTTCATATCTTACCCTGACAAAATACCCTTCTCCCACCAGCCTAGAAGCCTAGGACTCTTTCTTATTTCTGGTTCAGTGGGTATGTAATATAAAACATAGAAGCATTTTACCTTCTTTCTTTTCTTCCTTTCTTGATTACTTTCTTCTTAAAGACTTATTTCTGTTGTGGATATGTGTCTGCTTGGGTGGATGTGTGTGTATGTGAGTGCGTCTAGAGGCTCCTCAAAAAGGAAATCAGACTCCAGAGCTGGAGTCAATTAGGTGTTAATAGTCAGAAGTGGGTGATGGGAATGAAACTCCTGTCATAGAACAGCAAATGTTCCTAACCTCTCAGCTCTCTCCCTGACCTCCATCCCTCCCTCCCTCTTTCCCTCTCACTTTTCCTTCCTTCTTCCTTCCTTCCTTTCTTTCTGTGATTCATACATACGTAATATCTACCTACCTACCTACCTACCTACATAAATACAGTGTGTGTATCTGTGTGTCTATATACATACTCATTTTTCACCTTTGCATAAGACTGTAGAGCCCAAATGTCATTATCAAATAACTTCCTTTATTACCCTTCATCTTATGCATTGATCCAAGCTCTCTCCCTGAACCTGAAATTTGCCATTTCTGACAGACTGGCTAGGTAGGGGTCTTCTTGGCTGGATCTATCACCTTCAGCACTAGGGTCACAGTTGTGCACTGCTACACCTGGCTTTTATGTCGAGCTGAAGAATTAAACTTCAGTTCTCACATTTTCAAGTACTTTACCTACTGACGTACCTCTTTAGCTCCTGAGAGCTTTATTTAGGAAATAATTCATAATTTATTTCTGTTCTAAGGACTTGTTTTTTCTTGGTAACTGAAACAAGGTTCTTTTCATTTATTTATTGATATCTACATATATGTTATTTGACTTGAAATGAAGGCTTTTAGAAATGGAAATAAACATCTTATTTTTATTTTTCTATTTTCCTTTTTATTTGTGAACATATCAAAATAATGCTAAATCTTTTGTGTGTTTTGACAAGTGCTGCAATATTATAAACATGGACCACACATATTGAAATCATCTGGCTGCTTTCTCACATTGATTCACAGCTTGGCTCGGCTCTCTGCATAATGTTGTTATTGTTTTTAGCACTATGTGGCTGTCAGGCCTCATGTCAGGACAAAGTGTCCATGTTGCTATTTTCCTTTTACAAGAGAGAGAAATATACATTTTAATGAAATTTATATATTTCTCTACCTAAGCAATATTGAAAAATTTACACTAACAAAAAAATCAAACTTTAAGTGCAGTGTTTCATTGTTGAATTGCTCAAATTTAGAAATAATGCTATAAGTGAAATAAGACAAAACCTAGAACACAATTTTGGTAAAATGTCAAAGAAAGCTGGCCATTGAAAAGGCTCATTAATCATAGTCAGAAATCAATGACATCATTTCAATGCAGCAGGAATTATGCACTCTTACAGCCTCAGAGCCTCAATGAAGCTTTAGGTCTTTTTATTAAGCTGTTTCACTTTAATATGCTTGTTCATTATTTATTGGCCATTAGGTACATGTGCCTTTTATTTGCCAAAATAGCTCAGAATATATTGCCACTAAGAAAAAATACTGCATTTATGTCTATGATGATGTAACTTACTTGTTACATAAACTAGAAATCACAAGTCAAGCTGTGCAGTTTCTACATCTGACTGTAAGCTATACACTCAAAATATTAAAAACATGCAATATAATACTGTTAGTCTAAAGTGAATGCTACTTTTTTGGGATTAATGTCACATAGATAATAAGAATTCATTACTGCAAATAATACTTTATATGCCACATTATCTTGAAAAGCTATCTAATAATTTAATTTTATATACATTGTTAAAAACTTTCTACATTCAAGATTTTATGAAATGTGTCAAGAGCAACAACAATACAAATGGCCTCTTTACAATGAACATGATGTCCAAAAAACTTATTAGGTAAGTGATCATTATGTAAAAACAAAGCATGCTGTAAATGAATTCAAAGAAATCAAATATATTATGCAATAAAATAGAAAGAACATATCCAGGTACATTTACATTATTGGATTGCAGTAAATAATCAGCTTTTTCATAGTTATTCAAGAATACTGTTAAAGAACACAAAGAATCTAGATCATGTTGTCATAGTGTACAATGTTTATGTTAAATAGAATGGCATCCAGGTTAATAGTCCTACATGACTGCATTCTTGCACACCAAAGCCTCCTGTGTCATCCACTGAAAGTGACCTATTTGGTCTTGAGTAGCACCTCAGTGGTGTTCCCTCTTCACCACATGAATTGAGCTTATTTAATTTTTGCTTTGTAAGAATTATTTCATGTGCCTGGCTGTACACAAAGAAGCAGTAGCATAAATAGGAGAAAACCATCCCTTGGAAGGAGATCATTTCAAAAAGAAGGGAGCTATCCTGGTACTGTAGAATGTTTCATCTGGTTGAAGACTAAACATTGCCTACTATGTTTTCAGTGGCATAGTTATGGTGAGGCAGCACAATGCTTGATCTATAAATCATGTTTCAGAGGACTAGGACTCTGTGAGAAAAGGGAAGGAGTGAAAATAAATAATTTATCAAGGAATATGATCAGAGTAAAATGTCAAGGCATGGATGTGGGGTAGAGGAAAGTCTAAGTTATAGAAGCAGCTGTGTGTGTGTGTGTGCGTGTGTGTATGTGTGTGTGTGTGTGTGTGTGACAGAGAGAGAGAGAGAGAGAGAGAGAGAGAGAGAGAGAGAGAGAGAGAGAGAGAGAGAGACAGAGAAAGAGACACAGAGAGAGACAGAGAGAGACAGAGAGAGACAGAGAGACAGAGACAGAGAGACAGAGACAGAAATAGAGACAGAGAGACAGAGATGGAGAGACAGAGTCAGATAGAGACACAGAGATACAGAGACAAATACAGAAAGACAAAATATCCGATTCTAATAAGGTGTTGTTGAGCCTGGAAAGAAGTAATAAAGTAAATTGGTAGTCACCTGCAACTATACAAAGCCATTCTTATTTTTTATAAAGCACTACACAGAGATCTGCTACTCTGGTCTGGCACTGACTAGCTGGCTGGCTTGATGAAAAGTGTGTGTGTGTGTGTGTGTGTGTGTGTGTGTGTGTGTGTGTGTGTGTGTGCGCGCGCGTTAAAAGCCTGCTTTGTGCTGAAGATTGAGCTTATTCAAAGACATGAGGAAAATTTTGAAATCCTCCTTGTATTTATTGTGACCATGCTCGAAGTGCAATATTTATTTAGCAACCATTTAGTTTGGACATTTGCCAAAGCAGTTTGGTGCTCAAATAACATGTTTAAAGGTGAGATTCCTGACCCCAAGATCTTAGCACATAGAAGGGAAACCCAGCATGTCAGCCTGGGTAGACTTATTGATGGCCATGACTGCAGTTTCATTTATCTACAGTTCAGGAAGCACATAGTAAAATAAAGGATGGCCTTCTTTCCTATGTAGGTGGGAGAGGTCCATGTAAATCTCGGTTAAGAGAAAAGGACTAATCTTTCCCTTATACCAGTACTCAAGAGTACAAATCCAAAATCTATTTTCAAAGGTGAACTGAATGTCAATTTTACATCTGCTTCAAGTTCCCTAAATATTTCTCTATCTTCCCAACATTGCAGTGTGAGTTCTCAGTTCAGATGACAATTGACAAAGTAACTCAACACATGAGATCTGTAAAGCACTGTAGCAAGGACTGTGAGTTGATTTCTGGTAGCAATTGCTCTTTTATCCAAACAGTGGAATTTTAACCTGGGATAAAGACAGTCAGAATAAGTACTTTTCATTCCATGTTGTTCATATGGAGATGCGAATACGAGTAAATGTCAGCCAACAAATTGTGCAGAAGCTTTGGAGTACTTTCCAGGCTCATTGTTCTGTCATCTTGAAACTGAGTATGAGTTCCACCTTCATGATTCTGTTTGTTTTTTCTTATTTTACTAAGCACTTAAGAAAAGTTTGGAAAAAAAACTTTAAAAAGGTTTGGCCTTTACATTGTTCCTTGTAATCTCTTAAATATTATTTCTTTCACTTTTGAGATCATACTTACATAGCACTTCCCTTCCATGATCATAACAAGTGAGTTCACCCAGAAGCAGAAAGACTCAAATGGTACTCACTTATATCTGGACACTAGCCCATGGGGCATGTCCCATGAAAGTCTTCACTTACCAGGAAAGTAAGATAGAGATGAGGATATCCTATTGGGACTCTAGGTGAGAGAAGTATGGGAGAATTGGGAAATAGAAGGATCCAGAGGGTCCTAGAAACCTACGAGAAGAACACTACAATTGGCATATCTGGGTCCAGGGGTTCTGTTCAAGCTATGGCACCAACCAAGGACAATGCATGCAGTAAGTATTAAACCCCTATCCAGATTCAGCCAATGGACAGGACATTCTCCATAGTTAAGTGGAATAGTGGGAACTGACTTTCACATGAACTCTGGCGTCCCATATTTGAGCACATTCCCTTGATGGGGAGCACTCAGAGGAAGGATAGCGGGCTACCAAGAAGACACTTGATACCCTATGATCATATACCAGAGGATAAGGTCCTCCTCAGTCACAGTCATAGGGGAGGGGAATAGGGTGAAAGTGGGAGGGAGGGAGGATATAAGGAATGGGATAATAATTGAGATGTAGTACGAATATTAGCAATCAAAAAAGAAAGTAAAAAAAAAGTACTTTTAATAAAAGGAAACATTGAGTTAAAATGAGTTGACCCTGAAAAGTTGGCCCATTGATGGAGTAGGATAAGCAAAGATTCACACAGAATTCTTTTTTTCTCCTTTATTAATTTATTCTTGTTACATCTCAATGGTTATCCCACCCCTTGTATCCTCCCATTCTTCCCTCCCTCCCATTTTCCCCTTAT
Source organism: Acomys minous (assembly GCF_964271855.1). NCBI lineage: Eukaryota > Metazoa > Chordata > Mammalia > Rodentia > Muridae > Acomys > Acomys minous. The sequence goes on from NC_140494.1 coordinate 68,959,353, forward strand.
TCCCCTCCCCTATGACTGTTCCTGAGGGGGACTTCCTCCCCCTGTATATGCTCATAGGGTATCAAGTCTCTTCTTGGTAACCTGCTATCCTTCCTCTGAGTGCCACCAGGTCTCCCCCTCCAGGGGACATGGTCAAAGGTGAGGCATCAGAGTATGTCACACAGAATTCTTATTCTTATGGGAGTGATTATTTTATTTTCCCTTATGTTGAAATGTGAGTCCAACAGATCTCATTAATTAATCATGAAAGCAATCATCAAGAACAAAACACAGATGTATTACATAACATACTAAGTATCAGTTGTGTGCACATGGCAATCTGTGTACTGTAAATAATATTAATTTGTATTTGGCTTTTACATATAAAGCCAAAACCATTCATTTGGGTTGATTTGAAAGTGATATTTTACAATGTTACTTTGTCTCTTCTGTGAAACAGGAGCAGCAGTGCTTAATTTTCTTCTGGTGATTCTGGCACAAGGATTTGCATCCAATTACAGGGACAATTTTTAGCCTAGACAAACACAGGCAGAAGTAAGCATCCACCGTATGATTAGCTTGGTTTTTGTATCCCACTGAGGTTCACTCTATCCCATGAAGCCAGCATAAATGCGCATCAGGGATTGAGGGTGAGTGCATTTGATTACTAGCTATTACCTTTTTTTCTTGGGGAAGTGGTGCAAAAATGATCATGTAAATACAGAGTGGCTTCATGACCAGCATGCCTGACAGGATGCCTATCCAGCCCAGTTTCTTTCCACCATGAATGTTATGCTTTCTGTTTCAACTCCATAGTTCTGAGGCTAGTTATTTGACTTCTTTAACTTTCCACTTTTGACTTTTTATGTAATAAACATAATCAATGTAGAATTTTAAAAGTTGTAGAATTTTTTATGTAAGGCTGCTAATAAATTTTGGCTACCTTTCTTATAGAAAATGAATTTAAAGTGTTCTGTTTGTTTGAAGAAGTCCCATATGTGTTCATAATAGAAAGAGGGAAGCAATCACTAAAGCTTTGGAAGAATGTATATAACTCTTTAACTCATGTTATGAGTGTGTATGTGTGTGCGTGCATGTATGTGTGCATGTGTGTATGTGTGTGAAAAAGGAGGAGGAGGAAGAAAAAGAAGAAGAAAGAATAAGATGAAGAAGAAACAAAGAAGAAAAAGAAGAAAAAGAAGAAGAAGAAGAAGGGAAGAAAGAAAGAAAGAAAGAAAAGAAAGAGAAGGGGAGGAGGAGGAGGAAGAAAAAGTAGTAGTAGTAAAAACCAATAATTCCCAAACTCCTCAGAGTTAACACCAATGGTCCTCATATTATGCCACAAAATAGAAAAAGAGGAAACATTGCCCAGTTCATTTTACAAAGCTATAGTTAACCTGATACCTAAACCAAATGAAGACTCAACAAAGAAATCAAATTACCGAAACATTTTCATATGAATATAGATGAAAACATTCTCAATAGCATACTTGCAAACAGAACACAAGAACACATTAAAAGATGATCGACCATGATCAAGTAGGTTCATCCCAGAGACTCAGGGATGGTTCAACATACGTAAATTGATAAATATAATTCACTATGTAAAGAAACTGAAAGTCAAAACCCACAGTATCAGCTTATTAGATGCAGAAAAGACCTTTGACAAAATCTAACATTCCTTCACAATAAAAGTCCTGGAGATATTAGGGATAGAACAAATCAACATTTTAGAGACAGTTTACAGCAAGCTCTTAAACAACATCAACTAAATGAAAAGAAACTCAAAGTAATTCCATTAAAATCAAGAGCAGTTAAGTCTGTGCCCTTTCGATATACCAAATTGATATGCTTGGAGTCCTAGCTAGAGCAGTGCTTCTCCACCTTTCTAACACTGCAACCCTCTAAAACAATTCTTCATGTTGTGGTTACCCCTCAACCACAGGCTACTTCAATTGTAATTTTTCTACTGTTGCAAAGCATAATGTAAAAATTTTTTGGAGATAGAGGTTTGCCAAAAGGCATGTGACCACTCAGCTAGAGCAATAAGGCAATGAATGGAGATCAAAGGGATATAAATCGTAAAGCAAGAAGTCAAAGTATCTTTATTTTCAGACAACATGATAGTATCCATAAGTGACCCTAAAAAATCTATTAAGAACCTCCTACAGATTATTGAGACTTTCAGCAACATAGAAGGATAAAAAATTAATTCAGAAAAATCAGTAGTATTCCTATATGTAATATCTTTCACAATAGCCTCCAAAGTATACAATATCTTGGGGGTAATTCTAACTAGACAAGTGCTTTTTTGTTCTTTTTTATCAAACAAGTTCTTTGCATATATATATATATATATATATATATATATATATATATATATGCAAAATAAATAATTTATTTATTACTATCCCTTAGAAGCCTATTTGTTTCTAATGAGAAACAGAAGTGGGGTCAATTCAATTGGGAGGGGAAGTAGGAATTGGAAGGAGCAGAGGAAGGAGGAAACAATAATCAGAATATAGTATATTTAGTTTACTATATACACTATACTATATAATAGCATTTTCAGTAAAAAGAAATATACACACACATTAACCTCCATTAACAAATCCCTCCATACTGGGATTCAAGTTTAATCATGCTGCATGTGGTTTAAAATAGTCCTGTGGGGTTTCATATCTCTTTCTAGAAAGGAAGAATTTAGGAAAGAGTATAGATAGATCTAAGCAGTAATTCAAAGGATTTTGACTAAGCTTGACCTAATTCTAGATTTATCATGATGTTTTATGCCCTGCAGAGAAAAGGCCCTTAGCAATTTCAGGGTGAATTGTTAACCAAGCTGTATCACAGTGCAGTATCCAAGGGGTATTGTGAAGTAAGAAACCAGTTTTTTACTGTAATCTTTCCAGTATTGTGACACTGGACCCACATCTGCCTGTGGCTGTTATGCAGGAGATATTCAAGGGTAGAGACTTAACCTCTTTGCACACTTGGAATGAGACCACTAAGCATCTCACTAGTGGGAAGAGGAGAAGCCACAGCACCTCTTAAAGATAGCTATAGTACCTAGGAGTTCTTTGTGTTAAGGAAACTCTTGGGGTAAAGAATAAGTCTTTAATAAAGGAATAAAATAAGCTCAAACAGACTAGAATTACTTTTTCATTGTATTATCATGTCTATCACATAGTGATATGAAAAGCCAGGCTCTAGTGTCAAGCAGAATGATTCTCTACTGATTAAGTGCTAAATCATCTTGGCCAAGAACTTACCTCTTTCATCAGTATCTTTTACATAAAAGGAAGGTAGTAAAGCAGAGACTATACACACAAATCTCTTGGTGTAATATTGGATATAGATTAAGCAGGTAGTTGGTAAAATTTAGCTGCTGTTATTGTTGTTGTTATTTCTACCATCAATAAGTTAAAAGGCTAGATTTTCTTACCTTTTCCTTGGGTTCATTAGACAGGTACATTAGATAGTTACAAAACTAGCTATTGAGATGCTTTACTGCAGCATTTAAAGGAGGATTTTTCAGTAGTTCATAGGCTCAGCTTTAATGCCCATTTATTAAAGCTTTCGAATCTAAATATTTCTCCATGGTGATTTGAAGGTTTAGAGTCACAGTCAAACAATAATATGAATGTTTGGACTGATTAACTGGTAAAAGTTCTAGCTTTGCCTACAAACAACCAGGTGATAGTAATTGCCTTTCTTCATGTTTTGCCACATTCACTACAAATTGTCCTACCTTGTCAGCTCATCATCTGGTACAAAAATACATTGATGCTGATTTATCAGAAAAAAATACACATTGCTTTAGGCTTTCATTCCATATGCTCTAGGATTGCGTAAAAGCTGCATTAATGCTGCTAGAGAAATGTGTTTCTTTTAGTTGTTTACGTATTATATAATAAATTTTATATGCAAAGTGTTTCTTGGATGGTACCAGCCATGCCTCACTTGCAGAACTGAGTTCAGATGTTTCACTATGACATGTTAGCTCCAGTGATAAATACAGATATTTGTTGCAAGTAGCATTAATTGGGGACAATCTATTTGTTCTAAACTTCCTTAAGGAAAATTTTCTTACTTTAAACATCCTCTCAATAAGGTCTCACATTTAACTATCCTTACAATGCCATATTAGGGTGATCTTTCTCAGAGAACTGGGGCAGTAGTCATTTCTAATTGTTGTGGTGACAAGAATTGCACAATCAATAATTTTCAATTTCCACCACTTATTGATTACCAATTAGTCAGAATATATATTAAGTTTCATTATTGTAATTGTCCTAGACCTTGATTTGCAATTTAGTTTTCATATAATTGGCTGTTATTTCTTTTAAAACAACATACATATATTTATATGTGTGATAGTAATACATATAAAATAGATACACACATGTTTGTTATGCACATGTAACTATACACATCTATTATGCAATATATGATGTATATTTTCAGTTATTACATTATAATGTCATCTTTAACCCATTAAGAGAGTTTAGACATGAATATCTATTAAAATTCTTTCTAGCATTTTTAGTTTTTGCTTTTTTCGTTTTGTTTTGTTTTCCAGGTCAGCTACTGCAATTTTCACAATAATTTGCAGTGGAAATTAGAAAACTAAGTTACTTGAAAATAGAGCTTGTCTTCCAAAATACAAATTCATTTCTTGTTTTAAATCTGTAGAATTGCTAACAAAAATATTATACAAGTAAATAATATGCGTGCATTTCCCTGAAATTCTAAAGCTAATTGTTTCTATTGATTTTATAGGTAAACAGGAGAGGAGTCTTTTCTTGGACAAATGACATAGGTTTGCCATTGTGCTTTTCAAAAAGCAGATATATTAATCATTTATGATATTTACTAAGATGTTAATGAAGACCAAGGATTTTTTTTAATGGATTTCCTTATTTCTTTAAAGTGACTCCATTATAAAAATAGTTTTATCTACATGGTCAAAGCTTTCTCCTCTTATATCCAAGGAAGTAATAACTACAGCAAAAGTAATGCTAAATAACTTCCCAGATTCAGCAATGACAGCAAAAGTATTTTGTTCCTGGTGCTTTGGCTTGATTTTGTTTGAAATTCAGTATCATGGCATGTGGAAAATCCCAGGCAACTAAAGCAAATGTTTAGGAAGAAGCAACTGCTATCCCAGATGAAGCTTCAGTTGTCAACCACAATCTGCTTCCAGATGCTTGACTAAGACAGCCACTGAAATAATCAGGCTCAATGACTTGAAATATCTTGAGAGAACATTGAACAAAAATCACCTTGCCTAACCCAGTCAGCACTCCTCTTTTTAAATGATAGATGGAGATCATTTGATATAAAATTTTTTCCTTTTAGGAACTTTGGAGATACCTATTATCTTCAAATATTTTCTTAGTGATTTTTTTATTTTAATTTTTTCTTTTTCTTGTTTTTTTTTTTTAAAACAGATACATTCAATAAACAACCTACAGCAAGAAGAACCATGAAACAATCAGGAATTATAGGAAAGATGTTTTCTTCAAGGTTGCCAAATACAAATAGAGAAAACACTATGAATGCAACATTTATATAATTCTGTGATAAATCTTAGAAATGTACAAAGACTTGTTGGAACATGGTCCAAGAATAGAGTTGTGTGAATACTATTCTGAGTGCTTATGAGAACATTCCAAGAAAACAAGCCAAGGAAGGGTCTGTTGACCTCAGTTTCTTCAAAACATGAAGCAAACTGTTTTTTGGAATGTGTTTTCATGTTCCTCCCAGGTGTAGTGGATAGGAGTGAAGTTATTGTTCAATTAAGTGTTCAAGCGAATCTTTACAAGCTTCTCTGGAAAAACATGTTTTTGCCACACGTGGCTTGTCTTTGTGCTTGTATTTAGCTTCAACTCATGAGAACTTTACCCATGTGGCCTTTCTTAATTATTAGAGTATAAATTGTCTGAGGCTCTTAATTAAGTTAGCTTTCGCATGAAACGTTAGTCTCCCTTATTCATTGGCTCCATTCTTCCAGGCCACTGTACCTCCAGGGAAGATAACACAGACCCACTGCTAACTCTGGCATGGAAGGTTGTGTTAAATGGTTCTACTGGGTAGCTGCCCTCTAATGCAGAAGTTCTTATTTCACAACTGTTCTTCAATTCAGTTTTTAAATTCCTTGAAGAGGCATTTAGTATCTGAATTGTGCATATGTAAAACACAGAGTTCACTAGAGACCATAATTTAATAGGCCTAAATATTCCACTTGAAAGGCTTATTGGAACATAATGAGGTCAGGAAAAAAAAAACAGAAAAGCCAACCATTTGGCATGTTTAATAATAGACCAATGTCCACAGAATAATCTGTAATCTTTTCAAGGGTGACTGAAGGTGATTTTCTCAAATTCATTCATCCTGGATAGGTAGAATATATAGGATAGGACAGGATGAATATATAGCAATCTGAAAAGGAGGTTATATATATTTAATCAAATGTTTAGTGCAGCGACATTTTATGTTTTTATTTGAATGAGGTGATTGTGTAGTTTATTATACAGAGACATTTTTCAAGAAGGAAAGATTAAAGCAGCAGATCAGAATTAAAACAGGACTCTGTAGGTAAAGTCAATATAACAGCGAGTAAGAAATGAGAAACACTGCCTATAAACTTGAAATTCCTACTTTTTGCAATCAAGAATTAGGAAAAAACCATCAACAGAAAGCTATTACGAATGAAAGATGGCATATGACTGATGAAAAATGGCATCTGCAATTCTAGAGCTATTATCTATAAAGAGGTCCCAGTGCTACAAATCCCTGAATTTCTTTTTATCTTTTCTCATTCTTGCCTGTCTAGATGTCTGTAACTATGCCACAGTAGAGACATGGGTGATTTTCTTGGTATATGATTTGTGACCTGGAAACTTAAAGCATAACTAGAAAGTATTTTTAGTGCTAAAGGAAATAACTAGTACCTAGTGTTTCAGGTCAGAGAATTCTAGATTTCTACCATATTCTAATGCATTGTTAAAACCAAGAGAATTGTAGCTGCATTCAAATACAATGACAATGCAATCTTTTATTTATTATTTTTTTAAGAAGTGAAAAGGTTAGTGCATTTGGTTGCCAATATTCAACTGAATTTCACTATTGAAAAGCTGCTAAATATATAAGCATATATTTAAACATATAAGAATATTAAAGAGATTCTCTAATAATTGAAGCATTGAACTTCATTTCTTATTGCATAATGTGCTTCCTTTAAACCCATTTAACATTTTAAGAAAACAAAGATAATCATATATTTTATTTGCAGAACAAAATATACTAGTAGATTTGATGATTGATTGATCCCCATTACACGAGGAAATTCTGCTTCCAGTTCTCATGCATGAGGTATCAGAGTGTGTTCCACACAGGAGGAATCACAGTGACAGTGTTATCAAACTCCTGACATGGACACGAGCGATGCTCCAGAATGGGCTCATGACTTGCCCAAGGCAGAGAACTCATGATGGGAGAAGCTAGTTGGTGGCAGATAAGGATCAGAAAAGAATACATTTCCATGATTCTGAGGACAACATCCCTGTCTTTGGGGGAAAACAAGACAGAAAAAAAATGAGAGGAAATTGGCAGTCTTCATGAACTTGGGCCATTTGCTAAAGCTAACTTCTATAAGTTGCAAGCAGTGTAAAACAGAGAAAGAGAACAAAGAATATATCTGACAAGTTCTCATTAAAATTAGTCCTATCAAAAGGAACCTCCAGGTGCCCAAAAAAGGGTATTCTTCCTTCTCTTACCATCATATATTTCCAGGAACTATTCTGAATTAATAATCCTCCAAATATACACAAACATGTATATTTACACCGTCCTTACACACACACACACACACACACACACACACACACACACACACACACACACACACACACACAAACGGAGAGAGACAGAGAGGCAGAGACACAGAGAGACAGAGATACAGAGACACAGAGACACAGAGAGACACAGACAAAAAGTCTTGAATCATTCAGTCACTGGTTGGGTCTAGTCCCAACTGATCAGAACCTTTGTTTTGCTGTAAGTTTTCTGGAGTCAGCACTGCCATATCTTATTCCTTCATCTCTTCCACTTGTTCAAGATGAATGCCTGCCACACCTTTGGAAGAGATGGAAACTCTGGGAAGAGAGTTAATGTGTGTTTTTCTCCTGCCCCTCTCAAGCACACTCCTGGTTAACTGCATATAAGCTGCATGTGCAGTGACATATACATATACCCCCCAGAGACTCACAAGCCCTCTCCTACATACACATAAGTGTGCTCACAAATACAAACACTACCCTGCACATGCCCACTCACTCTCATTACTCTTCAGTAAAAGGAAAATATCATCTGAGCTTGTCAGTAAATCCTTTGGTTCAAGCATGAAATTTCTTAAAATTTTCAATAGCTTCTCTGCTCCTGGTCAAGTTTGTTCTCATCATTTCTTGTGTGCAATACCCTTGGAAGAGCTCTTCTTTCCTACACTCTGTTCTCATTTAACAGGACTCATCCTGAAGCCCAAAGTAGCATTATGCTTATGCTTGGCTTGAAATCTTCCAACTGATGCCTATATTACTCAGAAAAAAAGCAAAGGTCTTTATAATATCAGATTTCTTCTGACGACTTATTTCCCAGACAATTTCTTTTCTCCTTGGCTACTTGCTCACTCTAACTTAGCCAAAGTGTTTTGTTGCTATTTTTTAGACTTGCAACAAACACACATACTTATGCACATACATATTTTTCTCAGGACTTTAAAAAAGTTATTCCTTCTTCTTTGAATGCTTTTATCCAAGAAGCCATCTGACCCTATCATCTCTTTCAAGTTGCACTCCAATTGCACCTTCTCAATGAGATTTTCTCCAATTATGCCATTTAAAACTGTATAACGGTCTCGGTTGGACATTCGCTCAATCTCTGCTCTGTTGTTCTATCTTTATCCCTTATTCTTGTGGCAGAGTAAGTTTGGATCAAAGTTTTTTGTAGGTAGGTTGAGGTTCTCCTCTTTCCATTAAGAGTCTTATGTAACCCAAGACCCATCACATGGAAGACAACCAATCATTGACATTATTAATGATACTCTGCTTGCAGACTGGAGCCTAGCATAGCTGTCCTCTGAGAAGCTCCACCCAGCAATGGTTGTAAACAGATGCTGAGACTAATAGCCAAACATTGGATGAAGCACATGGAGTCTAGTAGAAAAGTGGGGGCTGGGGGGAGAGGATAAAGAGCCTAGAGCTCCACAAGAAGACCAACAGAGCCAACTAACCAGAGCCCAGAGGGTCCTGTGGAGTCTGATACCAACTAAAGACCATTCATGGACTAAACCTAGGTCCTCTACATAGATAAATATAAAAGAAATGATAATCTAGCATAGAAATGACATAAAGTAAACAAAAAATAGAATCTAATCCCCATTGTTTAGAACATACTATCATTTGTTAAACATTAACTCAATGAAAGACAAATTATTTTCATATCTGTTACTTGAGACATTCACAGTTATCATCATCCCTTCTATGCCATCTCTAGTTCTCAGACTGGCTTAGATCTGAGAGTCATAGGCTTAATATAGTAAAGGTGTCCCTTTGAATTTGTGCCCAAAGATTCTGGACTACTTGGAAAAGAAGAAACAGCAAAAGTCATGAATGATGAAAAATATGAATGATGATGAAAAAATAATCGAAATCTTGGAATTAACATCTGCATAATTTATACTGACACATTTGAATGAGTAAGAATGATACAGGTTTAAAATAAAGAACATTTTGTTTTCTTCAATTTGAAAAATCTTAATTTTATATTTGCCATGTCCCTTCCTGCCGGGTTTCTCTTTGTTAACTCTGAAAAGCTGGCTACAGGAAACTTGAAGATTGAATTCCAGCCCCAGGGTTTCTAGATCTCGGTGTTACACATCCACAAGTGGACTTGGCCTCATTTGCTCACAAGCGACAATCAGAAGAGTGTTTATATGTTGGTTTGGTCATCAAGAGTAAAAAACAAGGCTCAGGGAAAAGGTATCAGATATGAGATACAAAAGATTCCAACACACTCTGCACTTCCTTTTTTAGTTGAGGTGTCTGAATCAGTGGCAAACCTTAAAGAAAAGTGAGGGCTAAAGGAACAGCATATCAAGTCACAGAGGTGTGATAAGTAAATAGATTTCTGCCACGGAGGGACCTGGATTCGCAAAGAAAAATTAGGATGCAATTCACACTCAAGGGTTCTTTGGAAAGCGGCTGACTGACTTGTATGCTCCAAATGAAAGATTTCCATAAGTCACAAAGAGAAAGACCATATTTTCTGAGTATTTGGCCTTGTTGATTACAGAAAGGTCTACAGAAGAAAGGAAAGGTCAGAGCCTCATACTTAATAATACATGAAAAGAGGCAATTTATAAAACCACAGAGACAACAGAATAAAGAATTGGCTAAGCACCCTGCTTCTTTATGAGATGGTAACTTTCATATGAAGACACATTTCCTCTCAGTTTGAGCTCAGGAGGTACATGTACTATTTTAACAAATAATTTCAGAAATTTTGAAATTGTTTGAAGACCTGTTTAAACAGTTTTACCGAATTTTATAATATAGGAAGGAAAAGATATTGCTCAAGCCTTTTAGGTTGTTGAGGTCATTGTGTCCTAGCATGATTAACAGCACATTACAGTGAAGTGTACCTTGGAGTGCCAGGTGCAACGGGCATTTATGGTAAAAGAAGATATTATTTATGTTCTCTATTTTGCATTTAGTAAATTTCCATGAGTTTTGCTTTTAGAATTGTGAAATAATGTTGGCATTCTAAGCAAAGTTACTTTCTAAGAGAGGATTTATTAGTTCATCCAATAAAGTATAAAATATGCTTTAGAGGACAATCTAGTGACTTAGCTGTGAGTAGTAAGTTCTTGAACGATTTGAATGGCATCAGTGAGAAAAGGCTTGTACCCAACATAAGTAATGACATAAAAGTATAATAGAAATTCTGAACAGAAAAAATTTGTCACCAAAATTGAGTACATCAACTCAGAGACTAAATGCAACTAAAATTATATAAAGTATAATGATACTGTCTGTGACACTTTGTAGATTATTTTAAATATATGAGTTCTTCTGATTATTGTATGTGATTTGGACCTGAATCTATACTCAAGCAATTATCAAGAGACTTGAAAATGAAAATGAGGTGCTGGTATGCAGCTTTTACAACAGGAGAAACCTTATAGTTTGCAGGGTGGAGTAGGTCTAGGCTTCTATGAAGGCACATGTGCAATTGTCATGTAGTAAGAGAATACTGTTACTACTTAATATGTAGGAGAGGAGCGTCTGGTTTTAATTTAAAGCTGAAGGCAGTTTAATTCACCAAATGAGAACCATAATTATTTGATAAGATTATTGTATCTTTATTAAAAAATAATAATAATTAAAATATAATTTACTTTTCTTTTCTATTATTGAGTATAGTAATCAGCTTTGGATCAAAGCTTAATTTATTTTAGTCCTGAAAACCTTAGTACATATTTGAAAAATGCTTGAAACAGGCCAGTAATTTTAAGACAATCTAAATAAAATGTCTTCAGATGAGAAGGTTTTCTTTCTTTCATATTACATTGAGTAAACTGGAAAGTTAGGTGGTTATAATAGAAACAGAATTAATTACCCTGCCTCACATTCTTACCTACAACTGAAAGTCACAGTACAGATCTTATTTCATTTAATACTTTATGCAATTAAAAGATAAGAATGATAAATATTGAATTATAATGTAAGGATTCAGGCAAAATTCAGAATTTTCTGATTTAAGATTGTGTCACTGTGTGCTTCCTGTTTCCCTTGATTCGCAAGCCAATTCTCCACTTGTTCTGCCCTGATTGTTTGGCCTTGCTGTCTTGTCTCATTGAGAAATGAACTATACGCCAAAGACGCACCTCTGTTACTTTAGGTCTTCTGAACACTAGGATCTCCACTGTGGATCTCAACTTTTCTTCAGCCTTGATGGTAGGGAGCACTTCCTTTTCTTTCTAACTCCATAGCTTCCAGCAATTGTCAGAAAGCATCCTGTAAAGACTTGGGTTGTCCTGAGTTGTCCGTTGGCATAAGCTTTGCTCATAGGATGCATTAATTTTATTGTTTTCAAAAAAGATTGGTGCATGTGTGTATGTGTGTGTACATTCTTGCATGCATGCACATTATGTGCTTGCACTTGTGTACACACACACACACACACACACACACACACACACACACACGCACGCACATGCACACGCACACATCTGAGTTCAGGTGGCCTTAGAGGCTATAAGGGAACATTGCATCCTCTGAAGCTGAATTGCAGGCAGCTGTGAGTTCCTGCCATGGGTCCTCTGTGACAACAGTGCCGACAACCAGTGAGCCATCTCTCCAGCTCCAAGAAGCAACAAGTTTCATTATGTGACAAGAATTATTCTGCTGCCAGTTCTCAATGACTATCCAAATAGGGTTTTTTTTGCAGTAAAACTTATCATACACATAAAGTAGAAATTCAAGATTGCTGATTTATAAGTACTGCACATGCATTATCATTCACTCTTGTACAGCATTTACCAATGCTTCCCAGTGTATATTTCCTGACATCTAAACCACAGTCACCTAGTGTACTTTTTAAAACAGATCATCTATAGACTGTGCATAGGGTCTAGGTTCAGGGGCTCTGAGTGGTTCTTACAACCTCCTCATGGGATAACTATGGAAATAAGATTTAAAAAACCATTGATTGAATGTCACTGGTAAAGATCACATTTGCATTTCTTTTTCTGTGTATGTATGTATGTATGTATGTATGTATGTATGTGAGCATGCCTATGTGTACACATATACACAGAGGCTCAAATTTGGTCATAAGGCACCTTCATCAACTGCTCTATATTTCATTCATCCAGAGATAGGGTCTCTGGATGAATGTGGAGCTCACGACTTCTGGCTACCCAAATTTCCCAGTTTGAGCTAATAATCTCTGAACTCTGTGTTATCCCATTTGAGACTACAAGTGGTTCCTTGCCTGCTTATCTTTTGCATGGGTTATGGGGACCTGAACTCCAGCCTTTGAGGATGCAAAACATTTCCAATGAAGAGGTCATATTTTCTATTATTGCTCTGAGGATGGTCTCTGAAGTCAAGAATATATACATGTAATGTGAAAGAAGATCTTCCAAGTGAGGAGTGTTAGAATGATCAGAGGCAGATGGTGGTGAGAGACACAGATTCTGCCTCTCAGCTCCTTTGATAATGTATCATGTCATGACAATCACTACTTGAATGGCTAAGGTGTTCTAATTACCTAACTTCAAATGAAACTCTTCTATGGACCTTTAATTAAGGAAGACAGGCTCCGTGTTCCTCCCTTTCTTTCTAGCCTCTCAGTTTGCAGCATCACAGCAATGTAAGGACCAACACAGCAAGTCAGTATTTGGTACTGTGTTGGCATAATGTTCTTGAGGACAGTTTATGGTTTACCCTTGTTCATTCAAATGGTGATTTATCTACCCCACTATCTAACTCAATCAGACATTGCATTGTGATGTTCGTTCTAAATATCTCCTGTTTCAATTTTGTGTAAACATGTCACCATTTGTTCTCTGTGTTGCCAATAAAACAAACTAGCTAATGCTGAGCAATAACAGAGAATAGGGTGGGACATACTGATATAATGATGGGAGGAGAAAGAGGAGGGAGAGAAGACCAGGAAGCACGAGGAGGAATGAACCAGACTTAGGATATGATTTAAAAATCAGTATAAAATGGGAAATCAGAATGCGAGGAAACTATACTAGCATGGAGATTTAAGATGGAGTAATTATTGCAGAGCATTGTGCTATAGGGTAATTAAATAGACCCTGTCTCTGTGTGATTATTTGGGTATAAAGCCTGTTAAAGAGTAACTGCTGACTTCACTCAAATAGTAATTCAATATTAAATATTAGTAATCCATCAACAGTACTGTCTACTCACTATGCTCTCCATGCTGTGCTTAGTGTGTTACACAAAGAAAAGATGAGAGGAATCCAATTAAATGGTTACTTCGGGCCTCATACTGCTGAACACTTTCTTAGGAGTCCATTTCTACCAATGGAAGGGTTGAAACACTCTACTACTGAGAGAATTTAAGAAAGAACAGAGCAAACTGGCATTCTATTAATCCAAAATATATCATGGTTATTATACCTGTTCCTCTATAATGTTCAAAATGTCCTTTTTAGGTTCTTACTTTTTAAATTCAAATATGTTAAGATTATCTCAGCTGGGTAAACATTGTCTTATCCATGTGAATTCTTATCATACTAATTATTGTCTTTTTTTCTCTATTACACATTACTACTTTTTCAGTTAGCTAGTGCAATACACACATGCACATATTTTCAATTAAGTTCATTCACTTCCCTTTAATGATACTGTTTCCTAAAATATTACTACTGCTATCTGTTTTCCAAACTTTATGACTTTCTCTCAGTATTTAAGTTTTATTCCTTCTCAAGTCTTTGATGGGGTTGAGGACCAGATAGTTTAGTCTTCCAATTAAGCTTATTTGTTTAGGAATTAAGATATTCTTAGGTCTAGGTAGATGTTTTAAGTTGATAGAGATGAGATATGATAGATATTGATTTTCACTCAGAAGTTTAGACTCACCAAAATAGGAAAGATGTTTTCTGCCAGGTTGCCAAATACAATTAGCCAAAACACCTTGAATGTAACATTTATATAATTCCTGTTGTTTTGTAGTTGTCCTTTCTGTATGTATATTTTTATTAATGTATAATAATATAAATGTATATGCCAAAACATTTTTAAAAGACATACAGAATTGAATATTAATTATCTGGGGTTCCAGCTTCCAAACTGGTAATTGATAGCAATTATTAATGTGATAACTATTTAATAAATGTTCAAAGATTTGAAAATCCTTCCTAGGATAAATACAGTTACACTTAGTCACCATTTGAGTATGTTTATTGTTGCATTTAAAACTTTATTTATTATTATAAACAGAGGATGATTAAGAAAAGACATACTGTGGCATAATTTAAATATTCCATATTACATACCACTGTATTTTCATGGATTGTACTTTTATAAGACATAGATAGCATTCTACAAAAATAGCAAAAAATTATTTGAATAACTGGACACAGATGTTTTATACTTAAAAGCTGACACTATATTTTTGCTTTGATTTACTAAGAAATTAAATGATAAAATATAAAATGTAACAATAATGTTAGACAAAATATTAAGTAACTATTAAGTCAGTCATAGACTTGGAATAGTCAATAATATGTTTCAATTCATTAAAGTTAAGATTTGAAGTAAGCAAGGCCCCCTTTGTGCATTATAATAAAATATAAGTAAGTGGAAGTCCCAATTATTTGATCTCACAAGTGCTTTAGTACATTATATGTATGAGTTATATCTACTCAGATGTCACTGAAATTTATGGAAGACTTGAGCATGGAATTTATGCAGCAGGCTTGCGCCAATCTTTCTCTTTGTTAGCCATCAACTTGCTGCAGGCATGCTTGAGGCCTGGATGTCTAGTCTAATCCATAGGGACCTGAATGAAATCAGGTCATGCCACACAGCCACATGAGGCAAAAATGTCTTTATTTGGCAGGAGAGTAATACTTTCATCTGACAGGTCCTTTAAATAACTCTTTGTGTTCCATTGCACATTGCAAAAGTGGCATTTTCTATGATTCTGTATCAAGGGTAAAATAGGAGAATATTGCTAGTGTTCCTTGAATAATTTTCTACTTATGCTTTGTTCTATTTGCAAGGTTATGCTTCCACATTAGTAATCATTAACTTGAACTATATAGATACACAGCAGAGATTAAGGGCTTGAGATGTGGAGTAGGTATGTATATTTATAGTTATGTATTTAACAGACTTTTGGTATGAAGCAGTAAGGGCAACCACATTTGGAACAGTTTTTTATGAATCAAAGCCCATGTGTTCTTTCTCTCTCATTTCATCTATATCTTTTTAAGCTGTCTCTACTAATACATGACCATAGTGTGTACTTCCAAAGCTATGACTTTCACACTTTATAATTCTTTACATTAACTTCCTTGGCACAAATCCAAATAATCAATAAAAGAATTGAAAATATGTTCTAGAATGGAAATGCACAGTAGGATGATTGCTGGTGTATATTGATTGCCCTGAAAAAGCAATGGAGTAGCCAAGAATTATGATTGTAAAAAGTGATATTTGAAACTAAATATTAAGCATGTAAAATCAGAACTGTAATGAACTTGGAAGACACCTGGGTATAGGCAGGAGGAAAAGTCATGGCACTTCATTCCTCATTTTTGACAATATGGAACCATTAAAAAAAATTAAAAACAGAAATGTGTAACTAAAACAAAAACAGATCGAAGGTAACTATAGCCTCTTAAGATTAGAAAACATCTTTTCTTAATTTTAACAGAATCTGGGGCTGTAGAGATGGCTTTACTGCATAAAATGCAGGCTGCTCTTCCAGAAGGCTGGTGTTTGATTCTCAGCCACCTACATCAGGCAGCTCACATCTGCCTGTTATCTTAGCTCCACGAAAAGTACTGTCCTCTTTTACCCTTGATGAGGACTATCACTGGTGTGCAGAGTCCCACACACAGAAACACGCACATAATTATAAATAAAAAAGAATCCTTGGAAAGTATCTCTTTTGACAACATTTATTTGAAGTCCACTAGTTGCTTTATATTTTCCCGTGTTCATTTTTTTTTTATGAGTACAAGCACAAAAATTAATCTGATATGTAAAACACCACCGTATGTGAACTCCACTTTTTATTCATAGTCTACTAACTGTATATTTATCCACATATAAATATATTCTACTATATTTTCATAGATTAATTTAGTAGATTAATATTTATTTTGAAATTTAGATGTTACAAAGAGATGAATGAATTGAGAAATGGAATAGCAGTCGTTGTACACATGTGAATGTATGTCTGAGAGTGGAGGTTAAAAATAGTCACTAAATAGAGTTAGTTTTGCACGATGTCTTATTGTAAGCTGCGTATTGCAAAAGGGATAAAATATGAAAAATATCTAGTAAATACCTCATGAGAGACACAGGGGCAAATGCTGGAACATACAGGGTAATGCAATGCAAGCCCTGGAGCAACTGATGGCACAGAGAGTTGAAGGAAGACTGAAGGGGCTGCTGAAAGATGAGTTTTAGGGAAATAACATTGTTAAGTTCCCTTTAGAAAAAATTTATAATTATGTTAATTTGGAGCTGTGATTTTATCCATGTGAGTGTTGTTCAATTGCAATGCAAACTGTGAAGATACCCAACTAATTCTTGCTTTCAGTCACTGAAATTCAGTCGCTAGCAAGTATGGGAGCCAAGCGCGCAGCCAGAATACATCAGAAAGGTGTCAGCCACCTGAGGGGTCTAGCTCTGCCATAGTTCTCCTCAAAACTGATAACAACAAGACAGAAAACTCCAAATTTAGATAAGTCAGATATGTGGCCAAAAGGAAACCAGCCCAGCGGAAAGAGCACTGGGTTTGGAGTAAGAGTACAGACCCAGTTTGGAATACTAGCATGCCTGGGCTTCCATGCTTTTATATATAAAATGAAGATGTTCATGTCTGCTCTGAGCACTCCAGGGCACTCTAGCAGAGAGCAAATTAGATTAAGTTAAGGAACTATAAAGTACTGTGCAAGGCAAGCTTGTCATTATTTAAGGTCATCCTTGATTGTTACAGCAGGGAGCAAGGTAGAAGGAGAAAACAATCTTCCCGTCAATGAGCACCTTGTCTTCTGCAGCCAGTTGGGAGAGCTTGTGTAAAGACAGTAATAGAGGGCTGATTACGCATAAGTAGGACTTTTGTGTCCAGCTGAAGGAAAAGGATTTCTCATTTTAGCTCCCATAGGTCAAGTGGCCACAGTGTTCTGACTGCTCTTTCTCATAATCCTGCTACCAACCTCCAATTTCATTCACTCAAATGTTATTTTAGGTTCGTCCCCTGAGTCATTTCCTTTGCATAACCTCATTTTCCCATCCTTTCTTGGTTTTACTTAGCATTCTCTACAGATCAATTCACACCAAGATAGAGATACTATATAAGTTCCTCAAATGTAGCATTTTCTCTGTCTTCCATGTGTGAGCCACCCAAATAGACACACACACACATATATACCCATATACACATACAAACATACACACATACACAAACATGTATATGATCACACACACACAAACACACATACACAAACATACACATAAACACATACACACAAGCATACAAACTCACATACACACATACACACAATACATACATACATATATGCATACATACATACATACACACACACACCCATCATCACCATCAATAACAATAATTCCAAATTTTAAAATGTAGTTTGATTAGTAAATTAAGCAAGTTAATAGTCACATATATGAGTCACTTTGGAAATTCTAATCTAGCCAACCCTCCAAGTGAATGTGACTCCAAACAATGAGTCCAGTAATTTTTGAAAGCCACTAGAAATGATAAGTGTGTTTCTCAAGTCCCTAAATTTTGGATGGATAATAAACTATCTGTTTGTGCATTATATAATGTATATCTTAGGAATCTAATAAAAATAAAGAAAACACCAGCTAATAGTGACATTTAAGGTTTGATTTAGATCGCTTTCAAAAATATAATATTCAGTCAAAGGCAGTGGGGTAAGAGACAAGGAGAAAACCCAAGTTGTGTAAGCATTGGCTTTGAGTAGAGAACATAGTTTGGTCCATGGATCTCTTCAATCAGGTCTATCAGCCCTATATATCAGTGCGTATATACAAATGAGTAGGTAGAGCTTCAAGCAAGTAAATATGGCCCATGATGGAGGAGCTTCCAACACTTTTGCCTTGAAACTCCACAGGAAAATGTCCTGCCATCTGCTTTCTGTCTGTTGGATCATCCTGGGCTGGTACTGTTCACTAAGTCTATAGAAGCTGTGATCCAGCCAGCGTGAAGTACGTGCTTTTTCTTCTCTTAAATCGTAAGTTACGTGAAGCTCCAGTTTGGATAAACAATCTTGATACAAAATATTCTGGAATGGCTCAGTGAACAAGGATGTCTACACCAGGTCTGGTAAGCTGAGCTTCATCCCTTGTATTCATATGGTAGAGAGACACACAGACTCCTGAAGCATTTGTCCCCTGACAAAGCAGGCACATGTGTGTGTGCACAAACAATAATATTAAATAGTGTTAAAAATATTAAGAATGTTTCAGATCAGCATGAGCAACCATTTGAAGATCCCAATCCAAAACAATCTCCATTCTCATGCTCACTTTTTAATACATTCATGTCCTGCTCACTTAGGGGACTAATTAAATAAACTGGTTTCTTAAATACTAGTCATTCCATTCAGAATTTCTGTTTCCATAACTAACCCATCTGCTATTGATGCTATTTCTAAAAACAAAAGAGCCATCTCACTGCCAAGTGAAGAACACAACAGGAGAATCTCTGGCAAAAGCAAATGTGTCCTTATTGGGAGAACAGAAAGAGACTGTGTACCAGCCTGAGGAGTTTTACTTCATGCAGCAAGCTAAAGGGAACTCATGATGGATAAATGATCAAGCAGAATTTAGCAAATGCTCTCTTTCGTCTCAGTAGCAAATTCTTTAACTACTTTTGCTTCTAACCTCGCACTACTTTCTGCTAGTTTTCATTTATAGTGACAAAACACTTTTCTGCAGGCTTCTTCCTTTATACTTTCTCAGCTCTTACCTATGCATGGTTTCATTCAGCTTATGCTCATATCCATGTGTCCTCTTTGCTCAGGTCTTTACGTGCTCAACAATCACACCTTATGTCTATAGCTTTAAGGTATGTTTATACATGGAGAGAGTAGCTTTCTGCTTCTCTCTGTTTAATTTCTACTATCAGCAGAAAGTTGATCAGTCTCCATCATTCAATTACATCTCTCATCTTCCAACAAACATCTCTCAAACAGTTATCAATATGTTTTTTCACATATGTTAACATACTGTGAGGAATATGTCTTGTTATACAGCTAGGCTGCTTTAACTGGTCTCAGTGGCAGTGGGAATAACCATCTCTGGATAGCTGGCTATATTTCAGTTTAAAATGCCTGGCAAAGACCCTTCACTTTCCATAAACACAATTGCAAGGGAAGTTCCTGGAACCTAGCAATCCTTGCATCTTTTTCATTGGCAGATATGGGTGACAATCAAAATAATTTCACAGCTACCATTTGCTCCATTTGTGGCAGATTGGCCGAGTAAAGAAATTCAACATTAGGAAGCACATCTTCCCTCAAGCAGGAATAAATGCTGCTAGAGAGCAAGTCACTAGTCTGGCATGGGCATAAGCTGAGGTGTTAGCTCATAAGGGACCTAATGGTTCAGTTAACACTGTCTTTGAAATTTTTCATTGCTTTCAGTAGGTGAATATCAGGGCATCTCAGGTCAAAATTTGCACCCTGGAACATCTGGCAAGAGCCAATCCCAAACGTATGAAGCTCTGGTGCTTTCAGGTATTCTATTCCCCCAAGAACGTCCTAATTATCGCTTGACAATGTTGTTGTGCCACAGATGAAGATTCTGACAATGGGCACACAAAAGCAGGGTCTCTGGCAGCTTCATATTCTTTTATCAGTGCTCAGGGGTTTGCTTTACCAGTTTTTTTCATCCTTTGGAAATTCTACCCACTGGCAAAATGTCATATTTAAATTTATTCTCATTTTGCGGTTTGCCTGAGAAGTGCAAGCTTCCTAAATATGGTTTAAATTCCTTTTGCTAGGCTGAGTAATGTCCTGTGTTCACACGCCCAGGCTGGAACTGCCAACAATGCAGGTAGCACCTCCAGCATACAGAACACCCTGGTACACACCCCATATGGGCTCCGTGGTGGCCTTTGTGCCAACTCCACTTTCTCATGCATATGTAATGAATTTTTGAGCATGTTATTTGTCCACTATTAAAAGCTTTCTTGAGTGTAGTGTGAATGCAATGGCTCACATATATTGAGCAAAACAGCTTGCAAGATGTCATTTTCTCTTTACAGAAGCCTAGAGGTACTAGTTCAAATTTAACTGCTGAGAATCAAATTAGATTTTATAGAGGAGAAAGAGTTACTTATTTGATAGTGAGAGTTTCTCCCCTTTACTTGCATTTAAAAATGGTTAAATGGATTAAATTCAAATATAAGGTGTCAGTCATCAGGGCGGCATGCAAACTCATGGAGTTGTATTTAATACATAAAAATAGAAGCTGTGAAATTCTACTGAAAAACACTACCTGGTTCCACTGATATTATCTAAACAAAACATTACCCATAAAAACAGTTGTCACTTAGTCTTTTAATGTTGTGCAGTAAAATAGTTTTTACATTATAAGCAAACCATATTGTTTGTTACAGTTGGATGCTCATCAATCTGTGTTCATTATTTAATCTTTGGAAAGATAAAGAAAAATTGTGATTCTGTTGATCTAACTTAAAATTGTTGATTTTAAATTGCTTGCAGGATTTAGTAAAATATTAAATGATTTAATAAATGTATATTTTGTATTTTAGTTATTCCATTACTTTCTATTTGGTTCTTACAGTGACTCAAGTCCTGAGGAACCAACAGTAATAGCTCACAACTGGATTTCTCCACTAGATCAGCAACTCAGCAGAATGGAGGAAAAGTTCAACAGTTTCTTACAGCTCCCGTTGTAAGTCCTTAATATGGAAGGAAGCAGTATCAGAATAGCCAAGCATTTTCCCCTCTGATCTAAAGGAAATTAGGGGAGACATCTTAGAAAGTCCCTCACATGAAAAAGACTTAAGATATGGTGTTTCAACATGAGAAAAAAATTGATATTGAAATTTAATATCAGCTTACATATCCAGTTTTTTCTTTTCTTTTTTAAATTAAAAAGTAAACTTTACATAAAACTTTCAAGTAAATAAAACAGACCCAAAGTCTATACACCTTAATAACCTTACATCTATCTAGAAAAAAAATATTTTTCTTTTCAATGTTCTTTATTCTGTTTAACAGGAATCCATTGATATTATAATTTAATAAATAAATGTCATAATTTTTTTAAATATAGCAAATATTGTTTCACTGCGCCTGCATTTCCAGAATTCTTGTTGTATGTATTTTAGCAAATAGTTAACACTGTGGGCAGATAATTTTGTTAAACATAGTAATTTTTTAAACAACTTGTTTCAAAGCAAGAGCTAGACGTTTTATCAGGTCATTTGACAACAGTAAGTATATAAAACCTCCATTTTAGTGTCTGTGGGGCTTAAAAGGCAATAGTTAAATAACAAAGGATGTCTTCTTTTACCTATGGGAGCTGAGAGTCTATGTTGCTTCTTCATAGTCCATCATGCTCCGTTTTCCATAAAAAAACACTCATTTTCCTAATTATACACAACAGACTAGGTGCATATTTTCTTCCTCCTGAAATCTAGGTGAAGTGACACTGTGAAGGGGTAAAGCTCACAAAGACAGAAACTTGGAGGACTTTTAAGAGCAAATTCAAGATGTCAACAAAATATTGGAAGCTAGGAAGCAGATGAGAGAGTAATGACATAGAGAGATAAGAATAAACATCTAAAAGCTATGTGGTGATCAATGGGTAAGTTAGAATCAAGACTGACATCTAGAAAATATAAAAAAACACAGTAACTGGAGATACCAGATACTACCAAGGTGTGGAGTATTGGAGAAATTGGGCTAAGCCTAGACTATCACTTGATTTGTGCAAGAGAGATGAGATTGCCCATCTGGAAAGGCTGATCCCAGTTGAAGTTCCAGATACTACACTTAATAGTAGGGACAAAGTGAGAGCCTACACAAAAGAAGGTGAAGAAATCCAGTTCTTTCCTCAGTGTTCCCCAAGGCTCCAGCAGCCAAAGGCACATACAGCAGCTGCAGTATGCAAAGTCATCTCTGGAGAGATTTTTCTAAACCAAGAGGGACAGATTTAGGGAAGAGAAAGTTATGTCCTTGTCCAGTCATCCACAGTAAGTGGAGCCAATTTCTTGCCAAGCTTCATTGATTTCTACAGGGCATGGTGTCAGCATTTAAATGCCTCTGTCTTAAATAAGACTAAATAGGCTGAGAGTATGATACACTTAAGAAAGCATCTAATATTAATGATGTACATCAAAACAAAGAAACATGGAAGTGAAGGAAAATATGGCCAAGAGAAAGCCAACTTAGAAAACTAACCTCATTATTACTGGTATGCCCAAAGATGGAGGGAGTGAATCAGTTGTCCTCAGCAATATAAATACTTCATGGACATGCAAACTAACTAACCCCAAATAACAATAATGGTTAGAAAGAAAAGAAAGAGAAGACTGGAAGAAAGGAGATATAAGAAAATTAGATTAGTTCAGAAAATCCACTAGTTAACCATTAGGAGTTTTAGAAAGGGAAAACACCATTCAAAGAACATCATTCAAAGAGGAAAGTGTAAAAGACACAGGGAGACAGATTGCTGGAAATTAAGGACATTGATATTTCTGTTGAAATAAGTTATTCTGAACAATCAATTTGAGTAAAAAGAAAATCTCTCACACTGTTCATGAATAGACAGTTCACTGTGACTCTTGTTTTGGATGTCCTGGGAGAAAATTTGAGGTTAAAAGATATTTGGTTAAGAAACAACTTGAAAAATAGAGATAACACCATTCCCTGGAGCACAGGGTGAATTTTTTCAACAATTTTGGAAGTTAGGGGGTCTCAACTGTAATATATGATCAGCATAAAAACTGCTCATGATAGAAGACAGAGACTCTAAGTCCAGGCATACTCTTCTTTGATGTGACCTATTGTCTACAAAGGTGTCATCTGACTATCAAATTCATGCTAAAATTATAGTTTGCAGGACTGAACTTTTATTCAAATTCTAGGGACATGAATTGCTATGGATAGTAAATTGTCCTTCATCATTCATAAAGTCTCCTATCTGTCAGAATATATGAGGCTGTGTCAGGATAATTGTTACTGTGAAATCTCAGATTCATTAGACCATTTTGAAAATTTGGTAATTAAATTGAAATACTTAGATGTGAGTTTCAGATTTAGTAGCAGGATTTGAAAAACATTTATAAAAATCATTGAGTCAACCAAGCAATAAGTAATCTTCTACTTTATTGCCTATCAATGAGAAGAAATTGAGAAATTTGAAAAATATATGTGTGTAGGCTTGGATTTTTCAAAACACTCTTTATTTAGGGTTCTTAAACACTTCAACCTCATTTCTAATCCACAAACCAGAGGAAGGAGAAAAAGAATGTGCTCAAATATGTTCATAGCAGCCTTATTTGTAATAGCCAGAGTCTGGAAACAACTCAGATGTCCCTTAACCGAAGAATGGATAAAGAAACTGTGGTACATTTGTGCAATGGAATACTACTCAGCTATTAATAGCAAAGAGATCTTGAAATTTTCAGCCAAATGCATGTAGCTAGAAATGGTCATATTGAGTGAGGTAACCCAGACCCAGAAAGACACCCATGGTATATACTTATAAGTAGATATTAACCCAACATAGATGTCCTTTGAAAAACTGCACCAAGCAGGGAATCAGGACAGATGCTGGACTCCAGATGGAGTGCTGAGAGTGGTATGTAAGATTGGGGGGGTGGAAGGACCTAAAGTGTTCAGAAGCCTCACAAGCAGACAACCAACACTGGGGGATTTGGACCCATGGTGGGGGTCAGGGGAGGCTGCACAAACTATTGCAACCAACAAAGGACAATGCATTCGGCAAACCTTTCCAAATATAACCAATGGACAGTTCATTCTCTACAATTGTGGGGAGAGCATGGGTTTCCTCTGACATGAACTTTGGTGCCCCCACTTTGATCACTTCTTCTTGGTAAAGAGGCCTGGATGCACATAGGGGGAGAGGAAGCAGGCTTTTCAGATGAGACTTGATAATCCTATGGCCATGTAGTGTGAGAGGAGGTCCCCTTCTTTCAGAGGTCTAGGGGAGGGGAATGAGGCAGAAGATGGAGGGATGGTCGAAACAGGAAGATAGAAGTGAGGATGTAATCTGAATGAATTATAATAAATGAAAAATTTTTTAAAAATTAAAAAGAAAAAGGGGGTTTGGACTTGTTTAAGCATAGTTCCTTGGGTCAATTCCAATCTGCACTGTCAGAATACCAGAAGTCCAGTCCAATAGCCAACACCAAACAGCAACAGGAATCCATAGTGGTGGTATACTTCAGTAGAAATCACAAGGCTCCATCAAATCGGAGAAAGTGGCCACAAATCAGAAGGAGTAGCACAAAAATTTCTCTGGAACATTTCTCTCTGTGAAGCAAAGTCCAGCAAAACCCACCAAAGACCAGCAAAAACAGCAAAGGTCAGTAAAGTCCAGCGAAGACCAGTGAAGA
The DNA here is from genome assembly GCF_964271855.1 of Acomys minous. Taxonomy (NCBI): domain Eukaryota; kingdom Metazoa; phylum Chordata; class Mammalia; order Rodentia; family Muridae; genus Acomys; species Acomys minous. The sequence goes on from NC_140494.1 coordinate 68,984,775, forward strand.
TTGGCAAAGATCACCAAAGACCAGCAAAGACCAGCGAAGATGAGTGAAGACCAGTAAAGTGCAGCAATGCCAATAGTCTCATGCCCCTGCCTGTGGTTCTTTTTTATATGCCTTCCAACCATCATGTGCCTTCTCACATGTGATGATTGCTGATCAAGTAGCGGGAAGTAGTTTCAAAGATAACTCTCAGCGAGGCACGGTGGAACTAGGATTCAGGAAGCAGAGGAAGTGAGTTTGAGGCCAGACTGGTTTATAAAATGAGTGTTAGGATAGCCAAGTAAGACTGTGTCTCAAACAACAACAGCAACAAACAACAACAAGACAAAAACAAAGACAGGTTTTACCTAAAGCGTCTAGTTCTTCCCAATTCTACTTTGGACAGTGGATTTCCTTACCAGTTTGGTTTAGTTGTGGGTTTGCCAAATTCAAGCATTACTAATACCTATTCTATGTGACCATGTTTTCTCACCTGTTAGACAGAGGCTGCAAAGTTAGTTATCCTACCGGAAAAAAAGAGGGAAGTGGGCACTATTATAGCCGGACAAGAAGTAAGTTTTGGAACGCTGATTTCCTGCAGTAGGAGCATAGCACACACTCCTTGTTACAAAAGACTGTTAATCAAAATTTACCCTGAATAACAAGATGGTCAGAGACAAAGATAGCATAGACACTTAGGTACTGTCCAATGAATGTCTGGCCCAACCTGAGACCCAACCCATGGGACAGCACCAACCCTTGACACCATTAATGATACTCTGCTATGTTTATAGACAGAAGCCTAACTTAACCATCCTCTGAGAGAGCCTGCCCTGCAGCTGATCAAATCAGATGTTGAGATTCACAGCCAAGTAGAGTAGGGAGCACTGAGGAAGAGTGAGGTGGTGAGGGGAGGAGAGCTCTGTGGAAGAGTGAGGTGATGAGGGGAGGATAGAAGGACCCAGAGGGAATGAGAATGCCTCAAGAAGATCAGCAGAGTCAATTAACCTAGATCCATAATGGTTCACAGAGATGGAAGCACCAACCAAAGAGCATGCACCTAGGTTGCCTACACATATGTAACTAATTGGCAGTTTGATCTTCCTGTGGATATCCTAATGAATTGTGTGTAGGCTGTCTATGACATGGACTATGGTGCCTACTTTCAATCACTTCTTCCTAATGGGGCTGCCTTGCCTGGCCTCAGTAGATGTGGATAGGCTCAATTCTGAAGCCACTTGATGAGCTCGGATAGGCTGTTGTTAGAAGCTCCCTTTTTCTGAAGAGAAGTCAAGGGAGGGTGGGGGAAGATCATGGAAGGGAGGAACCAGAAGAGGAAGGTGGGGGCTATAATTGAGGTGTAAAGTGAATACATAAATTAAAAATAACTTAAAAAGAAATACTGTCAGTACCAAGGCCATCTAAACACTGGGAAACTCACAGTAAAAGTCTGATATGGGAAACTGAGGTCTGTCTGTTCAGCAGAGAACAGCTTGAGCCTGAATGTCTTGCATGGGCTGATGTTTGAGTGAACTGATCCTTACTTGTGATGCTATTTTGAAAGCCATGGATCCTTCATGGGGTGGAGTCTCCCTGACAAAAAGGTAGGAGATGGACATTTCAAAGATAACAGCCCTCTAATTCTGCTCTTCCTCCTTTGCTTTCTCTACTTAACCCTGTGTAGAACATTGAGTGGAAGCTTATACTACGTCAGACAGAGTGACTTTCACTCTGACTTTCCTATCATGATAGAATAAAGTTAAAAGCAATAGTCTAAATTAATATCTCTTCACTTAAGTTGTGTCTGTGTGGCATTCTGTCACATGGGTAAGAGAAGTAATGAATACAAAAAGGATTTTCCAGTGAGTTGTTCTAAGGGAGCATTTGAGGTCTTGAAAACCATAGATGAGTCATTGAGTAGTTAACTGTCCTGGATTACAATGATGGTGCTTCAGGTATACACTGAGAAACTGACATGAAAGTCAAGGAGTCCTGCAGAAGCAGAGCTTGAAAGCACTTTAAAGTCAGAGCTTGCATGCTAGCTCAGAGACTTTATTTCTCCAAGCGTCCTTCTCCTCAGTCCACATATATTCCAGCCCTCTCCACCTAATCACAGCTGCCATGTAGAGAAATACCTTTTCTGGTAACACTGTGGTTTTTCTGTTCTCAAAGAGGCTAAAGGCTATGTATTTCTGAAAATCTCAGAAGAGGAAAGAGCTAGAACCACTAGGGCTCCATTGTAAAAGACACATAATGTTCTACCTGCCATGCATGGAAGAGTAGACACCCAAAATCAACCAATAGGGTGTCAATGGAGTTAACTTTAAGAAAAGAAGCTGACATGACATTGCAAGTCAAGTCATTTGTTAGACTACAAAGCACCATATTTTGGCTTCCATTTTAGCATGTGTAATTGATATCAAATACATGTATTTATAATACATGTGTATATGTATTTATAATGTTCATAAATGACTAAAAAGATTTTACCAATTGAGAAGAACCACAAATAGAGTAATGCTGTTAGTACAGTTTCCTCACAACTATCATGACTCTTAGAGTAAATGTTCATGTGACTTATGATTTTGCCCACTGGAATTTTGGGATACTCCCTGAATATCAAACCTTTAATCTCCTCAACACAGCTCTCAGGTACTCATTTTTATAAAGTGGCTCTTCGTTGCCATTGCCACTGATTTTTGTTTAGGTTGTATGCCTGATAATTAGCAGCCTTGTGACTATTTGGCTTGCCATTTCCACTGTGGTTTATGTCAATGTCTACATGAAGCCTAAAATGCTGTGCAGGCTTAGCAGGCATTAGTTGCTTGAAACTATATTCCAGAGCATTTTTGGCTTAGAAATGGCAGTATTTCAGCTTTAGTTGAAAAGATGATACTCTAATGAATGAACCAAATGTATAAGTCAGTGGGATCCCACTCAATTTACACTTGTACTCCTTAATACTGTGGACTATTCACTGATGTCTCACCTAAGTAAAAGTCAGAAGTGTTCCAAGTGCTGCAGCTACACACACTCTTCTGGCTATGCTGAACTGAGGAGGACATAGTCCCTTCTCAATGGTAGGAATTCAAGACTCACTCCAGAGCTCCGTCAGGTTTCCTTTCAGTGGTACTTTTTATGATTATTGACTCCTGAATGACTGCAATGGCCTAGCTTTTTGTATGACACTTGAAAATTACACATTAGCAGATTCGTGCCTCAAGTATTTTGTTTATTTCTGAGACAAGTTCTTATGCTACAGTTCAGCCTGGTCTTGTAGTCACCATTTAGCCCCAATCTACCTTCAAATTTACAGTTACATTCTGGATTCAGCCTCTGATTATACTCTCTGAGGTTTTCACTTGTCCCAGTATATACTAATTGAGAAACAACTATTCTTCGAGAAGATAGGTTCAAGGAAAGACTGAGACACCCATGTACTCTGGGTTACCTCTGCTCTCTTGAGACCTATTTTCTTGTTGGAAAATGCTACACATCACCCACAATCTACCACACACACCACCCACAGCCTGCTGCATGAGTCTCTAGTTAGATTTCCTGTAGCCTTTAGATGAGAGCAGAGGTATCTCCACAAGGAAGCTATTTTGTTTGCTTAGGTATCACCCCCTGAGGGTGACTGAATTCTCATTTGTCAATACTTGTGAGACATTTATTACTTAACTATAGGGAGATACATGACTTCACAAATATAATCAGGGTGCCTTGTGCTTCTTGGCTGTAAATAATATTTAAACAGGCACAGAAATGAAAACCAATACTGTGATGGCAATATACTATGAAGAGTAGAAACTGATAAATGCAGAAGTTGTGCTCTGTGATTGGAAAGCTAAATGGTAAAGGGCTATATCTCCATCTTTCAAAGTAGAGTGTCATTAGATCTTGTCTAATATGAATTTTAAAGAGTTGTACAAAATGCTACTATTTATGATGAAATAAGACATTTATATTCGGAAAAAAACAGCTGAAAAAGCTAATTGTGATAGTCTTTAAAGACTGAGAAATGGGATGAATACTGGCAGAAGAAACAATTGTCAATTATTTCTTAGCCTGTGTGACTTTAAAATCCACATCTTTGCTGCATTAGTATGTTTCAGCTGCCACAACAAAGTGACAGAAACTAAGTGACACAAGAAGCACCAAAAATTTACTTCTCATTACCATGAAGAGGTAGATTCCAGATCAGAGTGTTGGTAAGTTTAATCTCTTGTGAGTCCCTTTTCCTCGCTGACAGATGACCTTGCCTTCATGTCACATGCTCTGTGTTCATATGTTATTGGTGTCTTTTTGTGTGACCAAGTTTCCTTTTACAAAGACACCAGGTAGAATGGATTAGAGTCTGTCATTATTTTTTCACCATAGGTTAATTCTGTCTTTAAAGGTTTATCAGCCAATATGGTCCCAGTATCCCTTTCTTGTACTGTGATAAAGTATCTTGATCATACAAATTCAAGAAAATAAAAGGCTATTGCTGTTCTGTTCAGGAAGCTGTCTCCTGTTGAACCCCTACTCGGATCTAGCCAAAGGTCAGGACATTCTCCACAGTTGGGTGGAGAGCAGGGACTAACTCTGACATGAACTCTGGTGCCCCATATTTGATGACCTCCCCTTGGTGGGGAGTCCTGGTGGCACTCAAAGAAAGAATAAACAGGCTATCAAGAAGAGACTTATAGCCTATGACCATATAGTGGGGAGGAGATCCCCCTCGGACATAGACCTAGGGGATGGGAATAGGGTGGGAGTGGGATGAAGGGAGGAACAAGTGGATACAAGTGATGTGATAACAATTGAGTTGTAATCTGAATACATTAATTAAAAATAGATAAAAAATTTAAAAAGGCAGATGATAATGATTTTAAAAAAAAGAAGAAGAAAAAAAGGGCTTATTGTGGGAAGTCACAGCATCAGGAGTTTGAAGAAGCCAGTCACCCTGTGTCCAGTTAGAAGAGTGGAATGAATGTAGTGTGCATGTGTTAAGCTCCATTCCTTCTCTTTATCTAGTCTAGGATGCTGGCCCTAGAGGATGGTGCCATCCGCAGTTGCCAGGTCTTCTCACATCAATTAATGTAATTAAGATAAACTCTCATGGATATTCTCAGAGGATCTTCTCTCCTCAGGTGATTCTAGATTGTGCCCAGCTGACAAGGCTTAACATCATAGATATGTTCTAAGACACTGAAGGGTAAAGTATAAACATATAAGTTAGAGAGGGGGTATCCTCAGTTCAAGGAGAATAACAGTAAACATGGTTCTGGTCCAAAAGGCACAGCCCATGTTTCTTTGCTTTCCTTCCTTTCATTTTTGCAGAGTTCTGTACCATGTGCATTCATAGGAGTTCTTTAAAGATCTTTTAAAAGTTTTTTTTTAGTTGATAATTTAGTGTGTGTGCATGTGTAGTCTCTCTCTCTCTCTCTCTCTCTCTCTCTCTCTCTCTCTCTCTCTCTCTGTGTGTGTGTGTGTGTGTGTGTGCATGTGTAGTATGTTTGCATGTATGTGTGACCCATATGTGACATATCTCCTGAGAGTTACTCAGAGGACAATCTTCAGATCTTCCATGTAGATACTGAAGATTGAACTCTGGATGTTAAGATTTGGTAGCATTCACCATCCCCAGATGAGCCATCTCATTAGCCCCCAATCTTCTTGTCCATATTTTCTTTCATTTTTCCTTGTCTCCCATATTTTTGTTACTGTTGTTAGGCTTCCTCTCAGACTTAATGTTTTTTATTTGCACGAGAGTCTAAGCATAAAAATTTGCCTGTTCCTATGAAGTAAATTGGGTGTTTATAACAAGAGAATAAACATACAAACCCACCTCTACGGTCTGTCTGTAAGTAGTTATTTCTGTTGTTCAGGCTGTGTTTTATAAGTGAAACTAGCTCTGTTTAAATCCTTTGAGAGGCAGACATGAATCTGCCAGCAAATACTACAATTCAAAGTGAATTTCTGCAAGTGATGATAAGAATTCTGCTTTATCACTTCGCATTTGAGAAGATTCTGGGAGGAATCCTGAACAAGTTAATGAGAAATATAAAATAGGATTGGACCAGGAAAGAATTAGTATACTGCCTGGCACATCTGTAATTCTAAAATAACAGAAAAATTGGGGAAGCACCAGTAAACACTGAAAAGAACTTAGTGCTTAAAATACAGGGGAGGTGGAAATGTTCAATCAGTAACACTAAAGATAACAGAAAAGAAATGACTAGCAACAAATATCTATCATATCCTCTTAGCTGTATCTAATGGAACCTATTATCTATTAATTATATTATCTATCTACCTCCCTACCTGCCTGGCTATGTCTGTCTATCTGTCTGTCTATCTGTCTGTCTATCTATCTACCTATCTGTTTATCATCTATCTACTGCAAAGTTCTCATGTGTTTCAAGCCATTATTGAGTTTTCTGTGTATCCAACGATACTTTGAACTTTTGCCTCACCTACATCTACATTTTGAATGCTAGCATTTCAAGCTTGCATCATTATGCTCTGTTCTTTGTTTTGTTTTGTTGTCACAGTATGGGGATCAATTCCAAGGCCTTATTCATGCTAGTCATGCACTTTACTAACAAAGCTACATCCTGCTTCCATGCATATTTATTTAATATATATTTCATTTTTATCATGTAAATAACCTACCAATTATAATAAGTTTGGGGCATAGGGTATATGCTATAATATGTAGTCCAGGATAACCTTGAACTCAAGATCCTCCTGACTTAGCATCCTAAATTGAGATGGCAGGCATGCACCATAACAATGGCCCTGGCAGCATTTTTTCCACATTATTTTACTCCCTTTACTGATATTGTAGCATTTATATCCCAGAAAACATTTAATGAAAGCATTCCCTAGCTAAATATATTCAAATTCATCAGACTTTATTTTGATTAAATATTTCATTACCAAAACCCAATCAAATATAAAAAAGTTCTTTACTAAGAAGCATATGACCTTGACTGTGCAGTACAGTGGAGCTGTGCTGTGGTGTGTGTGTGTGCTGGAGAGATCCTGCTGCAGTAATGCTGGATAGATGGCCTTGCTGGCATGGGAATAGGAGAACTGGTGGTCTGAACAACATACTTAACCATGCAGGCTCAAACGCAGGCCCTTGATTTAGCCAATCCCAACACCTACCTACCTCATCTGTGAACTGCTGGAGTGCATGAAGGGGCTGGTCCTGCAGAAGCAAAGCTGCAGGATCCCCATACACAGGGCAACAGCAGGATATCTGAAAGGAACCCCCATGGGGATTCAGTGTTGATAGTATAGCAGAAGTCAGAGGCCTTGAACCACACCAACGGCTCTCACTGCAATGAACATTTGCAATTAAAGCTGTTTGGACGAAACAGTATACTGTGTGACACACCATAACACAATGTGGCTTCCAAAGTGAGATATTTTTAATGTTTCTTCGCTTTTTTGTTTTATTTATTTCTATTTATTTGGGGGGGCAGTTGCAAAGACACATGGAGGGATGGGGGAGGTGTGAGATTAGGGTGCATGATGTAAAATTCACAGAGTCAATATAAAGTTAAAAATAAAACCAGAGAAGGAGGAAGAGGAAAAGGAGAAGGAGGAGGAGGAGGAAGAGGAGGAGGAGGAGGAGGAGGAGGAGAAAGAGGGAATGAGCAAATCTGGCAAGATGAGAAGTTCAGGCAGAAAAGTCAATGCCTTCTATGAACATACACATGCCTGCCACTTTGCTAAGTGCTACAGGCAGAAAAATGTTGAAATAGGTTCACTTCCTAGATATCAACTGGCAGTAACAAACACTTGTGCTAACTGTATAATGTCCGCTTACAAGCAATTCTATAAAACTGAACAAAGAAAAAAGAAAAGGCCAAGGAATTCCAGATACTTTTAGCCTGCTTTCCTTCAGAGCTGGCCTCAGGCAACACTCCTGGCAGTGAATTCTGTTATTTAAACTTTATCCTAGCTATTACTGCATACTCTTCATGAAGGTATATTTATATTATTCATCAAGCCTTATTGCTTTGAATCATGAAAGATGCTATAGGAGTTAAAATAACTTTCTGCTTATAAAAGGACTGCTTGGCTTAGAGTTAAGCATTTCAGTTCCACTTAAGCTTCTGGCATTTCTGCATCTTTGTAATGCAAATTGTTCTATCGCAAAAGGGTTTTCCTGGTTCTGGGAACTTTCATGGTGAGGGAAGTTGAAAGAATTCATCAGCAATCATCTTCAATGGTTCTGTGCATTATCTGAATATCCCAGAGCAACAGTAAAATCATCTGGGCTCTGCCACACATCTAAGTCGTGCTTTGCATCAGCTAGTCAGCCAGAGCCTGAAACAGTATGTACTGTCCTTGCTTGCCTCTGTCTCTCTGTCTCTGTCTCTGTCTCTGTCTCTGTCTCTCTGTGTCTCTCTCTCTCTCTCTCTCTCTCTCTCTCTTGCTGTATGTATGTTTCACTTGTTTTCAGCACAAGACCAATAAAGATCAGTCTAAAAAATGTACAAATTTGACATCAAGAAGGCCTTATTATAATTTTTTTCAGAAAGAGAAACATTGCAAAACACTGAATTGCTTCTGTACACGTTTGATAAATTTATTTAGACTTGCTTAGTTTGGTTTTGTAACTTTTTACTGAAAGCAGAGTCTAAAATATAATGTTTGTGTCTAAATTTTCATTTCATATGGTTGGGAATTGAGAACAATGAACTCTCAGATAAATACCAAATCTAATGATAAAATTGGCAGAAGATATGGGATGGAAGAAAAAAGGCCAAGTTGTTAAAACAAACAAACAAACAAACAAACAAACAAACAGGACAGCAAAACCAAGAAAGCACTGAAAGCCAAGGCCTCCTATATGGTCATGAAAACCTCAGTCCCATTTACTTTGTTTAACAGTCTGCTTGTTACTTTCTGGGTGGGAGAATGGGCTACATATGGAATATACAATCATCAAAACTACATTTTACACTATTTGCGTTACAAAGGCCCAGAGCTTATTATTCATGGAAGGGCTACCGCATCTGTTATCGTTCAAAGAAATCAAAATTCTGTGAGGTTGGCAGCGTGCTACAGACTATCCTTGACATATTAGAGATACAGAGAACAAAAACTGATAAGATGTGCAAATAAAGCCAGAAAAAAGCAGCCATTCTAACAAATAGTTAAAAATCTCCATGGATTTAAAGTATTTGTAAATGAAATAAAAGATGATTTTCCCATATTTTAGTCATGTGGGGCAATGGCAGAACCCTTTTCCGGTATGTTGGTTAGAATAAGAATGATCCTAAGTTAAAAAAAAAAAATGACGGAGACAGTTTGCTGCTTGCACACTCACCCAAAACTTTCTATAACATTGCCATTTTTTTTCACTTTGAGAGCTGCTAACCTGCACTTCCTATTTACTCAGGTAATTAATTTTATTCCTTCTCAAGTCTCGGATGGGTTAGAAGAACAGATAGTTTAGGGGTTAAGATGTTTTTAGGTCTAGATAGATGTTTTAAGTTGATAGAGATGCGATCTGATAGATATTGACTTCCATTCAGAATTTTAGGGTCACCAAGATAGAAAAGATGTTTTCTTCAAGGTTCCCAAATACAAATAGCCAAAAATACCATGAACATAACATGTATATAATTCCTGATTGTACTATGGTTCTTGTTGATGTATGTAGTATTATATATGTGTAATAATGTAAATATATATGTAAAAATAATTAATTAAAAAAATAAACCTATTGAGCTTGAAAAAAAAAAAAAAAAGAATGGTCCCATAGACTTATGTGTTTGAATACTTAACCCAAAGGGAATGATACTATTAGGAGCGAAAGCCTTGTTGGAGTAGGTGTGGCCTTGTTGGAGGGAGTGCACCACTGTGGAGGCAGGCTTTCAGGTCGTAGATGCTGTCTGTGGATCAAGATATAAAACTCACAACTCCTTCTCCAGCAACCTCTCCGCTTGCATGCTGACATGTTCCACACCACTGTTATAATAGAATTAACTTCTGAAACTATAAGCTAGCCTCAATTAAATGTTGTTTTCTTATAAGAATTGCTATCACTTCAGAGCAACAGGAGCCCTGAGATAGAGAGCATATGCGAATTTTCCAGGTTCAGGTCATACATTTATTTTTCTTTCTTGAGCAAACACAGCATGTGCTGGTGACTGGCTTGTATGAGGAAAGGGAGTTGTAGGTCACAGAGGGATTGGCTGACATGTGAATGGCTGAGGGTAAGAAAGTGTCACAATGGATACTACACTGAGTAATGGTTTCTCTAACTTCTAGCTGTGGTCATTAGATACACTTCTCACTCTCTGATCCTAAATTTCCTTATGTGAAATACAGATTATTTCAGCTTCTTGGAACTACAGTAGCATATTACTTCAAATTCTAAACAAATTCTCTCACAGTTTTGGAGATTGGAAGTGGAAAAACCAGCATGCTGGATGGGCCTTGCTCCTCTGAAGGTTTCAGGAGGAGCCTCTCTGTCTGTTTCAAAGCTTCCTGTGTTGTCTGACCATCTGTGTATTCTGTGGTTTGGACCTGTGCAATTCCACCCTCTTTGCTTTCACTACCATGCTTTCAGTATCCATCTCTGTATATAAATCTTTACACAACCAGATTCTTATAAAGGCACCAGTCCTATTATGTAGGGCTGTACTCTACTCCAGCATAGCTTTATCCTAATTATTTATATCTGCAGTGACCTTAAAATGATCAACATTATCTCTTTTGAGACTCCTCTCACTGCAGAAAGAAATAGTAAGTCTATTAATTTCATTATGTTGTTAAGGTTTAAATAAGATCATGCCTGATGTGTGCTATATGTATAGATTGGCATGAGACTATATCTTCTTTCAGTTCTACCCTAAGGGGTTTCACCTACATACTTTTCTGAGATAAAAAAGCTTCCCCAACATATTATATTTAAAGCACAAATATGAAACATAATGACTTTCCAGGTTAAAGTATGAAGAATTAGTGGTGATAGTAAATGTATTTTTCAATAATGAATCATGGTTTCCTGCCAGTTTATAAAGATGCAATTAAAGAGAGTAAATGCTGATTGTTTGCATGCTATGTGCTGAGGGTGGCTATGAAGGGCTTGAAAATTAACTGTCAAACGGGCATGTGATCTTGCCAGTTTCTACAGACGATGAAGCTGAGATACAGAGACGCCAATTGCCCTATACAAGGTCATATGAATAGTAAGAAGCAGAACAGGATTCAAAGCAAACTTTGAGTGGTGACAGAATATTCTGTCACATATTTCTTTACCATTCATAGACAGCACAGCAGAATAATACGTAAAGGGATGTTTCCACTTTGCTACTCTTAGTTGTCCTAATTCTTTCTGAAATTATAAACATTTTCACCATGCCACAAGGGACAAATTACATGCTTAAATAAACTCAGAGCATCTCAACTCAAATGGCTATTTTTTATATCTGCAATTCATGTATTTTAGAAAGATGAAGGGAACAAATTCTTCTATTATACCTACCTAGTTTCTTAACTCAGGTGCATGGTCATGAAAATTAACCAAACATAATTTATTACACAACCATAAAAATAATAAAATCATGGAAAGAATTTACATTAAAAACATAAAGAATTCACAATCCCATATCAAGCTTATAGCAGTTCTCAGATGCTACATTAACTGCATGCTGACATCATGGGTTGAGGGCGACTTGCTGTTCCCACCTTCTGGGTCATGCTGTTTGCATTTTGGCCGTTCAGTAAGCACTTTGGCCTCTGTAAAGCACATGTGTGAAGGCATGTCTAAGGCCAGGGTTGTCACCAACTGCTTGAGGCATGTACTCTTTGGATAAATCTGGGAAACAGAAATTTTCTCTGACACTGCTTCAGTGAGGAATAAATACTAAGCATATTTGGAGGATATTAAATATTAATATTAAATATATAAATAATAATTATTCTAAAGTATTAATGGTAATAGTTGGAATTATCAACAGCCAGAAACCAATGCTGTGCATGAAGTTACCCAGGCCATTTTCTGAGTGAGGAAAAGATATGGTTATTATAAAGGAGAATTTGTTTTTTCTCTGAGTGGTAGACCTTTACTTTCTTTTCCCTATGGTATAGATTCATGTATATGATACACATACTTTCAATTCATTTCTCAAAGCCAAATATTAACTTTTTCAGCCAAGACTTGATACTTTATGATTTTCTAAACTCTCTTTGGCCTGTCTTCTGCACCTACAGTCAAATGGCCCGTCTTTTCAAAATGTATGTTTTGCTATATTTCAATGACTCAACTATATTGTTATTGCAAAGCTGATTATATCTTGTCTACTAATCTGTATCTACTTCTATTTTACTTTTATCTCACACTACCTTCTTGAACTTTGTACTCGAAGTTCATACCTCTGCTTTGGGCTCATCATTACCACATTTTTGCATTAAAAATTAAGGTGACTAACATAATTTTATAGGTTCCTATGTTTTAGAGTGTTTCCTTGGTTAGTTTTTCATAATTTATTTCAATTCCTCTTTTGATGTCTGTTTTCTTATTAATTTTTGAGGAAAACTGAGTTTTCTTGAAGTTTATAGGTGGGTGGGTAGCTGGCCATTCTTCTAGAGAAACAGATTATTTCTTTAGGAGCTGAGGCTTTTCTGGTGAGATTATCTAGGTTTTAATATTACTAATCTGATGTATTTTACATTAAAAATAAAATTAACAGTCTGTATGCTTTCTGTAGAATACATATGGCACTTTGTGACATGTCTAATATGTGAATTCACGATTCCTTGAACAAATAATTAGAGTGAGTGCTTTGTGCTTGTAGATTGCTATTAGTATGTCCTTTACATACAAGATAACTATTACAAATATTTTTCCTTTGTTAATATGTAAGATTGGTTAGAATCAAGAAGTATTTAAAGGTACCATATTTACAACTTACTAGTGTGATCTCTGAAACATATTCCAAATGCATTTTCTAAGAATCAGCCTTATGTGTAGCATGTACAAATATTTTTAAATGCAATTCATTCTATTATTCACAAATATTATTGTAGAAGCTTAGGAAAGAAAATATTGATTTTTCATTTTATGTGCTAACTTATAAAAATATTTGAGTACAAAATGTGTCCAATACCTCTTGGTTTTACTTATAAAAAATGAACAGATATAAACACTCGAGTGAACTTCCCATTCACTCTAGAAACAAAACTGGAGTAATGTTCAGACTTTAGAAGAGTTTGGTTTGTTCTGTACAACTTAAAATATGTAAATACTGTGAAAATCAAAGTTTTGTCATGATTCTGCCTTCTAGGGTAGCTCTTGGAAATAGGAGAAGTTTAAAAAGCTCTTAGTTTCTCCATAATGTTATCCTTCAATTAAAGTGATTGATATTTTATTATTTACTATTATTTCATTGTGCAAGTTTGAGTAAAATCGTGAGCCATCTGTATTTTATTTAATCTCCATGGAAAACTGATGAGATTGATATAATTAACACTCTTCTGTTATAGATGAGTACACTGTGATTTCGAGATGACAAATAACTTTCCTGATACAACAAAACCAGTAGGTGGAAGAGGCAGGATTCAGATATCAGATTAGAACCTGCTTAAGAATCAAATAACCTTAGGAGAGTTTTTTAAAAAATCATAATAAAAAACAATTCCAAAGCAAGTAAAGTGTTTGTTCCCATATGATAGACCTAGGATGTGTGAACAAGAGACCTGACTACTGGAAATTCATGAGCCGCATTTTCTGTATTGTGTCATACTTCTTCTTCCTGATTATGTAGTCTCTTACATAGTCAGGGTGTGAGCTGGGGTTAAAAAGCATACAGGTAGGACATACTGGGTAGTAAGGAGGATTTACGCTTTAATCAAACCAGTCCTAGAAGCCTACAGCCTTACTGCCTGGATGAGCAGATAAATGCCCAGGCATGCTATGAAATTAAACCTACTTGAAAGGGACTAAAAGATTTTTTTTAAGAAGTCAAGGTTTTAAAATTATACTCTTTGAAGCCATCAGACACCTTTAAACATTTGCTGAATACTTAGATACAGCAGGAATTATTTCTAGATTCCATCAATTCCTTAGAAAGGACCATGAAAGAAAGCTGTAGAGCTCATAAGACTTAGGCCCCCTGGCCTTTGTTTAGTCATTTTCATTCATAGAACCATTTCAAAAACATGTGCCATGCATATAGAAGAGCTGGTGCTGAGATGACAGCAGTAACAGCTGGAGCAGTATCAACTGCTGACTAAGAAGACAGGGGGACAGATGGAACCAGCTCTTACTATTGTGTGGCCTGACATGAAGAAAGTGAGGAGTCAGGGGGAGAGGGCAGATATAGAGTAGACAGAAAAACAAGGCTCTAGAGGTAGGAAGTGCACTGTATTCATCTACCTTTATTAAATGTGTCAAGAGCAATGTTCTTTTGTGAAACTTGGTATTATCTTAATACCCCCCTTCAGAAAAACATGCAAAGAATAATACATTTTTACCCAAAGTAGATATCTTGAGGAATGACCTTTAGTTACAGTGGCTTACCAGACAAGAATCTAATTCTTCATTTTGGTGTATATTGCAGTGAGGAACTCACTGTTTCCTATAAGTAGAGATGTCCAGTGGAAAGTCTAGCTTGTAGCATTTTTTATTTTAAGATTTTAAACACTGTCATCAGGACTATGAATCTCTGCCAATAGTAAAATAGGTTAGTGGTAGCCACAGATCCCCCTCATCCATCTATCCAGTCTAGCAAAACCAGAGTGTTTCCTTAGTCCTCTGCTTAAGATGTGCTGGATGGGAGACTGGGGAGATGGTTTAGGGGATGAGAGCATTGGCTGTTCTTCCAAAGGTCCTTAGTTCAATTCCCTGCAAATACATGGTGGCTCATAACTATTTACAATGTGATCTGGTACCCTCTTCTGGCCTGCAGGCATTACACGCAGTCTTACAAAATAAATGAAAAAAAAAAAGATAGATAGATAGATAGATAGATAGATGATAGATAGATAAAAGATGTGCTAGATGTACTCAGAATGGTCAACCTTAGACCACATGCTAGTTTCTGCCAAACCACTGTGCCTAGGTACAGATAGTTGTTTTTCCACCAGCAAAAAGGAAATACTACTTACTTCTGTGGTCATGAATCTCTAGTTGGCAGTTGGTAGAGACTGCACAGCAGAGGAGAAAGAATTAAAGCTATCCATGAATTTAATATACAGGATAATGTATGTGCAAATGTGGCTGTCCTGCATTTGTTTTTACATCTATTTTATGCTCTTAATAGTCCTCATCTGAAAAATGTCTCTAATTTTGTTTTGTTTTGTTTCCTGTACACAGTGAAAATAGAAATAATGAGCCATATCTATCATTTGGCTACTACCTGCCAGTTTGTTAGGCATTTAACATATGTTTTCTCATTTAAATCTTATAGCAATCTTATCATTAGTAGCACTTTGAAAATAAGAGATTAAGTTCAGAGATATTAAGCTGCTCAAGGCTACATAGAAAGCAACATTGACTGGAAAGGAATGTTGGTGATAATTATTATGCCATTTTAATTTTTGTAAATGTTTTCTGTGCATATGACTTTGTTCTTAACACTCTGGAAATGCACTAACAGAAATATTAACAACTACGAGCAGTAGGAGTACCATCAAATAATGGATAATAGCAAATTAAAGACTGTCATGCATTTGACTCTGTGTGTCACATGCTCATGTCTACATTTTCCACAGCAGCCAGTATCTTTCAAGGGTGTAAATCAAACTAGGTCATTCTCTATTTTAAAAAAAATCTTTAATGACTCACGACTTTTCACTTACACTGAAGCTGAAACATTGCATCGTGGCTGGAAGGCTCAGTTTCTCCCACTAATCTCTGCTCACAACCCTCCTCTTCTGCCCTTTTTTTAAACATCAAACTCTTTTTCTCCAGGAAAAAAATGTATAATTACAAGATAGGAATGTGTCTGTCTTTATCACCTTCTAGAAATTTTCTTCACTTTGCAGAACTATTCTTGGACTTTAATGACCCAGTATCAACAGCATGGGTTTTATTGAGGCTTTTCAATTCCTGAAAATATTTCAAGTTCTCCACAGCTGTGCCAAATATAAAACAAATTATGTCTTGGATGCAATCTTCTGTATTGAAGATCTCCAAATAATCTATTATCTAAATATGAATAGGCCAGATGTAGTTTTACTAGCCATCCCCCACTTTTTTCCCTTTGGCTTTATAAAAATGAGACATTTTACTCCTCAAACTAATTCAAGTATTTATTCTGTAGCTGATATTGAGATCTGCTACCCACTCACAATTGATTTGTGATTATCTAGCCTCCGTTTCCAGAAATATATAAAATACTATTCATTTATGAGCAGGATAGTTTGGCAAAGGATAAATAAACACTCCAGAATTTTGTTTGTGGTTATAAATTACCTAGTTCTGATTAGTCCCCAATGCATGAAGAAAAGGGAATATTGAGTCTCTTTGTTTGTTTGTGTTCAATAGTTTTTTTATTTGTTCTGTTTTTGTTTTTTTGAGGGGGTACAGTGTATTTGACAAAAACTAGAGTTACATCGGAAGAAGGAAGTCAACTGAGGAATTACTTCTATCCGATTGGCTGGTGGGCATGACTGTGTGTATTTCCTTCATTCTTAACTGGTGCAGAATGGCCCAGAGGGGCCACTGCAATCTGTTGACAGGTGATCTGTACTGATTAGTAAAGCAGCTAGGGAAGCAAAGAAGTAAATAGCATTCCTCCATGGTCACTACTCTGGTTTCTATCTCCTGGCTTTTGTTCCTGCCCTGGCTTCCCTCTTTGATAGATAGTAACTTGTAAGTTGAAATAAACTCAATCCTCTCCAAACTAATTTATCACAGTGATGGAGAGCGAACTACAACAGTATTCTTCTTTCTCAAAGTTCAACTAAGTCAATCTTATCTGTATTTCAAAGAAGAAGAGATAAGTTTGTGGAGGCTTTACAAATCTCTTAAAATGAAAAAGTATAAATGACACACCAGACCAGAAGATGGTAGGTACCATGCATCAAAAGGAACAACAGCAACAACAACAACACAGTTTGACTAAGTGTCACTGTATCAATGTGGAGAAAGAGATGGTTCAGAAAAAGTGTCTGAAGACAATGTACATCATTTTTAATTTCCACTCACACACTCACAAAACACTCACCAATGCCTATCATGTAGTTTGGAAAGTATCATGCATGTCAGTGAGGAAAGGACATAGTGTGTGCTGAGATGAAATTTCAGAAGCAGTGAGCAATACTGCAGAGAAAAGAGCTCATGCTGACTCCTTGTTGGAAGTGAAAAGTGTTTGTGAATAAATGAATATATTCTAGCTGAACAGAACTGTCCTCTGCAAAGGAGTGAGATGTTGGAAGCTTTCTTTGGCTGCTCTTTTTTCTGCCCCTCAGCCTGGCAAGTGCTCACAAGAGTGCTAAGTGAACATGGTGTTCTAACACCTATACACAAGCTCCCTTCTGGAAAAATAAAAGAAGGCGAGATGAAGGTGAGGTTAAGAAGACAGAGATGCTACTAAACAAACTATGATAGGATGTTGGCCTCCGTGAAATATAGCCCAAATAAACGACTTATTGGCCATACTGAAAACAAGTCTCAAAGCCATCTGTAGGCTTTGTCATTGTTTATCTTTGTAATTGTCATCTGCATCAAAAATTACTAGAAACAGAGTAAAAATTGAAGATGTTAAGTTAAAGTTGAATTCTATGCAAACACAAAATACTTACATTTAAAAACTTATTCATTGTCAATTCCAATTTAACTGACTGCCTTATATTATTCTCAGATGTTTGTTTTTATTTATTACTTATTAATTAATAGTTTCAGATTAAGGAAGGATACAAAGAAAGTCAGATTCTCACTTAGAGGTGGCTGTTAAGAATACCCTTGCTAGATGAACATTTTCACTGATCCTTTTGATCACCATCAGGGCAGCATTCTGAAACTGCTGCCACCAGAGGCCGCCCCCAGGGACATGACATTTGGAACTTGGCAACAAAAAGAGCATAGGAGCTAGGAAAAGAAACAATGGAGCTGAGGTATGGCTTAAAGCTTTTCCTGTTTCTGTCTTGCTCATAGTTTGCAGCTAGGTTTTCATTTCTTCACCCCAGCCATAGAGAGTTAAAGGAAATTTGAATGCTGTATTGTTTTTTACTCTTACCTCACCCCCTAGTCTCCCAGCTCCACTGTAGTCATCTTTCACTTTTTCCCAATAAGTACCTGAAGAAGTTTAACATATTAATTATACAATTGAGGATACAGAGGAACAGCTACTGGTAAAATGCAACTCTCACACTAGAAAACTCACCCTACAACCTCAACTTCTCCTATCTTCATTACGTTTGGTGTTTTGATAAAAATATAGCACTGAAATTGGTGTTCAGAAGCAGTCCTTATAAAAGAAATAAAACATGAATGACAATTTAAACTTGCTTAAAAACAGTTTCAGGCATTGAATATATTCCATAAAAACTAATTCTGGAAGCATATGCTTTTAGTTCTAGCACTGGAGGCTAAAACCGGTGATGATACCCCTGTTCAAAGCCATGCTGGATTAGAGTGTGTGAGACTATCTTGAAAAAAATACTCTGAAAAGGGCATCTTACAAACATTTTAAACTGTTTTGTTATGATTCATCTTACAAACAGTTTAAACTTTTGTGTTATGATTTAGGCAGAAACTTCTTTCTATATTTAGGTATCAAGTGAAATACTGGAAGGTTCTAGAAGGAGAGACATCATCTGAATATTAGTGAGAGATGTTTTAAAATTTATACCTAATCTCTTCTTCAGAGTTTCAACCTTTACTCAGGCAGAAAGTAGTGGCCAGGGATGCTTCAGAACATCTCCTGAGGATAGAATTCTCCTCCTGTCCCTGGCCACTCATTCTGGGGGAGCTCCTGGATTATTGTATTGAAAGGCAGATCATTCCTCTCACCCTACTTAGGGGCTCTGGGAGCCAGAGCCTTGTAAAGTGGACATTTAAAGGCAGCCTTCCACCAGTGTAGGTTCATTAAGCTGACTTGCCCAGTAGGTATCATTGCTCTGAGGCCTCGATGAGTGGACAGATGGCTGGGAAAGCAATGCTGATGTGGCACTTACTCAGGTACATATCTATTTCTTTCACTGTCCTCTTCCTCTGGGAGGAAGGGAAGAGAGTAACAATTGGCAAGCTGTCTTCCAACACATAATTAAGTGAAATTGCTGCAACTGCTACCCACAGCCAAGCTGTTATGAAATGGATTCAGCATCCAGCAGTGTAGGGAAAAACACACGTTGCTCTTTCTTGCAGAACAAAATCATTCGTCTAGAATTTCCTGAATTTTCATGACTTATATTCAGTGTGTCCCCAGTTTTGTCTAGGAACCTTTCCTTATCCTATAACGCCCATGGTTCTTATCACTGATACTATTGCATATGAAAGCCTGCATACACTGTTGTTCAGGTCCAAAAGAAACATGGTATTTTCACAGGAGGCCTCGAGCCGAACAACACACCAGCTAGGTGAAAACTATGAGGGAAAGCACACCGGACGCCATCCAATCCCTCACATCAAGAGAGACGGATCAGCAGGTCAGATGGATGATGCAGAATTGAATGAATTACACTTCCTGAGTGATAGATAACAAACTTTTTTTCTCACAGCTCAGCAAGCATAATCAAAACTACAGATTTATAACATTTTTTAAAATATAGGGTTGGCTTCATTTGACCATATGGATAAAAAATTTAAATAGGGCCATGTTACATAATTTTAAAAACTTATTTTTATTATTTTTATTTATGTGTATGTGTGCATGTGCATATGAATGCCGTGTGTGTGTGTGTGTGTGTGTGTGTGTGTGTGTGTGCACTCATTCTTGTGTAAGCCAGGCGAAAGCACTGAATCCTTAGAATTTGAGTTACAAGAAGTTGTGAGCTGCCTGGCATGGGTAAGGGCAACTTAACTCTAGTCTTCTGCAAGGGAAGGTATCTGTAGGTATCTGCTCTTAATAGCTGGACCACCTCATAATCTCAGTGTTTCATAAATTTATAAAGTTATTTGTTCCCCCAGCCTTTATTAAATTCTATAGCTACTAATATGTCTCAAAATTACCTATATATTTTGTTTCCCATGTTATTAAGTATAAACTTTAGTAATAAAAACAATTGTAAATAAGCAGTTAAAGTTTCAAGGGATTTATTGATGGATTATATATCTTTACTTGTGATACATTTATTCATATTTTGGAAGAAGGTAGGCCTAAGTATATATATATTTTCAAAGATCCTTATTCACTTTGTTTAAATCTATCAATTATCTCATTTTATAATATCTAAAACAAATGAGTAGATTAAAATTATGTTCAAAGATTGCTGTTTCCTCATTGATTCATTTTCATCAATAACTAATTAATTAATTAATTTTGTGGGTACATACAATGTTATAGCAGGTATATGGACAGAAGACAACTTTCAGGACTTTTTTTTTCTGCTATGTGGATCCCAGAGATTAAAGTCAGATCCGTGGGATTGGTGGCAGGTGCTCACTAAGTTATCTTGACAGTCCTTCTCAATTCTTCACTCATGGCTAAATTATTTTTAATTAAACAATAATAATCAGAAATGGTAAGAAGAGCTAGAAGTCCTAAAAGTAAGTTTTAAGAGGGGAAACTGAAACAGTTTACTGCCCAAGTTTGCCTTCCAACTTTGGATGTGAGAATAATATGTAAGAGGCTGGAGAATAAGGAAAGAAAAAAAATTGAAATGTGCCCACCCTTCATGGTTTATCTACTCTTCTACCCATATTGAGTTAAACATGGGTAGGAATTTTTTATTATATCTAGAAATCTTGAGTTGATTTTGAAGTAGTACTTCCAAATTAAATTAATTTAAAGTCAAAATAAAGAGCAGCAAACCAAAGTCATGAATGAACAGAGAAGGATCCTATTAAATCTATGGAGAAGATATCTTAATATATCCATAAAGAGATGATCAATATTATAAAATGTAGATAAGGAGCTTGGGAGCTAGGAGCTTCCTCCCCTAGTCCTCAGAAAGGTGAGCCCTCCTCCCCTAACACCTGACCTCAGCCTATCAAGTTTCATCTGGACAGTTTGTATCCTTTTCCTCTGTGCCCTAGCAAGGCCATCCTGTTAGGGGGAAGTGAGCCACATGTGGGGACCAGAATCCATGTCAGAAGTAATTGCTACTCCCCATATTAAGGGACCCACAAGCAGATGGAGCTGCCTATCTATTAAGAGCAGACTAAGCCCTCACCATGCATGGTCCTTGGTTGGTGTATCAGTCTCTGCAACACCCCTTCCTCTGCCCAGGTTTGTTGAGCCCCCTGATTTTTATCCAACCTCAAGTGGTCAGTCCTAAACACATGAATAGGAGCAATACCAAATGGACTCAGCAGGTGGATAATTAATACAACCACAGTAGCAATATAAAAAACAACCATATGTTATTACTGGGTGTTTTTGCTCAATTTTAATTACATATTTTAGAGAATGCTATTTTTACATATGAAAAGAAAAGTCAAAGTTAACTCTAAACCACCTTGAGAAAACATTTTAAATATTTCAGAAAGAGGTATTGATACAGGAGGAGCATTCACACGTGGGTGCTATTGTGCTTAGACTCCAAGATGACAAGTCCAGATATGATCCTGGACAAGTGCAGTTCCATGGGGAAGGGCTGTGCTTGTGCTTCAGATTTGAACAATAGGAAAAGCATGTAAAATATGTATGTATTACAAGTGAAGGTTAGTAAAATTATAATGGACTGTAGTATAAAAAATTACAGACAGACAAAGTTAACTTATTGATGAAAACATGGCATGCCATGGCTATGTTTTCATATGTGGATCCAAGTATATGTACATTTGCAGAGGACAGTGCAAAATAGGGATTTTTCCTCTATTGATCTTTAGTTTATTTTTGGATATAGGGTCTCTTTCCAAACTGAAATTTTCTGTGTTCAGTTAAGTTGACTGTTCAAAGAGCTCCCTGAATGTACCCATCTCTGTCCTTTAATGCCGGGTTCTGAGAGCTTGAATTCAGGGCTGAGTACTTTCACAGTTAAGGAACACTGTCCAGTGTACTTGGCCCCTGCCTCATTTTTTCTTCCTAGTGAATATAACACAACATTTTAAACTATAGATACATAAATATTTACCATTGAAATACAGGACCACTGTACTGAATACATTGTAATGTTGTACATGTTTGTAACCTAGGAACATCAACTACAGCTTGTGTACACGGTGGGTGGTACTACACCTAAGTTTGTGCAAACCATGTCTTTTTTAATCATCTAATGATGTACTTTACAGACATTATTCTTTATTATGAACAGTAGCTGGCAACAAGTAGTAGAAAATACTTTAAAATAAATAGGACAAAATATAAAAAATTTACCAAATGAAGAAAGCTCAAATTTCAGAAGAAACATGAGCCAAGATTTAAGTGAAGTATATGTTGTGGAGGCCTACTTTGTGAATAAACAGAATTTTTAATATTAAAGAAATAGAAATAGACTCAGTGATGTGGGGAAGTGTCAAAAGGCACTTCAAAACTTGCAATCATGTTCACAGCAGCCTTATTCATAATAGCCAGAACCTGTAAACAGCCTTAGTGTCCCTCAGTACAAGAATGGATACAGAAACTGTGGTACATTTACACTATGGAATACTATTCAACTATTAAAAACAAGGAATTTCTGAAATGTGTGGATAAATGGATTTAACTAGAAATGATCATAATGAGTGAGTTAATCCAGAAACAGAAAGACTCAAATGGTATATACTCACTTATATCTGCACACTAGCCCAAGGGATATGTCCCATGAAAGTCTTCACTAACCAGGAATGTGGGACAGAGGGGAGGACATCCTATTGGGCCTCTAGGTGAGAGAAGCATGGGAGAATGTGGATATAGAAGGATCCAGAAGGTCCTAGAAACCTACAAGAACATTATGATGGGCAGATCTGGGCCCAGGGGTCCTGCTCAAACTATGGTACCAAGCATGTGCAGTAAACTTCAAACCCCTACCCAGATCTAGCCAATGGACAGGACATTCTCCACAACTGAGTAGAGAGTGGGGTCTGACTTTCACATAAACTCTGGTGCCCCATATTTGACCACATCCCCTGGATGGGGAGACCTGGTGGCACTCAGAGGAAAGATAGTAGGCTACCAAGAAGAGAGACTTGATACCCTATGAGCATATACAGAGGGAGGAAGTCCCCCTAGTCACAGTCATAGGGGAGAGGAGTAAGGGGAGAATGGGAGGGAGGAAGGAATGGGAGGATACAAGGGATGGGATAACAACTGAGATGTAATATGAATAAATTAATAAAATATATTTTTAAAAACTTGAAAAATAATAAAATATTATATATAGGTTTCCCCAAACTTCATAAAAATGAATAGGGGTAATATTTTTTTAACACATTGCTAATAGAAACAGGTAAAATTTCAAAAATATTCATTTGAACAAGACAACTGTTCTACAAAAAATAGCAACACAAAAATCTTTATTTCTAAACCCAATTTGTACTTCTCAGAGGGAAATTTGAAGTTCTTAAACATTTTTGGCTTGAATACAATGTTCTACAAGTGTAAACTCTCAGTATTGCATTGCTAATGATATATAACCCTAACCCTAACCCTAACCCTATCTATTGATATCTATTGATATATAGTCAAGAAAACATGTTCTCATCTTGTTCTCCCCAAAATGCTCTAACATTCCTCATTCTAATGAAGTGCTTTAGTTTTCACTTAGAGGACATGCAATTTTACTATACTCTTAACTACTGTTGGACAATTTTGCCACCTTTTTGTTAAGAAGTTGAATCTTCCCTTTATGCCAGCATTCTCAAATTATATAATGATATAAATAAGGGTTTTCTCCATTTACATATTGAGCCATCTGTGAATTTATCCATTTTGAAAGCTCTTCTCTTTAGAGTCTATGAAATTTTTAGTTTTCTTGGTTTGTTATGAGAATTTCTACCACTTGACTATGCAGTGAGATAATTCAACTCTCAACTTCTAAGTTTTGTAATTTGTTCCTTCTTTGCCTTTGGTGCACCTGCTGAGAGGGTTTGTTAATTCTATACCTAAGTGCTCTTGAAATTTTCCTGTCATTTTGCTTATCTCACTTTAAATGTTCAGGCATTTCTTTTTATGTTCATTGTATGAACACTCTTTATATTCTTACCTTGTAGCCCATCTCCTTTCTGAACAAAAGTATTTCTACATCTTTTTTTCTTTGTTTAATCAGTTTGGTTTTATTGTAGTTTTCGTCTTGCTTTAATAGAATTTTAGAATTTTATTGTAATTTATTCAGATTACATCCCAATTGTTATCTCCTCACTTGTATCTTCTGGTTCCCACTCTCTCTCCCTCTTCAGTCCCATTCCTCTCCCCTAGACTTTTGACAGAAGGCGATCTCCCTTACCATATAACCACAGCCTATCAGATCTTATCTGGATAGCCTGCTTCCCCTTCCTCTGTGTAGCCACAGATCCTACCCACCAAGGGGAAGTGATCAAATTGTAGGCACCAGAGTTAATGCCAGAAGCATGTTCTCCCCACAACCATAGTGAAAGAGCTGTCCATTGGTTATATCTGAACAGGGGGTCTAAATTTACTGCATGCGTTGTCTTTGGTTGGCAACAGTTTGTGCATGCCCTCCTGAGTCCAGTCCTCTGGCCTTGAAAGTCACCTTGTGCGGCTCCTGAACCCTCTGGTTCCTTCTTTCCCTCCATTCTTGCATACCACACTCAGCACTCCACCCAAAGCCCAGCATCGAGTCCCAGCATCTGTCCCTGTCCTTCACTAGGTGGAGTCTCTCAGATCACCTCTATGTTGGGGTAATATCCACTTTTAAATGAGAATATACCATGCATGTCTTTCTGCGTGTGAGTTACCTCACTCAGGATGATTGTTTTTAGTTCCTTCCATTTGCCTGAAAATTTCAAGATTTCCTTGCTTTTAATAGCTGAGTAGTATTCCAATGTGTAAATGTACCAAAGTTTCTTTATCCAATTCTTCAGTTGTGGTTGTTTCCGGATTCTGGCTATTATAAATAAAGCTATAATGAATACAGTTGAGCAAATGTCCTTGTTGTATGGTGGAGTATCTTTTGGGTATATGCCCAGGACTGGTATGGTTGGGTCTTGAGGTAGCACTATTCCCAATTTTCTGAGAAAGTGCCAGACTGATTTTCAAAGTGAATGTACAAATTTGCGCTGTCACCAGCAATGGAGGAGTGTTACCCTTTCTCCACATCCTCTCCACCATGTGTTGTTTTAGATTTGAGCTATTCTCGTAAATCCCAGAGTTGTTTTGATTTGCATTTCTCTGATAACAAGGACATTGGGCATTTCCTTAGGTGTTTTTTTTGGCCATTCGATGTTCCTCTGTTGAGAATTCCTTGTTTAGCTCTGTACCTCATTTTTAAATTGGTTTGTTTGGTTTGGTGTTGTTTATTTTCTTGAGTTCTTTTTTAATTTACCTATTAGCCCTTTTTTGGATGTAGGGTTGGTAAAGAGATCCCAGTCTGTAGGCTGTTAATAGATCCATATTTATCACCTTGCACAAAACCCAAGTCCAAATGGATAAGACCTCAACATAAAACCAGACACACTAAATCTGTTAGAAGAAAAAGAGGAGAAGTGCCTTGGACTCATTGGTATAGGAGACAATATCCTGAACTGAACTCAGGCTCTTAGCACTGAGGCTCTCAGATCAACAATTAATAAATGGGACCTTGTGAACCTAAAAGCTTCTGTAGGGCAAAGGACAGCCTAAAGACTAGGAAAAGACCATCTTTTTCTTTGTTCATAGTGAAATATTTTGACTCAAAGGTTTTTGTTTTTTTGCTTGGAAAAGTTTCCATTAAGGAATTTATTTTTCAAAATATTCATGGGGGTGTGTTAATAATCTCATTGGAAGAGGGAACATTGAATATACAGAATTATAATTCCTCTCAGCTTGTTCTTGTATTACTACATCTGCCACTAAACTCAAAGTCATATTCCTGAAGTAAAAATTATTATTTGTTCTACCTAAAAGTAAAATGTAATAATAGACTTATTTATTTTTATTTTTGTGTATGGGTGCTTGCCTGAGTATATATGTGCATCACATACATTCCTGGTACCTGTGGAGACCAGAGAACACAGAACTTGAGCTACCATGTGGGTGCTGAGAAACTATTCTGTTAGTTGCAAGAGTAGCAAGTGATCTTAACCACTGAGCTGCTGGCCTTATACTTAAGAAATGGTCTTTCCACCATGGTAGAACTATTCATTGTACAAGTAAATTGGTGCATCTCATGAGCCTTTGGATGCTATGACTCTGTGGTTTCTCTTTTGCTCTCTTCCTATTTTGTGGCTTCCTTCTATGGCTTTCTTCACAGTTCGCATTCTGTTCCACCACTCCTGCTATTCACATGGATATGACTAAATTGACAATATTTGCTCAAACTTTTTACTGTCTTAGTAGCCCAATGAAGGACATGGTAGAAAAGTAATCACTTCATCTTGTTTAACTAGAAACTTAATTTTTTAAAATTCAAAACAAAAGAAGTTCCAAATTGTTTGTCCAAAGACTGAAAGAAAAAAAGCAAGAATTCTACACCCTTTCTAACAGATAATTACTGATTGCTTTCTGACCTTGACAGCTTTGCTGGTATTTACTGGTACTATGAAAGTGAGATTGAAGATAGGAGGCTTTCAAGTCAGAATCAGCTTAAAACTTACAATTCCTGTTTCTGAAATGTGTAACATCTTTCTTAATAGGGTCTACTGCTCATACTCTGGGAAGCAATCATGAGCCACAGTAATAGCATCTTTTGTTTCGGAGTCACTTGGACTTTCCTGATCAGCAACTTGAACTGATATTTCTCATTTTCTTAGTTATGTAGTTCTTAGTTTTTGTGGAAAGCATTGTCAGTTCAAGTGGCATAATTTCATATTATATATATGTGTGTGTGTGTGTGTGTGTGTGTTTGAGAGAGAGAGAGAGAGAGAGAGAGAGAGAGAGAGAGAGAGAGAGAGAGAGAGAGAGAGAGAGGTTGGGTTTTATTTTATGTTTAAATAAATATAAAAGAATATGATTCCCCAAATATAGGGACACTAATATCTTGGTGGTAACTAACAGCGCCTTAACTAGACTTGAGGCCCACTCAATGTCAAAGAAATCATTCACAGTACTCGAAACCCAAGGACTACTGTGGTCATGGATCTTAGAGGAGAACATATTACTCTTACTTTACTAGACCAACCAGCACAATTTCTAACTAAATTCCAAAACTTTTATCCTTCTACCCGCAGATAATGGCAGCAAATACAGATCATTACAGAAAGTCACAACAGGTCACACTACAGAGATCAAGAGACAGTCTAGAGCACAGCCCTGAAGAACTTATCTACAGTACAGTTACTGCACCTGGAGTCAGTCAGGAGATCAGGAGCTCTTCTGTGTCTCCTGAAAATGACTGGGAGGGTACATCCATGCTATTAACAACATGGATCCCTAAACAAGATCTGAACCATGATAAAATCAGTGGTCATGCTAACACTAAAGAAGAAAATGTCACCAGGTCCCACGGTTACAAAAATAGCTACAATCAACTTAGGACTGCTAGGAAAGGGAAAGCTAGCCTTTCCCAAATACGAGTTCCTAACTGGTTATGCTCTGAAATTACATGTACATTAGCTGCTCTGGAAGGACTCAGGAGGTTGTATTTACATACACACACACACACACACACACACACACACACACGCACACGCACACGCACACGCACACGCACACACACACACCTATAAAAAGAAGACATTAATTTGAAAGGGAGTGGGGCAAGGGAAGAGTTGCAGTGAGGAGAAGAAAAGGGGAAGTGATGTGACGGTATTTTAAATTGAATGATTAATATAAAAATCAGGCAAGCTTTGACTTTCTCAGCACTTGCTTTGGTTTTGTGCTGTCTTAAGGCTTCTCTCATCCTTCACATCTCACCTTTGTGTCTTAGATAATGTCAATTTCCCACTAAATTTCTTGATTAAATGGAATGGTTGTGTCAAGCCCTTTGTTTCCAGTTAAGCTACATTTATAGGTTCCTAAGGAAAATGCTGTGCCACAGAATAACTTTAGCAGAGTTTGACATTCTGCCATTTGATAATGGGATGCACACTTTGTATCTAGAAGGCTTTTAAAGTTTCACAAATCCTCATTAAAATGTAAATTTCTGAGGATGGGATCACCTTTTAAGCTATTAGCAATTACTCTGGTCAAGAGATTCCAGAGCCAGAGGGAAGTGCAGCTGATCATAGAGAATGACCTTTAACACCCTAGAGAATTTTGTTGGGGGATGTATTGCTCTAATTTAGCCATTTATTTTATAACAATTCTTTGACTTTGTTTTTGTGCTTCAATGTTTCCAAATTTGATTTCTGGTCTTTCTGTGGCAATCTTTCTTTGCTGTTGCTTTTTTTCCTTCTTGAGCTGCATATGACTTGGGTGTCTTGCATTATTAGTTGATTCCAAGACTGTTTTGTTTATAATTTTATATTTTTATTTATTTTTATTTTTGAGATTATAATACAATTATAGTTTCCCTCTTCCATTTTTTCTTTTGCTCCAAATCCCTCCCTGTATCACTCCTCTTCTCCACTGCTGTTTTAAATGGCCTCTTTTTTGTTAAGTTGTTGTTGTTGGTAATGGTGGTTGTGGTTATGTGTATGTGTGTGCGTGTATGTGTGTGTGTGTGTGTGTGTGTGTGTGTGTTCCATAATGTTACTTAAATGTGAATGTTTTCAGGGCTGATCATTTGAATCATGATTAATTGGTGTGCTCTTTTCTGGGTGAGACTATTTCTCCCACCTCAAGCATTTTTAGTTTCTCATGGTACTTTGTTTAGGGTTTAGACCTCATGAAGTTCCTCTCCTTCCATGCTAGTACATGGATTGGTATCACCTTTCTTTTAGATTAGAGATAGCCTCCTGTGTTGGTGAAATTTTATGGATCTACTTCTTGATTGTGAGTTTTTGCTGTTTTCCTTCTCAGCCAACAGAGACTGGCCATTGTGCTCTTTTACCAGATTACTGCTGAGCTCTCTACTCTTTCTGTTTTCTCTTCTAAGATTACTATTTTCATAGATATGTCAGATATGTCACATTAATTAATTAGTGAAAACAGCTGGTAGTACAGCCCTTTGATTCTAAGCTATGGTAGGTACTTTTTTCTTAAAATTAACCACATTACAAGGTCAGCATCATAGAAATGACATGTGAAAAGTAACCACTATAACAAAGGATTTACTTGAAATATTATTAGTTTGCTGGGTAAATGGCTCAGTGAGGAAATCACTTGCTATAGAAGAGTGAGAGCCTGAGTTTGGACTGAAGAGACATGTAAAGCTAAATAAGGTGGAATGAAGTTACAATGCCAATGCACCAATAAAGATGAGAAGTAGAGACCCAAGACATTCACAACCAGCTTGTCATGTACAGTGTACAAAAAGAGAGCCTGTCTCAGAGAAAGTGGGAAGGGAAGATTGACACCTGAGATTGTCCTCTGCCTTGTACATACACACCACTGGATGCAAAGGTCCCCATTCACATTCACACTCATGAGCATGTATGACTACACACACACACACACACACACACACACACACACACACACACACACACTAAATAAAAATAATAAAAATGGGTATGAAGATGACGCATCAGTTAAAAGAACTTAGTGTTCGCTCTTGCCGAGGATCCAGGTTTGTTTCCTAGTACTCACATGATGGCTCAATACTATTTGTAATTTCAGTTTCAGGAGATCCTGCAGGCTTTGAATTTTTTTAAACCTACTTCATTTGGGTTCTTTAATGCTTATACATCCCTTCTAACCCACGTACCCTAGGTAGGAAAGAAAGGTTGATGGGAACAGGAGAAATAGACCTTTTTAGACTCAGTTCCTTGGAGAGATTACATTCTTCATCGTTAGGATTTCAGCCGACCCATTAAACAGCAAACCAGCAATTCAGCAAAAGGTGACTGCAACCACAGTAGCAGGGGATATGGACCCTCATGAAGCATTCTCTGGAGGGTTTCTCTCTAGGAACGTCTTGAAGTAGAGCAATAAACAGCCGAACAATAGGAAGTAATGCCAAGGCTAAAAAGCCAAGGCTCTTGTGTTGGGCTCATATACTAGGATGTTTATCAGTTGGCAATGACAATTCCTCCACAGGAGGTAGTCTTTCTTCTAGTAGATAAATACCATGTGTCCTCTCACAAGTCTGTTTCCAGCAGACAAACACCACACAATGTCACACAAGTGTATTTCACATCCCAAACTTGGGAGCAAATCATAAACATGTTTATATAGTCTATATGTATACCAGGCATGCACATGGTGCACATACTTATATGTAAGCAAATACTCATACACATACAATAAAATAACTCTTTAAAATAACATAAGTAGTCTTAGCAACTAAATACTAAATACTAAATCCATTATTAAATTGTTTGAAATTGTAAAATTCTGGTCTGAGAGGGTGTATCTAGTTTCTAAGGCCAGTCACTTTAGCTACAAGGAAGCAAAGTGCCAGTGTTTTTCTAATCTATAGTCACAGTTGTGGCAAAGGCTTTTTTTTTGGAAAGTGGAAAACTGCTGTGTTCTAGTCATTTAATTGAAAGTCCCTCTGCAGTGATCTTCTGTGCTGTATCCCTCAGTGCCTTTCATTTAATAGTGCTTTTCAAGTAAAGCACACTCTCCAACCGTTCACAAAGAGAAGAGCAGTTAAGAAAATGGAGGCCATTAGTTGCCACCAGTACCCACCATGCTCTCAGAATTTTAAAACTGGACACCCATCTGTAGGAAATATACTTCTTTTTGTAATAATTCCCTGCTTCACTCTAGTGAATGCTTGTTAGGCACAAATTATTTACCCCACGAACAGTTAACGGTTCTTAACAGACTCTCTTCTGTTGACTGGGCAGTCACTTTTTTGTGCAGGAGAGCTCAACTTAACTAGAAATCTTTTGCCTTTTTTCAGTAGAGAGACATTATTTTAACAAATTTGTTGAGGAGATATACTGGCTAGTTTTAAAGGCCAACTTGGGATCACCTAGAATTACCCAGGAAGAGAGTCTTACTGAGGTATTACCTAGATCAGGTTGGCCTATGGGAACAGTTAAGGGATATTGCCTTGATTGTTAATTGACTCAGAAAGATCTATCCCATTGTGGATGCCCCTATTCCCTAGACAAGGGTTGGTGTGGGTGGGGTAGGTAGGGATGTGGGAAGTGGGGCCCTACATAATACAAAAGGAGACTATCCGAGACCAAGCAAGCAAAACTGTCTTTGTTCCCTATAGCTCTTGACTATACATGTGATGTTCCAGTTGCTTGACCTCTTCTCAGTAATGGTCTGTCATTGGAACTAATCCAAATCTATCCAAGTTCCCTAGGATTTTCTGGGGGAGAGGGGTCTGGGTATTTGTTACAACAACAGAAATGAAACTATAAGATGAAGAAATTCTGCATTTTTTCTTTAAACTTAAGCCAGTCATTTCTGAAATGGTTATGTGTATATGTCTGTGTTATTTTAATTGCATGGCAATAAAACATTTGATGTTCATAATGTTATGTTTCTTATGAAAAAAGACATCTTTAAATAACAATAAGCCTACTAACAATCCATTTGATATTCTTCAAAGTGACATCATTATGAGTGGTTATATGTTGTGAACCTATTAACTATGTGTAATTAACAACTCCTATGTGTATAATGTGTTAGTGGCCCAAATTTTAAATAAACACAACAGGCATAGGCAGTAAGCAATGCATACTACAATAAGTTTAACCAGATATAGCAAATGAAAAGACAGTTAATGTCTTTGCTCACCCTTGAATTTACCTTTTTGCTTTTTCAGATCTAGGAAAGGTCACAAATACAAGAGAGCTATTCTCAACTGCAACCTTTAAGATAATAATAGCAACTGTGCTGTACTTCTTTTTGGGATGGCTTCAATTAGAGTCATCTAGCTGTCCAACTTGCCAGCTCTAGGCTCCTTTGACACATTTTCAGCAAAGCTCATTAGGAGCTCAAGAACATTTCTTATCTGGAAGATACACAAGGTGTGTTGCTAAACTTACTAAAAGTAAAATTATGATGTAAAAGCACTTCATTTAGCTGTTCATGAACATTTTTCAAAATATTGCTTATAAGACCCTATTGATTTAATTACTTCAATTATGACTCAATGTATTTAAAACAATTAATTTTTTACTGTGGTTTAATTTTCATAGTAGCAATTTAATAAATGGCCTTTGTCACATTTTATAAACAATAATAGTATCATCCAAAAGACTCATGTATATCAAAGATTGTTATTAATATATCTAAATATATGTGCAGTAAAGATACATTAATTTATGTAAGTAGTCATAAAATGATTAGCTAAAGTGATATTTAGACTTCACCATTATAATTAAGCTAAACTCTAAGTATCTCAGTCCTCTTTGTAATGTGAAACTGGCAATATCTCTCTTACTTCTTTAAAAGTTTGCTATCCTTAGACACAGATGCTGCACATGTATACCATCTGAGAGATGGGAAATGGCGACATTGGTACACAGTCACATTAAACATATAAAAAACTATTTTCATATAAGACATAACTAGACTAACCATACAATAAACATATATAAAAACATATGTAGGAATAATTATTTCTTTGTCTTGGTAGATGGCTTATCTTTTTCACTAGAAGAACTTGTCTAAATATTGCAGATCTATGCTATTGTAATGTAAGGTCGCAGAGAAGCTTAAAATATACCTAGTTAAATTATATGCTGACCATGGACATTATAAAATGCAGGTGTTTCTGTGTCTGCTTGAGACACATGTAGCATTACATAACACCTAATTCTGTACTTTTAACATGTTTATTAAATCTATTCTAAATTATGAAAATATAGTTATCAGTTAATAATCTACCTTGAGTGAGGCTAATAAAATAGATGTTGATATTTCAATAATGTAAGCTTGAATATAAATTAAATTGTGAGATATATTTTGCTCAGGAATATATTCTGTACCATTTGAAAGGAAACAACCACAGTAACTAATGAATTAATAGTTATTATTTTAAATATAAGTTTGTTGTAAATTAACAAACAGCAATAATATGTTGGCTATAAAACAAAATACTTTTCCTATAAATGTCAGTTGAATAATATGAATAAAATTTATTTTTAGCAGATGTCATGTATCATAAGGTGGCCTTATACTCACTATGCAGTCAAGAATGACCTTAATTCCTTATTTTCCTGACTTCATGTTGTAACTGTTGGACTTCCTGTTCCAACTGCTGGAATTACAGGTTTGTACCACCTCACCTCCTCTCTGTGTGTCTGGAGTGAAATCCAGGACTTTCTGTACACTAAGCAAGCACTTTCACATTTGAGTTTCCTTCCCTCCACAGAAATCATGCTTTTGATACTTGGTTGCATGTCATATTGTATTCCTTATCTTGTTCCCAAAGTTGAGTTAACTACTTTCCATATGTTGATAACTAAGCTCCTCGAAAATTCACTAAACCTTTGTACTTTTAGTTGATTAGTTATTAATGTATGTGTACAGACCTTCATTTTGGTAAACATTTGGCTATTGTAGAGGCTTCTAAATCTTAGAGAAATTAATGTCTTTCCTAGTCAGAAAAGAGTAGCAGAGGCTTTCTCTCAGCGCTTTCTCATCTGGTTCTGCCATTGTTGATTTTGGTGGTCTATTAAAAAATGGGTTTTTGGTTCTTGAACCTTCAGTTCCATTCAGTTCATTTGTTTTTCTGTGTTGCCGGAAGGCAGCTTCAGTGGCACTCATGCTCTGGGATGTAAGTTTGTTTGAAGGCATTGACTCAAATGATGAATCTCCTTTATAAGGATGTTCTTTCCCTTCTGAACTAAAGTAGGCCACTGTCCATACGAACCTCTCCTACCCCAGTCCGTTGCTTATAGCTCCACCAATTGCCTGCCTTGTCCTGCTTGTGCTGGGATGCTG
The DNA here is from genome assembly GCF_964271855.1 of Acomys minous. Lineage (NCBI taxonomy): Eukaryota > Metazoa > Chordata > Mammalia > Rodentia > Muridae > Acomys > Acomys minous. The sequence goes on from NC_140494.1 coordinate 69,018,845, forward strand.
GCTTCTGATGTTGCTATTCTCACTATCATTGCTTTGTGGTCCTTATCTGTGAATCACTCTCTCACTCTTGTAAGTCATTTTATCTAGAAGTAACACCCCTTGTAATGATAAACAATATTTTCCATGGCTTCCAGTTCCATTTTTATCAACATTCATACTAAAGAAATGCCCATTTTTGTCCTAAGTCATCTTTCCCACAGGCTCTTTAATCTTCTTCCTATTTTGGATCACTAACAGCAATGAAATTGCATTGTAGACAATAAATAGTGATGGATGGGAGTGACTATTGCTGATAACTTAGTTTTTAATGGAAAAATTTCCACCTTCTCTTCTGCTACTAGGGATGAACAACAAAGTCAAGGCTTTTGTGTGAATCCCAGATAACATTTTACTCATGAAGAACAGTATTTTCTCCAATTTCAATTGGATTCATTTATATTCTAATATTAGAAATCCATTCCTCTAGGTAAGCATACTATTTTCTAATGGCAACTGTCATGATGCTCGTCTGTATTTCCAGTGTTACTGATAAAAATCTCAAGGGCACCCCATTCCTGGTCCAGCGCCATCATCTCTGGAGGCCCTCAGCAGCTACCTGGGGAAGACCACAATTCCCAGCCTTCCTTGTCCTCCTGGCAAACCTAGCAAAGAGTGCCAACATGTCCCCTATGCACGCCATTATGGGTCCAGTGTCCCACCCCTGGAGGCCCTCGATGGTCACCTGGTCATACCAGCCTCATGCTGGCACCAGTCCACTGGGCAAACACAGTAGCAGTCAGTTACCCCTGACTCTTTGCACCCTCCATCTACTGGGTACTACCTTTACTTACATTCCCAGAAGGCCAGCATCCTCCAGGAATCACCAGCCAATACAAACAAGAAGATGGCTAAAGGCCAGTGAAAGAAAACAAATAACAAGATTCTGGGCAATATGGCAACACCAGAATCCAAATACAATATTACAACAAGGCCAGAATAGCTTAACAGAGCAGAGGAACAAGAAAATGACCTTAAATCTGGTATCACAAAAACAATAAAGGGCTTTAAAGAAGACATGAATGAATCCCTTAAAGAAATATAGGAAAATACAATCACAGGTAGAGTCCTTAAAAAGAAAACAAACAAATGCCTTAAAGAAATACAGAAAAATACAATTAAACAAGTGAAGGAAATGAATAAAATTGTCTAGGACCTGTATATGGAAGTAGAAGCAATAAAGACAACACAATCTGATGAAACCCTGAAGATGGAAATCCTAGGGAAGAGGCCAGAAATAACAGAAGCAAACATCTCCAACAGAATCTGATATAGAAAAGAGAATCTCCTGCATAGAAGATACGACAGAAGAAATTGATACATGTCATAGAAAATGAAAAGCTAAAAGATTCTGGACACAAAACATCTAGGAAATCTTGGATGTTATGAAAAGATTAATCCTATATAAATAGGAATAGAAGAAGGCAAGTCTCAGCTCCAAGGACCAAAATATATTTTCAACAAAATAATAGAAAAAAATTTCTCCAATATAATGAAGGAGATGCCTATAAAGCACACGGGAAGCAAACAGAATACCAGTTATACTGGACCAGAAAAGAAAAATTTTTCACCACATAATAAACAAAACATTAAATCTACAGAACAAATAAAGGATATTAAAACCTTCAAGGGAAAATGGCCAAGTAACGTATGAAGGCAGACATTTCACACTTCTCATCAGTTACTCTAAAATCCAGAAGGGCCTGGGCATATGTCTGCAAACCCTAAGAAACCACAGATGTCAGGCCAGACTGCTAATACCCAGCAAAACTCTCAGCCACCATAGATGAAGAAAACAAGATATTCCAAGACAATACAAAATTTAAACAACATATACCCACAAATCAAGCACTACAAAAAATTCTAGAAGGAAAGTCCATCCCAATGCAAATAACTACATCCAAGAAAACACAAGAAATAAATAATCCCATACCATATAAAACAAAGGAAGGAAATTAACAACATTCAGTCATTAGTATCAAAGGTATCAATTCAGTGATAAAATGACACTGGCTAACAGAATGGTGGTGAAAACAGGACCCATCATTCTGCTGCATATAAGAAATACACCTCAACAACAAAGATAAACATTACCTTAGAATAAAGGGCTTGCAAAGGATTTTCCAAGCACACAGACATAAGGATCAGGCTGGCGTAGCTATTTTAATATATAATAAAATAGACTTTCCACCAAGATTCATGAAAAGAGATGAGGAAGGGCACTTCATACTCATCAAAGGAAAACCCAAATATAAAAGATTACACTTTCATACAAATTTATTTTAACATCTATTGTCCTATAGTTTAGTGTGATTTAGGATTTAAGACTCTAATATGTTTACTTTCAAAACACTAAATTCTATTTGTTTTAAATCAATAAATATTTAAACGTTTAAACATTTATTATAGTTTATACTCTTTCCTCCTTTAAAAAATTGCCTTTCCCAATCTATTTATTGCTAATACATTCTCTTAAATTTTTATTCTCAGATTTTTGATGACAAACTAAATAAATTTAGTTATGACCCAAACTTTCTATTATAATTACATTATTAGGTTTTGTTACTATCTATACCACTTCATAGATGGTTAATGATTGATGTTAATTGATTGAGTTTCTGGATTGACTTCTTATATAATCTATCCATGTATTAAACATGCCACTCTATCTTTTAATATGTGACTTATTATTATAGCTTAAAATTAATAAGCTCATATGTGGAATTGAACATTATTAATATATTCACATACATTGTGGAATTCATTTTAAAACTAAGAAATGTTAATGTAAAGAACTATCAGTATCTTCAATGAGGCATGATTAGATTTGTAAAAAATATACATATTACAATATTTTCTAAATTTGGATTGTATTGTGCAACCTGTGTACATCATGGAATAGGTATATTTGGTCTCTTGTGCATAGATACATTCTTAGGTTTCTTTGACATCCAAACTTCAAATATATGCTTTTTGTATAGCTTATTGGTTTTATTTTGGGATTCTTGTTTCTCTTAATAAAGCCAAACATGAATATTTACATTGTAAGAACCTCAGCTGAAGGCAAAAACTATGAGTTCTTTATTAGACATTTTTTTTCAGGGTTCCAACCACATTCGTTGACCACTAAGCATTAGTTCACTCCAAATCTTTTTAAAATGCTGAGAAGAATGTCATGCAGCACATAAACAGCAACTTTATAGTAAAAGTGAGCATTTCTTTTTATGTGATTTTTCTATTTTCCATACATGCACACTGTAAGTGTTTGCTGCTCTTTATACTTCCTTTGAACTTTGAAGGACAGTGGAGGAATGAGAATACTAATGGCATTCACAGCCCACATTTAACAATCATGGAATGGACTTGGAGGGACAACTTGATGTCTCTAAAATAAGCATTGTGATCCATGAGGTGTTTACCATGTAAACTAGGTTCCAGTACAATTTCCAAATCTTACTCATTGCTGCCAACACACATCACAAATACCACAGCTTTCTCACACGTCAGTGGATTGGGAGTATATTTTAAAATACAACAGATTTAAGACATGACCTACTGAAAGTACTCACATAAATGAATTCACACTAGAAGAAGAGCAAGGAAGCCAACTTTGGCAAATGTGCCACTATGTGTGATTTTAGGACCATGGATAAGTTGGGTAAATCGATAAGGTTACTAAATTTCATTCCAGTGCACAAATATTACAGAAGTGGGAGAATTTGGCTGGCCACAAAATCCAAATGGAAGATACTACTCTGCAAATTCATTGAAATGATGCAGGATACCAAGAAATCACTATGTTCAAAGTGGAAGCTCACATGGTCATTAGAAACAGGCTTCTCCAAAGGCCATGCGTGTCTGGCAGGATTTATTGCACAGCTTTGAAACTGTGAAGAAATTTTCTATTTGCTGAATCTCCTCCTTTACTTCATCTGACTTAGTTTGGATTATTTACGTCACTGAAAGAAATATCAATGCTGCTACATGGCAGCAGCCCCAGAGTTTTGTAAACGTTTATTCTGTGGTTTTCCAGTATACTGTGGATTTTCTTGTATAATTTTCTAAGGCTGACACATATCTTAATTTTCCAAAATGACTGCAGAGATGTCTCCTTCTTGCAATTCAGTTCTTTTCACAATGACTTTTATTCTCATTCTTTAAGGGTCATTAGTGTTCCTAAGATAAAACACAGATGCTTTGAACCTTCTCTTATTTAATTTTATCCTTCAGGTGCTAACTGCTTCATCTATTGCTCCCTAAACACATGCTTCCTCTACTCACAAACACACATGCTAAGTCTTTTCAGAACTGACTTTTCATACCTAACTGAAGCAGTTGCTTCAATATGTCATGCTTGCGGTCTTGGCAACTTTTCTTATTACTGTGACAGAAATGCCCCACAGAAACAACTTGGAAGAGTGACTGATTATCTCTGCTCATAGGTCCATCATGGCAGGGAAAGCCCTTTCCCTTCAGAGCATGGCACTGTGCTGGTTACATGGTACCAAACAGAAAGCAGAGCCTCTTAGGAAAGGAGGTGCAGATGACGCTTTCAAAGGGTTACTAGCCCAAGGGACATGTCCCATGAAAGACTTCATCTACCAAGAAAGTGGGATAGATGTGAGGACATTCTTTTGGGACTCTAGGTGAGAGAAGTATAGGAGAATGGGAACATAAAAGGATCCAGAGGGTCCTAGAACCCTACAAGTAGAACATTATGACAGGCAGATCTGGGCCCAGGGGTCCTGCACAAACTATGGCACCAACCAAGGACAAAACATGCAGTAAACACTGAACCCCTACCCACATCTAGCCAAGGGACAGGACATTCTCTACAGATGAATGAAGAGTGGTGACTGACTTTCACATGAACTCTGGTGCCCCATATTTGACCACGACCCCTTGATGAGTAGGCCCAGTGGCACTCAGGGGAAGGATAGCAGGCTACCAAGAAGAGACTTTATACCCTATGGTCATATACAGGGGATCATATACAGTCATAAAGAAGGCGAATAGGGTGAAAGTGTGAGGCAGGGGGAAATGGGAGGATAGAAGGGATGGGATAATAGTTGAGATGTAATATGAATGAATGAATTAATTAATTAATTTAAACAATAAAAAGAATGACATAGGTTTGTAACTATTGAAAAAAAAAAAAGGGTTAGTGCCCCACCTCCACCAGTCAGCCAGGCACCTCCAACAGTCAACCAGCCCCCTGATGACCTCACCTTCACCAGTCAGGCCAACCATCTGATGGCTGCAGAGCCTTTGGAATAGCTACAGCTCAGGACCATGCATTCAAAACAGGAACCTCTGGGATCATTTTATATTTAAACTATAGCACCTAGTTTCTATTTCTTCAGGAAGACACCTACTTCAAGAGTCTTTTCAAGATCTCCCTAGATAGGAGTTTATTCTGTTCTCTCCTTCCCTTATCACACATCTGTTCATACTATCGGAAAATAGTCACTTATGTAATTAAATTCTTTTCTCCCTCTAGATTGTGGTTTTAATAATTTCTCATATCATGAACCTATTTAGCATTCTGGTTGTGGTCTGCAGTTCCCATGTCAGAACAATGCTTTTAAAAGTAGAAATGAACTACAAAGGATTACAAATGAAATCAGAAATATTGAATTCAATTTCAAAGCATTAGGAACAACATTCATGACACCACAAGCTATTTTCTTCTTATTAATGCATCAAATACTAAAAGTTAATAACATGAGACTTAGAGCTCTGGGCTCAGATATCTATAGTATGAGACAGCATGCCACGGGTGCTACTCATCCATCTGTGGTTTCTTGCCTATACTCATAATTTAATTTAATGCCAAGTGTCAGTTAAAGGTTAAAAATATGTAATTATGGTTCATTTGTTTTCCTATGAATGTTTATATCTCTCTTATCCTTGCCCTAGATGAAAACCTTTTTATGGTATTACACATATCCTAATGACAGGTACCACTTCTGCCTTATCGTAGATGAAAAATGTGTGTGTGTGTGTGTGTGTGTGTGTGTGTGTGTGTGCACGCAAGCACCAATGGAGGGATTTAATTATAATATGACCATTGCTAACACAAATACTTAACAATATAGACTCTTAAACTTCAAAATTTCCTAGGTATTATAGGAACATATATTATGAGATCATTGACATAAAATATGTTTTTTTTATATTCCTAACCCACCCCTATGACTCAGCGAACTTCACAAGGAGAAAAGAAAGAGTTTAAGATGGGTAGAGAATATCCATCTGGAAGATGGAGAAAAACGTCACAAAACACTGCCATCAAGACATGATACTGCATTACAACCATGAGTATAGAGAAGCTGTGAATTTCTCTCCAAGATTAGGCTCTCTGCCTGTCTATCAAGGATAGAGGATCTTCCCACCAGGATCTAATCCATCTCTGAAGAGCTATTGACTATCTGGCTGCTAGAAAAAGGGATAGAACTCGTGTCTAGTGGTGGATGCACTAAGAGATTAGATCGGAAGAACAATGGAGTCAGGAAAGTACACGCCAGAGAAATAAAAGGGAAGTGAATATATAACCACAAAACACACATACCTCTCTCTCTCTCTCTCTCTCTCTCTCTCTCTCTCTCTCTCTCTCTCTCTCTCTCTCCATATGTATGTGTGTGTGTCAGTCTGTCTGTGTGTCTGTGTATCTGTGTATCTGTGTATGTATCCGAAAAGTTAATATTTAAAGGAAAACAATGTAAAATTGTAATTTCCTTCATCTCTGTATATGGTTTCTGTTTACTGAGCACCTACATTTCTTTTGCCTGTGCAAGTTTCATATACTTGTTCTGGAAGCGTAACCCTCAGTTCTCTCACACCGCCTCATTGTTTGGTAAAGGTTTGTCTTTGGTGTCATGTTTATGCACTAGGTATAACCACTTTTGACTGGCTGACAATCAGGAGTGCAATGATGTGCTTTTGTATTCACACCTCATTTTTCTTATGCAGAAATCCACGACTCTGTGACTGCCAAAGCTTCAAGGCCCATGGAAAAGCATAGGCATTGCTACAACACCATTTCCAAATTCTCTTGGAATAGAAGACCTCACAGGAAGTGTTTAAATCCCACAGCTTGTTTAACTACAAAGTTTACTTTATACAGGTAGCAAAGTACTGCATTTGTTAAAGTCCTGCATATCTTGGTAAACTGGCAATATATCATGCTTTGAATTTCCCACCATGAGGTTCTATGAGTGTGGAGAAGAATAAAAACCATCCAGATCTAGGTGTGGCAATCCTTACTATTGACCTAGGTTTTCCTGTTCATCCGACCTGTGGGGGTTGAGTAGAGATGGGGTTGAGGCTCTTTGGCATCTTTGCTTCTGTCTCTGTCTTAAAAGATAGGCACTTGTGAGACTTTCTGGGTCTCACTCATGTTGCTTTTTGTTCTTTTGTCCAACAAAGTACACAGGGAGTTGTATCCTAGTGTTCTTGCATCTCCCATGAATTACATAACTCTGAGTGTCATAGTTCTCTGGAAACATTCCCTGAACGAAAGCAAAGGGGTCTTAAGAAAATGTAAGATACAAAAGCCTACTGCCATACGAATGCATTTTTTCTGTTTATAATTTAAAGGGAAACTTTGAGAATCTTGCATGACCATGAGATTTTTAAACTCTGAATAACTTGAATACATAGTCCACCAGTGACTGTTGAACAAATTCTTGTTCATGAACTGGTGTAGCTGAGAACAACTGTCTGATTCAGTATTAACTGCCCAGCTGGTACGTGTCTCCTACTGTGGCCTGTAGACCCACTGAAGAGAGATGCATTAAATTCTAGTGTTTGAGCTCAACAGTTTAATACTTAAAGCTAAAAATTGAGTCTAGCTAGATTTTCATGGTAGACAGGTGTGTAAAAGGACCCTGGGTTCTAACTCTACTATAGACTGAGATACACAAATACATAAAACAAACTGAGGGTGTCAAGAATAGAAATAAACATGCTTACTAAATGTCTATAATTATTAGTGGAAATATATATTTTCACATACATTATGAATCTATGTCGCTACTTCATATTTAACACAAAAACAATATATATAAAGACTTGTTATCTGTATGCTTAGATTTTCTGTCTTGGTTTGCTGTAAAAAATATTGACTCACAGGGACTCTCTCATATAAACATACTCAAAGTAAGTTCATATCCAACTTCAGCCACTTCTCCCACAAATTGTTCTTTACATTTGATCATACTTTAAACTTTATACATAACTAAAGCTATAGATGTTGATGCCTTTTTGGTGTTGTTGCATTTGTTTGTTTCTTGTAGTTCAAACCATGATGCTTATTTTCCAACTAAAGATGTAATAGTCATCTGACAACAGTACCATTTCTGCTTTTACTATGAAAAACAAAACAAGTTTAATTTTAACCTTAGACATTCCTGAAGTATGTTCCAAATGTAATTAACACAAGTTATTTGTGGGCAATATTTTAAATCATTCAGCTATCAAGAGGGAAGGAACATTGTATTTTATTTCTCCGTGTATTAGGTTATCTCTTAGAAGAGGTTCTGAGAATCTCTGAAATCTTGTAGAACTCCTGTTGTCCATTCTGAGATGAATGCTTTTATATTTTAGTGTTTTAGAGTAATGATAACATTGCCCAAGTAGAAGTCAATTTGGTCTTAAGTTCTAATATTAAACTTCCTAGTCCTGAAGGGGTTTTGTTTCTACATCAGAAGTACACACACACACACACACACACACACACACACACACACACACACACACAAACTCAAACACAACATATATAAACAAACATATACACATGCACAAACACAATACATGCATGTATATATACACAATGCATATACACACAAACACAATACACACAATATGCATATACAATATAGATACACACAAACACAATACACACAATATGCATATACAATACATATACACACAGAGAGACATAACATATACCCACAAACACAATATATGCATGTACTTATATACAACACATGCACACAAACACAACACACAAAATACACATATATAAAACATATACACACACTGCCACAACCACCACCACCACCACCACCAACAACAACAACAACAGCAATGACAATAATTTTTTTAAAAAGGCCATGAATTTGACAGAGAAAAAAGGAAGGAGAGATGGGACATGGGAGGATTTAGAGGGAGGAAAGAAAAGGATTCAATCATGTAATTATATGGTAATCTTAAATAAAAATAAAATATTTATTTTATTGTTATGTATGTGTACATGGGTTTCTCTATGGGTGCATTTACATATGCATATGGGTGCCAGCAGAGGATAGAAATTCCCATGGAACTCAGGTTAGGAAATTGCAAGGTGCCTAATGTGGGTGCTAAGTTTCAACCTTGGCTCCTCGGCAAGTACAACATGTGCTTTTAGCACCAAATCAGTGCAGAAGGATAACTTTTGAGTGATGCCTAGGAAGACAGAAGTCACTACACCCTGAGACTAGCAGTTTCCTTTGAATAGATGGACCATCTCTGTGAAGCTCATATTTTTAGGAACAAGTTTTTAATGCAGATATACAGTTGAGGTAGTGGATAAGATTCAACAGGACCAGAAATTGGTCCTTCTTAGCATCAGTCATTGCAGAAAAGAAACTACTGAATTTAATAATACTATTGTGTATATTAAACACGCAATATTTATTATTTAAACAACTACAAAGAAGGCTACCTTGGTCCATATTAGTTGTAGCATACATTTTAGTACATTTAATTTTGTCCCCATTTGTCACTGAAGAAAATATACTTTGTGATGTTTCATTTTTTTAAAGTAGCACCATCATTCATAATTGAGCATTTAAAAGTTATTTTATGTTCAGACTCAAGTTCCTCTGTTGTACTCTGTATTAAATGAACAACATAGGCAGAAAAAATATAAAAGAATACTGAGACATGATCAGCAAGAAAGCCATCTGGACTGAAGCTCCCTCAGCACTTTCAGGCATGGATCAGTCCAGCTCATCACTTGCCCAGTGGGAGTGCAACACTCAGAGAGGCCATTGGATTTGCTGACACAGATTCATGATGATAAATAGAAATGGATGTTGCCAATAACAAGAGGATATTGCGATGGACAGCCAAAGTTCTTCAGGGCAGAAAAGCATATGAACTATCCAGCCAGATTGAAAAGGAAATAGGTATATATACTTTCGGGAGTAGTAATATATTATCTTAACTTGTGTTTCTAACACAGAATGCTTCTTCAGATCTCACAAAAGATTTTTTGGTGCATAACAACATACAATTTTCAATGTCAGAAGTAACATAATTGCTTGTCTCACAAACTTCTAATAAGGCCTCCATCAATTGTTTCACTTTTGATTTTATGACACTAAATCTAATGCTTTCACGTCCCTTTCTTGGGACAGAAAGGTGAAAAACTAGGGGAGGAATGGTGCTTAAGAGCATGGAGCTTTTATTGGAAATGCTTCATATTTTGTTTTTAGTTCTTGGAGCTTGACAGGGTAAGTAAAAGCTGGCAAGGCAGCCATAGAGGCATCATGTTACATTAGCAACATGGAAGGTACCTCTGAAGCTCATGTATCACCTGGTACTAGTTTTGTAAGTTAAGAGGTGGGTGGACAACACATGTAGCCTCAGTGATCGACAGAGCTAAAGGGAGTTTGTCGCCCAGTGCTGGCACTGAACGACTACAGCGTGACATACACCCATGTGTGTTGGCATCTGTCATGGTAGCAGATGTCTCTCTGACAGGTTAGTTGGATGAAACAGTTTGCATCGTAAAACGATGCAAGAGATTGGGGGATGGAAGAAAGAAATTTGGAGAAGTTCCCACTAGGCCTTCAGTTTTCACCAGTGCAGGTGGAAGAAGAAAATGAATTCTCTTCTCTCAGATTTTAGGAGGCAGTTTTGCATTGTGAATGGCTTACAGCATTTCATAGCTGTGTGAGAATGATAGAGGAAAAGTTTCTGCATTTCCCTGCTCACTTGCAGAGGCATAAAATCTCTTTGTGTGACTTATACTGCCTTGATCATCCATCAATGTTGCTGTCCACTCCATTTTAAATAACAGTGCTTCAGAAGAAGCAGCCTATTCTTCAAATTGACATTTAAGACTGTTAAGAATACCACAATAGCTTCACTTAGGGGTTTGTGTGTGTGTGTGTGTGTGTGTGTGTGTGTGTGTGTGTGTGTGTGTGTGTGTGTGTGTTCTGCTGCTTTCTATCAGCAAAGACACCCTGAGAAATGATGGAATTAAAGGTATTCATTTAGGGACTCTGCTTATGTAAGCTTAAATTTCACTTCAGTGGGTCACAGTATTAACTTTGGTGTTTTTCTTTTAAGAGCTATCAGTAGAAATCAGACTCCAGTAATGTTTTAAATTAGAATAAATAGGATGCCCAAAGACATAGAACTACTCAATCAGAGGGCAAGCAAATTACTGGCCCTTCAGATCTAGGATGGATAAGCAGACTGTGCTCTAAGAGCAAGGCAGAACTGTGGACATAAAATTTCCCTGTGAACACCTGGGGTACTTGTTAAAGGTGTACTTTTTTGATAGAGGTAAGGTTGACAATTGACAATAGATTAATCAAATTCTCTATGGATCTCCAAAAGATAAAAATCTGCAGGAGACTGAGTCATATAGAAACATTTTTTATCAGTCTAAAATGTAACACACACTATGAGGAAAAAAGTGAGACTTTCATAGATGAGTTACTATCTGATGGTTTTGAAGACCAGATGGTTTAGTTTTACAATGAAGCTTAATTGTTTAGGGGTTAAGATATTTTTAGGTCTAGATAGACGTTTTAAGTTGATAATGATGACATATGATAGACACTAATTTACATACAGAATTTTAGATGTACCAAGATAGGAAAGATGTTTTCTTCAAGGCTGCTAAATACAAATAGCCAAAACACTAAGAATGTAACATTTATATAATTCCTGATTGTTTCATGGTTCTTCTTGCTGTAAGAAGTTTATTGTATATATGTTTAATAATATAAATGTATATGAAAAAAATTAAAAAAACTTAAAAATACCTGCAGATTCACACACCTCACAAAAAAAATGAAAGAAAAACACTAACATTTTTGTTTGTTTTTGGACTAGAACTCTCTCTGTAGTCCATACTAACCTTGAGTTTATGATTCTCTGGCCTCAGCCACGTGATATTAGGATTACAATCATGTACCTCCACTATTATCATACTGTATTTCTACCATCAAGTAATTATTATCCTAATTTTTGTAGCATGTCTTAGGTTTCTTTGATAACTGTCAGCTTTATAGGTAATGCTGCAAAGTTTAGGATGTTTGTTTATGATTATATGTTGTCTTCAGAATGATAGCAACACTGATTAAGTATTTTCCTCTAACTACACATTCTAGTTTCCTTTCTGTTGCTATGACAACACACTCAAACCCAAAAGCAAGTTAGGGAAAAAAGGCTTTATTTGATTTATGTTTCCAGTTCACAACCCACGATTAAAGGAAGTCAGTACAGAAACTCAAGCAGGAACTTGAAACAGAAATCCTGGAGAAACGCTGCCTGCTGACTCGCTCACCGCCTCATACTTAGCTAGTCTGCCCAGGCTATAATGTCACCCACAGTAGGCTGTAACCTTTTATATCAACCAATCGTCAAAACAATCTCTACAGTCACATCCATGAGCCAACCTGATCTTTTCAGTGTCTCAGTTGATTTCCTTCTTTTCTAGGCTGTGTTAATTAGACAGTTAAAGCTAACTAGAACACCATATTTCACTAAAATTGCCTAACTTCTTTTTGTAATAGACATTTTTGTTCTGTATCCTAATTCAAATATTGGTTGGAGAATTCACACATTAGTTATCTAGTTCTTTCCATATGTGCCTCATCTACTTACATAAAATACTTTATATGGTCACATTTAATCTGAAGTTTAATGTTTCTCCACGTTTACCTTACCCTCTTCTGATTTTTCATTCTTTTTCTCCTTGACAGGTTGAAAACCAGTGAAGTCTTTTTGTAGACTATTTGATGATATTTACAACTGTTCATCGAAGGTAGCAATAAGACTATTGCAGAATGTATTCATTCTCTTAACTTTAAGGTAATTATGCAGGTTGATTTATAAGATTTTAAATTCAAATGGTCATAATGGCATATCATAAAAATATTTTATTGAGTATTGTTTCAATGTAAATTTTATATTAGTTTTATTGTTTAAATATGGCTAATTTCATCTTTTTTCCTTCCTTTTTTTTTAATGTGATGAAATAGGGCTTTCTTTGTAATGGCTGACCTGTCTAGTAGTCACTGAATATGGGCACATTGCAGTGACGGCCATAGTTTTAATGTTAATATTAATAAAATAAAGAGTTGAAATTAAAAAACAAAAGTCAATGGGATGGTTCAGCATTTGATTCTGGGAATAAAATTTATTAACAAATGTTTTAAAATACTAAATATGAGATTCTGATGATGATCTTATATGTTTATTTTGGTTTTAATTAGATTCTTGATTTTCAACTCACAGAATTATGAGATTTATAATTTCCCCATCCTGACAATTCGGAACTATTTTTTGAATGTCCTCTTTGTACTAAGCTTCTATAAACTCTCTGTAGGAAAATCATCTTTTGTTTTCTGTATGCCTCATTTGCGTACCACAACCTTGCCAAAATGATCTGCCGAATGAACAGTTAATTGATTGGAGAAAGTATAATTGCTGCTCTTCGTTTCCAGTGACTCTATACACTGCACTATTAGTTACATATAATAATTTATGTATTATTTATGAGTATATATTTATCATAGAGACAAATATTTTTAGACTCCCTTGTATACAATAAAATAGATTTTGAACAGTTTTGGAACTAAACTGAGAGATCAATGTTCAATTATCTTTGGTTTGGAGAGAATGTTTAGTCCCCAGCCTGGGCAGCTTTATTCTTTCAGCCCTGAGCCCAGAGCCACGAACAAGATCTAAATCTTAAGACCAAAAAGTATCTGAACTTGATCCACTGGGAGGTTCTGTGACAAAACTGTGTACAGCAGGCTTGGCGTGGTGCAATCTCCATGTCAGCAGGGACAGGAATAGTGACCCTGAACCTTGGAGCAGACATTCTTCTAAATGAAATAGTTGGCTGTAAAGCAGTTGAAAATGAAAGGTTTCAAGGAATATTCAGGAACAATTTCAACTCAACTAGGAAAGATTCTTCCTCTGAAAGAAGCTATGTTGGTGTATTAGAAGGAGCTCACTGAAAAATCAGTATCCTAACCATGAAAATATAAATATGCTTTCACTACCATACTTAAAGTTTGAACTGTAATTGCCTTTTCATGGCACTCAAGTTACATTCTTGCTCCCCAAATGATGGCATTAGCTGTAGAGGTTTAGAGAACTTAGTGGGAGATGACATCAACGCTTTCGAAGGTCATCACCTGATCGCCAATACTCTCCTCTTTCTACTTTCTGCTGTGATATCAGCAGCTTCCTTCACGCTTTGACTGCCATAAGTTCAGTCCCAGCCTTGGAAGCAGAACAACCTTGAGATGAAATCTCTAAAACTGTGAACAAAGTCAGTCTTCTTCCCTCAAGCCATTTTTTGTCAGACTTTTTGTTACAACTACAAAAGCAGCTGACACAGCTAGGTAAAGTGGACTCTGGCACTTCCTGTCACCAGAAAGACAGAAGGTAAACAACCAGAAAGTCTGAAAAACCTACTCAAGAAGAGAGGGCTTTCTAGTTTTTGTTCTGAGGAGAAGCTATGAGCTCCCAGAGAACAGCACCTTTGTCTCCATAGGGGTGAGTAGGCCTCTGAAAATTGTCTGTTTACCTTTTTGTTGAAGGAGAATTTTCCTTTTGTTGTAGGAGCCTATTTCTTTTTACTGAATGGCTAAGATGCACCATCATGGTATGTTTACAGTGTAATTCACAGTGGACCTGCTAGTGGTCTAATTAAAACTGCTGCTTTTGTAGATTAAAGATTCTAACAGCGTTTCCTGAACAATGATAGCAACATTACTTTTCAGTTTATCTTATGAAAATAAAAACCAAACAAATCAAAACCCAGCTCTAATGAAAGGCTTTGAAGGATAGCAAGATTTTCCCTACTGAGTTAGAGGGGGAATCTAGTAGAGTGTGAACCACAGTGTATTTGTCTGTCAGTCTCAGAACAAGTCACCTTACACACATACACACACAAATACCAAATCTATTACTATGGTAATTTTGTTTAAATGGATGAGTGACTATACTGTAGTCCCAAATTTAGATTAAATGCTATCTTTTATCTAAAAATCTTACCTGAAAAACTTTCAAGAATAAAAAAAAAAAGAACCATGGAATGAGCAACTCCAGTTAATAGATCTGCAAGGCAACTTCTATACCTCTGGCTCCACGAAAATCATGAAAGGTGTGGTGGGAATATTGTAAAAGCCAGAAGCTCAGAACACCTATAGTGAGATATTGTCCCCTAGGCGTGATAGGGAAAAGGTACCCATGAAATAGCAACATGGTTGCCTGAATTACAGCATAATTACAATGCCACCTGACCTGGCTACAGGGACAAGCAAGTTTCCCATCATTCCCTCTGTAAATAAAGAACTAGAGGTAGTTAATGGCTACTGAGAAAGGGAGAATTATATTTTTCTGGAAAGGACGATGGGTTATCCAACACCAAGTGGCTAGTACTGCATCAGTGCTAAATGAACACATGCACACATGTATATAATAACTAAAGAAGAGACCATGTATTTGGGAGGATGGGTATAGGAGGAGCAGAAATAATATAAGCATAGTGCTCAAGTAAGAAACTCTTTAAAAATACCTGACAATTTTTGCTAATCATGATTAAATTAAATTAAATTAAAGGAATAATATAGTGAAGTGTAGAGGAAATTTAACCCAGCAACATGGCTGTTCTGATAACATCCAACAACCTGTGTAATCAGGCTGAAATGAAGACACTCCATACTCCTTTAATCCCTCTAGATGGAATACAAAGACCCTTCCCCCCTTAGTATACACTTTTAATCCAAAATAATGATATCTAAATGGTGAGGAGACAATATAAGAAATCAGGGAAATATTTGACAAAATAGGCTATGCCTAGGTCTCACCGGAACGGGACAGGAAAGAGAGGGTACTTAAGAGCGTGCAGGGAGAGTCAGCAAGGACTCGCAGTCAGTTGTGTTCAGGAAGTGAAGTCAGCTCATCAGAGAGTTCAGTCAGAATTGTGATTCAGTTGAGAGGCAGGACAGTGGTGTTGAGTTTGTGGCAGTTCAGTAGGCGGCAGTTCAAAGGCAGAGTTTACCAGTACAGTTTTATGAGACAGGTTGCAGAGACAACAAGCTAGATACAGATGAAGGCAGAATAAGCTATAGAATAAGAAGGAGCTAGAAGAGTAGAACGAATTGCCAGAGATAGTTTGGGGCCAAGCAGATCAATTCAGTGAGAAACTGAAAGAAGCTGCATTGAATCAATCAGCATGTAGAGGTGTTTGCGTCGGAACAGCTGAGCTAAGCCAGCCTGCCTGAGTTCAAAGAAAGGGTGAGCTTCTTCAGCAGTACTCCTCCGAAATAACAGCTACATCAGACAAATAAAAGTTACATTTACAGTGAATACTCAAAATACAGTACATATGAAGTAGCATTTATTCATTCAACACATACTGACAGTCCTTCAAGGGCCTGACACTATATTAAGTACCAGGATGATGAAGGTGAATTGAAAAAACAAAACTGAATGATGAAGCAAGCCATAGCCATACATGCTTAGGAGAACAATCAGGAAGGAAATCTGGGCAGGCCTATGTCCAGTGACTTCTACTAATTCTGTAACATTTAAGCTTGATAGAATGCAGACATTTGAAGCTAAAACTATGTGTTTTCTTAATATTTCTGCTTGCCTTATAGCTTCAATTATGAAAGAACAGGTAAGATCATGAATGCACCCACACATACACACAATTATACACATATGCACCTCCTCCAGAAGTTCTTTTATCTTTCACTTTCTTTAAGATCTCTGGTGTTTTAACAGCACAATTCATACACTTTTTAAATATATGGTTAAAATAACTTTAGTCCAATTTGCATTTCAATGATGTTAGAACGAACCATATGGATGACAAAGGCAGTGTTGAGGCATTGCTGATGAGCAGCTGCTCTGGTTGGTTGAATCTTCTCTTATGATGACCATTATTGACTCTTTATACTTCTGCACTGGCTTTATATGCTTCTGAAAGGAATTCAGAATTATCTGAATGAATGGAGAGAGATCTATCTGTGTGCAATTGGATAATTCCCAGTGTAACAGCTGTGTGTTGCTGAGACACAAAGTGACTCTGAAAATGAAATGACTTGACTTTGTGCTCCCTTATTTTGTGTTTGTTTTTTTCTAAGTGTTTGGAAACTGCTTACATTAAAATTGCTCTTCTAAGTTGAGTTCAAAATGCTACTGCTGTGAAAGGCTGAGCATATATTTTCTTTACTTCCTTCGCAATTATATATTTGAGAACAAGAGACATAGTAAAACACATTTCTTTTGATATTATGTTACTTTTGATTACATTCCAAAGCTGTCAAGAATTAGACAGGCAAAGCCTTAGTGGATCTCAGCTTTATTTTATTAATAAACAGCTACAGTGGGCCAAATACTAAGTTGTATAGTTTTACATCTTCATTGTTTCCCTCAGTTATCATCCCCATCTAAGGTTTAGGGGGTGGAAAGATCAAACTAAATTCTGAAGCCAAAACTCAAACCTGAGTCAGGACTGCTTGTATCACATCCATTGGCCTTCCTTGAACATGGAGGTATTGCTCTTCCTACTCATGAGCAATTGTGCCAGGCTTCTCAGGAGACGGAAGCAAGAATTCTGGAAGGACACCAACAACGACCTGTAACAGTGCCTAAACCTCTCTGACTGCTTACTTACATTTTCAGGTTTAGGTATTATTTCTCAAGCTTGAGATATCAAAAACTCCAGAGACTATCTTCAGACACCCAGGAGCCAGGGATCACTTCACACATCACAGTAATATTGAAAGCACATTTTTAAAATTTGATTTGAATGTTTTCTAAGTTTGTTCTAACCTTTTATTATTATTGAGACAAAAGCATACAGTTGAAAACAAGAATTCTTGCTTGCAAAATGTGGGACATACAAGATTGCTTCTAAGTAGCATTTAACAGCAAACACATATTTTGTAGATAAGGTGGTGTTTCAGCGAGTAAGAATACGTGATTTTTAACCCAATAACCAGAGTTAGATCTCTTTGAATGTTGTAAATAACTGACTCCTTCAACTTGTTCCCTGGCTTCCTCCCCCCGCCCCCCTCATCTCTCTACCCACCCACACACAGCTCTCACCCACCTACACACACACAGACATACACCTGAATAAATATAAAATAAAAAAAAATAAACAAATCTTGGATTGTCATTCATTTATTTAGATTTTCTGTGGAATAAATGTGCAACTATTTTCTTTTTGAATCCTGAAAGATCATATACGCTTCTCTCTAGGAAGAAATTTTAAGTGGATTTTGGTTATATGGGAGGGTACAACAACTCACACCCAGACTACACACATTCATCAAATCATGCAGGGCTTATGTGGAGAAAGTGAGGCACGTTGCAAGGTGGCATCCTGCAATTAGGAAAGGAGATGATTTTTCTTTTAGATTTGTTTACTTCACAAACGACAAGCTATTCTGTCTGAGCTTAATCTTTAATGAAAAGTTCTCCTAAAGCTTTTTGTTAATTTTAAATTAAACAAATCTGCAGTGAAGAAATAAATCTCTGTTTTGGGGGTGGGTGAAGGTTCTTATTTTGACTCCAGACTCCAGGGTATGATTTACTTTTGCATTTATTCAAACTTGAAAAATAAATAGAAATTATAAAGCATACTTTTGTATACTGAATGACTGTAGAGATTATGTTATTTTTTTCAAAACGAGTGAGAGCTGAATTTCATGTCCAGTAATAAATGAAGAGAATATTAATGAGACACATGTTTGTTCCATTTGAAGGTGAAGTTAACACAGAGGTGCTATCTGATGCTTTCCACAGCAGACAAATGATCTCATATAAAAAAAAAATGTGTCCCCAAAATGGTGTGTCAAAGCACAAAGTATTATCTACCTAGAAATTTCATGTATGATTAAATAAAATTTAGTTGCTTAATCATTAAAGATAGAAAAGTGTATGTGGATGAATGAAAGAGGCCCCTAAAACCAGTTTCTATGCTTAATGCCAGGTGTGTCCTCTATGGGGATCTGATATTGATGTGGTCTTGTAGAACATTCCAGCAACATAAAGGCTTCCTAAGGGAAAAAGTGGTTCATTTTTGACTATTATGTATATTGACAAAAAGTCTGTGGGAAGTGTAAAACTGGAAGACATAAATGGAAATTTTCAAGTGTCTCTAGTTCAGGACTAGTCAAGCTCAGCATTTACCAGCAATTTGAATATGAGGCCAGTTTTGAAGTTTATTTAAAATCACATGACACCTTTTTCTTTCTAGGAAATCTGTCAAATTTTAGTGATGACTAATGAGATGAATCAAATAGTGTTGATGTGTGTTAGAAACTGGACAACTACAGTTGTGATTTGTGTGCATATGTGGAAAACAAAAGTTAGACAGAGCAATACCCAGCTATTTTTAATTACTGTGAACTGATCATATCTGTGGACTAAACTGGTTGAATGTTCAGAAACAGGAAAATATGCTACTATTTTGAGAATTCTAAGACTCCTGAATATTGCATATACTCCTCTTTTATTTTATCTTACATAAGCTATGTTGGAAATTCCTCCATCAATCAGGAAGCAGTCAAGAGAGTGAGAAAGAGTCTGACTTCTAGTGAGGCTTTAGCATTTAACAGAAATTTTATAACTTTAGGTTCTTTCTCTGCTAAATATGTTCTCAGTCTTTAAACAAGGGCACTTGGGGCTCTCATAGAGGATCCAGGTTTAGTTCCCAGTATCCCCACATGGTACTTCACAAGCATCCCTAACTCCAGTTGTAAAGGATCTGACATTGGCTTCTTCCCTCTCTAGACATGCATGTAGTTTACATATATACCTGCATTCAAAACACTCACACAAAGCATAAATACATCTTTAAAAAATGAGATTCTGAATCACTTATATAGTCTTAATTGTTTTATTCATTTCCTAAAGATTCAGTGAGACTTAAATATTTTCACAAACAACATTTAAAGTAGCATTTCAAGTGCCAGCTTTAGTGAACCCAGGAACTCAGACATAGCAAGTTTATCAATGTCTATAGACCATGCTAAAGGCATCTGGAACACTGAATACTTTTGTTACATTTTACATGGCTCATGGTCAAACTTTTCTTATCAATGGTTTGTGAGTTAGTCCTCTATCTCCATTATTGGTGAAGTGCACATTTTCACAATTATAATCGAAGACTATACAGCAAAAGATACTGAAATAGGTCATCAGTGTCTACCTCAGGCTGGTGTCTAGCATCCATTACTCTTAGATTGCACTCTGAAATTTCATTATCTTAAAACTTTGCCCCTTTAAGGAGAGCATTCAGTCAGTACAGACAACTTGATGAAGGAAGCTACCTTACATTCACAGAGTTACTTTCAAATAGAAATTACTAATTTTCTCAGTCTGTGATGTGAATGACTGCAAGTGGGAGTGTTAACATGTTTCATCATTCTCTGCTTAGTTTACTACGATCATATGGAGCATGAGCTAAGACCTACAGCATAGAATAGTGAGGGGAACACGTCTGTATTCTGAAACGCTTCTCATCTACTTGGTGCTCTCAATGTTTTATTTGTGTTTATTTAAACAGAACTGGACATTTAAAAAGATCTCTCCAGGGATTTGTGCACAGCACTCAATGTTTTCTTTTCCCAAGTGCATCACCCATGAAATGAAGTCTCTGAGTTTAGAATGAAAAACATGTTAGTAATAAAAACATCACAATGTTTAAAGTTATCAGTGCAGACTGCAGGTGAATGATTTTTTTCCCTGGGGAATTAGCTCACAAACCAAGAAAGAAGCATGAAGGAGGTCTTCCTAAGCATGCTGGGCATTCAGCTCCTGTTGTTGCTGTCTTTGTGAAGCCTTGTATTCCTGACCCTTGTAAGATCTACAGAAGCTTTCATTATCTGTATTCTGTTGTTCCACATAGATGTCCTAAAAACATTTCTGTAGCTGCTATTCTACACCTATTTTTATATCAGTGAAATGCTTCGAAACAGCTGGTGCAAGACTACTGAGATGTCTCATGAAAATTGCTGTATAAGTCTGATGACCTAAGTTCTATTTGTTAAACTCAGGTAAAGGTGAAGGGAAAGAACTGACTCTACAAAATTGTCCTCAGACCTCTACATCTGTGCCATGGAACTCACATGGCTCAGCCCCAGTCACAATAATAATAAACCAAAACAAGTAAGTAAAGTGATGGTGTTGAATGGTTGCCACGTCAATGTAAGAATGGATTCATAAGAAATGTATTAAATGCATGAGAGTATGTTATAAGTTATTGATCTTATTCAGAGAGAAAATGAGGTTAGGTTCAGGTTTCTCTTTTTTCCTTTATCTTTCTTTCTTAGGTATGGAAATAGGGGTCTGAAAGAAAGAAGGGAGAATATAGAAATCTATATGGATGACAGAGCAAAAAGTAGATTATTGAATCTACTCCTCAACATAAGGCTTTAACTATTACAAACAAGGTTATTTTTTAATTCATTGGCATATAATTTTGCATATTAATGAAAAATAAGTTCAATTTTGATACATTGGCATAGAATTCAAATTCAAGATCATTCTTCACACACATTAAATAGGAGTTAGTGTACACATCCAATTCAATTATAATACAAGGTTTACTTCCAATGCTTTGAGATACTACTGCACGGCGTTTAGGATAATTGAATTTAGTTGATCAAGTCATGGCCATGTCAATTACTCATCTATTTTCACCACAAGAATCTACACCTAGGTTTAACAAATAGAATTCTTTAGAAAGATAAGGTAAAATAATTAGATAAGGTCCTCAAAAACCACACAGACCCACAGAATATGGCATTTAAAGATGTTTTTTATGATTTTAAGGATCCTTTGACAATAAGGCAGATTAACTCCTAACAACACCCAGCCTGGCTCAGAGCAGATGATGAGCATCAAAGAACCTCATTATGGAGATGGCTTCAAATGTGGGAAACCAGTCACTGGGCAAAATGTCCTAGTTTCTGCTACAGACAGAATTCTTCATAAAAGTGGGGAACCTTGGACACAGGCAGAGTCAATAGCCAAACTCTGTGAAGACAAGGTAAGAAAGACCTCAATAGTTCCTGCTTCACAAATGATCTGCCAGATATAATGGGCCAGAGGACTGGAAATGATGCTCCAATGTTTTAGAAAGTATTGGGTGACTGTCTAAGCAGTGAACTGTCTTTGTCATTTTCTCATTTTGGAGTCTGCTAACTTGAATATCCTGTTTACTCAGATAATTACTTTTTTTCTTTCTCAAGTCTCTGATGGGGTTGAAGACCAGATAGTTTAGTTTTACAATTAAGCTTAGTTGTTTAGTGCCTAAGTTGTATTAGGTTGATATAGAGGAGATATGATAGATATTGATTTAAATTCAGAGTTGTGGACACACCAAGTTAGGAAAGATGTTTTCTCCAAGGTTGCCAAATACAAATAGGCAAAAAACAATGAATGAATGTAACATTTATGTAATGCCGAATTGTTTCATGATCATTCCTGCTGTATATAGTTTAGAGTATGTATGTGTAATAATATAAATGTATATGTAAAAGTAAAAAATAATATTAAAAGAAAATTTAAACGTAGATGGTAGGTACTTTTCATAAAATGATTAAATTTTTTATTTAAATGAACTATGGCAGTGTGAAGGAAGATGCACAGATATCTTGATGTCTTTTGTGTGCGGAACACTTGAATAACATTTAGCTATTGCTATTGTGCAATTTTGTAAATCAACTTATTTAAATAATATTTTTAGTTTACTGAAGCATATAACTAAAGGTCAAAATGTTAGCTGTTAGGAAGGAATATAGTCTTAAATTTATTATATACAACCTTAATTTCTTTTAAAACATTAATTTTTATTATTGTAAAACTGATACTTAAAGAAAAATATAAAATAAGAATAAAGAAAATAATTTAAATATTCTATATTTATTACAGAAATGAGAACACTTAATGAGGTATATTTTCTGTGTGCTCATGTATTTGCATGCTAGGTGGTAGCTGGGCTCTCAATGAAGTGGCCTCAGTGTTCTGCCTGAAGTAAATTACACATACACATATATGCACATGCACACACATGTTTCTGCACACCCATACACACATAAAAATTAGTTTTCAATAATTCCAACTCATGTGATAACAATTTTATCGAATCATCATTGGCCAGTAAATTTTGATTTTGAATAGAAAATTTTAGAATACAATGGTTCTATCTGTAATTATTACTCTTAATTCTGTATTTTGAACTCAGGGCCTTGTTCACTGTAGGGAAGTCCCTCTACCAATGAGTTGCTTCCTCATTTTCTCACATCTACTTTTCTCTTCAAATTTCTTCCTTTGTTTTTATAACATTTCTACTGCAGGGAGGGAAATTTTATTAGGCATTGAGAATTTTATACTCAAACAGTTATTGTGTTTTATACAATGGGAGTAAGAATGTGGGTTTAGTTCCCAACAGGCTGGCATGCCTATAATCTTACAGATTAATCCGTAGGAATCCATCACTATTAGGTTCCTGATTTGATGATGTCAAATTAAGGATTTTAAGATATAGAGATTATCCTGGATGAACTGAGCTTTTCTAATTGTCAACGCATGCAGTAGTGAAAAAACTATGTCACAAAAGGAGAGAATTAGATATTCAAAGTAGAACTGGAAAAGAAGAACCAAAGTAGAACTGTCTTTGAAGATGGAGGAGAGCGATAGTATACCATTTCATGCTTTGGTAATTTTTCACTTTCTCATCACTACATTCATTGGATGATATGTCCAAAGGCATATTTTGTCTTCTGATAAGCAGAAAATATATAAGACTACAATCATTACAAAAAATACTTAGTTTGGGAAATTTTGTTATTTGTGTAAAATACAAGATGGGTTGGGGGCTGTGAATGTACCATAGGGTTGGGTGGATCAGAGACAAGCCAATAAGTTTCTAATTTAAAAGAAGCACCTTTGAATTTTAGGGAAGCCATAGGCTCATTTGGAGAGTTAGCTTTTGGGGAGAAGGATTTTCCTAATGGCAGTAAGGACTAGGAAGAAATGCATTCAAATTCAGAGCATTTTAATGTCGATAGAATATGAATGGTTTCATAGTAAAAGCTTTGATTTTATTTACGGTAATCTGATAACTGTGAAAATTCAGAAACATATGTAGTGAGGTTTTAAGTAAAACAATCTAGTAAGCAGAGGAATCATTTACTAGAATTGATAGCCTCAGTCAGCTTGTACAGAATCAAGCAGTGTCACTTTAGGCCTTTGTCTTAGGAATATATAACATTGTAGGCTCAGAAGAAATCGCGCAGTTAGGCTTACCCAAAATTAATGTTAATTTTCTAGAAGAATTGATTGAAGTGTTAGTCAGCTTTTCTTCATTATGGAAAAATTGGGATTAATTAATTTGCAAAGAGGGAAGGTTTATTCTGGCTAGTAGCTGTATAGGTGTTTGCTAGTCCATGACTGATATGTTGTTTTGGGTCTGTGGTTGGCAGAGGCATGTAGAACAGCAGTAATAGTGGTTCCCTGACCAGGAAGTGAAAACGAGGCAAGAAGCAGGCAGGTTCCTATCAACTTTTGAGAATAAATCCCAATGACCTAAGCATCTCCACCAGATCTCACCTCTTCAAGTTTCTATCAACCCTCAGTAGAGTGAGGGGTCAAGCCTGTAACACATAAGGTTTTATGATAACTTTCAAGATCTAACCTACCAAAAATACTAAAATAAAAATTTGACATACTTTGGATGAATACAAGAGAGGCAGAAAAAATTCTGACCAAGTTCTCAAAGATTTAAAAATCCTTTTATATGTATTTTTGACAAATGAAGAGAATGCATAGAATCTGGCAAACATGTACTTGTTAACAAACAAAGTTACCAATCAATAGTTTTATTTTTAAGTAAATTTTAAGAAAATAATTTTCCTTTGAAAACTTGCAAAATCTGTAGAGCAAAGCAACTACATTATGAATATCCATCCCCAACTAAAACTTGTTTTTTAAATAAGGGGCATCAGAACTCAAACAAGGCATTACAATAACTTAACTCTCTTTGTTTTAGCATGCTAGGTACACCATAAAGTCACAGCAAACTAGACTTTAGCATTTTTGATTTACACATACTTGACTATAATAAGGACTAATGTATGGCATGGAGAGACTGATATTCTTACTAGCATGGTGGCTATATGCTAAAATACATAGAGGTTATAGGGATCCAAGATTCAATTCAAGTTGTGATTTATATCTTGTTTCTTTTATCTTTTATTCTTTAAACCAAACTCAAAGCATACTTCTTTAAAAGTAAGATCTGGCTACAAATCCAAATGACAAACATTGATCAAAGCTGGCCCACTTGATGACTAATGTATCTGTACCTTCTTACAACTTGTATACGCTGGCAGCTGGCATAAAAGCGTCTTGCGTCCTGGTTGCTTAGTAACCTCTGATGCCATCACCTCCTTCTGCCACCAGGGCCTCAGGACAAAAAGGACAAACTCAACTCACTGCCTTCTCTCTCTTTCTCTCTCTCTCTCTCTCTCTCTCTCTCTCTCTCTCTCTCTCTCTCTCTCTCCCTCTCTCCCTCCCTCCCTCCCTCCCTCTCTTCCTCCCTCTCTCTCTCTCTTGTCTCCTTGGGGCATCCCTCCCTCTTCCTTCTCACTCCTTTCCTCTTCTACAACAAACCTCTCCATACCACATCTGATTTGTCTTCTTATTTTATATCCTAACATTGGTGGCCTGTACGTGGAAGGCACTCCCATTCTCTTTGTACACTGGGAACCCTCTCAGCCTGCTCACAACAGATCTGCATCTATTCTCAGCGTGCTGCCTCCCACCCCTTGCACTGAGGAAAACCACTAACCCCTGATTCATACCACAGTTTTAAAACCAGCCTGCATTACCGTTCTGTGTGTTCTCTGCCCTTCCCCAGCTGTTCCAGTCCAAGAAAGTGAAACACATCGCAACCTAATCACGCAATCTGGGTGCTTAGAGGTCATGCTCACCCCATGCTCATGCTACTTGGACTCTATACCGTGTGGGTAGCAGGGCCTTGGGGCTTTGGTTGGCTGCTGAGGAGCCTTGGCAGGAGCTCTTTCCAGCTTGTAGTTGGGTTGTGAGCCTGGCCCATGAGCCACGTGCAGTATGGGAAGTAACTACTTCTATGCAGCATGACCACTTTGAAAATGTCCAATTGCTGGCTGATTACAGCATATTGTCACGTTGAATTTAGCATAGAAGGAGTGGAGCCATAGCTTGAGGACAATCACGTGACTAACTGCCATGTCTGTTTTGGAAATAAAATGTGGCTTCGCTTACCATCTTTTTTGAGGGCTGTCGGTCCTTTTCAAATCCTTGGTAAACTCTAAATACAACTTCTGTCTTTTAAACTTGTGCTGTTCAGTCTACAGTGGTGCAGTTAGTTACAGGATTAACCTTTACTTAGTCTCTGGTTTTATGTTTTCAAGGTTAGTCTTCGAGACAGGTAACTAAAAATACAACAAGTATCAAAATTCAAAATTAAATTTTTACAATATAATGTTCAATATGTTGAATATACAAATATATATTCAAATTAACAAGCTAATTTTAAATGTATGTCTAACTACCTATGTTTCCAAGAGCTCTTCAATGGATAAATGCTGTTTTTCCTGTCTCTAGATCATCTGGGTTGGCTGACAGGCTTTCTGACCAAAGAGTTTGACATAATAAATTCAAATATAGTTTTAAAATTGCTCTACAATTTCCTACTGTATTGATGTCTCTAAAAATGGGTAATTCCAAAAATACTTTTACATTAACATATATTAATTTTAGAGACATTCATTTGATTATTATGCCCTGCTTCCACTGCCTTAGATATATTTAGCCTTGTCTTAGTAATCTATAATATAGTTTTAGACTTTTATAATCTATGAAATTTTTATAAACTAAATCATATAGGAAACTGTTCTTCTCTTTTTATGAATTACACTTACGTTTCTTTTTTTTTAAGGCTCCAACTTCTAGGGATACAACCTAAAGTCCTAGTCTTTAATGATTAAGATGTGTAAAATGATCAAATCCTTTAATGTGTTCAAGAATTTTTAGTCATGCTAAGAACCAATGTGACATATTGGCAAAGTCAAACATAGAATAAGATCATAACATTCTGTTTTATGTTTGCAAAGTATAGAGATGAACAAAAACTGCTTAGCTCAAATATGCCAAGCAGCAAATTTGTCAGAGATCTGCTGAATATGGCATTATAAACATATGTAAAATTACTGTAACAGAAAGGCTCCAAATCCTAATAGATAAGAAGATTTGGACACAGCGGATGACTTCAACTCTGTATTGTGGTATGCTAGCTGTTGGGCACAACTGCGCCAATACCTCAGTCTCTACTAGGGCCCAGCTTAAACTATGAACACTGGACACCTGGAGAGTTAATGTCTCATGTTGCTGAAAACAAGGTGAGGTCATTCTCTCTCTCATGTTCTTCCACAGAAACAGCTTCTTGTCCTCTGCGCATGATGGTGAGAATATCTCTGCTCATGGAGCCATGTTGCCACAGGAGCCTGGGACAACTGCCTAGGTAGTGGACTATGTGCTGACTAGTCATCTCTGCCATTTTGATTGATACATAGATTCATTTAGGTTACAATTTATCCTTTGCAGGTATCTGATAACACTGATAGCTAAGCTAATGGTAGCTTTATAGCTAAATAACAGGCAATTAGCTTCTTTACCCAAAGTAACCCATCATGTTACTTTATTAGTCAATTTATTAGCATAGTTAAAACTACTCAATACTAGATTTCTTATTTAAAATGTCAAATAGGAG
The DNA here is from genome assembly GCF_964271855.1 of Acomys minous. Classification (NCBI taxonomy): domain Eukaryota; kingdom Metazoa; phylum Chordata; class Mammalia; order Rodentia; family Muridae; genus Acomys; species Acomys minous. Next base: position 69,046,959 of record NC_140494.1, read on the forward strand.
TGCCATACTCATAAACCTCAGGCTAAAGATAAACAGACTTCAGATGCTTTTTTGATCCTCTACATACTCAGGGAACCAGGCCTTAATCTTCATTCCTACAGGCACTACTTTCATGTCTAGGTACAGTCTCTCTTACTACCAGAATTAAAAAGCAGGTCTCAGATACAACCTTTTACCACTCTTTTGACTAAAGGACAGTGATCCCTCACAGAAACTTCACTTTTGTCTCACAATACATAATTAGATAAGGATAGACAAGTATAATTTAAAAAGGAAAGCTTCTAAAAAGATGTTTTAAGGTTAGTAAATGCAAGTTAAGCAGGTCAGAAAGTCTGAAAGGATGTTTTGTTTCTCCCTATTGTTATGCTATTGTTATACAAACCATCTAGAGCTTTGACAGTGATCACAGGAGCTCTGATTTATTAATCTAAGTCTGGTAAAATAAAACAAAACTACCAAAACAAAACAAAATATTCCACTATATAATCCACTATTATATTTCCAAATCCAAGATTTTACATTTCCTTTGGCTTGCCTTTTAAATGTAGACTTAAAATATTTCTCATTGTGCGTAAATTACCTACATCCAGTCAACTGGATAGAGGGAAGAAGCCCCTCTTTCATGATATGTACTGATGCTAAAAATCAAGAGCAAGTGAACTTTTGCCCTTCTGCTCTACAGGAGGTTCCTGTCCTCCCTGTGTTACCATTTCACAGATGTCAGAAAGATCCGCAAAACTTCGCTTTTAATTCAAAGTTTTTTCCCAAGCCTCTGCTATGCTATAACACAAAATATATGTTTGTGACCTCTTTCTACAATGAAGTGTGTATTTCACTGCTGATTACAAATAATTATGATGCCAACATGTCTCAATTTATCTCCATTTATAAACTTAAAAAGATTCCTTGAAACTACAATAAATCCATCTCTCAAGGCAAATGGAATCCAGAAAAATACTTCCAATCAATGGTCTAAGTTTCCTATGATCTATTTCTGACGGTGGGATTCCTCCCCTTTCCCTGGTTTTGGCACTCCCCTCCCTAACTACCCAACTGCCATCTTCCTGCACCCACCACTGCCTCAACTGGTGATTTCCTGCTCAGCACAAATGCTTCCCTCTGTTGCCAGCACCTCCCTTGTTCTCTGGGGAACATAGGTACACCAAACCTGGTCTGTATGACTGAGACTAGGCCTTCTTGCTGACTAGTTAGTGCCTTTCCCCTTAGGTGAGCTTCCTCTCTGGCACAGTGTTTTCCTGATTCTAAAATCATAGTACACTTGGTGGAGTGTATTTCAGGGCTCAGCTTGTTTCTGTTCAGGTTGTGCTTTTGGTCTTTGACCAGAGCTGATGTGTTGCTGGAACAGACTGCATCAAATTTTGAGTCAAAATCCATTCCTAGAAATACTCCAAAATATCATTGACTCCACCTCCCCATGAGAATCTCCATTTGCCATGCTTCCAGGCTTCTCTGGAATTCCTTCTGGAGAATTTCAAATCCCTCTGCCCACACTAAGGGCTGCTAAGCTTACATGCCATGCCTCTGCATCCAAACTTGAACAGATCCAGAACAAGACTTTTCTAATTACTGCAGGCAATCAGGCAAAATGAAAGGAGGTCCACCACCCCCCTGCACAACCCCCTCCACCACTACGTTTAAGCAGTTTCTCCTCGCTCCAAATCTTCTGTCTGTTTGGGCTCCCAAAAGCTTCAAATGCACACCTAAATAAACATTTCTCCCTAACCTAATTAACTTTGTTTTCTGCCCATATATATATGTTCCAGTATCTTGCCAGGTTCCCTACATCCCGGACAGTGCCAAAGCAACTACCTACAGGTACTCCAGTCCAAACTCACAGACTGTGCCAGCTGGACCTGCATTGTCCTTTCTAGCAGCAGATGTTCTCAGACCAGGGACTGCAAACGCAACAGCCTACCCTTCCTGGACGTGGCCAACATTTCAGCCTTTTGACTCCCTACTGCCATGCCAATGTCAGCAGGAAGCAGCAAAAGATGATTTCTTCACTCCTTATGCATTTATTATCAAAAATCGTCTGGAATTATTTGCTTCAGATGTAAGATGAACAGCTCCATTTTTCTCTCAGCACTCCTTCCTTGGTCCCTATCTGCTGCAGGAAGTGGCAGGCATACCCTCTCCTCTATCCTGAGCATTCCTGGGCAGGGCCTCTTTCTCCCCCTTCCCCATATAATCTGGACATTATGTTGCTCTTGCTTTTTTCTTTCTTTCACTCTCTTTTCCACTCTTGCATATCAGCCAAGAGCTACATCAAACAAACCTAAATTTATATACTTTAACTTCCCTCCCTCTTCCCTCTCCTCCCTCTTCCTGACTATAATAAATCTCTCCATATAAGATATGTTACATCCCTCTTTATTTTCTATCCTAATATATATACTGCATGATGCTCATTCTTACTTGTTTACACAACAAAGTGTGACTTTTACAGTTGACTTTCTTGTCACAGACTATCCCATGATAGTCCAGTGTCTAAAGTATAAACTCTAATCATTTACTAATTTATTTTAAAATAATTATTGGTATCACTAGATATAGGGCACATTTTCCAGGTTCTGTGAACTTTCATAATCCAATGTGATCCAATTTCTAATTGTTCGGAATGAACAACCCCATCCTCCTCATTATCCCTGTCAGAATCACTCATCCCACACCCTCTTTTCCCAAGCAATAACTGAGTTATTTATTATTTTCACAACAATATAATGTTTTTTCTATAAGCTCTTGTTTTATATGAACTCACCCAGTCTGGATGCCTGGCTCATCTCAAATGATGTCCTTTCTAAAGTTTCCTTTGAGCAAAATGACAGGCCCTCTCGAGTGTCTGCAGCTTGCAGTGTTTCAATTAGGGCCTACTGAGCTTTACAGTTGGCTTCTCAGCACTCAGCATTAACCAAACACCAATTATACGTCCTGGCTCTGACTTGGAGGTAGAGAATGAGAGGGTATGCTGTTCCTTAATGGTTCACGGTTCATTGCTGGGCTTTGCCTTGTAATAATGAGGCTGTTCACCGTTCCTGCTGATCCCAATGCCTTACTTCCTCCTTTAGTTTCAGTTCCTATGCCTGGGATGCATTCTTTTTCTTTTACCTAAAATCCTCTATTAACATCCTAGATACTAATTTGAATTCTACCTTCTACTTAGGAAAAAAATCTCAGTTTGAAATTGGAAATGTGATATTCTGTCTTTAAATTGCAACACTGTCTTCTAATTTCTCTTTGCTATGCTTATCTACACTTTGTAGATTTCCCAAGCAAAGAACACATAGTAGCTCACTGGTGGGTATTTACATAACTGTATAGAGTGACACTTACTAGGAACTGAAGTCCCTTTCACTTAAACTTCTGTGCAATATTTTATTTTACTTTTTCCCTTAAGGTTTCTAGTATGATTTGCTTTTTCTTTTACTTGAATTACTTGTTTCATGGACACCAAAGGAGTATTTAAATTTTCTAAAATTCAGTATTAGACGCCAATGTCTATTTGCTTCAGATGAACATTTTCATTGATGATAAATTTGTTTTTCTTCAATTAAAAGCATTTGAAATGAAACTGGCACATGCATATGTTTGACTTTCAATATTAAGTTTGGCATCACCTCCTGTGCTGGCAGTCCTCACTGTGCCTGGCTTGTCACTGTGCTGTTGTGTGCTCCCTTCCTACAGCCAACACCTGTGACCACACAAAAGAGCAGACACCGCAGCTGCAGAACTCAGATGCCTAAATCAAAAGAAATTCTAAAGAAGAAATATTTGGATCTGTAACCAGCTCTATGTTTTGAACCTTTCAGGAGCTGGTGGGGTGCCCAGTATATGGAGTATTCAACTGTCAAGAGCCTGATTTCCCCATGATGCTCTCTGAAGACTCCACTTTTAAAGTAAAGGTGAAGGTCCTCATGGCAGAACTGAGTGGTTACTAAGTCAAATTCAGAGGTCCAGCTGCCTTCACAAAAACTTCAACTGGCCATCAAGTCCCGGAGTAATTTTGAGCAAGTTTATAGCCACGATGAGCCTCAGTTTTTATTTTTGTAAAATGAAAACAGAATTACCTACTTAATTCCAAATTAATGAGTTTACATGTGTAAGGCTTTTGGTCCCAGGATTTACATGGTGATACTGTAAAAGGACTTCTTATACGTTCTTCAAAAAAAAAACTCAGATGTCACTTAAAACAACTTAAGATATAACTGATAGTACATCTGCTTTGTTCATATTTTGCTTATCTACTCATATTTCCATTCAATGTGGTTCTTCATTCAAAATTCATACACAGGCCATCGGTATGCATTGGACTTAAACTCGCTGAAATTAGAGAGTTATTCATCTTTCTCTTCCTTTTCTCTGTCTTTCTGAATCATCACACAGAATTATCAACTTCAAAGTATGATTTGAAACAAACATGAATTTTCTTGGTCAAAGAAAATTTAGCGAAATCTGAGCAACAGCAGAAAGCTGTGGGATTCATACACGTCCTAAAAGTCAACAAAAGGGTGATTTATTCTTGGACTACTGAACTGACTGACCACCCTTTCCATGATAATTACTAAGTGAATATGCATATTCAGCTCTTCATTATTTCTGTCAATTGTTTTTACCAAAGATTTAAAAAAAATGTGTATCTGAAACACTTTCAACGTGAAAAGTACAGTTCGAGATCCTGAGAATATTTCAGTGACTAAGTCTACCAAATGCCCTGCTGTAAGGGAGCCTGCATTAAATTAGTAAAGTGCAGAGAATGTAGAGGGATGAGTACGTAGCCAAGAAAGGGAAACAGAAGAGCAACGAGGATTGTCATTACAGGCAATAGAAGTATTCTGAAAGAGGGTAGAATGGATGGAAGAGGCAGGGGATGGGGGAAAGGGTGAGGCTTCGGGAATGCTGTCATGGCTACAGCACTCAAGAAGTCACAGCAACTGCAGTTACATGAATGTGACCTAGAGGGCATGGCACCTGCCAACTCTTTACCATGGATGGGCTTATGAGATCCCCATCTTCTTCTGAGGAGCTATTAGCAATTAGTAGTCTCTAGGGGAAAGTAATTTTACTAAGTGATGTAGCCAAATATAAGTCATCAAAGCTTCAGTAAATAACCTCCACCTGTGCTTACTGAAGAGACCCTAATTAAACTCAGTGGGTTACACACAGAAACACAAAAGACAGGTATGGAAGTAAGAAAGGCCTTCTTGGGCAGAAGTAGCCAGGAAGCCCTTGCTATGAGAAGACTTCAAGCAAAGGTTTGGAGGAGCAAGGGGAGAGAGATTTGTCTTCCATTTGTAGAATGGGGGGATGGGTGTGCCTGGCACACTAATACAAGTACTTAGAACTTACTGCAAAATATTACAAGTATTTATACAGACTGTTTCTGGAAATCCTTGAGCAGCCTTGAGTGAAGAGATTTACTGTGGTTGTAGGTGTTTGGCGTAAGAAGAGTAATGAATAAATTCAGTTTGGGCTAAGGGGTAAGATGACTTGAAAGGCTGTGATAAGCATGCAGTTTAGAGATAATGGGCCCTCTGCTTTTAATCTTTTTAACTGAATTTGTGTGTAAATCATAAAAAATAAAAAGCTCATTCAAACACACAGATCTAATTAGGATTTTAGAAATAATTGAATTCATTTTTATAGGAAAAGTGTTGTTATCACATTACAATGATTCAAAGTTTAATGAAAAATATGCAGATTGATAATTTAGCATGAAACTCAAAGGGCGCGCACGTGTGTGTGTGTGTGTGTGTGTGTGTGTGTGTGTGTGTGCGCTCACACACACACGCGCACACACACACACACACACACACACACACACGGACACATGCACACACTATATACTCCCCAGGGACCCACCGGCCAAACTTGATAAATAAAAGAAAAATACACAAACCAAAAGAAACAATAAAGGAAAGCAAAACAAGAAATGCATAAGAAAGTAATATCTCACTCTCCACTATACTGTGGAAAGTGTTCTGTCCATTGTCTAGATCTGGGTAGGGGTTAAAGGTTTACCGCCTGTATTGTCCTTGGCTGGTGCCTTAGTTTGAGCGGGACCCCTATGCCCAAATCTGCCTATCATAATGTTCTACTTGTAGGCTTCTAGGACCTTCTGGATCCTTCTACTTTGCCATTCTCCCATGATTCTCTCATCTAGAGTCCCACTAGAATGTCCTCCCCTCTGTCTCAGTTTCCTGGTAAGTGAAGGCTTTCGTGGGATATTACTTTCTCACATACTCTGGTGCCTCACCTTTGACCATGTCCCCTGGAGGGGGAGACCTGGTGGCACTCAGAGGAAGGACAGCAGGTTACCACGAAGAGACTTGATACCCTATGAACATATACAGGGGGAGGTAATCCCCCTCAGGAACAGTCATAGGGGAGGGGAATAAGGGGAAAATGGGAGGGAGGGAAGAATGGGAGGATACAAGGGATGGGATAACCATTAAGATGTAACAAGAATAAATTAATAAAGGAGAAAAAAATAAAAATAATAATAATAAAAAAATGCATAAGAAAGCATGGAGTCCATTTTGTTTTGCTTTGTTTATTATGTTATATCCATGTGTTGCCTTCAAGATTTATGTTTCATTTATTTATTTATTTTACATATATATGTACATTATTACACACATGTATAATAAACTACTTATAGCAAGAAGACCCATGACACAATCAGGAATTACATAAATGTTACATTCTTAGTGTTTTGGTTATTTGTACTTGACAGCTTTGAAGAAAATATCTTTCCTATCTTGGTATACACCTGACATACATAGGTAATCAAGTTTATTCCTTTTCAACTCTGATGGAGTTGAAGACCAGATATCTTAGTTTTACAATGAAGCTTAGTTGTTTAGGGGTTAAGATGTTTTTTAGGTCTAGATAGATGTTTTAAGTTGATAATGACAAGATGTGATGGAGATTAATTTACATTCAGAATGGAGACCGTTTTGTATTGGCCAACTACACCTGAGTACAGGCCTTCTCTGGAATGTGACTGATATGCCCAAAGATACTGTATTGGGAAAAATGAGTTTTCAGTTTCCCAGTAGGTATTATTTATAAATAGTTTCTTGGTGAGCAGTGCGACTTTATGTTTACTTTCTTTTCTCAGTGCTTGGATTTTGGTTGGTTTGAACATTTGCAGGTTTGTGCTTGTCATAGTCTTTGTAAGTTCATGTGTCCTGTTTCTGGAACACACTGTATCCTTAGAGTCATCTACCACCTCTGACTTTTATGATATTTCCCCCATCTTTTCCACACAAATCCCTAAACTTCAAGAACAGTTTGACAAAGACACTCCATTTAGGGCTGACTGCCTCAAAGTCTCTCACTTCCGTATACTGACCAGACATGAATCTCTGTATTAATTCTCATTTACTGCCATAAGAAGGTTCTCTGAGGAGGGATGAGTGAAGATCTGCTATAAAAATATAGCAATAGATTATTAGAACTTATTCATTGCTTTTTTCAGCTAGAAAATATTTTAGATTTTTGTGGGCTATATAGCCACCATGACAATGGAGACATCAGTTTCATTACAACCCTGGAAAAGCAACAACAGACAACACACAATGGCTGGGTGTGCTGGGTTTCAATAAGATTTTGTTTACACAAAGTAGGTGCTGTTCAAATCTGATCTTTTGGTTGGAGTTTAATGAATCTGTTCTAGAGGTTTAATAACTTCAGTTTAAAAATTCATGAGAACTGGTAAATTCTGCTTATGGGAACCCAAGTGTGGAGTCTCAGGCACAGTTCATAGGGATTTCCACACAGCTGCTCCCTTTCACTAGCAGAATATCTTTAGCAACATTAAGAATCCAGGGTATTAGGAGCTGAAGAGATGGCTCAGAGGTTAAGAGCACTGACTGCTCTTCCAGAGGTCCTGAGTTCATTCCTGGCACCCACATGGTGGCTTTCAACCATCTATAATGTGATCTAATGCCTTCTTTTGTCATGGAGGCAGAGAACTGTATACATAAAAAAAATGACTGGGTGGTGGTAGTGCAGGCTTTTAATCCCAGCACTCAGGAGGCAGAGGCAAGTGGACCATTGTGAGTTTGAGGCCAGCCTCGTCTACAAAGTGAGTCCAGGACAGCCAAGGCTACATAGAGAAACTCTGTATTGGGGGGGGGGGGAAGAATCCAGGATATTTTGAGAAGCTCACTGATCTAACTCACATATGTGAGTCTTCCTTGTTTTAACACATACCATCATGGCTGATATATTTTGTTGTTATTTCTTGAATATATCAACAGTTTTAACTTATGGAGATTTGTACAGAATATTAGAGAGGGATCAGGGTATCTTTTTCTATGTTGAAGTAGAAAAACTTCAATTATATTTATTCCACTTTGCAGTGGTCAATCTGTACTAATTATAGCTGCATAAAGGGTTATCACTAAGATGGAATGTTGTTTGTGCCCACTTCTAAAGCTTGTATTGCTCCAACGGACCTCTTCTGTATAAGTGAGTGAATGCTCATTAGTATAATGAAAATAATTTAAAAGTAAAAAATGAAGTGAGTGAAATCATTCAAATAAGATGGATTTCATGGGAGAAATCTATATTGATGTTAAGACAATTCACTACACTGTATGTAAAACTACAGAAATAGAACAGCATTAGTGTGCATTGGTGACAAATGTTTGTGTTAATTTCAGATTTTGTTCATTTTCTATTTTTGAAGTGGCCTTTCAATGTTATGTTTGAGGTATTTTAAGAGATTTACAAAAAGAACAGTTTTTCAAGTGAGTCATAGTTAAAGTATTCCTTAAGTCAAAATTTGTGGTAATATTTCTCTTACATATTCTCTTCAAAAACTTATGTGAGAAGATCTAAGTAGGTGCCATTGGAGTGATGGTGTGAATAATGAGCATTTACAGAGACAACCCCTGCTATAGCACCAATTTTAGTGAAGTGCTAAACAGTCCTCGACAGGGAAGCAGAGCACAAATCTCTCACAGGTGATACTACATGCTATGCAATGCCATTGTTTTTGGTGAGGTGTGCATCTATTACCTAGTAAATAAGCAAACTAATCTGAGTGAGATAAAGCTCTGGCTTAGGAACATTAAAAATGAGTATTTGAGTTTATTCTACAGTGAAGGATGATGGTTATGCTCTCAGTCTGATACTATTAAAACAAACAAACAAACAAACAAACCATAAGACATTGGAAAATAGTGAGACCATACTTTATTATATACTAATGGTTGCCTTCTGTAGATATAAAAATCTAGTTTGTAATCACCCTAAAGAAATGATAAAATGTTAAGAAGACTTTTGAATGATTACCATGGGTTCCACATATGTGTTTTTAATTCTTGTATGAAAGATGCTTGTCTCATTATAGACATCTAGGACTTACCAAAAGGTGCTCAAGTGAGACCTCAGAAACATAAGACAATCATGGTCCTAAGAGGACATCAGTGAGGATCTTCCGTCACAACCAGGAAGCCAGCCTCAGCTTCTACTTCCCACTAAGTACATGTGCCACAGATTCTATTCAAGTACAACTTCTCTCCATCCATGAAATTCTATAGAGTATTTCACCTCCATGTTTGGGTCTGTGTTACCTGATGTGCTCTCTTTGCTCACTCACAGTTACAGAAAAAAAATATTATTTCTGTTTTCTTTGTGTCTCCCACAAAGAGGACTAGAGTCTTTGAATATGATTTTGCCCATGCCCCTTAAATTTGTACACTCAGCCGCCCTTCCTCTAGTGAGCAATGGTCCATGGATGCATTCTGACATATGACGCCTACATTAGATTTGACATTGCTCCGTTCATATTAATCTCAGATGTCCATTGTGCATTTTGTTTGTTCTTCTGTACATTGTTAGGATGTTGTGTGCAACTGAGTCATGATGTGGAATAAGGATCAAAACGTCAGAGCCAGGAGTTCCAAAAGAAATGAGTAGAGTGTTTGATAGAGATGTTGCTAAGGTGTTGGACAAGAATAATTCTAGTGCCATCTACAAGTAAGAGACAAATTATGCCAAGGAAGAGTTTTTCTCTGAGGTAGGCTGGGTGTTGCCAGGAGTTAACCTGTCTTATTATCAAGGAATCTTTAAAACAATAAAAAACATCTTTAAATACCATATTCTGTAGATCTCTGAGATTTTTGAAGACCTTATAGAAATATTTTACTTTATTTATCTATCTATAGAATCATATCTATCTGTTAAACCTAGGATATATAGTCTTTTGATAAAAATAGACTAGTAATTGACATGATCATGATTTGACAATTAGCAATTGACTTGTATTACTTAATTATCCTGAGCAGCCTGCAATAGCACTTTCAGTGTTGGAAATAAACCTTGTATTCTAATTGAGGTGTATGGGTATATATACGTATGTATATATATACATATCTATATACATATATACATATATATTGAAGAATTATCTTAAACTTGAATTCTATACCAGTGTATCAAAATTTAACAGGTTTTGCATCAATATACAATATTTTACACTAGTAAATGAAAAATAACCTTGTGAGTTATTATTAAGGCATTAAATTGAGGCATAGATTCAATAATCTACTTTTTGTCCTATCATCCATATATTTTTCTATATTTCCTCTTCTTTCTCTTCAACCCCTATATCCAAACATAAGAAAAAATATAAAGGAAAAGAGAAACGTCCCTGACATCAACCTTGTTTTCTCAGAAGATGATGAGCATCAATGAACCTCTTTATAGCAATGGCTTCAACTGTGGCAATTGAGCCACTGTGCCAAATGTCTTCATTGCTGTCACAGACAGAATTCCGTCTAAAAATGGGCAAGTTTGAATGCAGGCAACAGCCAAACTCAGCCAAGACAGAGTAATCAAGGCTTCAATAGTTCCTGTCTCACAAATATATATGTCAGATATATTGAGCTAGAAGGCTGAAGAGGATGCTCTAATGTTATAGAGAGTTTGGGTGACTGTTCAGAAAGCAAACTGTCTCTGTCATTTTTTTTTTCATTTTGGAAGCTGTTAACCTGCACTTCCTGACTTCTCAGATAATTAATTTTATTCTTTCTCAAGTCTCTGATGGGAGTGAAGACCAGACAGTTTAGTTTTACAATTAAGCTTAGTTGCTCAGGGGATAAGATATTTTTAGGTCTAGATAGATGTTTTAAGTTAATAAAGATGAGATATGATAGATATCGATTTATATTAAGAATTTTAGTTGCACCAAAATAGGAAAGAAGTTTTCTTTAAAGTTGTCAAATACAAATAGCCAAAACACCATGAATGTAACATTTATATAATTTCTATTTATTTTGTGGTTCTTCTTGCTGTAGATAGTTTATTGTATATATGTGTAATAATATAAATGTATATGTAAACAAAGAATAAATAATAAAAATAAATAAATAAAAATATATTTTACATGAAAAAGAGTTTTTCTCTAGTTCTAAATAGGAATCTATCAATTTTGAGGTTAAATGTTAAGATTTTTCAAAGGAAAACGAATGCAGTGTGTGCATGTTTGCACTTGAATAACACAACATTTATTGTTACAATTAGATAATTTTCAATTCCTTATAGGTTACTTTTATTAAGTAACACAGTATTTAATGGCCATAATCTTTCCTCATAAAATAAACTATCAATTGAACACATTTTACCCATGAGTAAGAGTATTAAAATAATAACTGTTTTGTGATTTAACTCAAAATATGATAGGACCACTGTGCTGGTAATAGTGATGATATTAATAAAGGAATTATATCTCTAATATACAATTCCTATTTACACATTTTATGTATTATGCACCATGATTGACCCAGTAGATATGTTTCCTAATTCTATCTTTTTCAGTACAGAAAACTAACTCAAAACTAGTAATAGTTGAGGACTTACAAGTGTTCAGGGTCAACTGTAATAACTTGTAAAGCTTGAATATAAAATCAGATAGTTAATATTATGGTGTTACATCATCTTGTACTGGAAATATCTTGGCTATAGGATTAAACAGTTTTACTTGTGTATGCAAAAGACTGGCAGTTGTTTTAAGTATTTATCTAAAGAATTTGTGTTTTTCATCCAGCAACTATTATTTCATTGTAATTCATAGTAATATTTTTCTTTCTTTATTCCTTGGGTATCAGATGGAATAATACCTAAGGCACATTGCTAATTGAAGCCTTAGTGCTGATATAGGTTTGCTCTGTATTTTAAGTGATCTTTAAGGCAGTGCTTTTAAGAGTTCCACAAGGAAAATCTTACCTTCACCCAGTTCTTCAAATCCTCATCTAGAACCATCTAAAATATTTGATTGTTTGTTTTTATGAGAGGATTCTCAGGAAATCTTCAGCCCTTTGGAGACTCATTGCTTTAGAAGTTTATGGGTCATTCATAAAATGGAGGTTAAGAAAACCTAAGTGGTCTTCCTTTTCTATAGCTAAAGCTTTATATCCACAGTCTATCAATTCAACATGTTCTTAGAACCTAGGCCTATTTGAATAAATCAGCTTTGAAGTAAGTTCAGAGCTCTAGCAAATGAAAAAGTCCTCAAACACATACATATGAGCTCTAACATAATCAACATGAGAAAAAAAATCAGGCTCCAGATTCCTATACATGAACTACTTTTCACTTGCTTGTTGTAATTTTGAACATCCAGGGGCTGTAGTAACATTCAACCTTTCAGTGAAGAACTTCAAAAGCCTTAATCAGATCTGCCTGCTGTTATTTTCTGTTAAGTGACTGAATACTGACAGTCAAAAAGAAATTGGAAAAGAACAGCCACACAGGCTAACTCTCAGTAAACAATGTAAATTTCACACCTTAAAAGATGCTGTGGTGGTTCGAATAAGAATGACCCCTATAGGCTCATATAGGTGTGCCCATTTGGAGTAGGTGTGATCTTGTCAGAGGCCATGTCACAGGGGGTGGGCTTTAGGGTTTCAAAAGTCCATGCCAGGCTAGTCTCTCTCTATCCCTTTTCCTCCTTGTGGATAAGAATGTGATTTTATTTCTTTCGAGTTCTCCAGCGCCATATGTGTTGCCATGCTCCCAGTCATGATGCTAATGGACTAAGCTTCTGAAAGTATAAGCAGGCATCCAGTTAAATGCTTTCCTTTATAAGAGTTGCCTTGGTCATGGTGTCTCTTCACAGCAGCAATAGAACAGTGACTAAGACACATGCCAACTAGCCTGATACAGCAGAGCCATTCATAGCGACTGATATGTGCTGCCCTTGTTTCCCCATTGAGGCCACACTAAGGCAACAAATGTTTAGAAGGCTGTCTGATCCAAAAATTCACTGAAGGCATCTATTCATCTTCAAAACTTTCTATCAACTGACAGCTTATTTTGCTGTTTGCTCTACTTTCTTCTTTCTTTGGCTACTCTTGCCATTGTCTGTTGTTCTTTGCGTGATCCCCTTATTTGACAGTGCTTGGTAGACTATAGCACTCATTCGGGTTAACTTTTAAGATCTGTCTTAAAATCTGCTTTCAATTCATTCCCATTTTTTATTGATGCACTATTTTATTAATTTTGTTGTTTGATAACTTATACAAGAATATTGATTACTTTCTGTTTTTCTGTCAACCCTGTGTATCCTCTCCTATCCCTATTCAAAGCTCATGACTTCGGCTGTGTTTTCCGGCCCATTTGGTTTAGGTGGGTGTATCAGTGTGCTTATTTGTTTGGAAGTATGCATTAGAGCCTGCTGGGACTATCAGTAGGTACACAACTCAAGGCAATGATTTAGTCATTCCCTGATTCCATCAGCAGCTAACCCTTTGTCAGCGGAGGTCAGGCTCTCTTTACCCTCTATCTACGCTTGACTGTTGATGTCCTCATTCTTGGCAGACACAGTGCAGCAGGCATCTGTAGCTGCTCTGACTTCATGATTGTAATACTACATCTCGTCCAGAAGATAACATTTCATGGTCCTTCTTTCTATCTTCTTACAATTTTTATGTTCTTGTTTCCTCTCTTCCTCAATGTATCTCCTCCAATCTTAATTAGAAATAGGAGATTATAACAAAAGAGCGTGAATCTCCTTCTCCATAGTAGGGATGCTCACTGATGTGGCTTTGTCCTAGATATTCTCAACCCTCTGTTCCCCTTTCTTAACCCAAGATGGCATCAGCATGTGGACCTGTGAGTGAAGAAGGGCAAGAAGTGAGTGTTGCAGCAGCTAATAGTTCTGCTATGCAAAGAACAAGGTTCCTTGCCTATTTCTGTCTTCTGTTCCTATCACAGCTGTAAGACTCTTCATGGCTGCTTACAGACCCTTTCTGAAAACAGTCAGCTTTCTCGGTTGTCCTGCTGTCCGTGTTCAAGCAGGGAGGTGAAGCTACACTTAAGGTTATCTTCCTCCCACTGGAACAGATTATCCTCAGACATGACAACTGGCTACAAGGATGTATTTGCCCTTTCAGCCTAGCCATGGATGTGCTTCATGTTTATAAGTAAATGTATTTGAATTAATTATAAAAATATATTATAAATTCTGATGAGTACATTTTAATACAGATAATTGCTTGAGTGTTTTCATGGGAGATTCACCAAAAGAAAATTCCAAACTTCAGGAGGTTTTTGTTTTTGGTTTGTGGGTTGAGATGAAAGTTTTCTTTTCCTGGTCTAGGACATACTTCAATGAAAGAATTATTTATCATTACCTATATTATACTTGCAGAGAATCTGAAAGGTTCTTAATTCACTTGACTTTACTTGTCAATTATGTTTGTTTTACCATTGTTCCTTTTTTATGTATACAATGGAGTTAGGGAGTTGAGCAGCACAGCCATGGTAGAAATCGAAGTGTTAGAAAGTAGTAAGGTAATTAGTAACTACATATGGAGAAGACAAAGAAGAGAATGGTACCTCTATGTGTTACAGACATTAACTATTCCTCTTTGGATTGGACCTGGGACTCTTTATAGGGTATGGCTACCCTTGAACCTTGCCATTGTAATTCTCTCTGAAAAGGACTGCAAAGAGTAAGTGGATATCAGAATATTACCAAGTGTAGTAATTACTAACAAGGGATTTGGAGGATGAAGAATAGCATGGTACCTATGATATGTACTGTTGATACTGAAAGTTCCATGCTCTCCTTTATGACAGCTTTACCTATACCTTTGCAGGCTCTGTTTGGAAGAAATTTCAAGGAAGATGCAATCAGTATGTCCACTTTGATCTGAATTCATATTCTCATGATAATTTCAGTGATGTTAACTGTTATACTATCCCTTTATATTGTTTTAAAATTGCCATTGATACTTTAAAAGTAAAAACACACATGCAGTTGAAGTCCCTAAAGTAGACATAGAACAATATGATGCAACCCTTACCTATGCAAATTCTTCTGTCCATCCCATTATTATCTCTTGCACCAAAATTGTTTTGAGACAGGACACATGTATATTAATACCATCCACAACATCATTTATTAGATTTTTGAAAATATGTTATGCAATAATCTGAAAACACTTCTGCAAATATACTAACCAGAAATGAAACAAACCAAACAAGGCATGCCAAAACAAGCCAAAGGAAAAATTTCTCCTCTATACTTTGCCAAACAAGTTTCTCCTTGGGACAGTTACATAACATTACAGTATGTAAGACACAAGCAAAGTGATTTTTAGTTCCATGATTTGATTTTGTTAATTAATCAAACAGAGTACAGCATGACATATGTGTACTCAAAGCTGGTTAGTCAGACACACAGGTAAACAACCTACAGCTTGTGAGTAGCATCTGAGGCAGGTGACTATCTCACAAGGATTGAATCTTCAATCTTGAGATCTGCAGCATACTTTAGACACACAGCTATGGACCTGATCAATCTCGTGAAAACCCCCCTGGTATCCGCTAGAGAATTAGCAATAGAGTTATTCAGTTGATGTGTTTGCACATAGTTTGGTGGACCAGAAATGAAAGAATGTTCTAGAATAGTTGCCACTGATATGCAAAAAGCACCTTGGTTTGTTTTTCTCTGTGTCCCAATTTTAACAAACTTGTAAAGATAGTTTTCTCAGAAATAAGAAGCTACTTGTCTTGCTTTCCTTTGTTTTGAGACAGGGTCTCACTGTATAGCTTCATCTGGTCTGGAACCAGTGACTTAAACTGGCCTGGAATTCATGGAGATGGACATGCATCTGCCTTTGCTTTTCAAGTGCTGGGATCAGAGGAGAAGGTTACCAGGCCAGGCTAGAAGCATTTTAAATTAGAAATGTCTTCTAGAGATGAAATTAAAACATTGATAATATGCACAAACTATTCTCTAGTTTTAGCAGCATTAAGGATCACAATGTTTTTGGTAAATTATGAATCATACAAAAGCATCTCAGACAGAAGGTTAGAGCTGTTCTAATGTAAAAAGATAAGACTTACCTCTGTCTGTATCATAGAGGAAGACAAAACAGTTCCACTCATAGTGATCCAGAAGGCTCAGGAGTGCACCTCTCAATGAAGGCCTTAGCTGCAGTACGAACTGGCTCTCCCCTTCAGTGGGGAAGCTTGGTGTGATGAGGGAGATGTGTAGGGCACTGCAGAACGAGGTCAAGGTGTGCACTGACCTCTTGTCATAGAGTCCAAAAATGGCAAACACTCCTCTAGAATACTGGGAACAGACTGTGGGGGAAAACAGACAGATAATCACTAACTACTATCTAAGACTGGTTACTTTAAATCTACTGTCTATGAAGATTTAAAGGAAAATTGCTTAAATGTTAACAATATGCAATAAAGAGTACAACAAGAGTGTGCATTTGTAGAACAGTAAACTTAAGTCCTTGAGTTTGTCCAATAGCCAAACATTGTGTAAAGGGGTTTAAATGAAAAATCCAGCATTAAGAAGCCAATTCTAATTAAAGAGAAATTTGACTGAAATAAGTAATATATAACCCTCTAAAACATCTCAAATGCTATGCCATGGGCTTTTAAGAATGACAGACATTAAATTTTCTCTATATTTGTTCTTGCCTGAAATCTATAATAATATACTTTGATATTTTTAATAGGAATCAAAGAAACAATTGCCTGCTACAAGGCCTCATGTATTCTTAGACTACATTTGCTAACTTTTTATTTCTGACTTTATAGCAATTTCATCTTTTGTCACAACCTTGAAGTCTTCTTGAATAATGTTTGAAAATAGAAGTTGGTTTTGGGAGGGAAATTATTTTTAGGACATATAATCACCTGAGTGAACTGGAAGCAACTGTATAGCTGTAACCCTAAAACAATCACCCCAAACCCTGACAAGACCTGCCTGGAGAGAGAGGACATCCTCTAGACTCTCAGCGCTTTTATAAGAATATCAAGGCACTGGCATAAAATGAGAGAGACATTTTATATTCCTCTCCAATGGTGTTTTGCTTGCCACTTCATTGATGATTTATGGAACAAACAGGTGACTTTTTCTCATCTACACTTTAAAAGACACAGAACTATAGTCAGGTAGAGACATCAGTCTCTGCACTATTGTGAGTGTGTATGTGTGTGTATACAGCCAAACAAGTCTGCACTGTAAATTCTTGTATGGCAAATTCTTGTTTCTACTAGGGTTAGATAGCAAGCCAGAGAAGTGCTTACCACTATAAAATTTTTACATTTTGGGGTTTTAGGTACTAACATTTTTAAAAAATGATTTTTAATTTGTTCACTTTACATAATGATTGTAGTGCCCTCCCTAGTTGATCCCTCCTCAACACTCCCCTAGTACTCAGAAAGTGGGAGCCCTCCTCCACTATCATCTGACCTCAGCCTATCAAGGCTCATCTGGACTGCCTGCACCCTCTTCCCCTGTGACATGGCAAGGCTGACCCACCAGGGGGAAGTGATCAATGAGTGGGTACCAGGGGCTTTGTCTGAAGTAGCCGGTACTTCCTACTTTATGGGGTCCACAAGGAGTCTATGCTGCCTGTCAACTACATCTAAGTAGGGGATTGAGGTCTTCACCATACATGGTCGTTGGTTGGTGCATCCATGTCTGG
The DNA here is from genome assembly GCF_964271855.1 of Acomys minous. Classification (NCBI taxonomy): domain Eukaryota; kingdom Metazoa; phylum Chordata; class Mammalia; order Rodentia; family Muridae; genus Acomys; species Acomys minous. The sequence goes on from NC_140494.1 coordinate 69,064,946, forward strand.
AGCACCACTCTCACCTGGATTTGTTGGATCCATTGGTCTCCATGTAGAGCTCCTGTGAACTCTGTGTCCTTATATTCCCCAACTCTTCCATTAAGACCCTCTGCACTCTAGCCCTCAGTTTTGCTGTGAGTCTCAGCATCTGCTTCAATCTCTTGCTGGGTGGACTCTTTCAGAGGACCTCTATGACAGGCTTTTGTCTCTGTTCCATCTCTTCAACTGCTTCTGGTATCTGTCTATCCTACTTGCCCTTCTGCATGAAAATTAAGCATTCTCCCAAGTCCTCCTTGTTATGTAGCCTCTTTTAGGTGTATATTGAAGTGTGGGTATCCTGTATCATGCAGCTAATGACTGCTTATAACTGAGTATATACCATGCATGTCTTGTTGGGTTTGGGTTACCTCACTCAGGATGTTCATTTCTAGTTCCATCCATTTGCCTGCAAATTTCAAGATTTCCTTGTTTTGAATAGGTGAATAGTATTCTATTGTGTAAATGTTCCACAGTTTATCCATTCTTCGACTGAGGGACGTCTAAGTTGCTTCTAGATTCTGGTTATTATGAATAAAGCTACTATGAACATAGTTGAGCAAATGTCCTTGTTGTATGATGGAGCATCTTTTGGGTATATGGCCAGGAGTGGTATAGCTGGGTCCTGAGGTAGAGCTCTTCCCAATTTTCTTAGAAAGCTCTAATTTCCAAAGTGGTTGTACAAGTTTGTACTACCACCAGCAATGGAGGAGTGAACCTAATTCTCCACATTCTTGTCAGCATGTGCTGTCACTCTACTTTTTGATCTTTTTTTTAATAAGTATGTATTTTTATTTCACTGGTTGGGTGTAGTGATGAGCATATGAGCTTCTAGGTACAAATCTTTATCTTCAGACTCCACCTCATTAGAGATGATGTTCCCTCTTTCAACAGTCTTTCTTTTCTTTTCTTTTCTTTTTTCTCCTTTATTAATTTATTCTTGTTACATCTCAATGGTTATCCCATCCCTTGTATCCTCCCATTCTTCCCTCCCTCTCATTTTCCCCTTATTCCCCTCCTCTATGACTGTTCCTGAGGGGGATTACCTCCCCCTGTATATGTTCATAGGGTATCAAGTCTCTTCTTTGTAACCTGCTGTCCTTCCTCTGAGTGCCACCAGATCTCCCCCTCCAGGGGACATGGTCAAAGGTGAGGCACCAGAGTATGTGAGAAAGTCATACCCCACTCCCCACTCTACTGTGGAGAGTGTTCTGTCCATTGGCTAGATCTGGGTAGGGGTTTAAGTTTTACTGCCTGTATTGTCATGGCTGGTGCCTTAGTTTGAGCGGGACCCCTGAGCCCAAATCTGCCTATCATAATGTTCTACTTGTAGGCTTCTAGGACCCTCTGGATCCTTCTACTTTGCCTTTCTCCCATGCTTCTCTCGTGGTACATATACACTATGGAATACTACTCAGCTATTAAAAACAAGGAATTCCCAAAATTTGTGGATAAATGGATTGAGCTAGAAATATCATAATGAGTGAGTTAACCCAGAAGCAGAAAGACTCAAATGGTAAATACTCACTTATATCTACATATTAGCCCAAGGGGCATGTCCCACGAAAGCCTTCACTTACCAGGAAACTGAGACAGAGGGGAGGACATTCTACTTTTTGATCTTATCCATTCTGTTGGGTGTAAGGTAGAATCTCAGAGTTGTTTTGATTTGCATGTCCCTGATGACTAGGGATATTGAGCCTTTCTTTACGTGTTTATAGGCCATTTGATAATGTTTTGATGAGAGTTATCTGTTTAGTTATGTATCCCATTTTGAAAATTGGACTATTTGGTCTGGTAGTGTTTAATTTCTTTAGTTCTTTATACATTTCGGATATTTACTTTCTGTCAGATGTAGGGTTGGTGAAGATCTTTTCCCAGTCTGTAGGCTGTTATTTTGTTCTGCTGACAGAGTCCTATGCCTTACAAAGTCTTTTCAGTTGCATGAGGACCTGTTTATTAATTGTTGGTCTTAGAGCTTGAGCTGTAGGTGTTCTGTTCAAGAATTTGTCTCCTGTGCCAATGAGCTCAATGCTTTTCCCCACCTCTTCTTCTACCAGATTTATTGTGTCTTGCTTTTAATCCACTTGCACTTTAGTTTTTCCAGTGTGATAAATAGGAGTTTATTTACATTTGTCTACATGTAGATATCTAGCTAGACCAGCATCATTTGTTGAAGATGCTATCTTTTTTTCAATTTTATGGTTTTGGCTTTTTGTCAACAATCAAGTGTCCATAGGTGTATGGGTTTCTTTCTGGGTCTTCAATCAATTCTATTGATCTACCTGTCTTTTTCTATGCCAGTACCGTGCAGTTTTTAATACTGTTACTCTGTAGTAAAACTTGATATCAGGAATGGAGATTCCTCTGGAAGATCTTTTATTGTACAGGATTCTTAGCTACTTGAATTTTTTTTTACATATGGAGTTTAGAATTGTTCTTTCAAAATCTATAGAGTTGTGTTGGCATTTTTAGGGAAACTGCATTGAGTCTATAGACTGCTTTTGGTAAGATGGCCATTTTTACTATTTTAATCCTAACGATACATGAGTGTGGAAGATCTTCCCATGTTCTGATATATTCTTTAATTTTGTTCCTCACAGACCTGAAGTTTTTTTCATACAAGACTTTCGCTTGCTTGGTTAGATTTATACCAAGATACTTCATGTTTTCTCGTGGCTATTGTGAAGGGTGTGATTTCCCTAATTTTTTTCAATTCAAAGAAATCAATAGTGCTCCTTTATGCAAGAGACAAACAGGCTGAGAAAGAAATTAGTTACTAATTTTAATTGCTAAATTCATTAAGAAACTCAAGGGTAATGAATAACCTAAACATATTCATACAGATGTTGTTTATTAAAAAGTGAAGAATTTAAAACTATTTCTTATTATCTTGTGTGCCTGAGATTATTTCCTGTATTTGTGCATGTCTCTTTATATGTGCCTGGTGCTCACAAAGGCCAGACGAGGGGTTCTGATTCCCTAATACTAGAGTTCCAGATGACTGCAAGATGACTGCTTTTCAGGTAGTGGGAATTGAATCTGAGTCTTCTGCGAATGTAGCAAGTGCTCTTAACTCCCTCAATAAGTAAAGAGACATTTTTTATTAAAAATGTTAAAACTTCCAGAAATATATACTAACATCTTTATTTGTATTGTATAATTTCTGAGATTTCAGAAAATGTAGTATAAAATTAAATAAACTTTAATAAAATCTAGAGATGCTTCTTTTATTTCTGTTCATTTTATCTCATAAAGTTGGGGATAAAGTATAAATGTTATAACAGTAGTATAAAATGAACAGAAAATAGATACTGTTGATGAATTTTGCATGTCATCCACAGTGTAGTTTCAAAAACAATAGGTTTATTAAAAGACCAAAGACTCTGTTTCAGTTGAAAAGTCTAAGATAGAATTGCCATGGAGATATGAGGGGATAATTTCAGACCATATAAATAATCTTAAATCCTAATATTGTTACTGCTTAGCCTATTTAGGACAAATTATTTCCCCCCTTTTTTAAATAATAAAAACAAAAATTATCTCATTATCACAAATGATGAAAATATAATATGCCAATATTCAATGAAAGTATATAAACCTACCATCCTATAAGAATACATGAAAAAAGTAGCATATTTTAAGGTATCGGTTTCTATACATGGTTATAATTTAGATAATTTCACTATTATAAGACACAATAGGAATTCTAAAAAATAAAATAACCCAGTTGATCTTAAGCCAATATGTAATATTTTGAGATGCTATACAGTAGTGAGGAAGATAATCCATCTATAATTCTGTTTTCCTAATCCTGGAAACACACTAGCCATACTCATGATATACCCATATTGATTACTTTGTTTCAGTTTATTTTACTAGGCCTCAACAAATTTAACTACTTTTTAATGTTAGTCACCTACATCTGCCTCCGTTTACTTGCCCATGATATATAATCAGAATTTTTCCTAGCTGTCATTCTGCATCTATTACTCTTACTTTCAAAGCACATTCGCTACATCCCTGTTAACATTGCTTCTGGATGAATTCTGCCACCAGCATATCTTTGCTTATTTATGCTTATAGTGGTTTTCTTTTGCACATTATCCCTTGCTTTAATCTAGAGTCCTGGCCTGGCAGGTGACAATTACTGTGTCTTCAGTGTGTAAGAATAGGCTTTCTTTCAAATGTTCAGTGTTATTATCTTCATGTTAAACCGTGACAATATAGTGCTTGGTTCAGTAGAATTAAATTTAATAGCCTGGTCATTTTCATACATATTATAAATTTAGTTTCAGAAACACTAAATCAAAATTTTCCTTGGTTATCTCTCATACCATCTACTGTTGCTTAGCACATGAATAAGTATTCAAGCTGTATATATTAAAATATATAAATGCAGCATAATGTAATAGAGTAAACTAAGCTTACTAAAATATGTTCTGAATGTAGAAAAAGAAAACCAAATTTAGTTTTTATATAAAATAACAAACAATAATGAATGCATAGTCACTGAGTAGAGGTGATGCAATGAGACTGATACTTTGCGATGTAAACGCTAATTAAAATGAGGTCCACAAGGAAATAATGCAATCATAAGTTTAAGTGAATATTCTGTACTTTGCTTCACTAACGAGATAACTTGGATCATGTATTATGTAAATTAGCCCATAATATAAACACATGGTGATGATCCATTCACTTTTTATCTGATGGTGTGAGTGAATTAAACATGTCTTCTCATCAGGTAGTTGCCCAATTTCATTACACATGCATATTCCAGATAATAAACTAAATCAAATTATGGCATAATTTGTAATTAACTGTAGCTTTATTTCATATTCAAGTTAAATGGCATGATCTTAGCGCAGTGTGTTGCAAGTTAGAAGCCTTGAATTGAGTAGGACATGTCCACAGCAGTGTGGTCCAAGTGAATGCAGTTTGTTCTTCTCATATAATTCTTATCCTTCTCCTTTATCTTCAACTTTTCTTTTTAAGAGCTTTCTCTAAATGTGTTTGCAACTCAGCTTTATTAAGGCAAAAACTTCTGTACTTCGTTTCTTCCATGTCCTCATTAATTGCTCATAGTGTCCTGATTTTGGAGACTTTTTTTTTTTTTTTACAAAATTTTCAGTTCAGCTATCTCTAGGCTTTTCGTCACCTAAATTTCAATAATTTCATCACTAAGCATTCGCTTTTAACTTCTATTTGGGTGGAATTCTCTGACATGTTTTGACGTATTAGATGTACCTTTCAAATGCTTCCCTTACGTAGCTTTCTAACACCATAGCAGCCATAGTCTTCCTTTGTTCACCTGGTATGTATTAACACTGGTTTCTCATTATCCATCTTAGTCTCATCACTTTTCTCAAAAAAGATAAAGTTATTAAAACCTGGAGCTTTAAACATCATACGTTATGGTTTGAATATGAATATGTTTGGATATGAAATGTTCCCCAGGAGCTTATGTGTTTGAACACTTGGTCCTTTGATGGTGGTGCTGATTGGGAAATATTATACAACCTGTAGAACCTGGAGACTGATGGTGAAAGTGGGTTACTGGGGGCACGTTTGGAGATTTCATTGTCCTGACTCACTTCCTTTTCACCCTGCTATTTAAGCGCAGGTGTAATGTGACCCACAGTCTCTTGCTCCTATGTCTTTGTGCTTTCTCAAACATAATAGATGGTACACCTTGATCTGTAAACTAAATTAGTATGTTCTCCCACAAGAAAGAAGCCAGAGGTATCTGGAAGAGTCCAGAGCAGAGAGAAAAAATAGACTTGTCCATGAGAAAATCAGGAGTAGAGCAGAGATATACAAAGGGGTGAGGGGAGAGCAAGAGACAAACAGATGGGCAAAAGACGGCATAGCAGAGGACAAAGAGCGCACGTAGCTGAAGCAAGCTATAGGGAAAACTGAGTACCCCGTGAGCTAGGTTTAGCATAGGAGGGAGTTGAGAAAGGCTAGCATGGACAATGAAGTGTGAAACTCTTCTAGGTACTTATAATACTGAGGAAGCATGGAGATCAGTGATAAGGGAAATGCTTTGTTTTGGTACGGGTGAACCAGGTCCACAAGTTCCTGAATAGTGCTGGCTTTTGTCTAACCACCAGAATGTGGGGAAATGGAGTTTCCTTTGGACCCAACATTGACAAAAGTAATACAATGTCTATAAGCACATACCCATGCCCACCTCAAATTGTACTATGTAATTAAAATCTATCATTTTGTCTGAAGATTGTGTGTCTGTTGTTTTCAAAACTTCTATGACACAGTGTATTACTCCAGATAGTTTGCCACACAAATTCCTTTTATAACAACTTTACAACCTCCACACTTAGAACTGTAGCCTTTCTTCCAGTTAACCTGGGATTTTGGGTTATATGAAGAGTCTACAGACAAAAGAATCAAACTTCTTTTTCAGCCATAGTTAAGTTCCAACCACCACTATATCAGTACGAATAATGTTAAAAATTGTTAAGCAATAACATTATCAATTACTAAGTACTAGTATTTACTGTCCTACTTAAGTGTCTATAATATAGAGATAATAATTGAAATATAAAATTACAAACAATACTAATAATGAAACTGATATAATAAAGATTGGGATCATTGATTATATAAAAACAAGTGTCAATAAAAGTCTATGCATATATTTGTTGTTTTCTAGAGTGATCTTAGAGGTGGAAAAAATAATAGGATGTCTACTGCCACTGACTACCCAGCAGAAACAAACAGTAAAACCCTATTATCAAAGACACTACAAGGATTAGCTGCAGGTCATGGGAATATAAAGCTGGAGCTAAACAGCATTGCTTTTCCCTGCTAATGATCTTCTGGATGTGCTGAGCCGTTGAAACTAATACACATAACTCTAGACTCCCATGTTCTCTTTTTCCAGTGTTACAGTTGCACACATGTTTAGTCAGTTTAAACTCTTTGCATTCTCTTTCACCCACTCCTATCATCTTCAGTCCTTGGTAATTTGTCCCTACCTTATATGTAGTTCACATCCTTGCTTCAGTTTTAGTAGAGTTCTACCTGTGGTCATTTAAATAAGCCCCTTTGTCAGAAAGAAAATGCTCCATAGTAATTTTGCTAGAGACGTTATTATTTTATCAGCATTGCACTGAAATAAAATTAACTTTATTTTATTTATTTATTATAAGTATACTAGCTTTATGAATACTACTATGATTAGAAATTACATGTAGCAAGCATATCTCATACATATTTACAAACAATTAATTATTTTCAACAATGATGTACCATCAAGAAAAAAATCTGCCTATTAATATCAGAGAGGGGGTATATTTTTCTTAGCTAACAGAAATAGAATGTATTATATATAATATTTATGGGAAAAAGATTAGTTAGCTGCCTGAAGAGAAGTAGATAATCATACAATATGTTTGTACTCCTAAGACTACAAGAATAGTGCTGAGACATCTTATTCATTACTATGGTTATGACAGGTTCATCTCATGTTAATGGTATTTACGGCAAACTAAAAGTTTCTACATCAGAAAGAACAATTCGTACAAGACATTAATGGTCCTGTTCTTGTGTTGTTCCCTCCCTAGTGTGGAGTCATTACTGTAAACACAGTACACCTCTTGTGCTCTTTTTTCTTTATTCCTTTACCTGGTGGCCATAATAATGTTGCTAGAAATTCAAGAGCTGAGTTTACTCTTTTACTTTTTTGGCTTTGAAAACCTGATATTTCTTATTGCTTGTGAAATTCAGAGGGATTGAATAACCTTTGTAACACTTGTTGCCACCAAAAGTGGTTGGTAGAAAAAATTCGCAATTTGTAGCATCTAGTTTTAACTGTGTATAGGAGAGAGAAGAAGTTCAAGAATGTTTGTGGGAGGATTGGGAAATATGGCAAAGTATAATAGTATGCACATTGTAAAATCTCAGAAGAATATCAATAATTGTGCATACTAACAACAATAAATTCAAATTTTAAAATAAATAAGTATAAAGGTAGAGGACAAAATTACAATTTCTTTTATAAAGATATTTGTATGTTGCAAAAAGTCATTATGCATATTGCATCATTGATTATGGTTATTATTGTCATTTTGTAAGAAAAATCCTCAGTTACTATTAGATTAAAAAAGATATGGGAAAAAAGCATGGATAAAAAAGAGATGGATTGTAGAAAATTAGCTAGCATTTTAAATGATGTTTCCCTTTCTTTCAATCTAGTCCACAAGGTTCCTGTACCAATATTTTGTTTTCTATTATTAAAATTAATCATTTATTCTTCTTTAAATTTATCTGTATAACAACATAAGCTTAGGTGTGGCCTACAACTGGAAATTCTGTCAAAATGATGGAATCAATAAAACCTTGTGGTGCTACAGGAAAGCGGATCCAGAACTAACAGGGCAGTATATGACATGTTATCTCCCAGGATCTGGGGAACAAGAAGAGAGGAAAATAGAGAAGACAAAACTATGGGGAATATTTGAACATGAATAACCAAGGTTTACATTTCTCAGCATAGACATAATGATTTCTTGGTTGAGGGAAGCATTCACAAGGTAGTGAGACCAGCTTTCCTTCCTGTGGTGGAAGAAGGTATTGCACAGAAAGTGGCTTTGACACCCCACTCATTTTTTATCCAACAAATGCTTATTTACTGCCTGGTTTGTTTCCATCACTGTAAAACTTTTTGAATAAATTTCAATGAGTATAATATTTTCCGAAGAAGGAGCTCACAGCCTAGGGGACAAGATAAAGATGAGAACTCATGCCTAGAGACATAAAGCCAACTACAGAAATAGACAAAGGATATTATGAAGCATAGAAAATGTAATCGGTATGCAGTGCAGAGATTGTTCTTGGGACATACTTAGGAGTTGGACAAGAGAACTCAGTGGAAAATTGATAGGATGAGTGAATATAAGAAGAAATGTTGCATCATGCTTTTTTTTTTTTTTTTTGCTTTTTTTGAGTGAATGTATATACAGCTATCACCGGACCTTGGGTGATAGATAGCTTACAAATATTTTGTTTGAGTATAATGGGAGAAGTATAGCTTCATAAGGAAAACAATAAGTGCTTTTGTGAATATGTTGAACTTAAAGTGTCAATTTTCTTTTTTTTTTTTTTTTTGGTTTTTGTGAGACAGGGTTTCTCTGTGTAGCCTTGGCTGTCCTGGACTCTCTTTGTAGACCAGGCTGGCCTCGAACTTACAGCGATCCGCCTGCCTCTGCCTCCCGAGTGCGGGGATTAAAGGCGTGCGCCACCACGCCCGGCTAAAGTGTCAATTTTCAAGTAGGTAACTGCATATACAAATGTGAGGCAAGGGAAAATAAGAAATGAGAAAGCAGACTCACTGTACAGAGATGGGAAGAAGTGATGATGAAGTGAAGATGCAGGAAGAACGTTCAAAGACACGCAAGCCTGAAACTAGGAACGTGGGAATAAATCGCTTCAAAATGAGAGTGAAGCATGAAACCTGGATGAAATTAAAGAGGACATTTCAGAGAGTGAAATGCCAGCAGTTCAAATGCTATCAATAAATATTTTGCAGATCCACACCTGAGAATTTCCTCTCAGAGGTCGATGAGCTCCTTTTTCAGCTCTGCAAAATTGTTGTTCATGTTATAATGTTGTTTAAAAGACCACAAGCATATAGTGATATTTTGTGTGAGGTCTCTGCCTGCATTTCTATTTTTATTGAAATAACATTGAAAGCTGTTTCATAGATTCTAAACTTACTAATCAAATGCTTATATACAAATGGTTGAATTACAACATATTGTTTTGGAAATGGGCTCACAGTATGGGCATGTGGTATACAGACACACATAAGCATACCCATATGTGCATGCACATAAACATAAACACACAAATATCACTAAATCAAAGAAAACATTATGAAAAAGCTTGTTTTGATGGCACACTTCTGTAATTCTAGCACTAGTAAAGCTGAGGCAGAAGCATCACAAGTTTGAGGCCAGCTTGAGTTACAGAGCGAGACACCTCTTGGGGGAAAAACATAACCCAGAACCATAATATACATATATAAAATTATTAAAGAAAATAAAAAACAAAACCTAAACAATAAAAAGTTCCTAAATAAAAAAGTTGGGAAAAAAGGCACACAATAAAGTGAAAATTAAAAACAATGAACTGAAAGATTCAGTGAATATGTTGAGGTGACAAGATTTGAAACTGGGACACAACAGTAATGTAGAAACTAAGAATTTCTACCAGGCACAGCATTAGGAACTTGAGCAAAGGGAATGTAAGTGAGAGGTTGGCATGCCAGAGTTCACCATTATCTTTGAACATAGTCTCCTTTTAGACCCCCTATACTCTCTCCTGGGTTCCATTTAATTTAAAAGGTGACATTCAATTGTCTTTGCTTTCATGTACCTATCTCATGAGTTTTTTTAAAACAGAGAACAGCATGCTAGCATACATACCTTTTTGGTTTTTAGACAACTTATTTGATTTGATTTTTAAGCCCCACTTAAGTTTCCAAAGTTAATAACCAGGAATTTGTTCTTTTCTTCCATATGAGGGTCAGATTTAAATATTAATAGTTTATTTGACACCTTGTTTGGTTATCTATTTGCGACCAAACGCGCAGATTGGCAGGTGGGTACATAGAACTCTTCACCTCTTAGGCCAATTCTTCTTTTACTCCATTCTTGTAAAAAGGAATAAAGGTCTGCCAACACATTTTCTTCTTTTCCATCATGTAGGTCCTGAGCCAACCTTGTCAGCTATTCATTCAAATATATAAAATATCTACATTCTTTCCTCTATAAAAATGTTTCCATCATCTTGTCTAGTTGAATATGAGAATCTTCTAGACAAGCTTTCTGTTTCTTTCTCCTCATTACTGTCTGGAGAACAAAGGATATAGGTAAGATTGCACTCTGTGCCTACTTAAAATGCTTGTAACTTTCCCCTATATTTATAGCAATATAGGTAAGACATAGGGGGATATAGTCTTCTCTTTCTGAGATTTACTAATCTCTAATCTCACTTGGAGTACTTACAGCAGCTCTCCCTACATTTCTCATGACAAGATTATTCACTATTATTTTTATTTTCTATATCCAAAATATATTCAACTTTCATTTACTTATTTTATATTTTGAGATTATGATTTGTTTAAATTACATTTATACCTGCCCTCTCTCAGCCTCTTTTTTTTTACTCTTGTTTATATGTATGCATGTAATTTACATATATACATGGGATAACAATATATTTATATATTAATATATATCCATATTTGCACCCTGTCTCTTCTTTCATGAGAAACATCAGCTATCCTGGGCCTCTTTCAGGATCTCTGTGCCATAAGCTTCTACAGTTCTACCCAATCACATAAATTTTATTTTCTTTGTAGTTCCCTTTACCCATTGAAATTACTTATCTGCTTGTTTTTCAAATAATCTCAAGGATATAGAATTCAAATATAAGATTATCCCACACACATTATATATATATATAACATATATTCTAATATGAGGTATTGTTCCCATCCAACGCAATCATAATAGAAGGTTTAATTCCACCCTTGAAAGTGGTGCTGCAGGATATTGAGGATATTTAAGTAATAAAACCTAGTTGTTGAACAAATCATGGCCATGTCAAATACTAGTCTATTTTTAATCACAAGGTTATATATCCTAGGTTTAACAGATAGATATGACTTTTAGATATATAAGGAGAAATAGTTAAATAAGGTCTTCAAAAGCCTCAGAGACCAACAGAATATGGCACTTAAAGATATTTTTATTATTGTAAAGATTATTTGACAACAAGACAAGTCCTGGCAACTCCCAGCCTACATCAAAGATGATGATGAACATCAAAGAACCTCCTTATGGAGTTAGCTTCAAATGTGGCAAACAAGCCACTGGGCAAAGTGTTCTCATTTCTGCCACAGACAGAATTCTGCCTAAAAATGGGCAAAAAGGTAGATAGATACCTTCATCCAAGCTAGAGTCAACGGCCAAACTCTGCCAAGACAGGGTAAGCAAGTACTCAATAGTTCCTGTCTTGCAAATATGTCAGTCAGATATACTGGGATAGAAGGCTGAAGATGATGCTCCAATGTTATAGAGAGTTCTGGGTGACTGACTGTTCAGGCAGGAAACTGTCTCAGTCATTTTTCAATTTGGAAGCTGCTAAACTGCACTTCTGGTTCATTCAGGTAATTAAGTTTTATTCCTTCTCAAGTCTCTGATGGTCTTGAAGACCAGATAGTTTAATTTTACAATTAAGCTTAGTTGTTTAGTAGTTAATATTTTTTTAGATCTATATAGATGCTTTAAGTTAATAGATATGAGATATGATATGACAGAGATTGATGTTCATTCAAAATTTTAGACTCAACAAGATAGGAAATATGTTTACTTCAAGATAGTCAATTACAAATAGCTAAATCACTAGTAATGTAACATTTACAAAATTCTTGATTGTTTCATGGTTCTTCTTGCTGTACATAGTTTATTTTATTTATGTGTAGCAATATAAATGTATATGTTAAAAACGAAATATAATAAAAATGGAAAAAAATCTCCAGGATAATATATGTCTCAAATGGGACCTCATGAGGCTGAGAAGCTTCTGTAAGGCAGGAGACACTGTCAAGAGAACAAAGCAACAGCCTACAAACTGGGAAAAGATCTTCACCAACCCTACATCTGACAAAGGTCTAATATCCAAAATATATAAAGAGCTCAAGAAATTAAACACCACCGAACCTAATAATCCAATTGAGAAATGGGGCTTGGAACTAAACAGAGAATTCTCAACAGAGGAATATCAAATGGCTGAGAAACACTTAAAGAAGTACTCAACCTCCTTAATCATCAGGGAAATGCAAATCAAAACAACTCTGAGATTCCATCTTACACCCATCAGAATGGCTAAGATAAAAAATTCAAGTGACACCACATGCTGGCGAGGATGTGAAGAGAGAGGAACACTCCTTCATTGCTGGTGGGAATGCAAACTAGTACAACCACTTTGGAAATCTATCTGGTGCTATCTCAGAAAAATGGGAATAAGGCTTCCTCAAGACCCAGCTATTACACTCCTTGGAATATACCCAGAAGATGCTCCAGCACACAACAAGAAAATTTGCTCAACCATGTTCATAGCAGCCTTATTCATAATAGCCAGATCATGGAAACAGCCTAAGTGTCCATCAGTAGAAGAATGGATAAAGAAACTGTGGTACATATACACTATGGAATACTATTCAGCTATTAAAAACAAGGAATTCCTGAAATTTGTGGATAAATGGATTGATCTAGAAATGATCATAATGAGTGAGTTAACCCAGAAGCAGAAAGACTCAGATGGTATATACTCACTTATATCTGCATATTAGCCCAAGGGGCATGTCCCACGAAAGCCTTCACTTACCAGGAAACTGAGACAGAGGGAAGGACATTCTAGTGGGACTCTAGATGAGAGAAGCATGGGAGAATGGCAAAATAGAAGGATCCAGAGGGTCCTAGAAGCCTACAAGTAGAACATTATGATAGGCAGATTTAGGCCTAGGGGTCCCGCTCAAACTAAGGCACCATCCAAGGACAATACAGGCGGTAAACCTTAAATCCCTACCCAGATCTAGACAATGGACAGAACACTCTCCACAGTTGAGTGGAGAGTGGGATATTACTTTCTCATATACTCTGGTGCCTCACCTTTGACCATGTCCCCTGGAGTGGGAGACCTGGTGGCACTCAGAGGAAGGACAGCAGGTTACCAAAAAGAGACTTGATACCCTATGAACATATACAGGGGGAGGTAATCCCCCTCAGGAACAGTCATAAGGGAGGGGAATAAGGGGAAAATGGGAGGGAGGGAAGAATGGGAGGATACAAGGGATGGGATAACCATTGAGATGTAACAAGAATAAATTAATAAAGTAAAAAAAAAATAAAAAAGAAAAAAATATATGTCTCACATGTAGAAAAATCTTGACTGTCTCTCTCTCTGTTGTGTGAGTAGCTCTAAGTTTGGCAATCCAAACACTAAATATTTGTTGATGAGTAAAGTCAACATTTCTGGTAAGCCAATAAAGAATGGAGTAGAAATGTATAAGTTGTCTGCTTCAAATGCATAAAAAAAAGAACCTTCCATTGCTCTTTGAGTTGGTTCTCTCAACTAATTCCCATTTCTAGAGTCTTTTCTAGTATCTAACAGTCTCTATGTGTGTTTCTCTTTTTCTTTTGACTTTAATCGACTCATCACTAATATTTAATTAAAGCTCAGTTTTGGAAATTTGCTAGCTATTATGACACATAAATCTAATGAATCCTTCTGAGCAAAACAATCATAACTCTTTTGGATTGGTTAATAATTTAAACTCAGGTAATGAGGAATCTTCTTCACAATGGACAGGAACTGTGTGGTGTGTGTGTATATATATATATATATATATACATATACATATACATGTATTTCCAATATATATGTACATATATATTATGAACACATACATATATATATGGGTATGTACATTTAATGAGGGAAACATTATAATGTTATTTTCATATTCATTATTTTCATTAGTTGGGATGTAATGAGGTTTTCAGCACAGTGTGCAGACTGGAACAGAGTATCAAATGGTAGTAATTCCAGGATCAGACATCCATCCAAAAGCTTTTTAAGATCTCTTGTTCCTGGAAGGCCTTGGTTATTTCTGTTCACTTTTTATTTACCTAGTCCTACTGGTTAATGTTAAAAATCTTGTTATGTGTCTTTCTTTCCATAAAGATTTTCATGAACTATGTGAATAAACATAAGTTCTCTTAAAATGCTAACAGAATATTTCAGAAATTCATAAAGTCAAGCTAAAGTGATTCAATAATCTTTGCTCTTTCTCTGGCTTTCTTTTTTGATGTTCACATGACAAGCTCTTCATGTTTAGACTTGGAAAAACTCTCAATCAGATAGTAGAAAAAGCATGCTGGGCTAAAATTCATTAATTTATATCCTTAAGGCATTGTCATAGGTTATTAATTTATCAGTGTCATTTTTCTTTAGATTCTAAATGGTGAGTTTGCTACAGTACAGAAAGTAACTGAATTAATTATCACCAATGACATGTTGAAATGCAAATTGCACAAAAATATTTCATTTAAAATGTATCACAATTGCGGACTTTCAGTCTCTGGAATGTCTTCCTGGAAGCTGTTTTGGATAACACTATTAGAGAGCAGGGATGCAATCATAAGCTAGCACTTGAACTGCCCTGCTTATGTTGCCCTTCTAGTTTTATGATATCTCAGCCGGAAAGCACATTTCAGTTCTAAATTAAACTAATTGAGAGCTCAGTAAAAATATACAGGGTTGCACATTTCTTTCCAGAGTCAATTCCTCATAATGGAGACACATTTTGCTTCTAAAACCCCTAAAGGAAAGAGGAAAATGCTCTTTGAAGCACTCAGGAGGAACAGCAAGATACCATTTAGGGTAAAGACGGCTTCCTTAGCAGTAATTTAGAAGCTGCAAAGATTGTATCATTCTTTATACTGCTAATATATAACAATAGAGGAACCAAACAAGGAGGACTCGGCAACCAGGAATATGAGAGATGATAAAGGAGCCAGGCTCTAACATGCATATAAATCAAAATAGAGGTACTTGCTTCTAGTCAATTTCTAGTCATAGCTAAACAAAGTACCATATAGAAAACTGAGGCATCCAGTGATTTGCTGTTTATGATTCAAGTTTGTATAATTTGCTGTTATCTTCTAGTGACTTCTTAATGGAAGTTTTTAATTATCACTATATTTTGTACTGTGTGACTCAATTTCATGCTAGGAAAAACTGTTTCAAAAGTATAAATAATATACGAAAGCTTTTATTCATTAGACAGGAAAGAGGCATCTTTCTAAAATCATTTAACTGCATTTGGGAAGTGGAAAACTTCAGTTAAAAATGCAGAAGGATTCTAGGACCCTCTGGATCCTTCTACTTTGCCATTCTCCCATGCTTCTCTCATCTAGAGTCCCAATAGGATGTCCTCCCCTCTGTCTCAGTGTCCTGGTAATTGAAGGCTTTCTTGGGACATGCCCCTTGGGCTAATATGCAGATATAAGTGAGTATATACCATTTGAGTCTTTCTGCTTCTGGGTAACACTTCTAGTTCAATACATTTATCCACAAATTTTGGGAATTCCTTGTTTTTAATAGCTGAATAGTATTCCATAGTGTATATGTACCACAGTTTCTTTATCCATTCTTCTACTGATGGACACTTAGGCTGTTTCCATGTTCTGGCTATTATGAATAAGGCTGCTATGAACATGGTTGAGCAAATTTTCTTGTTGTATGCTGGAGCATCTTCTGGGTATATTCCAAGGAGTAGAATAGCTGGGTCTTGAGGAAGCCCTATTCCCATTTTCTGAGATAGCATCAGATAGAACATTATGATAGGCAGATTAGGGCCCAGGGGTCCCGCTCAAACTAAGGCACCAGCCAAGGACAATACAGGCAGTAAAATTTAAACCCCTACACAGATCTAGCCAATGGACAGAACATTCTCCAGAGTTGAGTGGAGAGTGGGATATGACTTTCTCACATACTCTGGTGCCTCACATTTGACCATGTCCCCTGGAGGGGGAGACCTGGTGGCACTCAGAGGAAGGACAGCAGGTTACAAAGAAGAGACTTGATACCCTATGAGCATATACAGGGGGAGGTAATCCCCCTCAGGAACAGTCATAGGGGAGGGGAATAAGGGGAAAATGGGAGGGAGGGAAGAATGGGAGGATACAAGGGATGGGATAACCATTGAGATGTAACAAGAATAAATTAATAAAAAAAAAGAAGAAAAAAAGAAAAAATGCAGAAGGAAAATATTGGGCAGATATCTGAGTGTGTTGTAGAAACTGTTTTCTAATGAATGTAACACTTCTGGGAAAGTGTTACCACTTATTTTGGATACAGAATTGTTGGCACTTTACCAATATCTGTTTGTAGTACTCGATATAACAGTGCCTGTTTTAGTCATTGTTCTTTTTGTCTTTGGTGTCTAATATAAGATTGGGCTTAGAGTTGGTGATCAATAAATGCAAAATGCATAACTGAAACAATTGGGGACACAGAGGAAGTGCATGTGTCAAAGGCATCTGACATGTATGAAGATATTGGGCTTAATTAATGCATTGAATGAATAACATGATTTAAGTTAGGAAGACTAATTTCTAGGCAACATAACTGGAATTCAGAGTTTATATGCTCTCATGGGATCACTTGCTTCATTACAAGTCTCTAGTGTCATAAACAGAAGAGAGAAATATTCAGGTAGTTAGCCTGGGAAGTGAGAAAAGCAACAAATTGTTGCATTGCTACTGTGTACCAGGCTTTGTAATAGTCTTTTTTCTTAATTCATTAAATTACTTACAGGTTACCTGCATTTGTTTTTAAACCATAATATTTGATAAAATGATTGAAGTAATTTAATCTCCCACATATAAATAAGGAAACTGGATTTAAAATCAGTTTATGCTCATTCCTCTCCATCACTTGAAAAGAAAACAAGAGCCTAAGTGCTTCTTTCTTACTGGCCTGATGAGGGGATTTCCACTGCTGTGCTTTTATTGCAGTGGAAGTGATGCTACAAGAATACTTAACCGGCAAAGGGACAGTGGTGAGTCTGAAGGGATTATGGAAAGCTGGATTCCTGTTAAGAAGCCACTTCTCAAGGTAAACTGACTTTCTGCTGTTGGTTTACAAAGCACAAACATACACAACTGAAGCCAATGTGTTTGCTGTAGCAGTGTCTCAAGACTTCTCATTTGTAACTGTGCCTTGGTAAATCATCCTCCATAATGTACTAGAAGATAATTTATTTTTTATTTTCTTTTGCTTTTTAAAAAAATATTTTGGTATTTTATTTTATTGGTATTTATTTTAATTTTGGTGTTATTTAACATCTTTTATTTACACAGCACACAATTATACCATTTACCAAAACACCATATACTCTGTTACTGGCTAGTCAAAGATATAGAGGTTCCAAGGTTTACAAAAACCACAAGTCATTGTGTTACTAGTGAATTAAAGAAAGGCTTCAGGTCCAGGCCTAACCTACAGCCAACTCCTCTTAAATTGGGGGGACTACTTGTAGCAGATAGTCATAACTGCAGACTAATGTGGAAAAAGCATTCCAGTTGCTGGCTTCCAAAACTGAGTCATCAAAACACAAATCAGGCAGCTCAGGTGAGGGCCTCTTCCCTCTCTTTGATTTGAAGGATATAAACTACAATTACAGGAGATAACTGTGGCTAGTGTGCAAGCAGGACAGTTTTCAACAGATACTGCCAAAACAAGCAGAGTCATTTTGAATCACAAAAACCGAGGCACAAAAGTTCACTCTATAAATTGGAAAGACTAGTGGAGTACTGGCAGACCTGCTGCTAGCAAATTTAATTAAGTTGAAGAAGACACGTGCCCTAGCATAGGATGGGGGGCAGCAGAAAATATCACTTTGGAGGATGGGGAGCTCACTTTGTTTGTTTGGTTATTCACTCTACATCTCGATCATGACCCTCCTCCATTTTCCCCTCCCCGCTCCTTCAGGCAGAAAAAGGCAGACCCCCACCAGCCCACAGAAGCACATTTTTAGTAAACTAATAATTTTCAGCATATCTTTTAATCAAGTAATTTTGCTTTAACTAAGGGTCACACTGTCAGTGAATAATGCTTAAATTTAGAAAACAAACTCGTGTGTTAATATGTATTAATGGTAGGAAGAAATATTTAGCCAATACTTTCCCAGATTAATTGGGGGAACTCAAACCCAGGATTTTTACTTCAAGCTAGACATCCCTTGTTAAATGCATAAACATATGAAAATCGCTATTTTTATATACGCCAATCAATAATAAATTATAGCTAGGACATACAAAAACATATTTTAACTACTAACAAACTACTACACTAACTATACCTATATTATCAAATAAAGTATGTTTAAAGGTATCATAATATACATGGACCATATTGCTTCAAGAAATTTTTAATGAATATTATTTTTTCTACTAATAAAAATAAAGTGTAGACAGATGGAGGGGGGAGAACTATCTTTTATATAATCTTGTGTCAGGAGCAGAGTCTCTGATGCACTGGGATTCTCACTCATCTACACACCATATTATAATGGTGACAAGTTCTCTTATGAACCAACCAGTTTCCAGTGAAGGATAAATACAATGACCTTCCCCCGTGGGCTGTGCTGCCTTTACTGTCCTTTGGAAGAAAATAGAGCAACACCTTTGATTGGTTCTAACTTATGTTTAAGGTGTCTCCTGAAAAGTTAGCAATTTGCATTCTTAATGAAGGAGGTGAGAGGAAAGAATCCATTTTCACAGAGACAGTAACATTTCACTGAGTTGTACTTGTTCATTCCAAAGCCAGGGAGGAAAGAAGGATAGGGTGAATAGACAGTCACCATTTCTGGGCTTCTGTTTCTGGCCCTGATATTTACGAGTATATCATGTCACATAGATGGACACTGGCCACAGGCACACAAAAACTCCTCATGATATTTTGAACCATCAATTTAAGATTTAAAATGGAAACAAAAACCTTTAAAAGGAAATTTTAGAAAATATTAAATATCTCAAGAATATAAGTTTAAGAAGATAATTTCTAGTTCACTGTGACTTGGTGGAAATGTTTTTTAAAAGCACCTGTTTTAGTTACTTCATGTATAAAAACAGATGTTAAGGCATTTTCCTTCTACTATATATATCAGAACTAGAATCTGATATTAGAAAAGATCATCCAAATCAGAATTAAATCATGGCTGAATTAATTGCATTCTGGGATGCATTGTTTTGCCTATTTTCAAGTTCCAAGAACAATAATCAACATTTGGGTGGCAAAGTACAATGGAAGACACAAAGCCAGAATAACGACCCAGTCCTGTTATATTCTTCTATTGGTTGTATTTGTAAGTCAGCATTTAATTTGTCAGGAAATATTTCCACAATTTATATGGTGAAAATAAATTCTGATTTATAAAGTTCTGGTTTGCTCCAAATTATTGGGGTTTTACAGAATTGAAGTTGTGTTTTTATTTTCTGTAATGCCAAATTATTATTATTCAAATACTATTATTAATAAATTTTTGTGACTGTACAAAAGTGTGTTTTGATGAAAATACAAATGTTTTCAGGCTTTAGAACTCCTAACTGGATCTGACTTAGTGTAATTGCTATAGTCACAACTTTCTACGCATGAAAAGCTGAAGTATGCAGAGTTCCTAATTACCCTAAAATTGAATTTTTGCCTTACAACTTTTATATTTCTTTGAATAGTCAGGATTCTATAGAACCAAGGAAATCAAGACTTATATTAGAATATTGACTTTTGAAAATAAGATACATTGAAGTGTATATATCTCAGTAAATAACATGAAAAATTTTAAAATATTTTTCCAAAGTAAAATAAATCATGCATTGTTTGATTATATAAAGCAACTATGTCAGATATTAAAAAGACCAACAAATATGCTTATTGTATCGAACAATATACAAGAATGTTTTTTGATTTTTTACTTAATTTATTTAAATTATATCTCAATTGTTATCCCTTTACTTGTATCTCCCAGTTCCCCCCCCCCAACTCCCTCTTTCACCCTATTCCCTTCCTCTAGGTCTGTGACAGAACAGGATCTCCTCCCCCATCATAGGATCACAGTCTATCAGGTCTCATCTTGGTAGCCTATTGATCCTTCCCCTGAGTGCTACCAGGCTTCCCTGCCAAGTGAAAATGGTCAAATATGGAGCCCCAGAGTTCATGTCAGAGTCAGCCCCAACTCTTCATGTACCTGTGGGAAATGTGCTGTCTATTGGCTGAATCTGAACAGAGGGTTACTGCAAGCATTCTCCTTGGTGCAGTAGTTTGAGCAGACACCCCTTGCAAGCCTTGATGGTCTCCCTGTAGGGTTCTATCACCCTCTGGATCCTTCTATTTCCCCATTCTCACATTCCTCTCTCACCTAGAATCCCAATAGGAAGTCCCAACATCTATCCCAATCTCCTACTAAGTGAAGACTGTCAAGGGACATCCCTTTTGGGCTAGTGTCCAATTACAAGTGAGTATATACCATATGTATCTTTCTGGGTTGGGATTAACTTACTCAGGATGATCATTTATAGCTCCATCCATTTGCCCACCAATTTCCTTGTTTTTAATAGCTGACCACAGTTTCTTTATCATTCTTTGACTGAGGGACATCTTAGTTGTTTCCAGATTCTGGCTATTACAAATAAGGCTGCTATTGATAATGGTTGAACTTATGTCCTTGTTGTGTGGTGGAACATCTTTTGGGTATATTTCAAGGAATAGAGTAGCTGGGTCTTGAAGTAGACTTATACTCAGTTTTCTGAGGAAGTGCCAGATAGTTTCCAAACTGGTTTTACAAGTTTGCACTCCCACCAGCAATGAAATAGTGTTTCCCTTTCTTCACATCCTTGCCAGCATGTGCTGTCACTTCATTTTTTTATCTTAGCCATTCTGATGGGTATAAGATGGATCTCAGAGTTTTTTTATTTTATTTGCATTTCTCTGATGACTAAGGGCATTGAACATTTCTTTAAGTGTTTCTCAACCATTCAGTGTTCCACTGTTGATAATTCTCTAGTTCTGAATGCCAGTACTTAATTGGGTTATTTTATTTGGTGATATTTAATTTCTTGAGTTCTTTATATATTTTGGATATTAGTCTTTTGTCAGATGTAGGGTTGGTGAAGATCTTTTCCCAATCTGTAGGTTGTCACTTTGGTTGATGGTGTCTTCTGCCTTATAGAAGGTTCTCAGCATCACGAGGTCCCATTTATTAATTGTTGATCTTAGAGCCTGGCTGGGCTGTTGGTGTTCTGTTCAGGAAATTGTCTCCTGTGCCAGCGAGTTCCAGGGTCTTCTCCACTTTTTCTTCTAACTGACTTAGTGTCTCTGGTTTTATGCTCAGGTCTTTAATTCACTTAGAGTTGAATTTGTGTATGGTGGTGAATATGGATCTACTTGCGTTTTTCTACATGTAGACACCCAGTTAAACCAGCACCATTTATTGATTATACTATCCTTTTTCCAATGAATAGATTTGGCTTCTTTATCAAAAATCAAGTGTCCATAGGTGTGTGTATTGATTTCTGGGTCTTCGATTCAATTCATTTGATCAACCAGCCAATTGCTGTTACTGTTCCTCTATAATACAGCTTGAGATCAGATAAGGAGATTCCTCTAGAGGATTTTTTATTGTATAGGATTGTTTTAACTATTTTTTCCATATGAAGTTGAGAATTGATCATTCATTGTTTTTAAAAGTATTATGTAAGTATTTTGATAGGGATTGCATTGAATCTGTAACTTGCTTTTGGTAAGATGGCCATTTTTACTCTGTTAATTCTCCAGATCCATGAACAAGTGAGATCTTTCCATCTGCTGATGTCTGCTTTGATCTCCTTCGTCAGAGATTTGAAGTTTTTTCCAAACAAGACTTTCATGTTCACTTTCTTGGTTAGGGTTACTCCTAGATACTTGATATTGCTTGTGGCTATTGTGAAGAGTTTCTTCCAAATTTCTTTCTCAGCACAATTGTTACTTGTATACAGGAAGGCTGCTGACTTTTAAAGTTAATTTTGTATCCACTCACTTTGCTGAAGGTGTTTATCAGCTGTAAGAGTTCTCTGGTAGAACTTTGGGAGTCACTTATGTACACTATCATATCATCTGCAAAAAGGGATAATTTGACATCCTCCTTTCCCATTTGGACCCCCTTGATCTTGATCTCCTTTTGTTGTCTTATTGCTCTAGCTAGTACTTCAAGAACTATGTTGCAGAGATGTGGAGAAAGTAGGCAGCCTTGTCTGGCCCCTGATTTTAGATGACTTTCCTTGAGTTTCCGTCCATTTAATTTGATGTTGGCTATTGGTTTGCTTTTTATAGCCAATATGTGCCATGTACCCCCTGATATTTCCAAAACTAAACATGAATGGGTGTTGGATTTTGTCCAATGCTTTTTTGGTATCTAAGGAAATAATCATATGGTTTTTTTTTTTCAGTTTTTTTACATGGTGGATTACATTGATGGATTTCTGTGTACTGAACTATCCGTGCATGTCTGGAATGAAGCCTACTTGGTCATGGTGAATGATATCTTTGATGTGTTCTTGGATTCAGTTGGCAAATATTTTATTGGGTATTTTTGCATCAATGTTCATAAGAGAAATGGGTCTGAAATTCTCTTTCTTTGTTGAGTCTTTGTGAGGTTTAGGTGCCAAAGTGCTTGTGGCCTCATAGAATTAGTTTGGTAATGTTCCATCCGTTTCTATTTTGTGGAGTAGCTTGAAGAGTATTGGAATTATCTCATCTTTGAAGGTCTGGTAGAACTCTGCACTGAAACCATATGGCCCTGGGCTTTTATTGTTGGGAGACTTTTACTGACTGCTTCTATTTCTGTAGTAGAAACAGGATTATTTCATTTGTTTATGTGATCCTGATTAGATTTTGGCAAGTGGAATCAAGAAAACTGTCCATTTCCCTTAGATTTTCAAAATCTGTAGCATATATGCCTTTAAAGTAGAATCTTATGATTATTTTTATTTCTTCAGTGTCTGTTGTTATATCTCCCTTTTCGTTTCTGATTTTGTTGGTTTGGATAGTGTCTCTCTGTCTTTTCATTAGTTTGGCTGACAGTTTGTCTATCTTGTTGATTTTCTAAAACAAAACAAAACAAACAAACAAACAAAAAACAGTTCCTGGTTTTGTTGATTGTTTGAATTGTTTTCTTTGTTTCTAATTCATTGATTTCAGCCCTGAGTTTGATTATTTCCAGATGTCTGCTCCTCTTGGGTTTTTCTTCTTTTTTTTCCCCTAGGGCTTTCAGATGTGTCATTAAGTTACCTATATGAGATGTTTCCAATTTCCTTATGAAGGCACTTAGTACTATCAATTTTCCTCTTAGCACTGCTTTCAATGTGTCCAATAAATGGGTATGTTGTACTTTCATTTTCATGAGTTTTAGGAAGTCCTTAATTTCTTTCTTTATATCTTCCCTAACTCAGTTGTCATTAAGTAGGAAGGTGTTTAGTTTCCATGTGTGTGTAGGCTTTTTGTAATTTCTGTTGTTGTTGAAGTTCAGTTTTAGTCCATGGTGATCTAATAGGATTCAAGATATTATTTCAGTCTTCTTGTGTCTGTTGAGGCTTACTATTTTGTTCTACTATATGATTGATTTTGGAGAAGATTGCCTTAGTTGCTGAGAAGAATGTATAACCTTTTGTGTTTTGGTGAAAAGTTCTGTAGATATCTGTTAGAACCATTAGATACCTGATATTGGTTAGTGTCATTTCTCAGTTTAGTTTCTGTTTCATTGAGCTATTCTTTGATGAAAGTAGAGTGTTGAAGTCTCCCACTATTAATGTATGGTGATCAATGTGTAGTTTAAGCTTTGTTAATATTTATTTTACAAATGTGGGTGCCCTTGTATTGGGAGAGTAGATGATCAGAATTGTGATGTCACCTTGTTTGAATTGGCCTTTGATTAGTATGAAGTGTCATTCCTCATCTCTTTTGATTAATTTGGTTGAAAGTCTATTTTATTAGATATTAAAATGGCTATACTAGCTTGACTCTTGTGTCTGTTTGCTTTGGATTCCTTTTTCCAGCCTTTTACCCTGATATAATGTCTATCCTTGTGGTTGATGTGTGTTTCTTGAATGCAGAAAAATGTTGGTCTTTTTTATGCATCCATTCAATTAGTCTGTGTATATTTATTGGAAAATTAAGACCATTGATGATAAGAGATATTAATTTATCAGTGACTGTTAAGTCCCTTGATTTTGATGATGGTTTCAGAAGAGTGTTTGTGTGGTCATGTTTTGCAACAGTGAAGTTATCTATTTCCTGTGTTATATTGGTTGTAGTTTGTCACTTTGGGTTGGTTTTCCTTTTAGTGAATTCTCTAAGGTTAGATTTGTGGATAGGTACTGCTGTTTGAATTTGTTTTTGTCATGGAATATCTTGTTTTCTCCATCAATGGCTATTGAAAGTTTCACTGGGTATAGTAGTCTGGCCTGGCATCTGTGGACTCTTAGGGTTTGCAGAAGGGTTTCCATACCCTTCCAGCTTTTATGGTCTCTGCTGAGAAGTCAGATGTAATTCTGATAGGTTTGCCATTATATTACTTGCCCATTTTCCCTTGCTGGTTTTATATTTTTTCTTTGTTCTGTTCATTTTGTGTTTTGAATATTATGTGTTGGGAGGATTTTCTTTTCTTGTCTATTCTTTTTTTGTTCTGTAGGCAGTGTGTATATTTATATTCATTTCCTTCTTTAAATTGGTAGGATTTTCTTCTATGATTTTGTTTGAAAATATTTTCTGGGCCTCTGAGCCAGGCATTTTCTCTTTCCTCAATTCCTATTATCCTCAGCTTTCATCTTTTCATGGTCTCCCTGACGTCTTAGATATTTTGTCAGGAATTTTTCATATTTTCTTTCATGGTTGCATCAAGTTCTTCAATTGTATCTTCTACTCATGAGATTATTTCTTCCATCTCTTGAATTCTGTTGTAGAAGCATACCCCTGCACTTCCTGATTTCATCTCTAAGTTCTCTCATTCCTGTCTTTCTTCTGCCTGTGCTTTAATCATTGTTTCCATTTTCATCTTCAGATCTTAACTGTTTTATTGAATTCTTTCATCTGTTTTTGTCTTTTTGGTATTTTCCTGAATTTCTTCCAGTGATTTCTTCATTTCCTCTCTATAGGCCTCTTTAATGTCTTCAGTCTGTTTGGTTGCATCTTCCAGTATTTGATTGCAGATTTTATTAATTTCCTCCATAATCATCTTCATTAGTAAGGATTTGAGTTCATTTTCTTGTGCTTCAGTTGTATTTGAGTTTCCAGTGTTGAATTCTTTGGAATAGCTTGGTTCTGGAGATGCTATCTTGTTTTTATTTTTGTTGTTTGGGTTTTCACTCTGGCCTTTAGTCATCTTGTTTCTGATGTTGGGAGGTACTTTCTGGTATCGTTCAGTGGTCATTGAGAACAGTTCATTTGTTAGTGTCCACAGTTTGAGAACCTTCACCATTGGGGTTCATGGAACCCTGGCCTGGATCAGGCTGGTTTCATCTCCAGGGAACTTTGATCCACACCCTGGGCTCCCCACTGGATGAGCAGAGGCAGGTGCTGGTGCTGGTAGTGTAGGTGTAGCCTGTGATCCTGTCTTTGCCTGAGCTTTGAAATGCTGCCCACAGGAAATTCAGCTTTGGGGTCCTAGACTCAGTCCACCTTAGAGTTCTGGAACTCCTGCTGTCTTGTGGCTGTTGTCTAGGCTTCTGCCTGATCCTTTCAGGCTGTTCAGTACTGCCTTAGATCAGTCAAGCTGAGAGTGTAGCTATAGAACTGTAGCTGGAAAACATGTCCACAGCTCCTTGGGCCACTGCATAGGTTCTGGGTCCCTCTCTGGACTGGCGGGATGATCTGAGGTCAGATCTATACCAGATCCACACTCTCTACTCCCCAGGGCCAGCAGACACCAATGCTCTTTCTCTGTAGCCCACAGATCAGTCAGAGAGGGAGAGAGTTATGGCATGGCACAATATGCAGATAGGGGCTTTGGTTACTGTACTGGTTTGGTCACAGGCTCCTAGGCCTTTCTGTGGACTGGCTGGACAATCTGAGGTCAGATTCCCCCCATTTTCCTGGGTTCTCCCCAGGTTAAAAGATTCAAACTCTGGTACTTTACTGTCCTCAGTTCAATCCCAGATACTGAGTTCGAGATATAGAGTAAGGCTGTACCTCACAGGCGGATATAGGTCTAGACTCTGGGCACTGGGCTCCTCTATTCTGTTAGGTAGTTGCATGGCCTGAGGCCGGACCCACCTGTGCTCTGCACCCTGTGGACCACTCTTACTTAGGGCTCTCCTGGTTGAGCTGTCTGTAGCTCCTAGCCAGGTCCCTAGTCTCCCTCCTTCAGATCAGATACCTTGTGTGTTCAGTGCCAACATCTTGGATCTCCATACAAGATTGTTTTAACTGTTTTTTCCTAAACAACCTAACTGTTTGTATGCTTAGAATGAAAAGAATATATTCCTCAATTTACTCAATAGAATTACCATCACAGTTTTCTGAACATTTGGATATTTCAAGTACAACAACATTCTACATATCCAACTATTGCCTCATGGAGGAATAGAATTAAAAACTATTCTTTTTATGTTGCTTTTTAAGCAGATTTATTTTTACACATAAAAAACCTACTACTGATTAAGACAAATCAGTTGCTTGATGTCTACAATTTCCTGACAGATGAAAACACATATAAGCAGTGCTTGATTAAGCTTTTGGCAGAATTTAGGTTTTGCATGTTGACTTTTTTCTAACTTAATATGAACAGATATCTTGAAGTTTTCAGCATTTAATCTTAAAAATAATTATTTTGAATAATGTGTTGTGTTTGAGGTATCTTGATGTTAATTAATCAAATACTAATTTGCATAATATAAGTCTGGTGCTTTGTGGTGTTGAGAACATAAGAAGTAAAATGTATTTTGCAATTTTGAGAACATGCAAAATAAGGACTGTGTGTGTGATAATGCCTAATTTCATTTTGCAGGAATGCTTAATCATTGAGCAAAATTGAGCATCTCTTCTGAGTTGGTTCTGTTACTGGTACTGGCAGGCATGTGAGTGAAGGAATTGAAAACACGATCCCCACTCTTACAATGAACAAGCATTTTAAGTGGAATTAATGCTAATGAAATGAGGGGAGTGTACAATAAGATGTACAATTAACTGAGTATCTATCATCTGTCTATCTGTCTATCTATCTATCTATCTATCTGTCTGTCTATCTATCTATCTATCTATTTATCTATCTATCATTTGTCTGTCTGTCTATCTATCTATCTTTCTCTCAATCATGTTTAGTTGTGTGTGTAATCTATGTGTGATTACATGCAGAGGACAAAGGATGACATCAGCTATCTTCCTTTATGGTACTCTGTCTTGTTTTCTTGACATCGTTCTCTCACAGAACCTGAAACTAGCCTTTCTTTGATAGGCTGTCAACGAAAGAGCCCTAGTTTATCCTAATTCTACTGTCCTACTGGTGGTGGTTAGTGCAGTGTTACAGACACAATGACAATTCCAAGCTTTTAAAAAGGTGATAGGGATCTAACTACAGGTCCCCATGTTTCCATGGCAAGTGTTGTTACCCCTTGAGCTGCCCCCAGGCCTTTATTTGAGTTTTAACTGGGAATGTTATGGGCACTAGATCACAAAAATACCTATTATAGATAACAAAGATGAGATATGATAGATAGGGATTTACATTCAGAATTTTAGATGCACCCAGATAGGAATGATGTTTTCTTCAAGGTTGCCAAATACTAACAACTAAAACACTATTAATGTAACATTTATGCAATTCCTGATTATTTTGTGCGTCTCCTAGCTGTATATAGTATATTGTTCATATGTGTAATAATATAAATGTATATGTAAAGAAGAAAATTAATAAAAATTATTTTAAAAAAGAAATTTGTGAAGAGTTATAATGAAGCCTAATAGTTTTGCAGTGTCCCCACTGAAAATCAAGGTATGCAGGAGTGATAAAGCTGTAGGGAAAAACACAGCCAAGTCATGGAAGAAGGTGTAAGGGACCATGTATATATGAAACTTCATGTTAAGGACAAACAGCATCCATTCTCTGCCATTATCATTCAGAAGAGTGATTTTGTGTTAGAATGTCAGATGCTATATGGAAAGTTTAACAAGGCTCTTAGGAGATCTCAGGGCATTTTGAAGTGTTGCACTAGTCCAAATGTTGTGGATAATTTATAACTCAAGAGCTTTAAGGATGGAGATAAAAATGGAGACTCAAGGAATTCTGTGAAAGCAGAATAGACAGATTTTGCTGTTTGATGACACATAAGATGTGGGCAAATTTTTGCCTTGTCTTGGACTAAAGAAACTGCTGAATATTAATGTATTTGTAGTTCCCTAAAATGGGGTAAACTCTGAGAGAGTAGCTAAGGTCAATATTGTGAGAGGATTTTCAATATTGTTGGGAAATTCAAGGAAGAATTTCTGCCGGGCATGTGATGATTAGTACAAAATTTCAATATGACAAAATCAGAAATCATCTGGAAAGAGAATCTCAGTGAGGGTTTTGTGGGGTACGGTTGTCCTGTGGGCATATCTACGAAATAGTGTCATGAGTGTTAGCTGATGTGGGAAGACACAGCACTGTGGGTGGCATCAGTTCCTGACTTTGGGTCCTTAGACTGTATTGAGAAGAGGAAGAATCCTGAACACTAAATGTGCCCACATCTGCTTTTCTATGCTCTTGGTTGTGAATGTGATGTGACCAACTGCTCCAGACCTACAATGTTGATCCCTCTGTAACAATGACCTTGAATTGTGAGCTCTAAGAGACTCTCTCCCTATGTTACTTTTTGTCAAAGTATATTTATCATAGCAACAGGAATGAAACTCATACAAGAAAATTGTATGCACTTATCTGAAGCTGGAGGTGGATATTATTGATATATTTTTAAAGGACCACCAAATTCATGGGAATAGACACAAAGCACCAAGAACAGATGCGTAGAGCGAGTCCAATAAAGTAACCTCATAAGAAAAAGAGTATCCAGCGCAGTGTGTCAACATGGAATTCAATGACAAAAGTGTCTCTATGCTGTTGGGAGAGTTGATCAATCTAGAAAAATATGAGTCCGTAGGAACCAAAGCATGCAATAAAAGACCCTTAATAATAAAGAAAACATGCCCATTCTACTTTACATAGATGTTTATATACAATCTCCATATTTATAATGGCCATAAAACTTATTTTGTTGCAAGTAACCACTACCTTTGTATATGACTCACATTTATCCTTTGCTCACTACTCTCTACCTATGTAGATATATGGGCAGTGATCATATTGAATGCCTTGCTTCATGCAATGGTTGTACAGGAAGATATCGTTCTTCATAAGAGTGTGGTAGAAATGTATGTTTATAAGCACAGACTATAAAAAGAAAGGTGGTTGATTGGTAAAAGTGGTCAATTACTTCCTAGACATTGACTGAAGCAATGGACAGAAACTAATATGAAATATGAGATGGAGTGCAGTTTGAGGTGCACATTTTGGACACCTAAACGCATGAAATGATAGATGCAAAGCAAATGAATAGGACTGGGGAGTTATGACTGTAGTATGTGCTGCCAGATGTCTGAAGTTCTTACTTTTTATTTTTATTTTTTTATTTTTTAATATATTTTATTAATTTATTCATATTACATCTCAATGTCCCATCCCTTGTACCATCCCATTCCTCCCTCCCTCCCATTTTTCCCCTACTCCCTTCCCCTATGACTGTGACTGAGGGGTCCTCTCCCCCCTGTATATGCTCATAGGGTATCAAGTCTCTTCTTGGTAGCCTGCTATCCTTCCTCTGAGTGCCACCAGGCCTCTCCATCAAGAGGACGTGGTCAAATATGGGGCACCAGAATTTGTGTGAAAGTCAGACCCTACTCTCCACTCAACTGTGAAGAATGTCCTGTCTGTTGGGTAGAACTGGGTAGGGGTTCAAAGTTTACTGCATGTATTGTCCTTGGCTGGTGCCATAGTTTGTGCAGGACCCCTGTGCCTTGATCTGACCATCATAATGTTCTACTTGTAGGTTTCTAGGACACTCTGGATCCTTCTATTTCCCCATTCTCCCTTGATTCTCTCACCTAGAGTCCCAATAGGAAGTCTTCCCCTCTGTCTCGCTTTCCTGGTAAGCGAAGACTTTCTTGGGACATGCCCTTTGGGCTAGTGTCCAGATATAAGTGAGTATATACCATTTGACTCTTTCTGCTTCTGGGTTAACTCACTCATTGTGATCATTTCTAGTTCAATACATTTGTCCACAAATTTTGGGAATTCCTTGTTTTTAGTAGCTGAGTAGTATTCCATAGTGTAAATGTACCACAGTTTTTTAAGTCCATTCTTCTACTGAAGGACACTTAGGCTGTTTCCATGATCTGGCTATTATGAATAAGGCTGCTATGAACATGGTTGAGCAAATCTTCTTCTTGTGTGCTGGAGCATTTTCTGGGTATATTCCAAGGAGTGGAATAGCTGGGTCTTGAGGAAGCCCTATTCCCAACTTTCTGATACAGCACCAGATGGATTTCCAAAGTGGCTATACTAGTTTGCATTCCCACCAGCAATGAAGGAGTGTTCCTTTCTCTCTGCATCCTGGCTTGCATGTGGTGTCACTTGAATTTTTTATCTTAGCCATTCTGATGGGTGTACGATGGAATCTCAGAGTTGTTTTGGCTTGCATTCCCCTGATGACTAAGGAGGTTGAGCATTTCTTTAAGTGTTTCTCAGCCATTCGATATTCCTCTGTTGAGAATTCTCTGTTTAGTTCCAAGCCCCATTTCTCAATTGGATTATTTGGTTTCTGGTGTTTAATTTCTTGAGTTCTTTATATATTTTGGATATTAGACCTTTGTCAGATATAGGGTTGGTAAAGATCTTTTCCCAGTCTGTAGGCTGTTGCTTTGTTCTCTTGACAGGGTCTCCTGCCTTACAGAAGCTTCTCAGCCTCATGAGGTCCCATTTATTAATTGCTGACCTTCAGGCCTGGGCTGTTGGTGTTCTGTTCAGGAAGTTGTCTCCCGTGCCAATATGTTCCAGGCTCTTCCCCACTTTTTCTTCTAAGTGACTTAGTGTCTCTGGTTTTATGTTGAGGTCTTTAATCCACTTGGATTTGAGTTATGTGCGTGGTGACAAATATGGATTCAGTTGACAAATATTTTTTACACATAGACATCCAGTTAGACCAGCACCATTTGTTGAAGATGCTATATTTTTTTCATCGAATAGATTTGGCTTCTTTGTCAAAAATCAAATGACCCTATGTGTGTGGATTAATATCTGGGTCTTCAATTCGATTCCCTTGATCAACTAGCCTATTTCTGTGCCAGTACCATGCTGTTTTAATTACTATTGCTTTATAGTACAGCTTGAGATCAGATATGGAGATTCCTCCAGACAATCTTTTATTGTACAAAATTGTTTTAGCTATTCTGAGTTTTCTGTTTTTCCAAATGAAGTTGAGAATTGAACTTTCAATGTCTTTAAAATTGTGTACGTGTTTTGCTAGGGATTGCATTGAATCTGCAAATAGCTTTTGGTAAGATGGCCATTTAAAAAAATTTTTTTATTAATTTATTCTTGTTACATCTCAATGGTTATCCTATCCCTTGTATCCTCCCATTCTCCCCTTCCTCCCATTTTCCTCTTATTCCCCTCCCCTGTGACTGTTCCTGAGGGGGATTTCCTTCCCCTGTATATGCTCATAGGTTATCAAGTCTTTTCTTGGTAACCTGCTATCCTTCCTCTGAGTGCCACTAGGTCTCCCCCTCCAGGGGACATGGTCAAATGTGAGGCACCAGAGTAGGTGGGAAAGTCATAACCCACTCTCCACTCAACTGTGGAGAATGTTCTGCCCATTGGCCAGATCTGGGTAGGGGTTTAAAGTTTACTGCCTGTATTTTTCTTGGCTGGGGAAGATGGCCATTTTTACTATGTTAATTCTCCTGAAACAACGAGCAAGAAAGATCATTCCACCTTCTGATGTCATCTCCAATTTCTTTCTTCAGAGTTTTGAAAAATTTTTCAAACAAGTCCTTCACTTGCTTGGTTAGAGTAATTCCTAAATATTTTATATTGCTTGTGGCTATCGTGAAGGGTGTAGTTTTCCTAAATTCTTCCTCTGCATGATTGTCATTTGTATATAGGAAGGCTACTGACTTTTTTGAGATAATTTTGTTCAGCCAATTTGCTGAAGGTGTTTATCAGCTGTAGTGCTTACTCTTTTAAGAAAGAAATTGCAGACTAGTGAAGGTTCCAGATCCAGCTGCAAAATGAGCCTGGTGCCATGGCAGGTGAAATGGTGAGGAGTTAAACCCAAGCTGCACAGCCACAGAAGTAGCAGAGATGATTAGAACTCAGGGTTCCTCCCTCCCAAGATTATGAGCCTGTGGAAGCAACCCCTTAGTGTCTTCTTGAAATTAAATTCTAGCGTGAAATTATTCTGGCGTACCTGGATGTTAACCTGAATATAGCACTGGAACAGAGGAAGAGTATGTAAATGCACAGCTGAATAAACAACGTGCTGTACATAAGCACAGAGAAATATATGAAGACATCAGCAAGCAATCCTCTTCAAAGTTGGATTTATTATTATTATTATTATTATTATTATTATTATTATTATTATTATTATTATTATTATTCACTATTATTATTATTTGGTGTTTTGACATAGGGTTCTCTGCATAGCCCTGTCTGTTCTGGACTCGTTCAGTAGATCAGGCTGGCATCAAACTCACAGAGATCTGCCTGCCTCTACCTCTCTGAATGCTGAGGGGATATATTTTATTATGAAGTGATTTTTGGTTGTGTTATGATCTTAGCTGACCTGTTTTAATAGCGGTTGGTGGTTTTGTATCTA
Organism: Acomys minous; assembly: GCF_964271855.1. Classification (NCBI taxonomy): domain Eukaryota; kingdom Metazoa; phylum Chordata; class Mammalia; order Rodentia; family Muridae; genus Acomys; species Acomys minous. The sequence goes on from NC_140494.1 coordinate 69,098,509, forward strand.
TGTTTGTTTTAATTGACATTATTGTAAGATAGAGGCCTTACATTGCAGATTGAATCTTAAACTTTTCACATTTATATTTCATTCTTTTTTACTTCTGTCTATACCGAATGCTAAAATTAAAAAAAAATCTTTCTCTAGGAGTAAAAAGAAAGAAAGAAAGAAAGAAACAAAGAAACAAAGAAAGAATTAAAGGAAGAAAATTAAACATACAAGGAATGCTGAAACATTGTTGTGGAAATTATTAGAGTTAGAACCTGAACTCTGTCAGTTCTAATAAATCAGATTCTGCTGCCCAACTGCAATAAATCAATTCAACAAATAATATGGAAATGCAGAAAATTATTTATTCAATGTGGCTGCACTGGAGAAGGAAGCAAAGAAATTTATTAACCCCCTCAAAGGCATCTTTGTGGTGTCATCATGAAATTTTGGACAGTATCTATGTATAACTAAGCAATTCTTGTCATGGTGTGGTCCTGCTGATCACCACTGGACTCCAGGCTCTACACGTTTATTAGACTGTTTGCAACTCTGTTTTGGAGACCAGTTCTGTGCTCTGGTGGACTGTATTATCTTTTCTTTTCTCTGTGTATGAGACTTCTGAGGGAAAATTCAGTTCCTTAGGGATCCATTGTTACAATATTCTAATAGCAAAAGAAGAAGATGAAAGTTTTTCTTAAGCATATGCTCATTTTCTTCAGGACAGTTATAATCTGGTATTGTATTGTTTCTCAAGCCCTGAATTCATCTGAGCTGTAGGTAGTGAAGTCAACAATCCACTTCTCTCCCTTTAACTGCAAATCTACTTGTTTTGGGGGTGCTGGTCCTGGATGCTCTGAACCATTTCCTTTATCAGCTGGTCTAATACAAATACTTGGTGATGACATGGCTCTATGAATCACACAATCTTAGAGATACCTTAGGTGGGTAGTGTTTAGTTTTGTAGCACTATAATCAAACTAACTTTTATAAATAAGTTGTGAAGAGGTCTTATTCATTTACTTCACTGATTCAGAGGATTCAGTCTGAGTGGTATGAAACTCATGGTTGAACTGACAGGTTTATGTCACGGTGAAACACGGCCTGAAAATGGCAACTGCCATACTCTCTACTTTCTCCTTTCCTCCTTTTCATGCAGTCTGTGTCCCCAAATGATGATGCTACTCAAATTCAAGATGTCCTTTCTCTTCCTCCAATTGATGCTCTCTGGAACCTCTGTCACAACTTCTGACAGTGAACCTTACCAATGTCCCAAGTGTTTATTAATCCAAACAATATAATAGCCAAAACTGATTATCATTTAATTTTCTATTCAGGAATCCAGCTTACCCTGTCACATTCTAACAGCATCCCTTTTCAGTTTAGTGCACCTCTCAAATGTCTTCATGCCACACAAATTTAGAAACACAAGGGCTGTTTCTGTAATTCTTCACAACTCACACTTTAAAGTTTTCCATTGACTCACTTTTTTTCTCTCTCTCTTTTTGTTTGTTTATTTTTCTGATTAAGTTATTTACTTTACATCCAATGGTAGCTTCCCAGCCCCTCCCTCTGGCCCCACCTTCCCCTTTATCCTTCTTCCTCCCCATCTCCTCAAAATAGGGAGGCCTTTCATGGATAGCATCTGCTCACAGCATATCCAACTGTAGTGAGATTGGCACATCTTTTTCAATTAAGGGTAAAAAGGCAGTCCAATTAGGGGAAAGGGATCCAAAGACAGTCAATGTAGTCAGAGATAGTCCGTGATCCCATTTTAGGAGTCCTACATTAGGATACTCTTGCTACACTTGTAGACAGGAGGCTAACATAAATGTCTTCAGAGGGGCTTCACCAAGCATCTGATGGAAACAGCCAAACATTAAATGGAGCTTGGAGAATGCTATGAAAGAGTGAGACAAGGAATTGAAGCAGCCAAAGTGATCAACGACACCACAAGAACTCCTTACAGTATTGCCTCACTTCCTTAAATCAACTTTGAACACTTCAGGGTGTTTATTTTGAGCTCTTTTGAACCCTTGGGCAAGTGTTTAAAACCTATTGTAAGCTTCCCTTACCAAAGAAGTCTAAATTTAAACTATCTGGGATTCTGCTCCTTCTTTTTCATATTCATTCATTCTCAGTCTACAAATGGTAGGTGTGCTTTTTAACTGGCTAATTCTGAATGTCCCAGTGTCCTCATGTTTAGTATATTTACCCCCTTCTATTAGTTATTTATTGTTTGGAATAATTCTCTCTGCAAATGGTGTGACATTATTAGATGCTACCCAAAGTAGGCCAAGATGTGGACTCTATCAGTGGAATTATGTGACAAAGGCACACTTACAGCATAGTGTGACTTCCTCCCTAATTTTTTATGTGTAAGAAAAACTTAGCACTTGAGAAACTTAGATAGAACGATTACTCTGTCACATACTTAGTACTAACTTAACCCAATCAACCAATCACACAGTCAGAAAGAAATAATTTTGAGGATGAAATGTTAAAGGTGCTCTCCTAACCACTCTGTAGATATTACTTTTAGTAAAATAGTACAAATTAATACTTATATAAATAATATAATGTTTTAATTATCACAATTTGAAAATGAAGAAAGAAAAGCTCAGAAAGCCTAAGCCTGTCTGTACTCACAAAAGTAAATTCAGAGCCCAGTCTACATCTCATATTTAATTATACATGAGGACAACTTTACCACCTTGGTGACAGTGATGAGATCTAACACATAGTTTTAGTTCCCAAGGTAACAGGAATTGTATTAGATGAGCAGTCTGGAAAGGAAGTGTGCTGGGTATAGGGAATGTCCATAATGAGTTAAGTTTTATGGATGTTCAGAACAAAACAGGTTTCCCTGGGAGACCTATTTCCTTACTGCTTATACTTTCACATAAAAGGGACAAATTAGAAACAGCGATTATGATTATTCTCCTGTGCAAGTGCAGCAAGCCAGCGAGGGGGAGATTCTGGGCTTAGGCTAAAGTGAATTTCTTCTAAAGTTAAGAGAAACACACTGGTGAGGAAGCAATAATTTGTATTTCTCCTCATTATCTGAAAGTTACTAGCCAGAACTTTGACACTCTATCTCTCTACTTGTCCTTTGGGACATTATCTTATCATTGCACAGTGGCTGCTGGTTAATCACTCTGTTTTCATTAGAGATGTTTGTTTGTTTGGTTTTCCTGGACTAAGTGTAGAATTTATGTTTTTTTATTTTAGGAGTGTAATAATCCAACCCAGTAATTCCTTTAAAGTATGGGCTAAGACAACACCTTAAAGCATCAAAATGCTCAATTTCTGCATCATTTTAGGAGATATGTTTTAAACCATTTAGGAAGCACATTATGCTAAGCTACATTTTAAAGATTGCATAATTTGATTAAATTGACATTTAAATGTCAAGTACTTTTCTAGCATTTCCTCTGTCATGATTGCTCACTGCTGAGACACTGTATGTAATTAGGAAGGTTTTCTCTCCCTTTCTTTATAAATGGTTCCCTCCAAGCTCATGCACTGACAAGTACTAAAGCTAGGCTGCCTCTTCCATAGTGTAGATTGCAGGGTACCTATGGTTGACTGGTTTCAAAACCAGAAATGTTAGTATTTATTTATACAAAACATCTCAGAGAAAGAGGTTCATTTAAGCAGCTGGTTTATGGAACTGACAGACTATACTGTGTGAACTGCTGCTGTGATATGATTTCTTAGAAATGCTGTGATCATGGAAACTTGAATTTACATTTCCAATGCTTATTCTGTCTTATATAGAGTACTGTAAAAGTACCTTACATACACATACATACACACACACACACACACACACACACACACACACACACCTCCACATATACAGATGATTTGAAATAGGATCACACAGAAATGCAAATTAACTATGATCATTTTGACACTTAAAATTAAAAGGAACTCCAGTGAACTGATAGTCAGCACCGTGAAATTTTTTGGTAGGGGCTTTTGCTGACCAATGATAGAAATATGAATTGACAAACTGACTGGAATTGGAAGTCAGTTCTTTGTGGGCACATCCCTGTATGTGTGAGTGAAGGTATTTGTGGAACAGATTAAAAAGAAAGGAAGGCCCACCATGAATGCAAGTGTAGCAAGCTGTGGGTTGGATCTGGTGCTCCTTAAAGAGCACAAGAAGAGAAAGCTTGGACATCAGCACTTAGCTGCCTTTGCAGCTTGCCTGAAAACTCAGTGTGATGAGTTACTTAGCACTCTTACTGTGTGAGGCTGCTTCCATTACTGTGTTTCCTTGATGAATGGAACCTGTGAAACTGTATCCACAATAAATCCTTGTGTTAGTAAGTTGCTTCTACCAGTTATTTGGACATACAAACAAGAAAATACCTTGTATTTTCCTAGATTACTGATTTATACTCTATAAGAAATATAATTTATGACTATTATGATGAATCCTTCTAGGAAAAGGTTCTAAAAGACACAAAGATATCCTCATTTCAGCAGTTTAGCAGTCACTGGAAACTGGAAATAATCTCATTTTCCAAATTTCTTCACAGTCTTTTCATAGTTACATTTATGATATGAATTCAAATTAGAATAAAGAAAAGGTGTGATCTCAGGAAGAGTTGTCTGAGGAATCAATATATGTGATTTAGTATTACACTTTACACTTTGAAGTAAATTTACTATTATAAGCACTAATTATAATGAATATAAGATGAATATTTCCAGAAATAGTAAAGAATCTTTGAGCTTAAGATCAGAGCTTTGCCACCTCCTCTGCTGCCGTGCATCATGGGCTATAGAAGCTCTTCATGCTCAGCATTGATGACAGGAAGATGAGATTTATTCTTCCAAATAAACAGTCAAGAGATTACTCCAGGCAGAAAATAGAAATTAAAAAGATCAAGGTTAGCAGATAATTTGTGCAATTTCTTCTTAAATTAAAATTTTCTGCAGGTCCGTTTACTTAAATCTTTCTTTGGAATCTTGCATGGCACTTTGCTATTAATAAGTATTAATAAAAATCAATAAGACAAATGTGATTATAGAAATCTTTAATGTATCTATTTGAGTCTAGATTCATAAATTAATTTTATAATAAAACATATGCTCCCAGAATTGAAACTATTGGTATGGTCTGTGCATCTGGCTAATTCCTCAATTAGACAGTGAGGGAAAAAACATAAAATCCAAATGAAACCTCAGGCAGGAGAATACAGGTGATGGAGAAGCATTCTTGCTTCTCTTATACTTTTCATGAATAAATTTAATAAGAAAACAGTTACTTTTCCTACTCCTGTGAGAAAATATCCAACAGCAGCAAACTAAAGAAGGACAGAAGCTTACTGAAGTTCATAGTTTGATAGAACAGTCCATTATGGTAGGAGGAAGGGATGGGGTGGGAGCTCAAGGGAGGTGGCCACACCACTTCTGATATCAAGAAGCATAAAGATACAAATATCAGCATTCACTCTCTTTTTGTTCAGTCCAGGAAACAAGCCCATATTTCCTGGTTCTTCATAATTAACATGGTTCTTCCTATCTCAATTAATTCAGTATGGGAATTCTATTGTTATGACCAAAGATTTATCTCATATGTGACACTACATCCTATCCACTCAACAATACTAACCATCACAATTAAGAGTAGAAAATGTGAATTTTTCTTCTTCTTTAAAACATTCCCACTTTTAGAAGGTAAAGTGAATTTCTTTTAAGGTCCTATTAACTAAAGAAGACTGTCCAATTGTAAGAATTTAATAATCATGAAGTTCCAGGCCACAATGTAGTCAGCTAGATAAATATCATAGTACAGGTCTCAATTCCAGGAGCAAGTTTCCTATCCCATGCAGAAGTCTTTGAAAATGTATTATTTGAGGCAAGATGTCTAATTCCAGCTTTGATTTCTGCAAGCTAACATCTACTTCTGTTACAAAATATACTGAATAATGTCCAGGGCTATGAGGACTGTAATAGGGCAAGTTGGGTGATGCTTAAATAGAATATATTCTAGATATATCTAGGTTGTTGAGAGACTCTAAACACCTGTAGAAAGAATGAGCTGCTCTGCGACTTGAATCTGTTACTGTTGCAAAGTTGTGAAATTCCTCTGTGATGTAGTAGGTTGAAGATTTACCTACCCTGTAAATGTGGAAGGCACCCGACAATAGACCACCCAATACATCCATGTAAAAATTAAGCATCCAAGGAGACAAGCATGTAAAATAATCAGGTAGGTGGAGTAATCTGATGGCATAGCAAGAGTTCCTCACTTCCTGATCTGCTTTGTCCTCAACAGTAAAAAAAAACATTGCTTTTGAAATGAGTAGACAGCTAAGAAGTGCTTGACAGTAATTATATATTTCTGCATCCATAAGTGTGTATATATATATATATATATATATATATATATATATATATATATAATCAAACAAAAAAGAAACCATCAATTTGAGAAGGTGATTGGAGAGATTGAAAGGGAGAAAGGGAAAGTAATAAGTGATATACTGTATTTTAACTGAAAATATATTTTAAGAAAGGAAAAATAAAAATAAAAGTGTGTCTGTCCAAGCCTATTTGTTATTTAGCTCCAGAGACTGCTGGGTAGACCTGTGATTCAGCAATGTGGCATCAGTAGTGTTTAGAGGAGAGCCAGAACCTTGCAATGTTAAGAAAAACCTCACAATTTAAAAATATTATTCCTATAAATATTCTTGACTATAAAATATACCGGTGTGAAGTTTAGATTTGACATAGTTTTATAGTTTATTGCACAAAACCACAAGTTTTTTTCATGAGATGGCAGGTTAGTGCACTTTGCAATACACTGAAATTTAAGTACAGTGTACTAAAGAATTGCAGGATAAAAGGAGTTGAGAAGAAGATTAATTGGCAGGTCTTTACATCAATGTGAGCAAAGGCCATTTTAAATGAAGTTAGTTATTGAGAAAAGCAAAAGCACAGCATAGAGGATGAAACTTCCCATGCTGTAATTTCAGTAGGGATTGTTTGAAAAATTATCCAGGAAAGTAGAGCTCTTCACCTAAATGGCCTTTGATGTCATAAAGAGCCCATTGTAATCATATGTGAAGTACAGACAGAAACGATCATGCATGAAGAAGACATCATTAGTGTGCAAAGCACATCAATCATGCATACGGATGTAAAAATAAACTCTATATGACATCCAGCCTCCTGTGACATGTCTTGAGGTCTATGAATCACTTTTCTGTACACACATTTTCTCAACTCATTTCCCCCCAGTTATCTCTTTCCAACACTCACCAGATATAAAAGCAAACCCAAGCAGAGAAGGACTACTAGAATTGGGGAGATGGCTGAGCAATTTAAGAGTGTGACATGGTTAAAAAGGAAAGGATTTTGCTTCCTAGCAGCTATGTTTAGTGGGCCTCAGCAGCCTGCAAATTCAGTATTAGGAGCCTGGATGTCTTCTTCTACTTTTTGTGGCTACCAATACACATGTAAACTCAGCATACCCCACTAAATACACATAGTTAAAATTAAATCAAATAATTTTTTAAAGGCTCTCTGGTTTGAAAAGTATATCAACCAAAAGTCTGGGAGACCTAGGACAAGGCATAGTGGCTTGTGGAAAAACTTTGTATTTACATAATTTGTCTGAGTGTCTCTAATTTCAGTCAGTGTTCTATACAACAGACACAATCAGCGATAAGGAAAATGAAGACACCCATTCAGTCATGATTTCCTAATTGGATGAAAGCTAGAACTTTGTAGCATTTTCAGAATCCACTTAAATACCAAGTATAAGAACAGTATCAACATCCGAAGAATATCATTGTATCTAGTTAAGAAATCAACATCATACAGTTAAGATGCAGTTACTCAGCTTCCTCTTAAGTTTAACAAAGAAATCTAAGGTTTTAACTAAGAATGTCTGTGACAGGGTTAACATATCTTTCTCCTGGAAAGCATTGGATGGAAGCTCAAAGCTCATTCATGACTAATTCCTCACCTGTGTCCTTGGCTGGTGCAAACTCCTAAATAGGCAGCTGATTGAAATATACAGCAATTCTGCTCACAGTGCTTTATCAAGCATGTTTCCTGTACATCCTAGTAGCTCAAAGCAAGCTGCCAAATGAGCAACAGAATAAAAAGACAGCTAGTCTCCCTATGCTTCACTTAATGGTTGGCTCTGAGTCTCAGCATTTGTTTCAAACTGCTGCTCTGTAGAGCCTTTGAGGACAAGTCTGCTAGGCTCCTGTCTGCAAACATAGCTGAGCATTATTAACAGTGTCATAGGTTGGCTCTCTTCTGTGGGGTGGGACTTGGGTTGGAACAGGCACAGGTTGGGCATTCCCTCAATTTCTGCACTACCTGTTCTATCTTAATCTCTGCATGTCTTGTAGGCAGAGTGATGGAAAAATGGAGGGAGGGAAAAAAGGACTGAGTGGTAACAGAACCTCCACAAGAGGACCAACAGAGCTAACTAACCAGGTCCCAGAGGGGCCTGTGGAGTCTGAAACACCAACCAAGGACCACGCATGGACTGAACCTAGGATGCATGCATAGATTCCGTGGATGCGCAGCTCAGTCCACTAGTAAGGAGAATGGGGGCTAACTCTGACATGAACTCAATTGTCTGCTTTTTTTTAAATCACTTCCTCCTTATGGAACTGTTTTGCCAGCCACAGGGGAAGAGAAAGAACTTGGTCCTGATGCAACTTGATTGGCTGAGGTGGGTGGTTAGGGGCGATCCCATTTTCTGAGGAATACGGGAGGGTGTAAGGGGAGGGAAAACTGTGAGGAGATGAGGGAGAGGGCTATAACCTTGATTTAAAGTAAATAAATAAATTAATTAAAAGATTTTAAAACAGAAAAAGTGTGTGTGTGTGTGTGTGTGTGTGTGTGTGTGTGTGTGTGTGTGTGTGCGCGCGCGCTTCTTCTTCATCTACACCACAATAATAGTGAGCCCAAGCCTCTGGGCAGATCCTTCTAAAAGCATTAATTAACTAGGTCAAAAATAGATTTCATCATTTCTACAGACAAACTCACAAACCCAAGCACATAAAATAATGTGTTTTGTACACATACAGTGGGTTGGTGAGTTTCCACACTCTGTTCTGTGTTGTTGCTGTGAGTAGAAATCGTTTTTGCTATGATACAAGACCTTTGAACTCATCCCCATCTCTCTCAAACACCCATCTGTCGCCTCTCCACTTATCCCCCTCACTGACACACTGTTTGACATGTGCTTTACGAAAACATCTCAAATGCTATGAAAAAGAAGTATTGAGGTTTATTCACACACAAGTGTCAGGCATCAGGCATCTGTGATATATCATTTTCTTTTAAAAGAGCTACATTGGTGAACATTTAGCAACATTCACTAGATTTAGCTTTGGTTAGTATGACCCATCTATTTATAAACCTTTGCTGTGACACAGAACATTGTGTATTCTTTTCAAAGTTATTTAAGAATATACATACTGTAAGCAAAACATTAGTTACATCTGTATGTCAGTATTATATTTGAAGTAAGCCACAGTACATGAGTTGGTTTAGTTGTTACTATACAATGATCCACTTTCCTCAAGAGAACAAAATGTGTTGTTGAAATTCTTAGTTGGTTTGAGTTCTTTTTATATCGCTTCTTATTGTAAGCCTTTGCAAGATAGATTACAAGTAAGGAAGATACAGTAAAGTTGGGGTTTGTATTTCTCTATCCCAGAATGATTATTTTCCTTCTGCAACAATAGAAACTAATTTATAATAATGTCTTTTAAGGAACTCGGAAACATTGATCACTGAGTTCTTTAACAAGTGTCACAGACAAACTATTGTTTTAATACTGTGAAGAAGACTTAACTATATTTTCACTTTTCTGTGGATCATCATTGGGTTAAAAAAGCAGGTAACAGCAGAATCTTCAAACCCCTTACAATTTTCTTTGGACTTTTAAAAAATATATATAAATGTATTTTATTTATAACTTTATAGGAAAATAGTCTGCACTGAATCTTGCAATGACTATGAATGGAAAAATTTAAATTTAAAGATGATATAAGGTTATGCACATATTACCATGGACACTTCAGAAATTTTGACCCCCCCAAGTCTCTAGATACTCATTTAGGAGGTTGAAGGCCAAAGTTCATGTCAACTTCACTTTTAAGATGAGGAAAAAACCACTCGCTGCTATTATTCTTCAAATTTATGAACAAACTGTCATGCAGCAGGAGCATTTTTTTCTGAAAAAAAATGTTATACTAAATGATAAAGGTTGAAGAGAGTAGAGGAAGCCAAAGAGTCGGTTCTTTTAATGAATTAGAACAAGTTCTACTGATTAATTAACAGTAAGGAGGTGTGATTTTTCTCTCCTGACAGTAAGACATCAAAACACTAAAAAGTAATATCATCTCTAAGAATGGCTTACAATACATCTGAATGTGAAGTTTTTAATGCAACCTTTAGACTCTGATACAAGCATATATCTCCACTAATTTGTGAAGGATAGTTGGAGAAAGTAGTGCTGGTGATAACTACATGGCATCCTCCTCCAGGTACTTCCCTGGAGGGTACTGACTTGCAGACAGAGTTGCATGGGCTTTTAGACCCATGATGCACTTTCCCAGGCCCTTAGCAAATGTCTTAACATTAGACATGGGGTGTTAGATGCTGAAACAGAATGGTCATTTTAGGCTTTGGGCACTGTGATAAATTTCAGTTCAAGGAACCAAATGCTATGTTTTGTTTCAACTGCTTGATTATACTTAAAAGTCACTAAAATCAAAGAAGTTGAAAATCTAGTTGTTATTTGTAATATATACATTAGTAAGACTATAAATAAACTCTATGACTACATTTATAGAAAATTTTCATTGTCTTTTTCTTTTCTTGATTGCCTGAAAATTTATATTTAATTCATCTTTTCCACAGAATAGAACTTTGCATTGTCAGTGTGGGACCCTTCAGAAAATTCAGAAATGTTTTCATGTATAAGTAGAGTTCTTGTGTATGTGGAAAAACACACATTGTAACACACAGGAAATTCACTGTATGCGTCACATGATTTGATACACTCAGGGCTTCTTATATCCACTGGAGTGTGTAATATATAATATTCCTGAAGACCAAGGGCACCAGCATCGACACTGAATTCTAAAACCTACTCCAATTCATTAGCTCTGTATAGTGTTATACTTGATACCTTTCCATCTTTTTTAATTCAAAAATTATGAAAATTTCATAAATGTATATTATAGGTTCTTTTTCCTCCATCTCATCCTGTATTCTTTCCACTCTTGCTCAATTCACTATTTTCCCATTTAAATTTCTACATTTATAATAAATAAATATGTACAACTTTCTGAGTCTGAATTTTGCTTTTATATTCATGTGATTAGGAATGACCCGTTGGAATTAAAGCTTTTAAATCTGATTTATAATTCTAACTAGATGACTATTAAAGATAGCAAAGAATGATCTCAGAGTTTCTTGGTCCTCAGAACAAACAACAAAAATATGGACATTTAAATATTTAGATGTTTACATGTATTTTTTATTTTTGTGTGTATACCACATTTGTAGAAATTTAGAGAGCAGAAGAGCACACTGGATTCCCTGGATCTTGAGTTACAGGCAGCTGGGAGGTATCTAATGTGGTGTTGGTGGCTGGACTAAAACCCTCTGGAAGAGCTACAAGCATTCTTAACTGCTGAACCATATTTCCAGTCCTAGTTACGTATTCTGATTTCCACTGAGGATAAAGCATATCAAATCCTGGGCAGAGGGAATGTTTTCTGTAGTAGTCAGTTGTAAATAAGTGTTTATGGACAGTAAAATATATCCAACTTCATATAAGGAGACTAACAATAAAACTGAGAATGTTCTCTGCAACATAGTTTACAAAAAGTGCTGTGAACAGAATGGGCAGGGGCTTCAACATAGCAAATTTCAGAATCCTGTTTTGACCACTGTTTCTCTGAAAATCACCAAGATAACATGTATCAAACACATAATTACTACTTGTTTGCAGTTGTCAAATGACCAGACAACACTGTCTTTATGTCATGAACTTGACTTTTTCGTAGGACATTATAACTGACAATTGGAATATTTTAAAATGATAAATATATCTGGGTTAATAGAAGAGGGACGGCACAACCAGAATTTGCATGGCACCATTTCACAAACTGGGTCCTCTGCTGTGTAGAAGGAGGGTGAGTACAGTCATCTTATGTACAGCCATTGCTCTCTACTTTTGATTGTGCTTGTAATTAGCTGCTTAAGTTCCTGTTTTCATTTCATCACAATGATAGACTGCAAGTTAGAAATGGAGCCAGATAAACCCTTCTTCCCTTAAAGTTGCTTTCTGTCATGGTATTTCACCACGGAAACAGAAATGAAACTAGGACACTATGTAAGTAAACTATATTAAATTTTGTAGTATCAGTTCTAAATGTGTATTATGTTATGAATTTCATTTTGTGTTTCAGGCACATATTATACAAGTAGCACTTTTCTGGTGGAAATGCTAGGGAAAGGGGAAGCCCTCATCACTGATTTACTTACATTATTTAATTACATTTGAGAAGATTAAAATTATATTTGATTCACACTTGATGAATGTAATAGCAAATACCTGAAATAAAACCTTGAAGATCACACACAAACATGGATACATGCAAACACATGCAGACAAATAATATTATGCTCCAATGGAACTGAATTCTTGACCAGCGAGCCTTGGTATGAAATATTGACATATTCTGATGTTATGCAGTTGCTTATTATATTATTGTGATTGTCTTGAACATTCTGAATCTCATGAATATGGTTTCTTTTTAAAATATATTTTATTAATTTATTCATATTACATCTCAGTGGTGATCCCACCCCTTGTATTCTCCCATTTCTCCCTCCCTCCCATTTTCCCCTTATTCCTCTCCCCTATGACTGTGACTAAGGGTGACCTCCTCCCCCTGTATATGCTCATAGGGTATCATGTCTCTTCTTGGTAGCCTGTGAACCTTCCTCTGAGTGCCACCAGGCCTCCCTATCCAGAAGACATGGTCAAATATGGGGCACCAGAGTTCGTGTGAAAGTCAGACCCCACTCTCCACTCAACTGTGGAGAATGTCCTGTCCATTGAATATGGTTTCAAAAGAGATGGGTATGATGATGATCATAATGAGTACCAACCCGTGACATGTATATACACTTCAAATTGTAATCAAGGACTTACTCATCTAACAAAAATATCTGAAAAAGCACACTCTTAAGCACGGAAGACAGACTCAGGGTATAAGGAAAGTTAAACAAACTGGTGTAGCTTATGTCGTAAAACCTGTGGTCAGAGTAATAATAGTACGATTAATAGAAGAGACGACTGTGGCTTATTCATCTTTGTGATCAGTAAAACACTTGGTATGAGTTACATTCAACTAAGTGTAAGTCAAACTGGGAGATAAACTTTATCTTGTCCTGGAAAAAACAAAAACCGACTCCAGAGTCAAGAATAGCATAACCTCCCAGGTAACTCAGAACTCAAACGGACAAAGAATAAAATGCTACACTTTATGTATGCCCCACTGAAGAATTTAGCTTCAATTCAAAATCAAACAGTACACAAATATACTTGTAGTTCTTTGTAAGACCAGAAGTAAATGTTTTTGGAAGAAATAGAGCTTGAGGCTCGAAACGCAATGAGGAGTAAATACACTTAGTTTGTACAGTAGTTGATGTGCTCAGAGTAAGATTATATTGGTGAGGTGAACAAGGAAAATTGCCTTAGTATGTTAAAGGATTATATTTTAAAAATATAAGAGAAAAGTCCAGACAATATCCAGCTTCTGGCTCAAATGTCTGGAAAATTGTCAGGCATCACAAGTATATAGACATCTGCTGACAAATGAAGTAAAAGTAAGACAGAGATTCTATTCAGGAATAGACAGATTCATTGAAAATTTGCTAGCATCTGTCCAACTAACACACACATGAGATTTGAGTACTTTTGTTGGTGGTGAGGTTTCAATACTGGGGAAAGTAATTGGACCACATGGGACTTTAACCACTAATAGGAGTGATCTATTCTGGCTTAGCAAGATGTGCCTGGAATCAGCTCTCAATTGCCAAAGCAATTGTCACACTAATTAAAGTAAAAGAGGATGATATGCTAGAATTTGGGAATATGTTCATTTCTTTAAAATTCAAGTGTCACACCAGAGATGAACTGACTTACAGTGCCTTTTTCCTGCAGTTATGTAATAAATGCATCATATGAAGAAAATCTTACCAAAAATGTTTCTGGAAATTGTGAGCTTTTACACAGTCCCAGAAATGGTGACAGTCCCATTAGAAGGTGCACTTGCCATATAACAGCAATAAGAAACATGAAACATAATGAAACAAAAATGAAACATAAAATCTCTGTGTATTGTTAGAAAGAATACAATTTATATAGAATTTTCATTCATTAATCTATTTCACAAATATTTATTGCATATCTTACAAGTTTCTATGCAATTATCTAGGCAATGGAAATAAAATATTGAATGAAATAGACCACATTCCTGATATCCTGAAGATAGATGATCAGCAAATAAGCAAGCTAGACAGTGATAAATATTGTCAATATCCAAAGATGCATTAGAAATTGGAAAATGAAAGCGATATTAATATATTTTAAAATCTGAGATGAGAGAGTCTTGTGGGAAAGTGGAGGGAAGAGTAGAAAGACATAGAGATCCAGAAGAACGAAAAAGCCAATAAGCCAGGGCCTAAGGTGACCTGTAGAGACTGAAGCTCCAACCAAGGACCATGCATAGGCTCGACCTAGGCCCCCTAAACAAATGTAACTGATGGGCAGCTCCGTCCTTATACGGTTCCCCTCCTTAGGGAAATGGGAGCTAACTGACATGCCCTCTGTTGCCTGCTCTTCAATCATTTTCCCCTGGTGAGGCTGCTTCCCCAGGTTATAGGAGAAGAAGATGCACTGAGCTGTGATGCAATTTGATATGCTGGAGTAAGTGGATAGGATGGGCTCGCCTTTTATGAGAGAGGAGGAGTGATAGGAGAATCAGGGAGGGAGGGGGCTGGGAAGAGAGGAAAGAGGTAGCTATGACTGGGATGTAACATGAATAATGAGAGAGAGAGAGAGAGAGAGAGAGAGAGAGAGAGAGAGAGAGAGAGAGAGAGAGAGAGAGAGACAGAAACAGAGACAGACAAAGAAAGAGACACAGAAAGAGAGAGTTTCAAATTGCAGAAAAGTTTGTGAGGGGTGTGACAGAGTGGTTAGTGAGTATGGTAGTTCAGGAAAGCTACTTTGATAAAGGGATGTTTGAGCCAAGTAAAGGCTGAGGGATAGTGCCATGTGAATACCACGAACCACTTCAGACAGAGTTGCCAACAAGTGCAAGGTCTGATCAGCTCCTCAGCAAGGCTTAGTAAGGTAAAGATATTTTTTTTAAAAAGTCACTGTCATTAAACTTCCTTCACTTTATACAGGAAGTAAAAAAGAGAAAAAGAAGGCACTGATGTGAAGAAAAATTTAATAGTATTTCGTCTCACATAAGGAGACCGTGGGGGGAAAGGCAAAACAAAATACCTAGAAACTGAAGCAAAAAATGTCACTCACGGGTCACCCATGTCCACGGACACAGAAAATAGACAGTCCCAAGTGTGTACTTATGCTTAGTTTTATTGAAGGCCTACAAATGAGCCCTAGAGAGCATAGCTGGCTTTCTAGGTAATGTGAAAGGCCATCTTTAAGATTAAAGAGCACCTTTGGTGTATATAGACAGTCCTGGGAAAGGTTGTGTCCTCCTTTTTTTCCCTGCCCTTTGTTTGGTGTGTAGCTTAACCATTATCCTCCAATAAGCACTTTCCATGTGTTTTACTGAATGAAGAGCACAAAAGTGCTCAGCACACCAATGGTATCGACGAAACAAAAACTTGTCCTTGCAGCACTTAATGAGTAATACCACAGAGATAGGAGGAATTGAACAGCACCTGGATATACTCCCAAATCACATGATCTATTTGAAGGAAGTTGGGGGTAATGGCCCAGGTGAACAGAATGACAGCAAGTTCAGGAAATTGGTAGTTCTTTTGTACAAAGATTTACTACTGACTTCCCAGCTAAATGCCTGCCTCCCAAACATCAGTTTGTCTATGAATAGCAGTCGCAGCTGCAAGCTAAAGAATCCTTACAGCATGTGTGGCAAGGAAGCTTTGTTGATAAATAGGGTTTTCAATTGCACCTGCACGTGGATCATAATTAGTGTCTACTATCATCATCAAATATGAGACAACAATACGCTATGTGCACAGTGCTGTCATCATTTTCAAGCAAATGTGACGCATCCATCGTCTTTGCTTTCCCGATAGATTACACAAAGGTAATTTTCTTTGGTTCCCTTGCTGTATACTTGAGACCAAAATTACTTCCATGTTTATTTAATTGAAATGTCCCCTTGTGTCTTATTGTGAATCAGGCCCATGTTACTAGGGAAACAGATGCAAATATGAGTGTTAGTGAATGGCCAGGCAAATGACAATGACTTCTAACTTCACCTTGGTTCACTTGCAGCTAGAAGACTACTCTTTTCATCTGGGACTTGCTTATTCATACAGATAACCTGAAAGGAATCAAGAGATCTCACACACTACATTTTTGCAAAAATCTCTCCCCTTCTTTGACAACTATCCTGATGCTAAAATTACAATTTTGCAGACTTACTACATTAATTATATTCCACATTAATACTTTTCCATTAGTCATTTAACATTAACATAATCAAATTATATTTCGTGCATCTAGAAGTCATTAAGAACTTCATTTGTTTGCAAATATTATCAATAATAATGACAAATGAAAAATAGCTGTTAAGTGTAAAGTCAGCAGCATAGTGAGCAGAAACTTTACACAAATTTCCCTTATTTCCAGCACAACATGTTGGTAGATGAGAGAAACAGAGGAACTTCTGAGTTTGAAATAACATTTACTCTTTCCACAACTGCACCAAACCTTTCTCTATTCTCTCAGTTTCTATCCTTGTCATTGCCACAGGGGAAAATAAATGAAATCTATATTAATCGGTGAATGGATGAATGAACAACAAGTAGAGGTGTTTTCATTCTTCACAGTTCAGATCATCTCGTTGCAGGAGTCTAAGCTGGGACACATTTCAGACAGGCTCCTGCACCTTTGGGCATTTTCCCTTCTAAAATATGCACTTCTTAAGCCTGGTCTTTTGCCCTCTGTCCCACCTCTCAGCATAACCAATGGCCTCTCTGGACTTGCTTATACTTAGGATTTCTTCACTAATTTCCCTAGTACTCAACTTTAAAGTCTAAATCTGTAGATAATAGTGGTGAGTGAATGTGTGTTTCCCAAAGAGTGAAATCTATACCATAGCTCTTTAAAAGTATATTCCACCATGGACAGTAGTGCGCACCTGTAATCCAAGCACTCAGGGAGGCAGAGGCAGGCAGATCTTTGTGACTTTGAGGCCAGCCTGATTTCCAAATCGAGTCCTAGACAGGCAAGGCTATACAGAGAAACCCTGTCTTGAAAATCAAAACAAAGAAACAAAGAAATAAAGCCCAGCAACAAAAGTCCCCACAAAAGTATATAGCATCCCACACAGAGGAAAGGAACTATACCGAAGGGCATTTCATATCATCCCCCTATCAACTTCACAGTGCTCTAAGGTTTTCCCTTACAAAATAAAGTACCTAGAATGCTATTAAGTATGAAGAATACCTAGTTCAGAACATAAAATATCTTAGTATAAATATTTCATTATTAATTTTCCAGATATGTACTTTTAACATAATAGAATAAACTTTGAAAATCTTTTTTGGATGCAAATATTTTGATTAACTAAAATTTAATAAGAAATTATATATACCAATTATATGACATTCATAATTTATCTGTACTCACATTATTACATGCTTACTGTTATTAAATGTCAAGGGTCTTAAAGCAACAAATTTTATTTTACTGCACACAGAACTACATTGAAGGAACTCACATAATACAATGTCTGTGTACAGCAGAACTTCATTTTATTTCTACGTTTACACTACACAGTTAACTCCACCTAATAGAGGTTTACTGAGCACTGTTTTTAGGCTCCTTGTGAATATAAGACTTAAGATACAATAAAACCTTATTCTGTCTTCATGGTGACTCTACAGTGGTGGATAAAAGCAAGCCAGTGTAGGGGGAGAAGACTCATTTGTGGGCAAAATCACAAGCTAAGGCGAAGTCTTCAAAGAGTCCTCATGGTTAGGAGGAGATTTAGAGATCAGTACTTTGAAAACTCCAAGTGTGAGCAACACTAACCCTATAGAGTTGGGGAAAAATGAACAGGCAGTGTTCAATTAACTAGGCAATGGAGGCAATCAACATAAAACATCAGATGTGACCGGCAGCTTGGTTCCTTGAGGAAATAATGAGATTTCTTCAAGGTAGGTAAAATGTCAGGATCCTGTCTTCTGTGACATTTCAGAGCATCCTTTCATCTGTATCCACAGTACAGTTGGTTTTACCAAGGGCTTTTTAAAAAAGGGATACATGTTAGATGCAAGGTTGAATATGTCATATTGAAGTATTCAGATATTATTACTGGATGAAATTAGTTTGAATATTATTCAAGTCTCTGGAATTCAGATTCTAGACTCCTCATTGAAAGAACATTATCCAGCCAAGACTTCAGTAGAGAAGAAAAAAAGAGAAAACAAAATTCCCACTTTATGTCAAAAACAGCTATTCAGTAACAAAACCAAATATGATTATGAAGAATAAAGGATATAATTTAAACAATGCTCCCTTAGCAGTGATAAATCTGTTCCTTACAAGTTAGGAAAGAAACAGTTGAGTAATATTGTCTAGAAAAATCAAAAATAAAAATGGCAACATTTTATTTTTCCAAATCATAAACACTGTGAGTAGCAAGAAGGCCACACTCACTCCACTCCAGCCTTAGACATACTGTGATACACACTTCAGCAGAAGAAGGCAGAAGGCAGATTCAGCCAAAGTAAGCAGGGGTAAGCTCCACTCTGGGACAATGACTGGTAGACTCCGCAGCAGCATGTGAGAGAATCGGTCGCAAACAGGTTGGAAAATAGACAGAAATAAAACTCTGTGATTGGGCCTGTCAAAAGTAATGTACAAAACAAAACAAAACAAAACAATTCTCAAATGCCTGAGAACCCTAAAAGAATTCTGCAAGGCTGGTATTTACAGGCATATACATAGGTGTTGTTTCCAAAAGTTTTCAGTTCAACTTAAGTATAATGATTTGGCTTTTAGAAGATGAACATGTACTTCTGGTAGTTGAAGAAAAGCTGCAAATTGAGGCACGATCTCTTTCAGCTCTGTTTAACTTGCTGTGCTCAATGCAATTTCTTAGTAGACCATAATTTCAGATGCCACATTGATTTATGCACAGAGCATTCAGTGTACAGTACTTCCTTACTGTTGTTAATAGAAACACAGGAATGCAGTATCATCAAAATTTCCCTTCTGCAGCATGATAGCTACTCGATGCATCTGCCTCCTAAGCTGTCAAAATATGGCTTGTGGGCTGAACAAATTGGACTGTAAATTTTATTTTATTTTAATTAAATTAGAATAATTGATACTCAGTGTAGGCCATAGAAATCTTCATGAAAATGTGTGTAGAAACATACTAGAAACACACAGGAAAGCAGCCTTGTGTCTGGAACAATTTAAGTACTTAAGTAGACTTTTTCAAGTGTAGTGTTATGAAATCTAATCTTAGATTTCAGGTTAAAAGTCATTCAATTGATGCATGTAGTAGTAATAAAATGCACATCACTTAAATATTTAATATAAAGAGAATTTACAATCGGTTTAAAATCTATCATTATGATTAGGTTGTGTATTGTGCTTAAATATTAAAGATAGTTTTTAACACTTGAGGAGATGAAATCATAATTTTACAGTTTGCATGCACATGTTCCAGAGTGTGTATGGGGGATTAATATACACTCCTTTGTGTTGATGTGGACGTGTAAAGGTGAGAGGAAGATACTGAGTACCGTGCTCTGTCACTATCTTATTTTCTTGACCACATTTGCTTCCTGAACTTAAATCTAGCATGGCAGGTAGCAAGCCTCAGCCATCTGCTTGCCACTGTCTCCTCCTGCTACTCTATTGTACAGCATTGGAGTTAGAGACACGTGAGGTGACGCATGGCTCTTGATGTAGGTGTTAGAGAAGCACATGTTTATGAGGCAGTCACTATTACCCACTGCGTCATTTCTCCAGGCCGTAGGTTTGCTTTCTTAGTTCTGTTTACTTAAAAATTAATAATGTGTTTTTCTTCTTTGTATACACAAAATACATATACACAACTGGAAAACTTTGCTCATCCAGGAGACATAGATAACTACTTACACATCAAACTTTCTTCTGAAAAGTTCTTCATATTGAAAAAATTAATTAAGACAATCCATTATTTTCCCATAAAGTAATGCTATGTATTCTCCCCTGACACTCAGTGTCACAAAATGTCACTGTTACTAATTTTGAAAGGAGAAAAGAGACAGGCCAACTTTCTCATTTAAAGATGAAGAAATGAACACCGAGTTCAAAAATATGTATTCACATAGCAAAGAGCAGTAATAAAATTAAATGGAAATTAACTCATATAATTTAAATATTTATTCTTGAAATTGATTGTGACTCTTTGGTAACTGTGCTTTTATTAAAACTGAACATTATCCAATATGTGATTTTCATTTAATCTCTGGAAAAGATCATAAAAATCAGCCTCCATCCACCCTCGGAAGGGATATAAGCACCCTTGTTAGTATGCGAATATTTTCATGATTCCGTGAAAAGCCAGGCTTTTGTATATTTCACATATTTGAACACTTTAATCAGAGAAACCTTGGAATGGTTGTAAAATAAATCTAATTGTCACATCTGAGCTATTTCAAATACATGTTTCAGAGCTATGCAGTCAGTCCTAGTCACTCTCATTTGCTCAGATGATAGCTTTCAAGAGAAACCCTCTCAGACTTGGTTATCTCATTTTGGGACATAGTGACCAATGCCACTAAAGACATTAAGCATCATAGTAATTGCAGAAGGTATACTCTCACTAACACAATGCCTAATGGTGTGCTGAACAAGTACAACAACAGACATGTTAAAGTAGAAGGAGAAAACACATAGGGCTCAATCCTACACAGACAACAACACAGAGCAAAGCAAAGCAAAGCAAAGCAAAGCAAAGCAAAACAAAACAAATAAGAAAAACTAGAGACAACTAAAGAATCTTGATAGCAGGAGAAATAGTCTTCCTTAGGGAAAAGCTCACAAACATCAGGCCCTATGTAGCAAATGTTATCACATAAACTATTTAGATCACATGAATAATTAACCTTGTTCAAAATGCCATTAGTCTCTTAAGATAAATAATAATAAAAAATGAGTAACTTCTTTAAGCCAGCTAATATGACCTGGATAATTGGGTAAGTGATATAACAAAAAGGTAAATGTGAGCTTTCTGTAGGCAGGAAGCGTGGGGCAGTTGTGAAATCTGAGACAGTCTGCCTTTTTAGTTGTATTAAAAAGTCATGGATCCGAGATAGGTGGAGACACAGCATTACTTTTCTCACTCAGACATTTAAAAAAGTTAACAGTGAAAGCACTAAGGAAAAATCAAGTCTCCTATGGGGTTGAAGATGTATCTAGTCTTCTACACTATCTGTTTAGTTTTACAATGAAGCTTAGTTGTTTAGGGGTTAAGATGTTTTTAGGTCTAGATAGATGTTAAAAGTTGGTAATGACAAGATATGATGGAGACTGATTTATATTCAGAATTTTAGACACACCAAGATAGGAAAGATGTTTTCTTCAAAGCTGTCAAATACAAATAGCCAAAACAGTAAGAATGTAACATTTATGTAATTGCTGATTGTGTTATGGTTCATCTTGCTATAGGTAGGTTCTTGTACATATGTGTAATAATATAAATGAATATGTAAAAATGTCCAATAAAATAATTTTAAAAAGAAAATTATAAAAAAGAGCCAATAACAGAACATTAAAAAGAAAAGAAAAGAAAAGGAAAGGAAAGAAAAAGAAAGAAGAACAAAAAGCAGTACAGTGGTTTTTGGTACAGCAAAGGCCAGGATAAGGATATACTAGCTAACAGAACATGAGACCCAGATGCTGTCATCATGTACTTGATGGCTTTTTAGTAGCAACAGACTCAGCTTTTTAACAAGAACAACTCTTGCTTCCTTGTATCCACTGGTCATTATTTTTCAAACTAGTCTGAAAAAAAAAAAAAAAAACAAACTGGTTGCAAAGGAGGCTGGACTTGGAGCACAAATTCCTGAGTTGACTGAACTGAAGGGACTTGATCATGAGGTTTGCTGGCCGAATGAAAAACTATTAAGTTAGAACTGCAGCAGTCATTGTTATTAGTTAGATTATGAGTGCTTGTCATCCCAGGAATAAAGAGGTGTGGGTAGGGAGATCAGGGGCTCAGGGTTACCCCTGGCTATGTAGTTCAAGACTAGTGCGGGACACTTGAGACTTGGTTTCAGAACAATAAAAAAGAAAATAGTAACTTAAATATGTAGATTTTGCAAATCTTTGCTCCTAGAAGGTACAGATACAATTTTGAATGAGATTTACTCCTATAAATGACACCAATATCTAGCTAGTACAACATGTTTGTAATCTTCAGAAGAGAATTAAGACGGTGAAAATTTTAGAAAAATGATAAAGATGGAGAAAAATAATGTCTTTAGTTTTAATGTGTCCAAGATTCACTTGAATGTATGATCATGAGCTTTTGTAATAAAGATGAGATTCCAAATTTACAGTCATAAAAAGGCTCAGAAAGCATCTATAGATCTTTTCAGACTTTATTGAAAAATAAATAGTTTTAGTAGTGTAAAAGGAGTTAACATTTATCCTGAGTTTAGACAAATGCCACTAAGCAATTTCATACTGTGGGGAATTTCAGTGAAAATGGACCTCACAGGCTCATAATGAATGGCACAATTAGAAAGTGTGGCCCTATCGGAGTTCTGTGTCCTTGGTTAAGGCATGGGCTTTGTGGTCTTAAGTGCTCAAGCCAGGCCCAATGGCACTTTCCTTTCCTGTTCCTTGAAAATCCAGATGTAGAGCTCCCAGCTGCCTCTCCAGCATCATGTCTGCCTGTGTGCCCTGATGCTTCCCACCATGATGACAATGAACTAAACCTTTGAACCTGTAAGCAGGCCCTCTTTATAAGATTTGCTGTGATCATGATGTCTCTTCACAGCAATAGAATCCCTAACTAAGGCATATCATATCCTAAACACAAAAGGAGCTAACCTTCTAATAAAAATTTTGTTTTTCCCGCAATTACAGTTCTATCAAGTGCGACCTCTGTTTTGCAACCCTTCAACCAGAGTGATAGATAATCTTTGACTCATTTAATCCTGTCATCACAAAACATTCCTACCTAAATGATGATCTTTTAATGAATGTAATCAAAAGAGACTTCCTCTATCTTCATCATACAAATCACTCTTTCACTCACTGGCCCTGATGTTCTTCTACTGTAATAGTATTCCTTCAAATTATCTACCTGACAAACTAGATTTCTGGAGTCAAACTTACAAGACTCTTCATGCGGACGTTCACATCATGTCTTAGCAGAGGTGTTGTCTTTTTGAGTCCTGTCCTCACTATCAATTGAATATTATGGGCAGTTTCAGCTTTATTCCTTAGTTTAGTATTCATGTCTTTTATTGTTGGTTCATGATCTGTATCACAAGCAGTTCATTTTTAAATTGATGATAGTTTATGTGACATTTGCAACTGTGTTTTAATAATCTTTGCTTTTTCCTTGTAGTGCATATTTCAATACAAGTTACATGGTTTTAATGATCTATCCACATTGACTTTTAGACTTTTACCTTTTATATTTTACATATTATGTACACTGGGCTAATTTTTCGCTTGAAACTGTATGTTTTCCTGCCTTAGTAAATTTTACAGTGCTTCTCTCTTCTCATAGAGCACACTGAACTCTACACACCATCTTGAAATACTTTTGACTGTATAAACCACTCATTTTCAGATGTGCTCATAAAATCAAAAGGTTAAGCAAAATTATGACTTACTTATTTCTGCACACATTCTTTACTTATGAGCATTATTATATATTCATATGTGTCTAATTTGATCCTAAAATGGAAATTGTCTAAAATCAGTAATATTTTCATGTAACTTAAAATGTTGTTTGTATGTAAAATTATGTAATGTTTGTGCTTCACAAATTGAATCTTTTGCTAAGCAACTCACTTCAATGTCATATCTTTTCATGTTTAAAGGTATGTCATTCTTAGAAGGCACACAGTAGCTGCCAGGTGTGATTGGGAAGCATACTTTCTTTCTACCTCTGCCCCCTCCCCTTCTGTAAGAACCCAGGTGGCAGGTGGTCAATCAGATAAGTTATACCTCATCACAAAGAGCTTTGTCCAGACTCACCAGGAGTCCACCCCTTTTCAGATACACCAGGAATCCTACCCCTTTCCAGACATACTGTGAGCTCTTTTCAGATACATGGTGAATCCCACCTCTTTTAAACATGTCAGAAAACATACCTATTTACATCCAGAGGAATAAAAACAAATAGTTCTTCAAATTTTCAAAGCTTTAGATGGCCTATAATAAACATCTGCTCCTAATGCTAAGGAGTTTTTATAATAAAAGTTTGTTAAAGCAGAAACTCAATAAAAAAAGCTTTCCACATGAGAACATTATCCAATCACCCTTTGACTGCCCTGATGATACTCCTGTGTCAGCTTAAGAAATCTTAATTCTAAAAGTGTGAATTCTGTGTTCAAATTGACCTCGTCTTCCTTCGATACCTTATTTCATCTAAATTCTTTTCTTTTGCCACTGAAATAATGTTTACGTCCACTCATAATCTTCTTGCTGTACTGTTCCCAAAGACAAAATATTGTTGGAGACATCCAAGATGGCGACGGGCAGTGTGGACTGTGTTTGGAAGCTCCAGTGAACAATTCAGGGAATTGCATGGATTTCTGAGCCAGGAACACCGGGGTCCCCACACCACGGCAGCAGGAGTATTCCATGGTTTGGAGGGACCAGGGTGCAGAGGATCTGCATGCCCCTGCACATGGCAGAGGCAGTGGCAGCGGAAGCAGCAGCGGCACCAGCAGCACCGTAGTGGTGGACAGTGGGAGTTTCTGCAGGAGAGGGGACTCTGGACAGGATTTGGGTTGAGTGGTGCCTTGTGACCCAAACTGGACTTGGCGGACAGTTCAGCCCCAGAGTCCTGGGTTCACTCAGTGTGCTGTGCCGTGGAGATGCTGGCTCAGCTCAGCAAGCAATTCTGCCTGAGGCACTACCTCAGTGCAGCCACAGCTCCCCTGCTGTGATGCAGGCTGGGCGGAGCACTCAGTTCCACCCTAGGCACCAGCTCAGCACAGCCTCAGTTCTCTTGCTGTGACACAGGCTGAGTGGAGCACTCAGTGCCACCCTAGGTGCTAACTCATTGCAGCCGCAGTTCTCCTGCTGTGACGCAGGCTGGGCAGAGAGCGCAGTTCCACCCTAGGTGCTAACTCAGCACAGCCGCAGTTCTCCTGCTGTGATGCAAGCTCGGCGGAGCGCTCAGTTCCACCAGAGGTGCGAGCTCAGCACAGCCACAGTTCTCCTGCTGTGACACAGGCTGGGCCGAACGCGCAGTTCCACCCTAGGCACCAGCTCAGCTCAGTGGCAGCTCTCCTACTGTGATGCAGGCTGTGTGGAGTGCACAGTTCCACCCAAGGCGCTAACTCAGCGCAGCCGCAGTTCTCCTGCTGTGACGCAGGCTGGGCAGAGCACTCAGTTCCACTGGAGGCACAAGCTCAGTACAGCCGCAGTTCTCCTGCTGTGGCAGACGGTTCAGGCCCTGAGAATCTAGCTGAGCTTGACACGTGGTTTGTGCCCAGTGTCCTGGCTGGACTTGGCAGGGGACCCGGAAGGCTGTGGATACCTTGGCCTGACCCAACGCTCATTCAGAGACCCAGAATGATTGCAGGAACCACAGCAAAGGAGAGCTGAGGATCACTGGCTGTGAGAGCCCAAAATAACAGAGCTAACCTCCTGCCATCCAGACCAGTGAAGCATCAGAGCTTCCAGCCTAGGGAAATTGTGAGAAAACAAGTTAATCTATCATCAGACTCCCTACATCCAACTCGGGAAGTTACCCAACAAATACAGAGATGGCAGTATGTTTAAAGGGCAGTGTAAAAGCATACGCAAAAAACCCCCAAACAACATGGCGTCTCCAGTTTCCAGATATCCCAAAGAAAACAACCCAGAGAACTCAAATATAATGGAAACACAAGAAAATGACCTCAAATCCTTGGTAATGAGGATGATAATGGAGGAAACAAATAAAATTCATAATCAAATGCAGGAAGACACAGCCAAACAGGTGAGAGACATAAAAGAAGCACATAGAGTGGAACTGGAAAAATTTCAGGAAAATACAAACAACCAGATGAAAGAAATAAAAAAATCTGTTCAATATCTGAAGACAAAAATGGATTCAATGATAAACACACAGACAGAAGAAAAACGAGAACATGAGACCTCAAAGAAGAAGGCGAGGGACACAGAGGCGAGCTTTTCTAACAGAATCCAAAAGATGGAAGAACGAATCTCAGGGCTAGAAGATACAATCACAGATCTTGAATCAACCATTAAAGAAAATGCCAAATCTGGAAAACTCCTGACACAAAACATCCAAGAAATTAAGGACACCATGAAAAGAAGAAATCTGAGGATAATACGCATTGAAGAAAGAGAAGATATCAGACTCCAAGGCCCAGAAACTATTCTCAACAAAATCATAGAAGAAAATTTCCCCAATCTAAAGAAAGAGATGCCTATAAACATACAAGAGGCCTACAGAACACCAAATAGTATTGACCAGAAAAGAAAAACTGCCCGTCACATAATAATCAAAACACAAAACATGCAGAACAAAGAAAAAATACTAAAAGCTGCAAGGGAAAAGGACCAAATAACATTTAATGGCAAACCTATTAGAATTACACCCTACTTCTCAGCAGAGACCATCAAAGCCAGAAGGGCCTGGACAGAGATCCTGCAAACCCTAAGAGACCACAGATGCCAGGCCAGACTATTTTACCCAGCAAAACTATCAATAACCATTGATGGAGAAAACAAAATATTCCATGACAAAACCAATTTCAAACCATACCTATCCACAAATCCAGCTTTACAGAAGGTCTAGAAGGAAAACTCCATCCCAAAGGGTCAAGCTACAACCAAAACTACTCAGGAAACAGATAACTATACCATGGCAAAAACACAACTACACAAATGCTCAACTGGAACCAACAGCAAAAATAAGACTCTTAACAATCACTGGTCATTAATATCTCTCAACATCAATGGCCTCAATTCTCAAATAAAAAGACACAGACTAACTGAATGGATACATAAACAAGATTCAACATTCTTCTGCATTCAAGAAACACATCTCACTCATAATGATAGGCATTACCTCAGGGTAAAAGTTTGGAAAAATATTTCAAGCAAATAGTCACAAGAAGCAAGCAGGCATAGCCATTTTAATATCGAACAAAATAGACTTTCAACCAAAATTAGTCAAAAGGAATGAGGCCGGACACTTCATACTCATCAAATGTAAAGTCAACCAAGATGACATCACAATTCTGAACATCTATGCTCCCAAAACAAGGGCACCCACATTTGTAAAAGATCTGCTAAAAAGGCTTACACCACACATCGATCCACACACAATAATAGTGGGAGACTTCAACATCCCACTCTCACTAAAGGATAAGTCATTGAAGCAGAAACTAAGCTGAGAAATAACATCATTAACCAATGCCATGGGTCAAATGGATCTAACAGATATCTATAGAACCTTTCACCCAAACAAGAAAGAATATACCTTCTTTTCTGCACCCCATGGAACCTTCTCCAAAATTGATCACATCGTAGTTCACAAAGCAAGCCTCAACAGATACAAGAGGATTGAAATAATAACTTGTATCCTATCAGATAAGCATGTGCTTAGGCTGCAATTCAACAACAACGGAAATAACAAAAAGCCTATATGTACATGGGAACTAAACAACTCTCTGCTAAAGGACACCTGGGTCAGGGACGAAATAAAGAAAGAAATCAAGCAGTTTCTGAAATTCAATGAAAATGAAGGAACAACATACCCAAATTTGTGGGATACATTGAAAGCAGTGCTAAGAGGAAAATTCATAGCACTAAGTGCCTTTAAAAAGAAATTGGAAACAAGGCACATAAGCATCTTAATGACACAACTGGAAGCCCTAGAAAAAAAAAAGAAGCAGAAACACCCAAAAGGAGTAGACGTCTAGAAATAATCAAACTCAGAGTGAAATTAACAAAATAGAAACTCAGAAAACAGTCCAAAGAATCAACAAAACCAAGAGCTGGTTCTTTGAGAAAATCAACAAGATAGACAGACCATTAGTGAAACTAACTAAAAGGCAGAGAGACAGTATTGAAATCAACAAAATCAGAAATGAAAAGGGAGACATAACAACAGACACTGAAGAAATACAAAGAATCATAAGATCCTACTTTGAAGGCATATATACCACAAAATTTGAAAATCTAATGGAAATGGATGATTTTCTTGATCAATTTCACTTGCCAAAGTTGAGTGAAGCACAGATAAACACGCTAAATAGTCCCATTTCCCCTACAGAAATTGAAGCAATCATTGATAGTCTTCCAACCAAAAAAAGCCCAGGGCCAGATGATATCAGTGCAGAATTCGACCAGACCTTCAAGGGTGAGCTAATACCGATACTCTTCAAGCTACTCCAAAAGATAGAAAAGGATGGAACATTACCAAATTCATTCTATGAGTCCGTAGTCTCATTGATACCTAAACCTCACAAAGACTCATCAAAGAAAGAGAATTTCAGACCAATTTCTCTTATGAAAATCGATGCAAAAATACTAAATAAAATACTTTCAAAATGAATACAAGAACACATCAAAGATATCATTCATCATGACCAAGTAAGCTCCATTCCAGGCATGCAGGGATGGTTTTATATATGGAAATCCATCAATGTAATCCACCATATAAACAAACTGAAAATAAAAAACCACATGATCATCTCTTTAGATGCAGAGAAAGCATTTGATAAAATCCAACATGTTTATCGTTCATGTTTAAAGTCTTAGAGAGATCAGGGATGCCGGCACTTTCCTTGATATAATAAAGGCTATATACAGCAAGCCAATAGCCAATATCAAAGTAAATGGTGAGATACTCAAGGAAGTTCCTCTAAAATCGGGAACAAGGCAAGGCTGCCCACTCTCTCCATATCTCTTCAATATAGTACTTGAGGTTCTAGCCAGAGCAATAAGACAACAAAAG
Organism: Acomys minous; assembly: GCF_964271855.1. Taxonomy (NCBI): domain Eukaryota; kingdom Metazoa; phylum Chordata; class Mammalia; order Rodentia; family Muridae; genus Acomys; species Acomys minous. The sequence goes on from NC_140494.1 coordinate 69,127,953, forward strand.
GAGATCAAGGGTATCCAAATGGGAAAGGAGGAAGTCAAATTATCCCTTTTTGCAGATGATATGATAGTGTACATAAGTGACCCTCAAAATTCCACCAGAGAACTCCTACAGCTGTTAAACACCTTCAGCAAATTGGCTGGATACAAAATTAACTCAAAAAAGTCTGTAGCCTTCCTATACACAAATGACAAGCTTGCAGAGGAAGAAATTAGGAAAGCTACACCTTTCACATTAGCCACAAGCAATATAAAATATTTAGGAGTTAATCTAACTAAGTAAGTGAAGGACTTGTTTGAAAAAAAAATTTCAAAACTCTGAAGAAAGAGATTGAAGATGACATGAGAAGATGGAATGATCTTCCATGCTCATGAATCAGGAGAATTAACATAGTAAAAATGGCCATCCTACCAAAAGCAATCTACAGATTCAATGCAATCCCTATCAAAATACCTACACAATTTTTTAAAGACATTGAAAGTTCAATTCTGAACTTCATATGGAAAAAGAAAAAAACCAGAATAGCTAAAACAATCTTGTACAATAAAAGGTGCTCCGGAGGAATCTCCATACCTGATCTCAAACTGTACTATAAAGCAATAGTAATTAAAACAGCATAGTACTGGCACAGTACTGACTGTTTGATCAGTGGAATCAAATCGAAGACCCAGATATGAATCCACACACATATGGTCACTTGATTTTCGACAAAGAAGCCAAATCCATTCGATGGAAAAAGGATAGCATCTTCAACAAATGGTGCTGGTCTAACTGGATGCCTATGTGTAAAAAAATGCAACTGAACCCATATTTGTCACCTTGCACAAAACTCAAATCCAAGTGGATTAAACACCTCAACATAAAACCGGAGACACTAAGTCACTTAGAAGAAAAAGTGGGGAAGAGCCTGGAACATATTGGCACGGGAGACAACTTCCTGAACATAACACCAACGGCCCAGGCATTCATGTCAACCATTAATAAATGGGACCTAATGAGGCTGAGAAGCTTCTGTAAGGCAGGAGACACTATCAAGAAAACAAAGCAACAACCTACAGACTGGGAAAAGATCTTCCCCAAACCTACATCTGACAAAGGTCTAATATCCAAAATATATAAAGATCTCAAGAAATTAAACACCAGAAACCAAATAACCCAATTGAGAAATGGGGCTTGGAACTAAACAGAGAATTCTCAACAGAAGTATACCAAATGGCTGAGAAACACTTAAAGAAATGCTCAACCTCCTTAATCATCAGGGAAATGCAAATCAAAACAACTCTGAGATTCCATCTTACACCTATCAGAATGGCTAAGATCAAAAATTCAAGCAAAGCCACATGCTGGCGAGGATGTGGGGAGAGAGGAACACTCCCTTCATTGCTGGTGGGAATGCAAACTAGTATAGCCACTTTGGAAATCTATCTGGTGCTATCTCAGAAAAATGGGAATAGGACTTCCCCAAGAACCAGCTATTCCACTCCTTGGAATATACCCAGAAGATGCTCCAGCACACAAAAAGAAAATTTGCTCAACCATGTTCATAGCAGCTCTATTCATAATAGCCAGAACGTGGAAACAGCCTATGCATCCATCAATAGAAGAATGGATAAAGAAGCTTTAGTACATATATACTATGGAATACTATTCAGGTACTAAAAACAAGGAATTCCTGAAATTTGTGGATAAATGGATTGAGCTAGAAATGATCAAAATGAGTGAGTTAAGCCAAAAGCAAAAGACTCAAATGGTATATACTCACTTATATCTGCATATTAGCCCAAGGGGCATGTCACATGAAAGCCTTCAATTACCAGGAAACTGGGACAGTGGGGAGGACGTCCTATTGGGACTCTAGATGAGACAAGCATGGGAGAATGGCAAAGTAGAAGGATTCAGAGGGTCCTAGAATCCTACAAGTAGAACATCATGATAGGCAGATTTGGGCCCAGGGGTCCTGCTCAAACTAAGGCACCAGACAAGGACAATACAAGCTGTAAACTTTAAACCTCTACCCAGATCTAGGCAATGGTCAGAACATTCTCCAGTTATGACTTTCTCACATACTCTGGTGTCTCATATTTGACCATTTTCTCTGGAGGGGGAGACCTGGTGGCACTCAGAGGAATGACAGCAGGTTACCAAGAAGAGACTTGATACCCTATGAGCATATACAGGGGGAGGAAATCCCCCTCAGGAACTCTCATAGGGGAGGGGAATAAGGGGAAAATGGGAGGGAGGGAAGAATGGGAGGATACAAGGAATGGGATAACCATTGAGATGTAACAAGAACAAATTAATAAAATAATATATCTTGAAAAAAACACAAAAAACGAAAATATTTTTAACCAAATTTCTACTTAGAAAATGAAACCATTTACAGGAGGATACCTGTATTGTAATCAGTCTTAATGAAAAAAATAATAATTTAAACTTAATATATGGAAGTATCAAAGTAGATAAAATAGTGTTATATCTTTTCACTCCAGCTTTCTTGGTCTTTGTTATTATGTTTCTGAATCTCAAAATATTTTCCATAGACATTTGCGTGCAGCTTTCTTTCCTTCATTAACATCCCAGTTACATATTATCTTTATTTTATACTGAATGTTGCATATCTGTGCTTCTTTTGTAATACAAAGAGAAGAATATATAGGAAATCAAATAGTTCAGAAATTGGGGACTAAATTAGAGAGAGAGAGAGAGAGAGAGAGAGAGAGAGAGACAGAGACAGAGACAGAGAGAGAGAGAGAGAGACAGAGACAGAGAGAGAGAGAGACAGAGACAGAGAGACAGAGACAGAGAGACAGAGAGAGACAGAGACAGAGACAGAGACAGGGAGACAGAGACAGAGAGAGATCATGATCATGACAATATTTGATTCTTTTTCAGTTTTAGTTTGAAGTTTTGATTTGCGTTTTGTTGAATAAAGCAAAATACAAACAAACTATATTTAATTTACTAATCTTTTTAAAATTGTATTTTTATTAACTTCTTTTAGGGTTTTCCTAATTGATAGTGAATTAATTAGTCACATTTAGATTAGAAATGTCCCCTAGAGCAGAGAATTAGAGAATGTTGCATCTATCTATTTTTTGCCTCATTAAACAGTTATTGTTACAAGTCTGAAGGGGGCATTCTGACCATCTCCATAACTTACCAGATGACACACTAGTTTCAGGGACTCCATATGTGCTTTGCTCTTTAGGTTTCATAGCTTCAGCATTAATTTCACAACTCTTCTATGGAAGATTTAGAGTTAGAAATGTACTAAGTGGGTTTTCCTTTTAAAATAACAAAAAATAATTGTACTTTAAGTTACGTTTTTTTTATTTTTAATTTGTTCAATTTAAATCACAAATGTGATTTATGAGAGCCCCCTCTCTCATTACCTCCTAACTCCACTCTCCCTCCCTCATGATCTCTCCCTCCTTCACCTATTCCTCAGAAGGAGGAGGCTTCTTCCCCTAACATCTGACCACAGCCTATCAAGGCTCAACCAGACTGCCTGTATTCTCTTCCTCTGTGCCCTGCCAATGCCTCCCCACAAGAGGGGAGTGATCAATATGTGGGGGCAGAGTCCATGTCAGAAGTGGTCCCTGCTTCCCATATTATGGGACCCACAAGGACATTGTGCTGCCTATCTACTACATCTGAACAGAGGGTCTACGTTCTGACCATGCATGGTCATTGATTGGTGCTTTGGTCTCTGCAGCACTGCCCGGAGGCCTCCTCTGCCCAGATTTGTTGGCTCTGTTGGTCTTCTTGTGGTGCTCCTTTCCTCTCCAGGTCCTTCTAGCCCCCAACTCTTCCATAAGACTCCCTGTGGTCCACCCGGAAGTTTGGCTGTGTATCTCAGTGTCTGCTTGGATCTTCTGCTGGGTGGAGTCTTTCAGAGGACCTCTATAATAGGCTATGTTTTTGTTCCTTCTCTTCAACTGTTTCCAATGTCTATTCTACTTCTCCTTCTGAATGAGAATTAAGCATTCTCCTTAGGGTCCTCCTTGTTATTTAGTTTTTTCAGGTCTGTGTATGATAGTGGTTTTATCCTGTATTATACAGCTAATATCCACTTATGAGTGAGTATATACCATGGATGTCTTTCTGGGTCTGGGTTACTTCATGCAAGATGATTGTTTCTAGTTCCATTCATTTGCTTCGGAAATTTCAAGACTTCCTTGTTTTTAATAGCTGAGTGGTATTCCATTGTGCAAATATGCCACAAATCCTTTATCCATTCTTCAGTTGAAAAATATCTACATTGTTTCCAGATTCTGGCTATTACAAATAAGGCTTCTATAAACATAATTGAGCAAATGTCCTTATAGTATGGCAGGGGATCTTTCAGGTATATATCCAGGAGTGGCATGGCAGGGTCTTGAGGTAGAATTATTTCTAAGTTTCTGAGAAAGCACCAGATTGATTTCCAAGTCTTTGAACAAATTTTCACTACCACCAGCAATTGAGAGTACTCCCCTTTCTCCAAATCCTTGCCAGCATGTACTGTCACTTGTGTTTTGATTTTATCCATTCTGAACTGTGTAAGATGGAATCTCAGAGTCATTTTGATTTGCATTTCCCTGATGACTATGGATGTTAAGCATTTCTTTAAGTGTTTCTCTGCCATTCAATATTCCTCTATTGAGAATTCTCTGCTTACCTCTGAATCCCATTTCTTAATTGGGTCATTTGGTTTGGTGGTGTTTACTTTCTTGAATTCCATATATATTTTGGATGTTAACCCTTTGTCAGGTGTAGAGTTGCTGAAGATATTTTCCCAGTATGAGGACAGTGTCCTTTGTCTTAAAGAAGCTTTTCAGTTTCATGAGATCCAATTAATTAATTATTGATCTTAGAGCCTGAGCTATTGGTGTTCTTTTCAAGAAGTTTTCTACTATGCTAATGAGCTCAAGGCTCTTCCTCACTTTCTCTTCTAACAGACTTTTGTATGTCTGCTTTTATGTTGAGATCTTTAGCCCACTTGGATGTTAGTTTTCTGCAGGATGATAAATAAGGGTCTATTTGCATTTTTCTACAAGTAGACACCCATTCAGACCAGAACCATTTTTAAAGACATTATATTTTTTTCCATTTGATGGTTTTGGCTTCTTTGTAAAAAATTGAGTGTCCATGGGTGTGTGGGTCTTTCTGGGTATTTGATTTGATTCCATTAATGTAACTATCAGTTTCTATACCAATATCATGCCATTTTTATTATTGTTTATCTATAGTAAGCTGACAATAATATCGCATTAAGGCTACTTTTTCACTTATCTTCTTTTGTTGGTATAAAGGAAATCTTTTCCTTAACAAATAAGAACTTTCTCTCTCTCTCTCTCTCTCTCTCTCTCTCTCTCTCTCTCTCTCTCTCTCTCTCTGTGTTTGTGTGTGTGAGGGAGAGAGAGAAAGACTATAAATTTTAGAAGAAAGAGTGGGAGTTGGGGAGAAATTGGAGATGATATAGTGATAGATTGGATTTTAACATTAAATACAATATCTAATTGAAACATGTGGAATATATGAACTATTAATATATAGATTAAGTCAGTCTACAAAGAAAAAATAGTTCACTTTATATAAAGTCATGATATCCCACATCATCTAGCAAATATGCAATCATTTGAACATTTCTATCTTTCCAATGTACCTTGGTTTTGTGCTCAGCTTTCTCTTTTCATACTTCTACTTCTACATTTATGCCATGTTAATGGAGTGCTTGCCCATATGTCTCCTATGGTCAGAAAGCTACAATAGCTTTTCTACATGAGAGAAGCATCATGAAATGTGAAGCTTTAATTCCAAATTAGCACTACTTGGAAGGTTATGTTTGGTATTTGTTAAGTTTTTGATAGAAATATTTACCAAGTTAAAAAGATCAGGAGAGCAAATATGAAAAAATAAGCAAGAGCTTGTATGGTTGGGTTTACTGAGAATAGAGTAGACTTACAGCAGCTGCTTTCCTCCCTAAATTAGATCTATCATTCTAAAAATGCTTGCCTGGCTAATTCCTCTCAACCCACATCTCAGAAGTTAGTTATGCCTTGTTCCTTCTATATGGACTCATCTTGTTAAGTTTCACATTTGCTATAAGTTTCTAATTGAAGTAATATACACTATCATGAGCTCACCACCACAAATTACACACACACACACACAAACACACACACACACACACACACACATATATATATATATATATATATATATATATATATATATATATATATATATCCCATTATCTTCCAATGTATTTCAATGTATTTGTATTTGTATACATACAAATACATTCACACTCTATCATAAATACATACCTTTAGGTACTCTTATTTCTTTTTTATTATAGTTTATATATAGATGTTTATTTAGTCACTAATGATGAAAAGGCATTTGGTATCTCTCTTTTCCTCTTTAACACAAACAATACTTCAGTAAAATATTGTTGTCTCCTGTTCACTTCTATGGCTATTTTTTTGGCAGCAGCTGCCAAGTCTTAATGCTGAGGATGAGTATTTTCCTGTATGTATGTATGTATATACACAATGTGTAAACAGTGTCTGTCAAGGTCAGAGGTGGCAAGGAATCCCAGGAACTGGAGTTCTAGATATTTGTGACCTGTCATGTGGTACTCTAGGCATCTGCAAGAGTAGCAAGTATTCTTTATAGCTGAGCAGTTCTCTAGTCCCATCAGATTTTTGCATAAAGTGATTATAGTCATATGTAAGCATTTACCTACTTCTCCCTAATGCTTCTAACATACATTTTCCTGCTATATTTTATTTCAAAAGAAACAATCTTTACTTTGTTTACTAATATATTTCTTGGACAGGGACCCTTATGTTTGAGGATCATTGAAGATATTACCGTTAAGGTGTCTAATACATTAAAGTGAGTTTGAGTTGAGGAGAGCCAACTAAGGCAAAATTTTAAAGTATTGAGTCATGACAGCTTCTCCAGACTTTTCTATTAAAAATCAACTAAGGAGGGAAGGACTCTTTAGATGGCAGCTAGCATAGTAAACTGTCCCTTTGTTCCCAAATATACTCTTTTGCTATGTTAATAAGCAGAAGGTTTAAATAATTAAAATTTTATGGAATTCAAAATGTGTAGAAGATTTTAGTGAAGTATTAAAAGGGATCACAAAATCACATGGCAGTTTTTATTCACATAAATAAGTGCTAGTACAAGAAGGAATTTTTCACAGGGATTTGCTGAAAGTTGCCATTATTTCACACCTAATTACTGGAAAGTAGAACTCTATCCAAAACTACCCTTCCTGAGTTTCAGCCAAGGATGGAAATTTCACAAAGGTGAACTCTGTCTTTCAGCTACTTTGAAAGTGTCTACTCTAAGGGTCCTTTTTAAGTGTTTAAAAAATGGTCTCCATACAGAAATTCCCTTTCACACAGGAACTTTACCTTCACTTTTTCACCATTAATTATTTTACTTATTTACTTTATATCCAAATTGAAGCAATGTCTCTCTCTTCCAAGTCCCTCACTCACACCATCCCTCCACTTATGTCCCAATCCGTGTCCCAATCCAGGTCTTAGAGAATGAGACCTACCATGGGTATCAACCTGTCCTGCATATAAAGTTTTAGTAAGGTTAGACAAGGCTGTCCAGTTAGGGGAAAGAGATCCAAAGGCAGGCAACAGAGTCATAGACAGGCCCTGCTCCTCCTGCTGTTACAGATCCCACATGAGGAGCAAGATGTACATCTAAACATACGAGTAGGGGGCCTAGGCCCTTCGCAATGCATACTCTGCCTGGGGATTCAGTCTCTGCAAGCCCCTATTTGAACAGGTTAGTTGGTTCTGTAGTTTTTCTTGTGGTATCTTTGACCTCTCCGACTCAATCAGTCTGTCTTCCCACTTTTTAAAATTTTTATTTAAATAATTTATTCAGATTATATCTCAATTATTATCCCCTCACTTGTATCTTCCCGTTCCCCCTTCCCTCCCTCTTTCACCCTATTCCCCTCACCTAGGTCTGTGACAGAAGGGGACCTCCTTCCCCCCCCATATGATCACAGCCTATCAGGTATCATCCTGGTAGCCTCCTTACCCCTCCCCAGAGTGCCACTAGGCCTCCCCACCAAGGGGAAGTGGTCAAACAGGGGGAGCAGTGTTCAAGTCAGAGTCAGTCCCCACTCTCCACACAACTGTGGAATGTGCTGTCCATTGGCTAGATCTGAATAGGGTTATAGGTTTACTGCCTGCATTGTCCTTGGTTGGGAGAGTAGTTTGAACGAACTTCCGTTGGTCCAGATCTGCCAGCCTTGATTGTATTCTTGTAGGTTTCTAGGACTCTCTGGATCCTTTTATTTCCCCATTTGCCTGTACTTATCTCACCTAGAGTCCGAGTTTGAAGTCCCAGGATCCATCCCAATCTCCTGCTAAGTGAAGACTTTCAGGGGATATCTCTGTTGTGCTAGTGTCCAATTACAAGTGAGTAATCATGTGTATCTTTCTGGGTATGGGTTCACTCACTCGGAATGATCATTTCTAGTTCTATTCATTTGCCTGCAAATTTCAGGATTTCTTTGTTTTTAATAGCTGAGTAGTATTCCATAGTGTAAATGTACCACAGTTTCTTTATCCATTCTTTGACTGAGGGACATCTAGATTGTTTCCAGATTCTGGTTATTACGAATAAGGCTGCTATGAACATGGTTGAGCAAATGTCCTTGTTATATGGTGGAGCAATATTTGGGTATATTCCAAGGAGTGGAATAGCTGGGTCTTGAGGTAGCCCTAATACTAATTTTCTGAGAAAGCACCAGATTGATTTTCAAACAAGTTTTACAAATTTGCACTCACAGCAGCAATGAAGGAGTGTTCCCCTTTCTCCACATCCTCGCCAGCATGTGCTTCCATGACAGGATCAAAAAAATGTGCTAATATCCACTACATTCCCCCGTGGCTTGGCAGAGCAATTCTATCAGGGGGAGGTGAACAAAAAGCAGGCAACAGGGTCCATATCAGAGGCAGAAACCGAGACCTTAGGTCAGAGACCTAAGATGAGACAGTTGGCTTCCATCACTATGATGATGGCCTAGTACTACCGAGGTCTTCACTTTTTAAAAATAATTAATTTATTTATCCACTTTACATCAAGGTTATAGACCCCTTCTCTCCTCTCCTAGAAGTTTTTTCTCCCCTTACACCCTCCTCTATTCCTCAGAAAATGGGAGCCCCCCTTAACCACCTACTCCAGCCAATCAAGTTGCATCAGGACTGAGTTCCTCCTCTTCCCCTGTAGTCTCCAACTTTTCCAAGCCCAATTTATTTGGGGTACTTTAAGTGCTTATACCTCCCTTTCAACCCACCTACCATAGATAGGAGAGAAAGGAGATATAGGGGAACAGGAGAAGTAGACCTTATTGAATTCAGTTCCTGGGAGCGATTCCCCTGGCACAGTTGGCAGATAGCAGATTAGCAATGCTGGAATGGTTCTCTCTTGGAGCATCTTGAAGTATAGTGATGAATAGTAGCAAGACCCAAAAAGCCCCACCACTTGCTTTGTGTGTGTGTGTGTGTGTGTGTGTGTGTGTGTGTGTGTGTGTGTGTGTATTCAGAGTCTGTATTCAGATGTTTTTCAGCTGGTGAAAAACAAGCCCTCATATGAGGTGGTTTGACCTCCAAGTGAATAAACATCACCTACTCTCTCACAACTACTCTGCTCCCCATCCCACATTTGGATCAAAACAAAAACATGTTTATATCCACTACATTCCCCTGTTGCCTAGCAGAGCAATTCCATCAGGGGGAGGTGTCTAAAAAGCAGGCAACAGAGTCCATGTCAGAGGCAATTCTTGCTCCCTTACCAGTGGACCCACGGGAAGCCTGTGCTGACCATCGGCTACAGCTATGTAGTGGAAAAATGGAGGTTGTCATTTTCACATCCCAGCTTCATACTTGAATAAGCATTCGCTAAGTTTTGTTTGTTTGGTTTTTGTTTTATGTGGAGAGCAAGATTTGTCTGATATTGTCACATACTGATACTTTAAAACTTTCCATTTTCTTAGAATGCTTTTCATTAACTTAGTAGGTTTTACTTGAAACTTTAATACCCAGTTATAATTCACCTTTGGTGAATCTGCATAGGCACAGCAGCTGTACATCTACCTGAACTGAAAGTCTACAATAATCATGTTCAACCTATATCTAGTTTCTAATTTGCTGGAAAATGGAAGACCCCTGATTTTTATTAGTGGCTGAATTTTATTACACCCAGTATTTCTCCACAGAGCTTTTGTTATTTCCTAAAGTCAATTTTTTTCTTCTAACCAAGCAGCATGGAAGTAATCCTTGGCAGATAGGATTATATATCTTCTAATGGCTTTTTCTTATTATTATAGAAACCTAAACTTATCCAACTGAATAAATTTTAAAATTAGCTTCTCTAGCACTTTTCACAAGAATGTTCACACATATCATCTACTTTTGCAAAATACACACTTGATTTAAATTTTCCTGCAAAAATTAATATACAATAAATATTCAATTAATCAAAAGTGTATATGTATGTATATGTATACATACACAGGTGTGTGAAATGAAATTGACAGCTTTATTGAAAGATTACACTTACCAAAGTTGAATCAAGAGCAGGTAAATAAATTAAATATTCCTGTATCCCCTATGGAAATAGAATCAGTCATCAAAAGTCTCCCAAACAAACAAACAAAACCCAGAGCCAGATGGTTTTGGTACAGAATTATACCAGATCTTCAAAGAATAAGTAATATCAATACTCTTCATACTATTTCACAAAATAGAAACAGAACATTACAAAACTTATTCTATGTAGCCACAGTCACCTTGATATCTTAATCACATAAAAACCCAATAAACTAAATCTCTGACCAATTTTACTAAACATTGACACAAAAATACTAAATAAAATACTTGCAAAACAAGTCCAAGAATACATTAAAAGCATTATCCACCATGATCAAGTACACTTCATCACAGGGTTGCATATATGGCTTAATAGAAAAAAATCCATCAGTGTAATACAGCATATAAACAAACTGAAAGAAAAAAAGCACATAATCATCTCATTATATTCTGAAAATAATTAGACAAGATCTAACACCTGTGAATGTTAAAAGCCTTGGAGAGATCAGGGAAACATGCACATACCTAAACATAGTAAAAGCAATATACAGCAAGCAGAGAGCCAACATCAAACTAAGCTAAAACATTTCCACTGAAATCACAGACAAGACAAGGCTGCCCATTCTATTCAGATCTCTTCAAAATAGTACATGAAATTCTAGGTAGAGTAATAGGACAATTACAGGAAATGAAGGTGATACAAATTGGAAAGGAAGAAGTCAAAGTTTCACTATTCCTGGATGATATGAAAGTATACATAAGTGACATCAAACATTCTACCAGGGAACTCCTACAGCCAATAATTTACTTCAGCAAAGTGACTAGATACAAAATTAACTAAAAAAAAAGTTAGCCTCTGATATACAAATGACCAACAGGCTGAGAAAGAAGTAGGGAAACAACACCTTTCACAATGGCCACAAAAACATCCATAAAGCACCTTGGTATATCTCTAATGAAACAAGTGAAAGATTTATATGAAAAAAACTTGAAGTCTCTGAAAAAAGAAATTGAAGAAGATATCAAAAGAAGGAAGGATCTCCTTTGCTCATGGTTAACATAGTAAAAATTGCCACCTTAACAAAAGCAATATACAGATTCAATTCGATTCCCATAAAATACCAATAAAATTCTTTCTAGCCCTTTAAAAAGCAATTATCAACTTCATATGAAAAAAAAAGAATAGCTAAAACAATCCTGTACGATAAAAGATCTTTTGGAGTTATCTCCATCCCTGATCAAGTTGTATTAAAGAGCAATAGTAATCAAAAGTGCACGGTATCGGCTTAAAAGCATACTGGTAGATCAACGAAACTGAAGACACAGAAATAAACCCATATACCTATGAACACTTGATTTTTTTTAATATGAAAGCAAAAACCAAAGAATAGAAAAAAGATAGCATCTCAACAAATGGTGTAGATCTAAGTGGATGTCTACATATAGAAAAATTGAAATAAATCTGTATTAATTACTCTGCACAAAACTAAAGTCCAAATGGATCACAGACCTCAACACAAAACCACATACACTAAATCTATAAGAAGAGAAAGTGGGGGAGAGCCTTTAATTCATTGGCAGAAGAGACAGCTTCCTGAACAGAACACCAACAGTTCAGGCTCTAAGATCAATAATTAATCATTTGGACTTCTTTAAACTGAAAAGCTCCTGTAAGGCCATGGATACTGTGAATAGAAAAAAAAAAGTCAGCCTACAGACTGGGAAAAGGTCTTCACTGATCCTACATCTGACAAAAGGCTAATATCCAAATTATATAAAGAACGCAAAACTGAACAACAACAAACAAAACAACCCAATTTAAAAATGGAGTACAGAGCTACACAGAGAATTCTCAAGAGAGGAATCATGAATTTCTTGGAAACACTTAAAGAAATGTTCAATATTCTTACTTATCAGGGAAATGCAAATCAAAACAACTGTGAGATTCCATCTTACATGTATCATAATGGATAAGATCAAAAAGTCAAGTGACAGCACATCCTGGCAAAGGTGTGGATAAAGAGGAACACTCTTCCACTGCTGATGGGAATGTAAACTTGTACAATCAGTTTGGAAATCAATCTCTGGTTTCTCAGAGAATGAGGTAAAGCTCTACCCCAAGACACAGTTATACCACTCCTGGGCATATACCCAAAAGATTATCCACCATACAAAGACATTTGCTGAACTATATTCATAGCATCATTATGCAGATATCCCTCAACCAAAGAATGGATAAAGAAACTGTGGTACATTTACACAATGGAATACTATTCAGCCATTAAAAACATGGGCATCATTGCAAATTGATTGGTCTGGAAAAGAACATTCTGAGTGAAGTAACTCAGACCCAGAACGATGGTATATACATGCTTATAAGCAGATATTAGTCATATAATACAGGAAAACCATACCATAATCCAAAGACCTAAAGAAAGTGGACCCCAGGGAGGATGTTTTATTCTTTTTTAGAAGAGCAAATAGAATAGACCCCGGAAGAGATTGAAGAGAGGGAACAGGACAGGAGCCCACAATAGATGTCCTTTAAAAGACTTCACGTATCATGAGGTTGAAGCAGATGCTGAGACTCACAGATAAATTTTGGGCAGAGAGCAGGGTGTCTTATTGAAGATTGGAGGCATAGAAGGACATCCACAAGAATACCAACAGAGCCAATAAATCTGGGTCTGCGGGTTGGTGGGTGAGGAGACTGATGCACAAACCAGGAACCTTGCATGAGAGAATATAGGTTCCCTGTTCTGATATAGCCAAAAGGCAGATCAGCCTCAATGTGGGTTCCCTAGCAAAAGGAGCAGGAGATGTCTCTGCCATGGTCTCTGTTACCTGATTTTCAATCACTTCTCTCTTTGTGACCTTGCCAGGCCACAGAGGAAAAGGATGCAGGGAGTCCTCATAAGAGTTGCTAGGCTGAGGTCAATTAGTAGGGAAGGAGGGTTCCTGTTTTCTGAGGACTAGGGGAGGGGGATGAAAGGGGGGGAGGGAGAGAAGCTGGGAGGAGACAAGGGAGGGTGCTCTGACCAGAATGTAAAATGAATAAATTAAAAAACATACAAATTTAAATTAAAAGTTATAGTAATTTTAAGAAGAAATGAACTTCAAATAAATACTATTGAGTTCCTTTTTAGAAGATGAGTGTGAAAGAAAATCAGGGGTAAATTATGAGTCATCACCTTTTCATAATTCATAACATTCCTAGTGAGTGGATATAAGCACTCCACAAGTCCTATAATATGAGTAATAAAGAATACTAATGTCTATTTTTGCAAATGAAAAGTCTTCCTTCATGGCATCAAGTTAACAGGGTTCTCAGTTTGGCTTCACTCATTGCCAACTTCAATCTGCAAGTCACAGAGCCATGGAACATTCTCCTTTACATATTTATAGGAATCTGTCCATGCCATGACTTCAGAATATAGCATAAAATGCCTTATTCTTTGTTTCAATATCATTAGGCTTGTAATTACTGTTTTAGTTGAAATATATTTGCATCATTTCTCTCCTTGTCTTCTTAAACTATCTAGTGTTTCCCATTTTCCTTTTGGCTAACCTGCCCTATGCTTTTTCCACTCATTAAATTGATGACCTCTTTTTGATGTATTATTATTTTACATATCCCTAGTAATGTATATACAAATGAAACCTCATAAGTTCATTTAGTATTGTCTATATGTGTATGTATTATTTCATGATTGACAATCTTCTATTAGGTAATCAGGAGTCTCAGCACTGAGAAATACTAGGGCTCTCACCCTACTATCTCTCCCTCTCTCTGCAGTTATTAATACTTTGTCTGTGGGTGAGACCCTGTGAGATTTCCCATTTTTGTGGAAGAGTTTCTATTGGTGCTAGCATTGTTCAGGTCTTGTTTAAGTAGTCATATTTACCTTTTTATTGTTTTGTAAGTGAGTGGAATCAGGCATCTGTGCCCCAGGGTTTCAGTACACAGCACTGTACTTCTTTCATGTAACCCTTTGGATTCTACTGTCAAATTAAATGCGCAATGACAAAGTAGGTCATCCTATACAATGAGATAGGTAAGGCATATTGAGTTCATAAGAAGTTATAAGTTGGAGCACTTATATGGACACATTGTGCTGGAGGAGGGTTAAGAGAATGAAGTTGAGGAGGGAAGACAAATACCAAGTATCTGTACTTGATGTGAAGAAAAGGAGTGTCTTGGTGCTGCACAGCTGTTTCCTCCTATTTGAAACTTGCCTTCTTAGAGGGAGGAATGGGGCTCATAAAACTTGGAAAATTCAGGAAGGTCCTGAGTGCTATAGGATTCATAGCACCTTCAACAAGATCATAGAGGCAATAAAAATAGTTGGGTATAGGGGACCTGACAAGCTGCCTAAAAGTTGTACAGGAAACTTGAAGCCTGTCGCTTTCTTGTGTTGTCACCTATATTGTGTGATATTCACAGCAGTACAGCAGTTGTTCTGTCACCTATGCTACTGTAAAGAACCTCAGTAAACTCACTGCCTTACTGAGGAAGATCTGTGTGGAATTCTTTCTTTGGTTTGCTATCAGTGTCTCAGGTGATGACATTTGTAGGTGTCTCCCCCTGAGACACTTAAAATACAACACTTGACATATAAAAGCATGCATACAAATTTAAAGAAGAGGCAGTACATGGCTCATAGAAAATGTATTCCAATCTCTAAAACACTGCTGGTTGAGGTGAGTCTAATGCAGTAAGATTAAGCATGTAAGGATGATTTAGGTAGCATTGACTGCTCCAGCAACATTAAAGAACACGGATCCTGATTTCCATAAATGTAATGATTTTTTTAAAGAGCAAAGAGCTTATGTTATAAGAACATTAAAATATGTTAAATTATTAAATTAGAGAAATGAGCTATCCAAACTGATTTCAATTAAGAGAACTCAATTTGGTTATAATAGTGTCTGTGACCATCATAAAATTAAACTATTGATGGGTATTGCCACAGGCTCCATAAAATATTTGTAGTTTTAGATCAGTATAAGAAATAAACATAAGAAAATGATTAAATTTCCAATTATGGTAATCTGTAGATTAACTTATCATTTTATAGCAATCCCAGGAGAATTTGAATTGTGGAGATGAGGATAAGCTTGTAGTGAGATGACAGATGTACATTCGCTAGAACTATAAGTAATTTAGTTTTGAGCTTCTGCCTTTATTATCAACATAAGCCCTGTATGTAAAAACTGTTCTCAATTTATGTTAAAAATGAATGCTTTTTTTTTCTGGTAGGGTAGCCAGATTTGCCTGTATAGTCAAGCTTCACAGTGACACATTAGCAGTGTTGGAGACCAGCCTGCAGTTTGAATCAGTAAACGGACTATGATAGCTTCTTATTTTTTATTATACTTTCATAGTAATACTTTTCTAAGTTATGTACAGTGTTAAGCTCATTTTCTTATTGGATCACAGAAATTGTTTTCTTCCTAACGTAAAACAGAAAATCAAGGCCTGACTGTGTTTTCTAAGGGCTGATATTGTCCTTTGTTTTTCCTGTAGCTTCCAAGCCAGTTTCATTTGTACAGTGGCAATCAATGACTTTTTTTTTTTCAGTTTTTTGAGACAGGGTTTTTCTGTGTTACAGCTGCAGCTGTTCTCCTCTTGTAGACCAGGCTGGCCTCAAACTCAGAGATCCACCTGCCTCTGCCTTCCAGACGCTGGGATCAAAGGTGTGCATCATTATGTTGGGCTAAATGATGCTTTTCAATATACATAATGAATATTTGATTCATTTTTAACTGTATACATTTGCAAAGTGACAAATGAATTGCAGTAATAGATTTTAAAAATACTTTCATGAGCTATAATCACTTTGTTTGCCTTCAGTTAAATTCTGTTTTCTGCTTTCTCATACTAAATGTCAATATAGAATTAAAAACATTCTCAGGAGTCAGGACTTCAGACACCAGGATTCATGATAACGCTGTTTTTGTGTCCGTGATAACTATATAGCTGCTGCAGCATTTTCTGAAGCATGAAAGTAAACAAACTAGGCCACCTTGATCATCTGATGTATTTCTCAAAACACAACCACAAGTGCCATTTAAATCTCCAGAGTGAACATATGGTTCAGGAATGGTAATATTTTTCTTTTCTTCTCTTTATACATTTTAAGTGTATGTGTATGTATATATGTAAATATGAATGACTATGTCATCATATGTATGCACTTGTGGAAGCCAGAGCCTAACACTGGGGATCTTCTTCTATCACTGTCTAGCTTAGAAAAGGCCTCTCCTTGAGACTAGATCATCAAGTCATCTACACTGGATGACAAGCCAACTCCAAGGATGAACTGTCTCTGGCCCTCCAGCATTGTGTTACATATCTCAACAGCTATGTGAGGCTCTTCTGAAGGTGCTCAGGATCCGAACATAGGTTGCCATGCTCTGGGAGGCAAGTATTTACACATTAAATCATCTCATTAGCCCTGCAACAAACATTTAAAAGATATTCCCTAAATAACTATTGTAAGAATGGAATTTAAATTGGTCAGTGTCATGAAAGATATTTAACTTGTCAATGGTTATCTTCCACACATCCTTCAGTAAATGTTGTGGCCAAATAAAATTACTTTCATGATTCCTATTTTTGACTCTATTTGGCATATTGTCAAATCAAAGAGAAGGCTTTATTGATCACCATTTCTATGCAAGGTATTTAACTGTTTATTCTTACTAAAGCTATTTCTCCACCTATTTGTTCTAATCTCTGAAACTTGTGAGTGTGGCACCTTATATGACAAACTTGACTTTGTTGGTGTGAATATCCTGTATTACCCAGGGAAGGCTTTCACATATCCACTGAAGTACTGACTACTTGTGTTTAAGGACGGAGAGATGACCTGAGTGGTATGATAGTGTCGTCTTTGAGGATAAAGAACCACTGCCATGAATCAAAGAATGCCAGTGATCTATAAATGAATTAGTGGGAAACAGATCCTCATTGAGGACTTTTCTAAAGGAATGCATCTCCCCTAGTAAACTGACTTTTAGCAGGTAAGAGCTCTGTCAGACCCCCAACATGCATAAATAAGTTGGAACCAGTTGAAGCCATTTCTTGCAACTTTTTATGGCAGCTATAGAAAATAAATTCAGAAATCACTGATTTTATTTCCACTTAAACTACCTTTATCCATTTAGAATGTAAGTGCTTTTTGACCAGTAGCTGACATAAAAATAATCACACACTTACTACCATTTTTGTTTGATTTAATGCTATTAAAAGCTAACATTAGGTAGTTAGATATTGGAATAAATACACTTTTGCAATTTAAGACTGAATATTTTTCTCTCAAATTATCTTTGTTGCATTCACTTTTGTCAGCTCAGAACTCAATGCAGTACAATGAACTAGGCCTAATTTTCAAGTATGCTCCGATGATATGACATTCTTAAGCTCTAATGGTATCTGTGGACATCATTCTTCATCTGGGGTGTGAATATTACCCCAGAGAGTCTCTTTCATCAAGATTTTGTTTCACTAAAATGTAACAAAATAAAAATTACTACTGGACTTTAAACTGAACTATGAATATAAGATGCAAGTGCTCTCAATTAAGAGTCTGATTTAGAATACAGATTTTGCAGTAGAGTGACATTACACATGTTAAAGAGAAGCCATGGCATAAATATCATGCATGTTTTCTATGTGTGTGCCTGTCTTTGTGTATGTCTGCATGAGTGAGTGTGTGTGTGCATGTATGTATGTATGTATGTGTGTGTGTGTGTGTGTATGTGTGTGTGTGTGTGTGAGAGAGAGAGAGAGAGAGAGAGAGAGAGAGAGAGAGAGAGAGAGAGAGAGAAGAGAGAGAGAGACTGTATGTCTTGTATTAGGGATTAAGGTATGATATGTGCAAATGTTTTTCCTTTGTTCTTTGCTGTTGAGCTACCTCCTATCTCTGCACCTTAAAATTTAAATGTTGATCTTTTCTCTGGTCAGCGATATGCTGTATAATTTCCACTGTAGCTGTTGGGCAATAGCAGTAAGCCACAACTACTCCTCACCAGCCACCCTATCATAACAGCAACGGACTAATATTGTGCAGGTATTGTTTTGTTAAGATCTGACATTTAGTAGGATATGTACACACTATATATATATATTTTTCAACTTAGGATATTTTCAGTTACAATAGAGGTGTATTTCATACTGTAAATACTTCCTAAGTATAAAATAAAAGAAGCCATAATTTAAAGGGTTGCAATAGATTATTCACAAGAATTAGGGTATCTTAAGATAATCCAAATTAAAAAGAAAACTAAAGAATTTTATGAACATGATCTACTGAATACCAAGTCACTTTATCTACTAAGAATTTGCAAATAACCCCTGCTCATACTCATACAAACAACAGTACTGAAAGAAGTCAGTGAGTCATAAAGAAAACAAGAGACATTAAAGGAGGGTGAGACTAATTAGGACTAAGAGGTTCAGGGGGGGAAACCTGGATTGTTGGAGTGTGATATTGAGAGTAATATAATCATAATACATTGCATATCAAAAATGAATAAGGAAAGAAAGGAAGGGAGGGAGGGAGGGAAGAAGGAAGAATGAATGAAAAAAAGAAAGAATGAAAGGAAGGAAGAAAGCATGCAAGCATGGAAGTAAGCTTGGATTATTTTCCCAGAATCCAGAAGCATAATCATTCAGTAAAATAAATTCCAGAGGAATCGTCTTTTGTTATTAGATCTCACATTTACTAGCTTGTCTAATGTAGAGGGGAGAGCAGGCATCAGGTTCAAGAGTCTACATTTTACACATATAATCTCCTGTTCTCTGAGTTTGCATGTTATTTCTGAACATTTTTCCTCATGGAATACAGATGCAGAAATGTCAGCATACAATAGATGTCTGTTTATTCACCCAAAGTAAGCTGCCTGAAGAAATGACTTTGCAAAATTTACATTTTGTCCCACTTAATTGTTGAAAAATAACAATAAGTAGATACAAAGACTCATGTGGCAGGGAACACTTTTGCCTACAGTACATATTCACTTGTGAATTTAGTATCTCCCCAGTTTAAGCAATCAGGCAGCTCAGTGTGTAGGTGTATATGATCATCCATATAAGGTCTCAGGTGTGCATAGGTTGCTGAGCTCTGCTGTTTGGTAGAGAGGTAGCCAATGTGGGAGAAACTGAAAATCACTTCAGGATTACTGGGATTATTGTAATAAAATTGGAAGGACAACAATTAAACACAGAACCTGAGATTAGTTTCTGTGATGGAGAAACAAATCCTGTATGAAAATGTAAGTCATAGCAGTATGTAGAACTTGTGAAAAACTGAAACTTGAGATGTATCATAAAGCATGATATTTTATTTGTTAATTTAAATTCACTGTTTAAAGGATTCACACTAAGGAAAAACCACATCAATAAAAGTACAGAGTCCTGACTCTATGTCCTGAATGGTGATGGAGAAAGGATTTTTGAAGCCATGGAAAATATATAGTTTTTAACTATGGAAAATAGTTTTATTTTTAAAAGACAAAATTATGCATATATATGATGTATGATTATGAATACGTATCTGCATTTATATGTGTATATATATGCATATGTAATTTATAAATTGTCTTAACTACAGTATGGGCAACTGGATGTCCATATAGACAAATGTGAGGGTTCTACAAGAGAAAGGGTTATTGTGCTTGTTCACGAAAAAGAGGGTGCTGTAAAAAAGAACTAGAGCTGTGAAAATAAAAAGATGAGAGAAAGAGGACATTGGGCTACAATGACAAAACAACCAGGGTCATTTAGTGGCTAATTTATTTTGTTCAATGTGAGAACCTGTACGAAAATTACCATAGAGTAGGAGATCATGATGGAATCAAGTGATTCTAATATGTTCACAATTGAGTATTATTGTCATATTTCCTCCTCTTTTACACCCTCCTTTCCCCTGCAGTTTAAGTCTTTCTGTCCCATTATTTTCTTTATACCAGTGATTTCTACCTCTTCTCTCTTGACAACCCCTCCCCACTGTCCCTTCATAATTTCCTTGCCTCCATGGGAATTCCTAATGCAACACACGTATCTGAAATTTCAAAGCTAAATTTTACAAATGAGAAAAGACATGCAACTTTTGTATTTCGGGATTTGAGGTACTTCACTTAGAATAACTGTTTGCAATCTATGAGTTAACTTGTGAATTCATTATTTCATTTTTAAAATAACCTGATAACTTTTCATTGGCTAAATATGGCACTTTCATTTTCCATTCTTTAGTTGTTGAGCATCTAGGATTTTTCCATTTTCTGGATGTTGTGAATAGAGGATCAGTGAACAGGATTGAGCAGGTCTCTTTAGAGAATGGAGATATGCCCAATAGAGCACGTGGTAATCCACGTTCAGCTTTGCAAGGAACCCCACTCTGATTTCCATAGTGACTGCACCAGTTTTCACTTCCCACATCAGTGAATAACTGTTCCCTTTCTTCACATCCATATTTATGCCAACTTTGGTCACTTCTTGTTGGTTTTGATCTTTCCCACTCTGTGTTGGGTAAGATTAAAATTCTCAGGACTTTTAATGTGCATTTTCCTGATAGTTATGGATATTGCAAAATATGTTATTTTTTCTGTTTTCTAGTTTTTACAGGAAACAAACATTGTACAAATGTAACTTAAGATGAATATAGTTTGGTTTTACAATTAAGCTCTACTGGACACTGGTCAAACAGCTAATGCTTGAAGGTTACCGCAGTGCACAGTCTATAGGGCCTCTGCTTCAGAAGCGTTGGAGAAAATGCTGAGGGTGCTCCACAATGTCGTACTTCATTCCTAACACTGGAGCAATTCTTTTTTTTTATTGGCATAAAGACTAAGAAATACACTAGTTTATGTCACTATTTTATATTTATTAAACCAAGCCTGTATCTGAATGATAACCAAAGGGGAAAAAATCAGCAAGAAACATTCCTAAAAAGTTC
Organism: Acomys minous; assembly: GCF_964271855.1. Lineage (NCBI taxonomy): Eukaryota > Metazoa > Chordata > Mammalia > Rodentia > Muridae > Acomys > Acomys minous. Next base: position 69,149,533 of record NC_140494.1, read on the forward strand.
ATTCAAAAGAAAAAGAAGGTATTTTCTTTCTTTTTTAAAAGTGTGAAAGTTGAAATATTTGGTAAATCAAATTACGGACAGGTACTTTGTGATTAGCAATATTCTTTCTGAATTATTTCTCAAATATTGGCAAATTACCTCTCAAATAGTGCCCATTTGTATGTGAATGAATTAATTGAAAGTGCTTTTATAATTGCTTGTTCATTTTGAGAGACAACCAAGTGTTTGGATCCTTGGGACATCATTAAACAAAATGAGACTTATACAATTGATTCTTTTGTGTTCTGCGTATTAGAAAAAGACAGACCTCAAAAATATTACAGCTAAGCTTGTTTCTCTACCTGCAGGAACAATTGTATTTGAGACCCTATGACATCTTATCTTATCCTTTCAGACGATTGCCACACTTCCTAGGAGGATAATAAAATCACACTAGCTTCATATAATAAGTCCATTACGGTCATTGTAATTATCTAACAACTGGAAGTAATTGGTGGCTATTCCACAGAAGAGAGAAACTTTTAATATAGTGCCAATGTAGATGAAATGTTCAAAATACACAAATAAAGAACTTCTCTGTGTCACCAGACCAACAGAGAAAGGGGAAGCAGGCTATGCAGATGAGTCTTGATAGGCTGAGTTAATAAGGTGAGGGAGGAGGTCCCCTTCTGTCAGAGGTCTAGGGGAGGGGAATAGGGTGGAAGAGGGAGGGAGGGTGGGAATGGGAAGATACAAGTAAGAAGAGAACATTCTGGATGCAATCTGAATAAATTATAATAAATTAAAATTTTGAAATGAGAAAAAACACTTTTTAATTTCTCGTTTCATCTCCTTAGCTTCAGTTACATTTGAATACAAGAGTGTTAATAGACATCTCAGGTCAGTGGAAGGTAACCATATTTAATCACTTTTATATAGTACATTTTTGTGGTTATTTTGTTTTATTAGCATTATTATTATCGTACTGCTAATCACTTATAAATTAAGCTGTATCATAATTGTTGCCTATCAAGGCAGTTTTTCCTGGCAGACTACCTTTGTTTACTTTGCATACTTAGTAAAGTTTGCAGGAAATCATCGAGGCCCTTGCTTAGGGGTTACAGCAGCTAGGCCAGCTACTATCGGTCTTGCCTCTGGGCTCCCCCTACATCTTTCCCTGGGTACTCCTTTCCAGCACTTTGGCTCCCCTGGCTGCTAGACCCAGTGGTCCCTTGTAGAGGTGCTCCGATCTTCAGGCAGTGCTGCTGGCCTCTCTGCACCACTAGACAGCAACACCTCCAGAATGGCTCAGGTTAAGTCTCCACAGCCCTGGGACCCGAGATCAGAGGCCTGGAGAAACTGAGAAGCTGAAGCCACGGAGAAGGAGAAAGCAGCAACAGCTGAGTCCTCAGTTGTGGATGCTGCTACAGGGAACTCAGCAGGAGCAACAATGTACAAAGTAGCCAGTCTTCCTATCTAGGGAGCTTTATATTTTGACACTGCCAACCAGGGACCAGAACTAGAACTCTGACCCCTTAGTATAAATTCATAGTTTAATTAAGGGAAGTTGTTTTGTTTAGTTTAAAGATCAAGTCCGTGTAAACCTTTTAGGGCATGAGTTAATAGGCCCCTCCCTCACATCTCTCTGTCAAACTGGCAGTTCCAGCTTCTAAATGTCACTCACAGCAGCCATCCCCAACCCCTCAATGGGAACCCTCCTAGATTTATGCTAATTTTCGTTGAAAAGGTAATTTTGAAAAAAAAACCCAATAATTACAAGCAGTTTCTTTCCTCATTTATTCTTCACTGCAGCCCTGTTCCTAAGGTAAAAATAAAATTCTAGATATTAAAAGTCCCATATTCTAGTACTCAAATTTGATAGCTCTTAAGAATTGGCCATGTTTTTTAAACAATTATTTTTAATTTCCTTCTCTGTATCACACTGAATATTTAAAAGAAGCACTCAGACCCTTTATTATGCTCCACGTGACTTCATTTTATATCTATCAATTAATTGATTTCATCTAATAGTCGGTGTTCATAGTTTTATATTGACCTAACTGTAATTAGTTTTTCACTAGTAGTATCTGAATCATAACTAACTTTAGGATTATGCCTCAATTCCTAGAAATCTACAGAAGGCAAATACCTCAAATAAAATCTGTTCTGCACACATTTTGGCTAGTTTATAGAACATGATTTTATCTCATTGTATGCAAAGAAGAAGTGCTAACTACTACAGTGATAATACAAATATGTTTCTCTTCCAAAATTTCTCTCCAAACTCCACCAACATTCTGTCTCAATTTTAAAATTTCTATTGACAAACTGTGTTATTTAATAATACTGTCTTATTGTTTCTGTCTAGAAAATATTTCATTCTATTTTTAAAACTAATATTAATTTTTATAAGATATGGTATTTATTATTCTGTCTCTCTACTTTTGATATACAAACTTCTATTTTTTTACATAAAATTTTATTTTAGTTTTGATTGTGTGTGTATTTGTATGTAAGTAGGTGCATATAAATGCATGTTCCCTTAGAGATCCAAAAAGGAGGTCATCTCCCTGAACCTAGAGTTACAGGCTCTGTAACTTGTGAATAGAAAAAAGGTGGGGCTTGGAACTTGGGTACTCTGGAAGAGGTTTAAGTATTAACTGCTGACGGATCTCCCTAGGTGCTAAATTTTTACTCATATTTTACCCAGACACATTATTTGCAGTAAATGTGACTAAGTCTTATTTGTCTTCTGGGCAGTCAGTTTGGTCTTCAACTTTGATAATAAATCTATGGTATATATTTTTACAATAAAGTAGCTTTTCATTGAGGTGACAGCGCTGGAGTTACCATTGCCTTTGTGCTGTGCTCGCTTTTCATCCTTTCTTGGTTGCCTATCTCATTTTATCGTCTGAGGTTAACCTGAAGTCTTTGTCAAGGTTTGTTTCTTTCATAGTCTGTAGTCTTCTCTCCTAAAGACCAGGTTCTATGATGTCAGTGAGGCTTGATCTTCTGGACAGAGATTACCCTGAACATTCCTCTCAGTGCTCTCCTCATTTCCTGACTCTGTACTTCATAACTTTTTCATATGCTCCCTTTTACCAGTCAATTTTCTAAGAAATGTAATTGTAGTACAAATCTTCTATGTCTACATATGTTTGATAATACCCTGGTTCCACTTTAGATCTTCAGTGATGGTTTTTCTGCTTGTAGTGGGTTAGGCACATGGATGTCTAGGATAAAATGTTTCCTCACATTCAAGAAGCTGTTCACTAGTCTGCAGTCTACCATTTGTAACTGATCAGCATCTGGTGCCATGTTGAATCTTATTCTTGGTAAATCACCTCTGTTCCTTTCATAAGCTTTTACTATCTCGTCTTTATCCCTCAGGTGGTGAGTGGCCCAAATCTTCTCTCCTAATAGACGTTCAACCTGGATTTCATATCTCTGATATTCAAGAGCTCTCTGTGTGTGATTGTTCTTTGAGTTAATCTTCTCAATTGCTCTTTTCCTTATCCTAGCTATTTAACAAAACTCCTATATTGACTCTTCCTCTCACTCTTTCTGGCAGTTTCACTTTTAGAAACTCACTCTGACCTTGTACTTCAATGCATACATCCTGTTTAAACCTAAGGTCTTAGCTTCTGTAAGGAAGTTTTCTTCTTCCTTTTCATATTAGTCTTGCGTCTTTGTATCGCATTATATTTTTCTAAAGACACTAAATGAAAATTAGTTTGTTCTCTACAGTGAATTATATGATGTCCTCTCTTTCCACTATGTTTTTATATTTTACAATTAGAAAATAAATATTGACTGAACTTAGTAGAATTGATAGATATTTGGTAATAAAAGACTTTGTTATATATATTTATTAATTTAATCATATTACATCTCAATTGTTATCCCATCCCTTGTATCCTCCCATTCCTCCCTCCCTCCTGCTTTCCCCCTACTCCCCTCCCCTATGACTGTGACTGAGGGGTCCCTACTCCCCTGTATATGCTCATAGTGTATCAAGACTTTGAATTCCAATGTTCACTAATATTTGTCTGCAAGAAACAGAGCACCTACATCAAGTGTCTTAAAGTATCTGTAGCCACAGTGAAAGAATGTCAAGTGTCTTAGTTCCTGGATTCAGTGATGTTACTGAGGCTGTGGCTATTTGATAATAGCCTTAGGCTTACTCCCTAGTCGCAATTGGATATATGTATAAGTATCCTGCATAAATTCAATAAAAACAATATGAAGTTTCCTCTGATACACTTTGCAAGAAGAAATACAAATAACTAATTAATGGCTAAGACATAGTTCAATACTTCTACCTATCAAATCAATGGAAATGAAACTATGTTGAGATTCTCTTCTACACCACTTGGAATGTCAACCATCAGAGTGAGCAGAGGAGGACAGTGGAATAACTAACAATCCTATCAACACCTCCTACATTGTAAGTTGCGCCCGTGCGCGCGCACACACACACACACACAGACAAATATTACTGCTCACACAGCACAACTTCATACACACATCACATATACACAATAATAAGTAAAATGTTTTAAAAATGAATAGATGTAAATAATTACAGAAGGTGAGATGTCATAATTTATAGTACATCCCGGAAACTATAGACTACCCAGTGCTAACTTTTTATTCTTACTGGAAGTCTCTACTGTACGGAGACCATCAAAAGTCTTTCCCAGCTGTGCGTCCTGTGGACTACACTAAAGAGAAGTATGGCAAGATATAGCCATGGGCACAATAGGGGGAGGGATGCTGCTTGTGTAAACCACATACTTTGTGGCATGCAAGGCACACTGTATGGGAGAAAAGGCATGTATAGCACTATAAATCTTGTCCAAAACCCATGGTTTGGAAGATTATTGGTCTCTTGGGTTAATCTACTACTATTTTTTTTTTCAGAAAGACTATGAGAGACAAAGGGAAAACTGTCTCACTATCACTTCCACTTGAGGTAGAAATTGAGAGTTAATTACATTCTTCTACTTTCCAGTCTTCAGACTGTCCCTTTAAAATGTGTCAAATGCTTTAAGTTTCTCACTCACTTAACTCCAGTTTTCATTTTGTGGTATGATACACAAAATAATATTGGAAGTAAGTTTTTTTTGTAAGCAGTTTAAACACTGATAAAATGTCAAGACAAAATAAAGCATACATTATTTGTATTTTAATTAAAATAACATTAAATAAATTTAAAATGAACTTTATTAGTCATCTTTTGATTTTTTAAAGATAAGGCAGATAACCTGGGCTACCCTCACAGTCACTATGCAGTGTCTGTCAGGCTCAGTTAGATAACCCAGTGTTTTCAGCATGCTGGACAGGCATTCTGCCAACTGCCTAATCCCCAACTGTTTTTTCTTCTTTTTTGATCAGTTTTATGTTAACCTTACATTAATAATAAAAGATATAACATTCACTTGTACTTTTAATCTTTATTAACTTTTTCCTCTTTAATATATCATGTCCTTCTTATTTTATATAAACTACAATGCAAATGTCTATCAGTAAGACCACTCTGATTCGGGCTCTCCAGTAAATTTGTGCTTATGCAGTTACTGAAGGAAATGAAACACCCATGTTAAACCTAAAGCAGCATTTTCTACATATAATCACACTTTTGTGCTTGCTCACCCATTACTACTGTGAGTAGACACTTATCCCATGCCTGGTTCTTTCAGTTCCCAGCATAAACTTCAGTCTCTTGGATATAAATAGTACAAGGAGAGACTCATGTTTCATAATCTGTCCTCTGACCTCTGCATATGTATACAGACACACACACACACACACACACACACACACACACACACACACACACAAGACACAGACAATAGAAATAAACAATATGTTTGAAAACATGAATAACTATAAAAGAATCACATGAGATGAAGTGTCAGAATTCACCAACCTTAAAAAATAAGAGGCATAGCTGGTTTTAGAGAGCACAGTGATGCCTTTTGCTTCTTTTAAGGTTTGTCAGTTCTGACATTTCATCTCATGAAGAATAAACCCACAGAATACTGGTTGCACGCATTGAAAAACTGTTCCATTAAAAAATGTTTAACAAAGAAAGGTAAAAACAAATTACTCACATATTTACGAAATAATATAACTGTCAAAAATCATGGTTCCATCAGATAAAATAGGCAAGTGAAGCATAAGTTTACATCTATTAACAATAATTCCTTTATTAGCATAGACTTGCTGCTTCTGGAGTCAAGTACAATACCTGCAGGGTTTCTACATACATGTATACTGCTTTCCAGTACTGGATCTCTGTACCTTTTCTAGTGCTTCTACACGCCCTTATGTTTAAAGCATGCAGGAGCTGGGATGGTGGTTTCATCAGTAAGCTGCTTTTCTGTACAAGCATGAAGACCTGAGCCTAAACCCTAGAACCTATGTTAGTTACATAACTAAAGGCTGGAAGCATGAGAGGGATCCTATTCAGTGAAGAATGCGTGTGGCTGGCAAGTTCACAGACCCTAGCTTCTAACTTATTACTATCTTCTTAACCATTGTAATCTCTAGCTGCACTCTAAATATTCCTCCTTGTACTCACAAATAACTGTAATGCTCATGGTTATCAAAGAAACTTCTTTTTGCAGCAGACAAAGTCCATTAGGAAAAGCTACAACTAGTCAAACTAGAGAAAATTGAATCAATTGCCCCATCCAAATTGATACTTTACAACATAACTCTTACACCTCATTCTCAGTGAACTTCATGGAAAGTTTTCAGAGGACCTAGGGTTTGATTCCTAGCACTCACATTATGGCTAACAGCTTTCTGTAACTCCTCTTCCAAGAAGTCAAACATTCTCCTTTGAACTTAAAAAGCAAGAAGAAGAAGAAGAAGAAGAAGAAGAAGAAGAAGAAGAAGAAGAAGAAGAGAAAGGAGAAGAAGAAAAAGAAGGAGACGAAGAAGACAAAGAAAAAGAAGAACAAAAATGATGATGATGATGATAAAATAATAATAATAATAATAATAATAATAATAATAATAATAATAATAATAATAATAAAAAAAATAGGTGTCCTAATCCCACCAAGTATGTTGAAACCTTGGCTAACAGACAATATTAGTCAGCACAGGACATACAAACTTTTCTAAGTTGTTATGTCTTGCTTTTACTTCTGCTGCTTTCTACTTGGAACTTGAAATGATTTGGAACCTCATCAGGTTTTATATATTCATTATTTGTTGATCCAAAAAAATCATTGAGTCATCATAATAAAAGAACCCTTAATGCTCCTTTAAAATTATCATTAGATTTGAATTCCTTTTTATGGGCATAAGGGTTTTTTAAAATTATTTTATTAAAAGCCTGCTAAAGAATAAACATTTTATACTTAGTAATAGAAGTGAAACATTGCCAACACTAACCCCTCTATGTGAGAATAAGCAATTCTGACATGTATGTTTTCTGAAGCCTCAAATTAAAACTCCTCAAAATATGACTTTGTGGATGAAATGTGGACCTCGGCCGTCAACAATCCTTAACCGCTATGTGGAAGATAAAGTCCAGTTGATTAGTGAAGTGACTCAAATTATTTATTACTTTGGCACTGAGCCATTTTCATTTTTGTGAAGTTGACATGAGAATGCTAAATGACAACAGGTAACTACAGGAGTCCATACATATAAAGTCAGACTAATGTAATCCCAGGAAAAAGTGTGCAGAGTAAAACATGCAGTTACATACAAACAATATCATCTGTTGACAATATGTCTTTAACAAAACCTCTTGGTATCAATTAAGCTAAAATATAACTCTTTATTAAGACAGGACTCTCCAAGTTCCTATGCAGTTCATCTGGGTACCGCCCATCACAAAACTGAGTACCAGAGCCATCTAGAGATATTTACTGAAAATAAGGACAGAAGTTCGTGTGCTATTTCTCGCCTGACTCCCAATGCTTCACGAAAGTCTCCAACCCCAATTGTCTATTTTCTTTAATAGCCCGGGGATGCAGGGGTGCATATTGGGTTTTGGAGAGTTAGAGGACAAATGCCCCTGCCTTCCTTGCCTCATGGCTGCTTCACATAAGAGGCTATGTGTCAATCAACTCATGCTGTTGTTTGAGGAAAGTATTAATTGAAGAACGGTGCTTGCCCTCCTTGCCATTCTGTATCAGTATTTTTAGTGAGCGTTGAAATGGAGAATGAAAAAAGGTCACTGTAAAACATAATGTTTACTGGAGTTAAATGGAGTTATTTCTTCTTCCATTTGTATTTAATTAGTTCCTGGGACATTAATAAGAAATAATTATGATGGGGAGTGGTTTATCTGAAATTAAAATTAAAAATTAAAAGGTATAATTATATCTGTTTCTTTTCTTGTTACTGTTGTAAAATATTCTGACGAATCAATTTGAGGAAAAAAAGACTTGAATCCTGGTACATCGCAGTATAGAAGTCAAAATGGCAAGAACGGAAGGAAAATGATAAATGCACACTGCTGCTCACTTCCCTTCTATGCGTAAACAGTCCTGAATCTTGTCTAGCAGATGGTGTTACCCACACACAGTGGGTGGGTCTTCCCACCTCAATCAGTGAAATCAGCATAGTTTCCCACCAGCATACCCGCAAGCCCATCTTCCAGGTGACTCTAGATGACATGAAGCGAATCCTTAACAGTAACTATCACATATATTCAAAGTGGAAAACCTCTAACTAGTCTCGAACATTTGTCAATATGTTGAAGAATTTCATGTTGTTATCAAACACTTTCAGTCAGTTTTTTATCCAACCTTTTTGGTGTTTTGTAATAACTTAGGTAAATATTACACTCTGCTACAACTGGTACCCAGAGGGAATTCCTCAGAATTCTCACTGCATGGAAACAGCAAACTGCTTTATTTGACAGTCTTTTTCCTCAGAGACAATATTCTCTATAACACTGGAGCATCATCTTCAGACTTCTGGCCCAATATCTGACATGTATATTCGTGAGGCAGGAACTATTAAGGGCTTGCTTATCCTGTCTTGCCAGAGTTTAGCCATTGACTCTGCCTGCATCCAGGCTTGCTCATTTTTAGGCAGAATTCTGTCAGTGGCCGAGAGAAGAACATTTTGCTCAGTGGTTGGTTTGACACATTTGAAGCCATCTCCATAAGGAGGTTCTTTTGGGTGACTATTCAGGCTTCAAACTCTCTCGGTTATTTGTTTCACTTTGGAAGCTGCTAACCTGCACTTCTGGTTTACTTAGCTAATTAATTTTACTCTTTCTCAAGTGTCTGATGGGGTTGAAGACCAGATAGTTTGGTTTTACAATTAAGCTTAGTTGTTTAGGGGTTAAAATAGTTTTAGGTCTAGATAGATGTTTTAAGTTGATAGAGATGAGATATGACAACTATTGATTTCCATTCAGAATTTTAGACTCACCAAGATAAGAAATATGATTTCTTCAAGGCTGCAAAATACCAATAGTCAAAACACTATGAATGTAACATTTAAATAATTCCTGGTTGTTCTGTGGTTCATCTTGCTTTATGCAGTCTATGGTATATATATATATGTAAGAAAATAATTATTTTTTAAAAATTGAAATAGAAAGTACTATAATCCTCAAGGCATTCTCAAATCAGAAAAAATGATGACTCTTCAATGATTTTGCGAAATCAAAAGTATTTGTGCTGTTTTACAGTGAACATTCTGTATTGTTCAAATAAAATTCTTCATTATTTGACACTCATAAGACTTTAATGAATATTCCACACTTTTGAGAAAATGACTTCTCTTTGTACACTTACTTAACTGGTTGAAATCAAATTACATGTAATCCATTTGAAATTTAGATTTTAATATTAAAATATTCTTCAGTAGCTTTTGTTTTCATTTAAAAATATGAATATCATACATTTAATGCCTGATTAAAGAGTCAATTTTGTGAGTAATTGATTGTTTCCTTCATTAGCTGGTTTATTTGCTCTTTTAGATTGGGAAATTAAAAAATCTGTATTTAAAATAATCTTGAAGCTTATCTCTTCTTCTTAGTCATTAAAATACAGGTTAAATGTTATAAACATTTAAAGGTTTTGAAAGGGATTATAGAGTTTTTCAGAAAAGATGAAGCTAACCTCTACCAGTGGTGTCAGTGGTTGTCATGGAATGAATCTCACAGTTCTTAACTGTTTCCTTCTAGAAAATCCATCATTATGCCTTGAAATTGGCAGGCTGCTTTTGCACAAGTTATTTTTTTGTAATAAAATGAAAAGACTATGTTGCTGGGCAAAACAATAGCTAGTCCTCAACTCTTACTGCAATCCTTTTTATCAGATAATTGTCAGACCACTGGAATGGTTAAAAACATTATTAAGATTAAATTAAAGACCAAGGTTTGAATGAGATAAATTTTAATAGCACACTTTAATTTCCCTTAATGAATTCAAACTTTATACAAAGCATTGAGAGACCTTCAGGTACTTGAGTGACATAAACCAAAGAACTGATGATGCTTCTAATTTAGGGCAATCTCTAACTCTCTGATTTATTATAGTATATAATCACTAATGAAGTTTTATTGAATACCTCCTAATATATGTTATAGTTTTTGCTTTACAGATGTCATTAGTATATCTGGTATCTAAGATTTATGAGCTCTCCTTGTGATTGATGATGTGTGGAGCTACAAGTGGCTGCTAAGCCTTCAGATCTATTGACTGTTTCTATACACTAGCATATGTTGTATCTGATCACTGGGTAGCTGGTTCTGGCACTGAAAGAAGTGAGAGTCAGGGTGCTGAGAGAGAGCCTCAGTCTTTTCACAGGCGGCGGCTTCCTGGTCCTGTAACCATGCTTACTAGGAACAGCAATAACAATCCTCCCACCCCTAAGAGCTATTTGAGGACTGTGGGAATGTGCTCTTAGCACAGGACCTCCATGGTTTCATTCTCCAATCTCTCTTTTTGTTTCTCTTTCTCTCTCCTTTCTTCACAGCATGGCGTTCTTGATAATGATATCAAGATTTAATCCTTAAATCTTGCATTATGTAGATTTAATTCAGATTTTGAAAACTTATTTCACATTATAATCATGAAACATTACTTCATATAGTTAAGGCTGTCCAAATATATTTATTATCATAGTACAAATACTTTATTCTATTATGTCATTCCATAGATTTATTTTCTCTATTTTCTCAATATTGTTTCTTACCTTCTATTATAGAGTAAGTATATTTTTATTGCCTTCCTACTAGACTTCTGGAGGAAATGTGATCTGACAGTTGCTTTTTTTAACATGCTCATTTTCAGTGATGTCTACTCCAGGTGTCCATAGCATCTCTCATCCTGCTTGTCCTTACTCTATCATTTTTAAGTGGTATTCAGAGGAAGGATAGCAGGCTACCAAAAAGAGACTTGATACCCTATGAGCACATAAAGGGGAAGGAAGTCCCCCTTAGTCACAGTCATAGGGGAGGGGAGTAAGGGGAAAATGGGAGGGAGGGAGGAACGGGAGGATACAAGGGATGGGATAACCATTGAGATGTAATAAGAATAAATTAATAAAATTAAATTTAAAAAGAATGTAAATTGATACAGCACTACATGAAGTTCATTAAAAAAAAATAAACATATATCCTATAATCATGTATACAACAATCACGTGAAACTGATTCTGAAAACCGGAGACTCCTGCATGCCCCCAATTATTATTGTAATAGTCACAACAGTTTAGATATGCATCAGCCTAGATACTCATCAACAATGAATGTATCAAAATATAATATGCAGACAGTAGGATATTTATTGGTCATTTATAAGTAGTGAAATCCAGTCAACAAGAGGAATGGAATATAAGGCATCATGTTATGTGAAATAAGCCAGGAGCCTAAGGACAAGTAACACATCACATGCTTTCTTTCACATGTAGAAAGCCAAAAATTAAACCCAAAATGTAGAGTTCTCATTAATAGCATATAGGAAAGATACAAGGGACATGGTTTGGATAAAGAGAAGTGAGATGTAATCAGTGCATGGTATATACATGGACTGTATTAATGTGTATTATAGTTACATGATAATAAAAATAAAAGACTACAATTGCAACTTGCATCCATTTTGCAATAATATTCCCTAGAATCATCAAATTTACCTCCAGATATTAGTTTCCTACTAATAATTGGGCTTTTTGACCAAACTTGGTATATGTTGAAATATATTTTTTTCAAAATTACTTTTAGAAGTATGGGAGATGTTATGTTTGGCTTTAACTGGGAGCTTGACATAAACTGGACTAACCTGGGAAGAGAGTCTTAATGAAAGATGATGTACAGTCACTTGGGCTTTGACTGCCTCTATGTGGGATTGTCTTGATTGATGTGGGAGGATCTAGCGCACTGTGGGCAGCGCTATTACCTGAACTGTGGTTCCTGGATCCTATTCAAGTGGAGAACTGGAACTGAGCACAAGCTTGCAGTCATTCATCTCTCATCATGACTGTGGATATGACCAACTGTTTTAAATTTCTGCTACCATGACTTCCCTGCTTTGGTGGCTGGTAAACTAGAACTGAGAGCTAATGTAACCCTTTTCTCCTGAGTTGCCTTTTGCTTGAATAGCTTATCACATAAAAGAAATAAAACTAGGACAGTAGAGCTTATACACTGAAGATTTTGCATGCTCAGTATTGGTTTTATGTGTAAAGAACTACAGGGTTTTCTATAACAACAGAATTCTCAGGTAGCACTGTTTCTCTTAGTATGTATTAACACTGCAGTATTGTGGTAAATATTGGAGTCAGGATCTGTTTTTGTTTCCCCTTTTGAGTGTATCTTTCTTCCTCCTTCATGGCTTATAGGATTTTTAAAAAATCTGGACTTCAAACAACTAGCTAGATTGTGTTCTGTTCAATGTCTATCTGGTTTTTAAAATAATATATAAATTTCCCAGGCAAGGTAGTTAATACATACAATCCTAAACCATTGGAGGCTAAGGCAAGTGAATTGTCACGAACTTGATCACATCTGGGACTATGTTGCATTAGGCAAGTCACAGATACAAAGTAAAGCCCTGTCTCAAACAAACAAACAAATCAAAGTTTTTCTTATATATATACCCTTAACCCAGAGACTAAGCATAGTGTGCCCTTATTTTAGCACAAGCCCAATAAAAAATAGAATATTTATAATTTTGGACAAGTGCTTTCTGTTTGATAGAGCTCTGTTTTCTAGAGATAGTTAAGAAGGCATGGAGATAGATCTTCTGGTCCCACTAAGTTCTTTGCATAAAAAAATGAGAATACTGGTAGTATAATCTCATTATATAATAGATTTATTTGAGTGACAAGATGCAGAACTCACTCAGGACTAAGAGTCATCACTTAAACTTAGACTACACAGACAAAACTTCATTATAATACTTAAGTGATTCAATATGTATCAGCTTATTTTATGATAACGAGTGTCCAAAGGCTCTGTGGATAGCACATTTCTCAGCTTCTCTGCTGAGTAGCTTGCCTTTCCTAAATGTGAATTTCAGTAAAAGAGCACTAAAGAATTATGAAGGCCTATTATGGGGTCAGTTGTGCCCCATATTTTCATGAAGTAAAGTTCTCTTCACCCTAGGTACTTTAAATTATGACTGTAGTCAGAAATATAGTCCAAATAATGGTGATGTGATTAATTTAAAATTAGACCATTAAACAGGGACAAAATGTAACATGAAATCCATCCTTATGAAAAATGGCCAATATAAAGATGGCTGTAGAGATGTAGGTGGCCATTTATACACTAATGATAGGTCCATTATAAGCAACTGTTGACAACTCATCTGAATTTTAACTTACAGAACTGTAGAAAATATCTGTTGTTGATAGAGCAGTGACACTCTGTGATGGAATCTTAGGAAAGGATTCTGGACTAGATTGAATACTGTGAGAAACAGATCAGAAGAAATATTTTTTCTAGCCTGGTGGTACAATCTGTCTTTAGGAATATCCTCTTGACCATAGAAGAGTGAAGAATGAAGAGATGGTAGGGTATAAACTAAAATGGGCATAATTATCAGACCCAGAATTCATGTGTTCAGATGGTAGAACATAGAATAAAATCACACACTTATAAAGTGTTTGTCACATGTGTTACATTAAACAAGCTTTTGAAGGTTTAACCCTGTCACAAATTACAAACGTTTTCCTTTCCAGCTCTGTTTGGATTTATGTACTCTTTAGGGGATGGGGCTTAACTCAGTGGATAAGTACTTGCCTGAAAGCACAAGTCTGAGGTTACATTACCAAGCTTGCAACAGACAAAAAAATTAAGAAGAACCAACAAATCAAACACAAAACAACAACCTATTTTGATTATTCCAGTCTCAGCTTAGCTTAGAAGTCTAGTGAGCAGAAAGTATATTTTTTAAGTAAAACAGTAAGGTATAGCTGTACAGAAAGAGCTGGGAAACAACAGCAAAAGAGACACTAATGATGGGAAGGTTGATCTACAGTGTCAACCTTACAGAATTGTATCAGAGACAGACCTCTGAGTGTCTGTAAAGACAATCTAATGTATTGAGAACCAAGACTAAATATGAGGGGGTCGGGGTGGGTGAAAACCTGCATTCTGCTTTCTGACTGTGCACTGCACCGGCGCCGCACATGACCATGTGCCTCAAGCAGCAGTACCTGAAACATTGCTAGTAGGATGGACTAAACCTGAGAGTGAATCTTTTCCTCTTTAAGTAGCTTTTCTCATGTATTTTATTATAGCAAGAAAAACAAGTAATGCAAGCAGAGAGTTAAAGGTGGGTACAGTACAGAGCTTTAAGCTACACTGTTGGGAGGGTCTCAGATTAAAAGTTAACACAGTTACTTATTTCTGACTTTTATTATGCATAGAAGGGGAGTATTATTTTAATTAGTTACTCATAACTGCTAATAAAATTTCAGATTTAATGGATAAGCAAAAATACTTTTTTTTTTTAACTTTTACACTCTCTGTTATAATCAGGGCAGATAGTAAATAAGTAAATATGGTCACATTATATTTACTCATTGAAAGCCACAAAGCAATGTTCCATGATATTAAACATAGTTACTGACCATAAAATATAACTGAAGTAAGAATATTAAAATGATCTGTTTGAGGGTATGTGTCTGAGTGTGTGGGTATGTATGCATGCATATTTACATTTTTGCATATGCAAGAGATAAGCATAGGTATCATTTCTCTGGCTCATGGTGTCACCTTTAAAAAAGTTTTAGACAGGGATTCTCATATGCACAGAGCTAGCCAGTTTGGCTGGATTGTCTGGCCAATAAGCACCATGGACTCTACTGTGTACATCAGAACACGGATATTACAAGTGATTCTCATCCTTGATCAGCAAGCACTTCACTGGCTGAACTGCATCCTAATCCCTATTTGAGGTATCTTAAAATATTAATTTAACCCATTTTATTTTACATATAGAAGGAATGGAATAGTAAAAGTATATTAGCAAAAACATTGAATTTATTTTTTGTTTTGTAACAGAAAGTCACAGTTAGCCTAGCTTTTCCTCTGACATGATCCTCCAGCCTTAGCATCTGGAATGATCCATTCATTGGGTATTTACTACTGTGCCAGTAGGAAATTAAATTGAGAAAAAAAATAAAAATAGAGTAAAGCAAAATAAAAGTAGTTATGTATAACAGTCATCTTTATGCATTATGCATTATTAATAGTGATGCAAAAGGCATTAGCACACATCTCATGACCATGTCTGTTTGGGAGACAATTTCATAGTATATGTTAATTGTCATTAAAATATACTTATTGCTCACCTCTTTTCCTCAGTAATTCTCAATGTGAAAAGTATTCAATGGAAATGATGATCAATATCACCAATTTTTACTTATAGTAGGAAAACATTCAAAATAATTATTAGGGCCCATAAAATAGTTGTTACTTGCTCATTTAAAGAGCATTTCTGAAATTATTTAATTGGAAACTGCTTAGAATAAAGCATTGCTTCAAACAAACAATATGTGTTGTAAATAAATTGTTAAATTATTAAAAGTAGTGTGTACAATTTTAGTTTCTGTAGTGGAATGATGATAATGATGGTAGGATGTGTAATGATGGTGATAGTAGTGATGAAGGTGATGATGATGGTGGTAGTGATGGTGATAGTAGTGATGAAGGTGATGATGATGGTGGTAATAATAATGATGGTAGGATGGTGGTGATGACAGTGAAAGCAATGATGGTGATAGTAGTGATGATGGTGATGCTGATGGTGGTAATGTTGGTGTCATTAAGAGTTTCCCTTTTGACTGAATTCTTGCATACTTCAGGAAAGCTCCTTAAGCCAGGTGGAAAACTATGACAAATCACTTCAGGAAGTCCCTAAAACTATCCAGATTTACCAGGCCACTCTCTGCCAGAGAAAGAAGTAAAACCTAAGAATTCCTTTAGGATGAAAGAAAGCTGAATTGTAAAGAAGTATCTGAGCCAAGAAGAGCTTTAAAGAAGACTCTGAGACTAGAGAAGCTTCCGGAAGAAGTAGAAACCAGCTGAGCTGTCAGAAAGAGGTTAGGACCAGAGTTACTAGAAAGGACACTTTCCAATCTCTTGACCTGCCTTCAGGCTGTGAAGTGTTCTTCATTTTTCCCAGCTTTTGTGCATGGTCCTTGGTGATGTAGCTGTCTTTGAGTCATTTTGTCCCCTGTAAGTAACACCTCACCCATACTCCTGTAAGTAATCGCCACCATGTTGTACTTTGATTGTATCTGTACTTTGATCTGTCATGGACTTCCTATATAGAGCAAGTAGACACATGTATAACATCTGCCGAGGAGTAGTTTTGTCCCACAGCAGATGACAATAATGATAATGATGATGATGGTAATGATAGTGATGATAATGATGATTTGCCAAACTTGGCATTGATGTTAAGGTTTCACACATGCTGATATTTAGCTAAACTTCTCCAATCAAGAAAAAAGATATTTTTATAATGCTTTTATAACTATATTTTTGGGAGCCTATCACTATTAAAATACCTTTCTGATTAAAATTTAAAAAGATAAAACTGCAGATAGAAATATATTGCAAAGAAATCCTGATGCTATAAGGAAATTTAACAATGAACATTTTTGTTCTTTTTGCTTCTTAAAATTTTTTTAAAATTAATTTATTCTTGTTACATCTCAATGGTTATCCCATCCCTTGTATCCTCCCTTTCTTCCCTCCCTCCCATTTTCCCCTTATTCCCCTCCCCCATGACTGTTCCTGAGGGAGGATTACCTCCCCCTGTATATGCTCATAGGGGCAGAGGGTCCTAGAAACCTACAAGTAGAACATTATGGTAGGCAGATTTGGGCCCAGGGGTCCTGCTCAAACTAAGTCACCAGCCAAGGACAATATAGGCGGTAAACTTTAAACCCCTACCCAGATCTAGCCAATGGTCAGAACAGTCTCCACACTTGAGTAGAGAGTGGGATATGACTTTCTCATGTACTCTGGTGCCTCACATTTGACCATGTCCCCTGTAGGGGGAGATCTAGTGGCACTCAGAGGAAGGACAGCAGGTTACCGAGAAGAGACTTGATACTCTTTTTGTTTTTTAATGCATTTGAGATCATAAACGAAATACCTACCTAGTTTCATAAGTAAAAATAATATTGATCTCTTAAGTTTGCTTTTGAATTTGTTAAGGGGCCATTAAGTAGTCCTCCAGTTAGAAATAAGCCCATATTACATTAAAAGGGATCATCTTTTATTTTCCACCCTTTATGTTTTGTTAACTTAGGTAAATGCTCATATCCCCATAATGAAAGCCATCAGCTAACTATGTTCTTCCAGGCATTTACTGCAGTGTATCATGATTTTCAAAATCTTTATGAAAGGTCAGAAAGTTATAAAATTTGCAATTATTGATAATGACTTCTGGAGAGACTGATAATATACTTCCCAAGCAGTGGTCTAAAATGCAGAAACATGGTTTTACTTTCATTCTCACATTTGGGTTAAAATTCTTGAGTAATTTTAAAAAGCAGGTGTGGAAAGCAAAATATACAGCCTGTGAACTCTATGACTCTCATCTGTGCTTGGAGATGACACTGTGGAGCCATTAGAAGACTGGATTCTCATAAAAGTGACATGGATTAACATTCTCATGTATGTTGGAACTATCCATATATATGTATAATTTTTTTATATTTATTTAATATGTTGGAGATAAAATATAGGACTCTATTCATACTAACACTGAGAAACATGCACACATCTACCAAGTCTTTAGAGACAAGGAATCCCTCTGTATCTCAGACTTACATTGAATTGACAATTCTACCTTGGCTCATGCTGCAATTATGGGTGTATGATGTGTTGAGAAGAAATTTAATATGTTATTTCCCATTTTTATTTTATTGAAAATAGACTGTTTTATCATATAATATATCTGAATATAGTTTCCCCACCCTCTACTCCTCCAAGTTCCTCCATATCTCCCCTCCACCCAGTTATAACTCCTTTCTGTCTATCATTAGAAAACAAGCAGACTTCTAAAAGA
The DNA here is from genome assembly GCF_964271855.1 of Acomys minous. Taxonomy (NCBI): domain Eukaryota; kingdom Metazoa; phylum Chordata; class Mammalia; order Rodentia; family Muridae; genus Acomys; species Acomys minous. Next base: position 69,168,033 of record NC_140494.1, read on the forward strand.
CAACAGCCAAATATGACAAAATAAAATACAATAAGATGATGCAAAAACTGTGCCAAAAGCAGGCACAAAAGTTAGAGATCCATTGGTTTTAAGTAAAGAGTCCCACAAAACTAGTAAGCTAAAGGTATTTCCAAGTCAACTCTCTAAAATGATCACAGTTGTATTTTAAATATGAATAGTATCAGCTAAAAGTTGATGCATCATGTTAACTAAAACTTTAAGGTAAATATCACAATGTACAGCTACAAACAAAATGCTTCATTTACCTTCTTAAGATGATCCAGAACATTCTATGATAATGTTATCTTATATTTTATCACCAATATTATTTATTTTAGTCTCAGAAATAGTACAAAATATAAGAATGATTGACCCTGGTAATAAATGGGATATCAAGTAACAATCCAGGAGTCTCTCAGTGGACATCTATGCTGGGTTAATATCTACTTATAAGTGAGTATATACCACGCGTATCTTTCTGGGTCTGGGTTACCTACCTCACTCAGGATGATTATTTCTAGTTCCATCCATTTACTTGCAAATTACAAGATTCCTTCTTTTTAATTACTGATTAGTATTCAATTGTGTAAATGTACCACAGTTTATTTAACTATTCTTCAGTTGTGGGACATCTAGGTTGTTTTTAAATTCTGTTTATTATGAATAAAGTTCCTATGAAAATAGGTGAGCAAATGTCCTTGTTGTATGATGGAACATCTTTGGGTATATGCCCAGGAGTGATATAGCTGGGTCTTGAGTAGTACTATTTCCAATTTTTTGATAAAGCTTTAAAATGATTTCCAGAATAGTTGTAGAAGTTTCAACTCCCACCAGCAATGGAGGAGTGTTTCCCTCTGTCCACATCCTTACTACCATTGCTGTCACTTGGTTTTTTGATCTTATCCACTCTGGTAGATGTAAAATGGAATCTCAGAGTTGTTTTGATTTGTATTTCCCTGATAAGAAAGGACAATGACCATTTCTTTAAATGTTTTTCAGCCATTTGATGTTCCTCAGTTGAGAGTTCTCTGTTTAGCTCTGTACCCCATTCAACTAGGGGACCTGAAATGATGCTGGTATGTGCTGCTGGACCCTGGGTGGAGCACTGAGAGTTGTACCGAAGAATCGGGGGATGCAAGGACGCAGAGGGCTCAGGAACCTAAAAAGGAAACCACTAACACTGGCGGATCTGGACCCAGCAGGGCCTGCACAAACTGTTGCACCAACCAAGCACAATGCATGCAGTGAACCTACACCCTCTGTTCAGATACAGCCAATGGACAACTCATTCTCCATGGTTGTGGTGGGGACTGCCTCTAACGTGAACTCTGGAGCTCCAGATTCGATCCATCACCTCCTCCTTGGTTGAGAGACCTGATAGGCTGTGTTCAGATGGTAGGGGAGGATGGGACCCCTGCCTGAGGTCTAGGAGAGGAGAATTGGGCAGAAGAGGGAGGGAGTGTGAGAATGGGAAGATACAAGCAAGGGGATGAGAATCAGGATGTAATATGAATAAATTATAATAAGTAAATAAATATTAAATTAAGTTAAAAAGAAAACAAACAAACAAACAAAAACAGTACTGAAGTCTCAACTATTTTATTCAAATATCAACACAAATACATTTCATTCCTTGAACTAAGTCCAGCTGCTTCAGTATACTTTAAAAACATCTGCAGTTATTGGGCACAGTCAATTTACTAAGACTCTTTGTATTTTGTTTGTTTATTTGTTTGCTTACTGTTCCCTATATTTGAATGAGTGGACAAAACGAATAGTATAATGTTCCATCCAGAGTTGCAAGAAGATGGGCCATACCTTATTAAATAGACTTTTCTTATTAAATAAGTGTCTTTTGAAAGTTAAAGGATGGTAAGATGCATTTTTGTGTCATTTTTTATTTCCTTCCTTATTTATTACTATAAAAATGAGAATGAAGACTTTCTTTAAAATATTGACATTGAGCTAAGTATTTGATGAGTGTCTACTATGTGTATGCATGGATTTTAAAGTTGAAAATAGTGAAAAATGACTTCTGAGAAATGTATCAAATAAGTTGATTTCTGGAAAAAGTAAGAGGAAGGCGCAATGAGCTCCAACAGTTCAACAATAGTTAGGATCAAGAGAGCACAGTGGTTATGGTTGCTGGTTGTTCCGCTAAAAACATGTAGTTCTTTTCTCAGTACTGACATTAATCATCTCACAAAAGATAACAACTTTGGCTTTGAGGGTTGTATTCCTCTTGTGGTCTACAGGTGCACCCACAGGCATGTATGAATACACACATGAGACTCATGGATACACATAAATAAAAGCTAAACATAAATATTTATGTGTATAAAAAGAAACAGCTAGATAGAGATCAAGTTCTGTAGGACACACCACCAAACTGAAGAGCAGTGAAGAATAGAAGCCTGATTATATAAAAAACTTGGAAAAATTAAGATCCCCAAAGAATTGGTGAAATAGAGAGTTTAACAAAAGCTGGTCTTTAATAAAAACACACATTGAATTCCAATCATGCCACTATGACTAGATGAGGGATACTAAGCAGAATAGGGCAAAACACACACTGTTGTACGGATTCCCAATGGCAAAATTATATTAGGAATCACTACTACCTTGCACTGATCATCACATTTGTTCAAAATGCCTTATATGTTTTATAGATGGAAAACTTTTCTGATTGGGAGCAACATGTCTTTATTGGATGCAGGTAGCATTCACTATGTTTCTTGGGTGGACACTCCAGGCCTGGAAGCCTCTGTGTTAACACAGAATTCCCAAGCTCAGACTCTGCCTCTCACAACAGCATGGTTTGTCTGTTTTCATGGTTGCCTGTTAGTCACCATGCACGGCTTCCATTACTGTTCTCATATACGATTTCAGAATTTATTTGCAACTGTTTTTTTCCATACAAACAGTTCTAGTCATTCACTTCTCAGAATGAAAACTAGTTGAGTTGGGATTAGGGAGTAGAGGTTACGGCTGATTTTTAAAAAAATAAAGTTATAAGAAAAGTAGAAACGAAGCTGTTTAGGAGACATAAGGAGACTAGCTGTGGGCTATAAAATTATTTTGCTAGTGCTTTAATGAAACAATGTGAGGAAGAAAGAATTAATTTGGGCGCTGTTCAAGGCACACTCATAGTCCCCCATGGTGAGGAAGTTGGGGCAGCGGGAGTTTGTAGCAGCTGGTCAGAGTGCCTCCATATCAGAAAACAGGGTGCTGAGTGCATGCTGGCCCTTGGTTCATAGTCTCCATCTTACACAGCTCAAAATCCCCCAGCAGGACATGAGCCTACCCACATTTGAGATAGTTATCTCACATCAGCTGGCATAGGCAAATAATGCCCTATGGGTCCATCTTCCAGGTATTGTAGATTCTTCAATTGGACATAATATTAACCATATCAGGAAGTATAAGTGTAGTGTGCTTATATACCTGTATGGAAAGTCCTTTCATAACACAGTACCATATATAATTACACACACACACACACACACACACACACACACACACACACACACACACACATACCCTTATCAGAATGTGGAAGACATTGTTCAGTTAAAAAATCTTATTTTTTTTCTCAGTTGCTTTTAGTGTTTATTCTTTTTCTTGACCTATTTTTCTCATTATCAAGTTCATACATGTATATAATGTATTCTAATCACCATTTACATTATTTCTTTCCATTCTTATAAACATTTTCTCATGCCCTCTTGGCCCTTTCCTGGCTTCATCATATTATTTTAATATAAAATATGTTTTCATTTTCCCCAACAGGATTTAGAATCCTCTTTGTTACCATGAAACTTGGGCTTCCTTGGCATTCAAGCCCATTTTACAGCCAATCATGGCTAGCACGCTCTTTATGAATCTTGATGATAGAGTAGTATGTTATTATACCCTTGAAAATGTCCACATGCCATAACATTCCTCAAATATGAGGAACTCTTTGTTGGCTTTTCCCTCAGTGCTCTCTTCCCTGGCTTAGAGATTTCTCTGTCCTTGGAACCTACAAAGCTGCAGAGCACACCATGGAGTTTAGCACACTCTAGTTTACATACTAGTTTTCTCTTAACATATTTATATTACTAAGCTTCAAATATCAGAAAGGCTGATATATTTTGGTTTTATTTCATGTTACCTAATGTATGGTGCATAGGCACGGGCAGCTGGTGAGCGTTATAAATAACTGTGCTGAGGAATGCAGATGTGCTGAGATGATTCACATCACACATTATGAACTAAACCTAGACAAACCATTCCTTAGAGAAAAATCAGTTCAATTTGAAAACATTTCTTTTAGCATAACTATGATATTACAATAACACTTTACAATGCTCTGTGAAGGAAAGGATTGTTTACAGGTGACAGGCATAGCGGGTGCTGTTGGTAATACAATGAACAGCATCAGAACTAATTATGCACTCACATCTGTACCTTTCAGAACAGCAAAGCTCACATTCATATCTGATCCTATTAAACTTATCGAGATTTACAGAAAACATTTTCAAATGGTTGATTGTTCTCCGAACAAGCATGAGGATCACAAGAAGTATGAGCTAAGCAGTATTTTTGTAGATTTCATCTTACAAGTGATCTAAAGTCCTTAGCGCCTGCAGTTAAGACTGAGATTTTAAAAAAAATGAACATCATCAGTTTGAATTAATATGTTTTGGGAATTGTTCTGTTAAAACAACTGGAAGGCTAAGAAACTGATGTGATACAATTCAAAAACAGTCCACTGAGGGGAAATGAAAAGCAGGATAGTCAAAACAGATCACATTAATTCCATCCTGGCCAAATGCAGTTAGGACTGGGTGTTGTAGTTAAGGCACCCTGCTTTCCATGTCTCCAGTCTAAGGGTGTTCTTTATGAGGAGCTCAAGGATTAACTAAGCATACTCTTTCTAAAACATATGTGGACAATGACCTTGTCAAATCACAGAGGAAATGTCACCATATGGCTGCACTAAATAAGGCTGACGCTAAGCTTTAGAAGGTGAACTCAGGAAGCCTGGCAACCAGGAAAAAGAAGGTGGCACCATTCTGTCTAAGCATGCTACCGGTCATGCATATTATATAATTCTATTTTTGGAGGAAGACAAGAGATGATGATACAAGATGGGTTCTAGTGGTATGTGTGGCCAGTGAGCTAAGGAAAGTACATGAGACGGTGAATAAAATATTAGTGAACTCTAAGAGGCTGACCATGATCATAATGTAAAATAACAAGGTATCCTTAAAGAATATTTTATAAAGGAGTGGGGGATTTTTAAAAACTATACTGTACACAGGTTTGTGGATTTCTTTACCATTAGCTTGAAGTATACATTTAATGAGTAACATCTGGTTTTAAGTAAATGAAATATTTACACTATTACATTCCCCATTTGAGGGACCACACAGGTAACCTGCGCTTAAGAAACATATTTAAAAACTTGTCTTTTATTAAGGCAGCACTGGAAGTACCTTGCTTTGTTTGGCAGAACTCTCTCGTGCTTTTAAAACAGTAAATGTACCTGATAGTTAAAGGCAACTATAAAGTTCTTGCTGTACAGGTGTGTGGTAATCAAGATGTGGGTCTCAGGTCCTAGGGGTTCAGATAGAATTCAGATCTCTGGGACTTCAAACAACACTCTACATGATGACAAAAATACTGTATTCATGACTTCCGGTTTTATACTATATTAGGACAGTGTTTTTGCCAAACATTGAATTTATTGAAAATGATTAAAATAATAACTAGGATTTACTGTCATATTTAAACATTAAGCAAAAGTATGAAAGATTAGTTTGTACTGCTCCCCATACAAGGCTAATGTCTGTAGTTCAGCATTATATTCAGTAATGACTGACGAGGGTCTCTAGAGGGGACCATTGGGCTAGGATGCTCAGAGCTGGAGGCCCTGTCTGGACCTATTCCAGATCCTTGCAAGTGAGGAGACATCTCTTCTTAGGCCTCTAATGGTATGTGAGATGGCAAAAATCCAAGTCTAGACTTACCTAGTAATTCCCACAGAAATGTACTTCACAGAGTATTTCCTTTGTCAAAAAAATAATTTTCTCAATTCTTACCTCAATTTTATTATGCCTCTTTTCTTAAAGTAAAACCAGTGAAATATATAATGTAAATTATTATACTTGACACTCATGGCAGCTGTCATTTTTCTGTTTCAAGACCTTCATTGTGTTATCTCTCCTCTTTAAAAAAACAAACAAAAAGGTAGATATTTTCCTTCTAAGTCATAGATTGCACATTTATAGATTTTCAGCATGCTTGTATTTGAAATACTGGCATCTTATTATCCTTAGATGCAGTTAATTTTCTATAGAAGTGATTTCAATTTCCTTTTTTTACTTTCTGTTATAAAGAAAATTATGGGTAATTTCAAGCTTGTAGTATCATTATTTCAGAGGATATTTCAAATAGAATGCTAAAATATTTTCTTAAATATATCATTGCAAATATTTACAGAGACTGTAATTTTAAGACAATGTACTTAAAAATTTTTTATGTTGCTTAAGTTCTTGATGCCTTATTTTATAATATTCAGCTAATACACATGTATGGAGCTACTTTTTTTTCACAATGAATGCTTCTGGCACTAAACAATAATGCACCTAAAAATAGTAAAGAATTTAGAAAGCTTTGTGTTAAAAAAAATCATTCAGTAATTCTAAAAATTAGTCTCCATGAGTTGCATGATATAACAAAATAAATTACTTATATCTACACACTACACACTATCAGAATATGAGATATTAAAAATTGGAATCCCTTGAGCATGAGAAATAAACCGAAGACAGAATTTGGAGTCAGGAATTTTGTTTTGAAATCTGCTAGCTGGGTAAGGAGTAGGCACATCATATGCATAGCATGTGATTGTTAATCTTGGTGGTTTACCAGACTGGATCTAGACTCTAGACTCAACTAATAGAGCAACTTCTATGAGTGCCAGGGAGGGAGTTTCTTGGTTCAATTAATTGTGGCATATTCTATGGCAGCCAACATGAAAAGAGGTCCTGGAAGCACCTTTGCTGTTTACTTGTTTGCTTTGGCATTTTGCCAGTGAGTTTATGTCACCACAATCACTGCCTTTGATGATGCTACAGTCTTTCATTCGTATTAGAAACTACATTAGTGGGGCTTCTAACATGAGAAGGCCAATGGCTCTCCAGGTATTCAAACTTTCAGCACTAGATTGGGCATCTAGCCTTAGGCTTCTCAGCCTCATCAGTGTTAAGACAGTTTTTGATGGACTAAGCAGAACACATTGTGTAAACACACACACACACACAAACACACATACACACTGACACAGACAGACATACAGACAGTTACACACACACTGACAAAGACAGACAGACAAACAGACACACACACACTAACACAGACTGATACAGACACATGCACAGAGACACACGTTGACACAAACAGACATAGAGACACACATAGAAACAGAGACCGGAAAAATACAAACAGACACACACAGAAACAGACATACAAACAAACACACACAGACAGACAGATGAACAGACATACACACAGAGACACAAACACAGATACACACACACAGACACACAGACACACACACACACAGACACACACACACACACACACTCCTTCCTTACATTTGTTCTGTCTTCTTGAGAACTCTGATTAATCCACAGCAACTGTCAACTTAGCACATAAAATAGTGTAAGCAAAACTACAAAGCAAGTCTTTAGTAAACTTGGCACCTGGCCTTTTGGCCATTAGCCTTTTTTTTTTTTATATTAGAAATGAGATTAAGAGTGCTGAATATACTTTAAGTTGTCCAAGTGCGGTAGTAATAATTTTCATCCCATCAAGGTGTTTTCAAATTTGATAGTTTTAGCTATTTCTCACCTTTATTGAGCTAATCATAATCACCCACTTAGCAGCCATGGGGTGATGATTTGGTATGTCTGTCAACTGTAGTGATCAGTAAAAGTACTAGGGATAGCATTGTCTCAAGCACCTATTATTTCCTTGCAGAAAGCAACAAGTATGCTCTGAGTTTTCTTGTCTATCACTTTGGAGTGTACAGTTCAATACTGTCAACTATTCCCACTGCTCATATAGACAGCAGAACTTAATTCATGTCTGGCTGTTACTTGGTTCATGCTAGCCTGTTTCTTCTCACCTTCCCATTCCTCTTTACCCTCTGTTGCAATTAACCACTGCTTGGCTTTCATGTCTTTTTATGGTAGTTGTATTATCTTTAAAATAGGTTTAAGTATCAAAGAGAACAAGCTGAGTGTTAGAGGTTAGAAAAAAAGCTGTGGCTAAGAGTTTAAGAGCTGATGAGACATATACTTACTTAGATTTGGACACTAGGCCAACAAAGATGTCCCCTGAAAGGCTTCACTTAGCCGGGGATTGGGACAGATACTGGGACTTCCCATTGGGACTCTAGGTGAGAAAGGTAAGGAAGAACGGGGAAATAGAAGGATCCAGAGGGCCCTAGAAACCCACATGAAGACTATTAAGGCTGGCAGATCTGGACTCAGGAGGGTTCGCTAAAACTACTGTACTAACCAAGGACAATGCATGAAGTAAACCTCGAACCCCTATCAAGATCTAGCTAATGGAGACCACATTCTCCACAATTGTGTGGAGAGCAGGAACTAACTCTGTCATGAAGTCTGGTGCCCCTTATTTGACCACTTCCCCTTGGTAGGGAGACCTGGGGACACTCAGAGGAAGAGTAAGCAGGCTACCAGGATGAGAACTGATAGGCTGTGATCTTATAGTGAGCGACAAGGTCCCTTTCTGTTAGAGACATAGGGGAGGGAAATAGTATGAAAGAGGAAGAGAGGGGGAACAGGAAGATACTGTTTGAACTGGCTCTGCCTACAATGCCATCTCTATAGCTAGCTAAACAATATATAAACAGTAAAGAGAAGAATAAAAATTGTTCATTCCTGAAGTGAACTCAGTCTTATCTCTCTATGTAGCACTCAATGCCCTGTGATAAGTACAGCTACACTGGCTACAACATCTAACTAAATACTAATTTCTCTACCCTTGTTCTACATATCTACTATGTATTAATTCAATGCAATTATTTGTCAAACACTAGAAATTCACTCTCAATGCCATATTACCCTCATCATCCAGGAGCTCTTATTCCAAAAAAGTTTTAAAAAATTCAATGGAAATATGATGCAGCAATATAATCTCAAAGTTGTTTGGGGCTAGAGCAAGGTGGATGGTCAAGTAGCTAGGTAGTCACAAACAGCTCCCTATAGCAAGCAGCCAGGTATCTATAACCCATCATCTCATTCATGGCCTGTCCTGGAGAATGAAAACAACATATAAGTCAATCATGGAACCTCAGAAAATTACACTATTCAATTGGCAATGGCAAATAGTATAATCAGAAGTTTTATTTACTGACTTTTTACATGAAATAAAGTCAGCAAATACCAGTGATAATAATTTCATTTTGTTATTGCTGACATTGGCTAGAGCTTGGGAGTGTAGCTGAGTAGCAGAACACTTATTCAACAACCTCAAGGCCCTGGCTTCTATCCACAACACCACACACAAAAGCTGCTGCTTATGGTTTGAAATGAAAGTTGTGTTTAAGCAAAGATATTTCTATGGTAACTGTTAAGTGAGTAGGACATTTTGTCACTAAGCCCTGATGCTAACTACTATATCTTAATATGTCTCTAATAATTAGGTGAATTGGAGTCTAATTGATCTATATCTGTGGATACAGCAATATGACCTCAATATTTAGTATGCATGTTAAGAAATATTTTCCTTTATTTATATGTCATTAACTAAACCAATGGTAAATAAATACTCATAATAAACAAGTAACAGTTTCAGAAATGTATAAAAATAAAAGAGAAACAAGGAATTGTGAATAAAAAGAATTTCTATAGCATCTAAGAATGTTTCAAACTTTTCTATGTATCATGGTTCTTATGAAACAGGAGGCTATAGATAGCCTATTTTTCCTTGTTTAATTATTTATTTACTTATTTATTTAATCACTCTACAGCCTGATCGCAGCCCCCTCCCTCCTTCCTTCCTAGTCCTACTCTCCTGCTGCCACTCCCCCATGTCCCCCATGCTTCTTCTCTGAGAAGAGGACCCCCAAGGGGTGCCAACTTACCCTGGCACCTCAAGTTACAGCAGGACTAAGCACATCCTCTCCCAATGAGGCCAGACAAAGCAGTACAGTTAGGGAAAAGGATATGCTTATTTTTCTATTCATCAATATATGCTACATATTTCTCACATACTCAAAATCTCAAAATTATGGAACTTATATCCTATTTTCCCCAATAGGAAATTGTTAAGATATTTTAAAACATATAAAGAAATCATAAGCAATAACCATCAAAGCAAAGGACAAACACAAATTTAAACCATGAGAAAAGCAAAAGTAAGGATAATGACTTTCACCGTCAGCCTTCCCCAGTAAGGAAAACCCCTTCAGAAAACATCTTACCCTGCACATTTGTACTATGTATATTTTAGAAAGTACTAGGTAATACACATCCTGGTCCAAATCTCAAGAAGATAAGCTGGAAGCAACCCAGGGATTTTGACTGAAAAACCCAATCAAACAAAACAAAGCAATGAAGAAATACATGTGTTTTCATAGGTCAAGAACTGAAGCTCTCTGGAGGCTAAACCATCTTGATAGGAAAGATCATTAGATCTTTAAAAACTTCATTTGTGGTGCCTATGAGGTGGCTCAGTGGATAAGAACACTGGCTTCCTGAACGAAAAAACCTCAGATCTTACATCATGGAACTCAGTACTTCTGCAAGTTCTCTTCTGATTGTGCACACAAACACGCATGCACACACACATATGTATTTGTGTATATATATATATGTGTATGTTATCTGAATGTAAAGTGATTTTCAACTATATATAAACACTCATATAGATCCACATACATATGCTCCATTTTGTAAGAAATACCTCGATATGGATGTTAGTCATGTTTGCCACTCTCTAAGGACTTATAGAAGTGATGGTTACTGTGGTTAGAGTGTAGCCAGTATAGCTGCTGCTAAGTTACCCATGTTTCTGTAAGGAATCCTTTACCCATGTTTCTGTAACTGATAGGTCACTACCAAACAAAAGGGGTACAGAAAAGTAGAAAGGGTTGTACTTGGGATGGAGTCAAAGGAGTGAATTGAGACATAAAAATGTAAAAGGAAAGAAAAAAATACTTTTGTCAAAAATACATACATGAAAGTTTTCTATTTATTCATTTGTTGTGTTTTTTCAAAACAGTTTTTCTACATAACTTTGTATGTTTTGGAACTGATTATATAGACCAGGTTGGCCTTGAACTCACAGAGATCCACCTGCCTCTGCCTCCTGAGTACTGAAGATGAAATCAGTATATCAGTCTACTCTGATAACTCATTAGCTTTAAAAAAATAATAATCACCTTACAGATTATATGTATGACTATTTCCAGGTAATTATACTTACTCTTTGGTGAGCTGTATGCCTGTGTGCATATGGTATTGAACACACACACACATACACACACACACACACACACACACACACACACACACACACACACTTCTTTCAAAGTAAATGTTATTATTATTTAACTCATTTCTTTAGAAACCTGTACCTATATAGTATATGATTGGGTAGTAAGTCAAAATTATGCCATACATTTCTGCAACAACTAAAGAAATAATTGGTTTCCAGTAAGAAAGTCAAAAGAAGTGATCATGTGAAATTTGAGTAAGCATGGAGTTTGCTGCATTCTACAGCATCTGTAATGTGTAAGGAGATTTTGTTATATTTACACTTTTTGGCTTTCTTTTTATTTCCTCCCAACAATGCCAGATCTTTTACAGTATATGTTGTATAAAGAGACCAGGCTTGTAGTTGCAAAGATGCATGGTTTGTGCTATAATCTAAGTATTGGTTATTGAGTGCTACAGCTCTCTTTGAAAAATAGAGAACATAACACATACAGTAACAGCTCTCTCGGAATCAGCCAAGTAGCAAAATTACATTTCTTGTCTATGAAGCAGCTGCTGAGCATAGTACTTTGTATGAGAATGAAGGAGCCCTTTCCACATACATGAATTATGAATAGTGCTTTGGGGACTCCTTCTAAAACACATACGTAATTATGTTACAAACTGCTTAAAACAACTCTTCTTTCCTGCTCCAGGATAAAGAACCATATCTTATCACAGCCTGCAGGGCAGTCTACAGACCTTCACATTTCACTCCTCACCTCTGCAGTGTTACCGTCATCATGTTCTTCACCTATCCGTTCAATCTGCCAGGCTCACCCCATATCATTATTCTACATGCACACACATACACACACTCACTCACACACACGTTATTGCTCCCCAGAATCATCCAAACACCTCTATACTTTATTTTTTATCATTGTTCTCTTTGCCTTGAATAGATGCTGTCTCCTCACATCATATAAGTATGTATTTGCAAGGCCCAAATGTATAGCTACATAATTCCTGATTTTTCCTCCCCAAAACTTATGTCCTTTAGACACAAAAAAAAGGAGGGACTAGAGAACAGGTTGAGATAAAACCAACTAAATATTTTCAATAACATTCATCAGTAAAAATTGTAAACTATCTTCACAGACCCTAGAATGCAGTGCCCCCAGGAGAATCCAAATCACCTTTTTAAAAACTAAGCAATACAGGCAGTAAACTTTAAACCTCTACCCAGATCTAGCCAATGGTCAGAACAGTCTCTACACTTGAGTGGAGAGTGGGATATAACTTTCTCACGTACTCTGGTGCCTCACATTTGACCATGTCCCCTGGAGGGAGAGAGCTGGTGGCACTCAGAAGAAGGACAGCAGGTTACCAAGAAGAGACTTGATACCCGATGAGCATATACAGGGGGAGGTAATCCCCTTCAGGAACAGTCATAGGGGAGGGGAATAAGTGGAAAATGGGAGGGAGGGAAGAATGGGAGGATACAAGGGATGAGATAACCATTGAGATGTAACAAGAATAAATTAATAATAAAAAATAAAAAAACCCCTAAATGTTCACCAGTATTGATACAGAAGATCTATACTCCTCTAAATAACTGAGGCTTTAAAAAGACATTTACACATCTATCAACTTATGTATCATCATTAGCTAATTTGATGACAGCTTCTCTGCATCTGTCTATAACACTTCAATTTCCCCTTAGTATGACACTAGCCTTTGTGTTAAAAATAGAAAGGGAGGATAATGTTCATAAAAAATACACAGAGTCTATGCATGGAAAGAAAATTCTTACAGTCAGAGCTGTTGCCATGAGGCAGATAAAGACTTTCCATAGAATGCAGTCTTTCTGCAACAGTCTGACTGGGTCTTAACTTATCTTTAAATAAGTGTTGCCAAGTAAAGCTTCCTTGAACATTCTCATGTGTAGAATTTAAGATCAATTATGGCAAGGTGATGTTCAAAAATATTTTATCAATTTTCAACAACCTGGCTTGTTTGAAATATTTATCAGTAAATCATATATATCACTATGTTATCTGCCAATCATCTATATATCTATTGATATATACTATAGCAATAATCTATTATCTATGCATCTATATATCAATTATCTAGCTATTATATATTACCTATCACTGTAGAACCTATCAATCATCTGTGCTTCTACATCTATTATCTATTTTCCTAACATCCGCCCATAATATGTCATCTCTATGCTTTTATTATCTAATGAACTATTTATTTCTTTATATCTAAGGAAAACAAACAATTAGATCTCATTACAGAATTTTTCAAACAAGATTCATTTGAGATGTTTTTCCTCCTGCTACCTTGTGCCCTCTCATGCTATTTCATCCCAGACAAACTCCTTTCTTTTCATGGACATTTGACCTTTTGCACTCCACACTCACTTTTTTGATACCTCTTATTATCCTTTTATGGTCACCTAGTTTCATAGTTGTGCATATCCACACAACTGTTTATGACACACTTACAAAAAATGAAAGCTCATACCTACATACTAGAAAGAATGTAGTTTTTGTCTTCTCATATCAAGGATGGAAAGACAAAATAAAATTCAGTGGCTAATGATGAGATTTAACAATAAATATGGAAATAGTTTTTCAGCTGTCATTGCAATAAAACCAATATTTTATCTCTAAGGTTTCCCCTAAGGAAATGTAATATATTTCTCTTGGTTATAAATCTTTGGAGAAAATGATTGGTGAAAGGCCTTCCAAACCTGACTGGGTAAGATGGAAGTCTACACAGATATATTAAATTCTTAAGCAAGGATAAACTCCTTTCGAAGAAGAGCAGAGTGAAGGATTTTAAAAAATGAGTAGTTTGTCTGAACAGTTATATCAGAAGTTTCTATGCAGGTGATGAAGAACTTTAATGAGTGACATTGTACATTTTAAGCCCTTTTCTTGGAAGTCTTCCAGTCCCACAAGCTTCTAGGTGTGCTGAGGAAGCAGGCAGGGCCACTACAGATGGGATTCCCCAGAGTGCACTCACTAGCTCAGTTTTCCAGTTGGGATGTATGTGTTTTCAAAGTGATTTGAGTCAGCATTTCAGGATCTTCTGTTAGCAGACACCAAATATTATGAATAAAGTTGAAGTTCTATCTATCAAATTTATATTAGTCAAAGGACTATCTGACACGGTTCTTTCACATTGACTTGCACAGGAGTACGAACTTCTTCCTCCTACAACATACTCTTTTCCTTAGATCACTGTAGAAGTGGAATGGGATAGAAACAGTAAGAAATGAATGTATATAACAGAGAAAACTGAGATCACTTTTATTTGCATGAGCTGCTTGGTTGTCTTCACAACTTTTCCATGATCTCCACAAAATGATACATGGAAACTCTTAGTGAACTTAAGTGTGGACCCCAAGACTAGTGAAGAGATCTCCTGTCCATGTATGAAGATTCTCAGAGATCCCAGGAACTGTATGAAATATGTTTGTATTATTTAACAAGATGTTCAACAACACCCTTTGCTTTGGAAGCTTTTATGCAAGTAGGAAGCACAGATTGTAAAATGTAAAAATTTTGAAATGTTTAAAACTTGTGACATGACACATTCATGTAGTTATTAAGTTGCTATTCTGGTATAGAGAGTAAGCGGAATTGTGGTTTAGGGCACAGTTTGGGCAATATACATAAAAGTAGGCACATTTGGTACCTACACTTACATACCCAAACACACTCATAAATGTGAATGTGCAAACACAGATACATGCACAAAAGTAGATAAAACATACACATCATACATAGAGGCATGCACACATTCAGAATCTTGAAAGTTCATAAAAAAAATCCTCTGCAAGCAAACAACTGGATAGAGGGTTACACAAAAGAAACTGAAGATACAAAGAAGTCAGAAAGTCCAGATAGAAAACAGAAGTCCAGGATAGGCCACTGTATAGAGGAAGACAAAAAGACATGGTAAATCTTTAGGTTGTCTTTGATTTGTAAACTCAGATGGGCACTCTTAATTCTGGCATATAAAGGAGATTAAGGGAGCTGGGGAGATGGTTCAATGCACATGGTGTGAGGAGCTGAATTTGAATCTCTCACACATGCACATAGCTGATGCAGTGGCATATGTCTGTAATATAAGTGTGCACATGAGGAAGGAGATGGGAGCAGAAGTAGGACATTCCCTCAGCTAGCCTTGACAGGCATTTCTGTGAACAGTGAAGGTCCTGCCTTGAGTGAAGTGGAATGTAAAGACCCACACCTACTTCTACACACTTTGCTTGGAAGCACATAGGTACCTACACTTACATACCCAAACACACTCATAAATGTGAATGTGCAAACACAGATACATGCACAAAAGTAGATAAAACATACACATCATACATAGAGGCATGCACACATTCAGACACCTGATTATTGTATGTGGAGGGAACAGTGTTGAAACAGGTGATTAGTGATGAAAGTTGTAATGGAACACCACCGACTGCAATGTGGCTAGTCAGAGTAGAGAACATGAAAATATGTTTGATATACATTGAGTGTAGAACCAAGAGGTTTTGGTCAGATTGCAAGTAAGAGTCATAAAAAAAGGAAATAAAAGAAGCACTAAGATATGATATAAAATATATGGGAAAATATATAAAGAAACAGTACGACCCCCAAGCCAGGCCCCTAGTACGACCCCCAAGGCAAGGAGAAATAAGTGAAAAGAAGAAATAGAAGAGCTTGGAAAGAGACAAAGCACAAAATAGAGTTGAACTAATTAGCACAGGGAAGAAGTTTCTGAACAGAACACCAACAGCTACAGAGTTCAGAGATAAATCGACAATTCTCAACAGAGGAATCTCTAATGGCTGAGATGTGCTTATCAACCATATAGTGCAGGATAACTATACTACACTCCACATACCCAAAGAAGCTAAGAAACAAGGAGGGTCCAAGGAAGCATGCTTGAATCCCACTCAGCAGGGGAAATAAAATAGACATCTGAAGAGGATGAGGGAGAGAATTGGGTGGGAGTGGAGGTGGGGAGGGAAAAAAGGGTGGAGGTCAGGTGTGGGGAGAGCAGAGGCTGGGAGAGAGAATATAAACCAATGGGATTCCATCTCTGGGACAAGCTGGAGACCTAAGGCAGGGTAGACTACTAGGGGGATGTTGGGGTGAGTCACCCTGAAACTGCTAGCAGGATTTCCAGTAGAGAGAGAGGGACACCATGCCCCCCACTAATCTTTGGCCCAAAATTTATTCTGTCTACAAGATATGCAGTGATAAAGATGGAGCAGAGATGGACCAGGAGAGCAGAAGAACTCCACAAGAAGGCCAACAAGAGTCAACTAACCTAGGCCCATCCAGATTCACAGAGACTAAAACGTCATTCAAAGAGCAAGCACAGTCTGGCCCTGGCCATCACACATATGTAGGTGACAGGCAGCTAGGTCTTCATGAGGGTCCCCTAGCAATGGGACCATGGGCTATCTCTGACCTGGAGTCTGTTGCCTGCTTTTGGATCGCTTTCCCCTAACTGGGCTACCTTGCCTGACCTTAGTGGAAGAGGGTGTGCTAGTCCTGATGAAACTTGAGATGCTAGTGAGGGTTGTGGAGAGGAGCATCCTTTTCTTGAGTGAAAGGAGAGGGAGGAAAGGAGGAATATGGGATTGAGAGAAGAGGCAGTATGGGGATGCAATTTTGGTGTAAAGTAAGTAAATTAATTAGTGAAAAATGTTTTAAAGATTGTAACCTAAAAATTAGCTTTTCCAAATAACAATATAGGAAAACATTGATTTTAATATTAATAAGTAAATAGATCTTAGAACATTTGCTTTAGAAATACAAATTTTAAATTTTATTTATTTATTTATTTATTTATTTATTTATTATAACATATTCATATTACATCCCGATTGTTACTCCCTCACTTGTATCTTCTGGTTCCCACCCTCCCTCCCTCTTCTGTCCTATTTTCCTTCTCTAGACCTCTGACAGAAGATCTCCTCTCCAACCATCTGAACACACAGCCTATCAGTTCTCATCTGGATAACCTGCATTCCCTTGCTCTGTTTGCCAGCATGATGTCCCCAGCCAAGTGGTGGTGATAGATTCAGGAGCACCAGTGTTCATGTCAGAGGTAGACTCTGCTTCCCCCACAGCCATGGAGAATGAGCTGCCCATTGGCTATATCTCAACAGGGCACAGAACCCCAAAATATAAATTTTAAAACATTAATATTATAGGAAACAGAGGATAAATGTTTTTGTGGCTTTAAGAATGGGAATGCTTCTTAGATTCATAACACAAAGCTCAGAAGCCATAAAGAAAATTACCTATGAAATACAAAATTTGAGTATCTATATAAAGAAAGAGCTTTCTCAAGAAGCTGAGGCAGAATGAAATGTGAATGACTAATGTGAAACATAACAGCCACTTAATTACTAGAGTGTAAAAATGTTTTCCTAAAGAAGAAAGCATAGACTGACAAAGGAAAAGACCAGACAGTTCATAGAGAAAGAGGAATGCAATGTTTTTAAGCCTAGGGTAGTTTTCCTTCTCACTATTAAAAAATATGCAAATTAAAGTAGCAATTAGAAGTCATTTTCACCTATCAGGATGAGTGAAGACTCAAGAGACTAATAATGGACAGTGTTAGCAAGTCACACAAAACAAATATTCTCACATACTGGAGGTTCCAAATTTATATAACATTTGTTAGAGTAGGAAATCAATTAAAAGCTCAAATCCACATTATTTCTCATAGTCATTTCACCAGCAGGAGTGGCTGCTATAGGAGTCAGTGGTTTACAGTCACAGTGCTGGCATGATATTAAATGTGGAAATATCTTAAATGTTGACCCTGAGCACCTGAGTGTGCTAAGCCTTTAAAGTGCTGAAACATTTGAAAATCCATAAGCCGTGTGTTTGCTTTAAATAAAAATATGAAAAATGAATATAAACTAGAGCATGATATATTTAAAGTTACTGATGACAAAACTGCATTTTGAAACAAGTACCTGCATAATAAAAGTAAGTGAACAAAAGCTAAAGTGAGACAACACTGACCAGTGTATGTTACATTTTCGCTACATTTGAAAAAATAAGATAAATTATTAAAAGGAGGTAAGTATCTCAAATACTCTTTTCTTATAGTTCCTAATATATCATAGAAAGTTGTGTTGAGGATATAGTCACTTAGTGAAATGAAATTAAGTGATGGTGGCTGGAAAAAGTCATCAATTTATACTTAGGTCAATATTCCTTAACCCCTTGTTTATTTCAAATTAGCAAGCAGTCAAAGACAACCATAGACAACTTGCCTGACAGCTAAGAACATCCTAAAGTAATCTATGAGTGATTATTTTTACATTGGGTTGGAGAAGGGAAAAAATTTTGCCTGCTTTACATAATAGAGTGGCTAGTCAAGTGATTAATCAATAAATTAATCATGAATATTTATATTCTTAAGTAAAATAACTCACCTATAGAAATATGTAGGTTTTCAAATTAAACAAGGAATCTTTCCCTGAGTGCTGAACAGCTGAGTCATTTTGTATGTTTTCCCCACAGTGGTATTTGTGACATGAAACTGGCAATATAAAATAATAGGAGTGTCAACTGTCGACTTCTGAAGCCTTTGAGCTCTATTAGAAGTCTCATGGAGGAATCAACATGTGATATAAAATGCAGGACTTATTTGCTGGTACAAATGAAAATCATTAAAAGTAAACTCTTAATATTTAAGTTAAAGTCTAAGAAACCTGCAGTCATACCAGATGAAAGATACCTTGTTGATTTGGAATTGAGAAAGATACTGTGGCAAGAATTACTGTCTAATAGTACAATGGTTTAGAGAAGAGACCTTAAGATCTTATAGCAATGATACTTTGTGGCCTTGGGCAAGTTTTCTTAAGTGCTTAAATGTTCTTTTGTTATAAAATAATCAAAAGCTGTGCTTGACTTTCATATCTGTATAAAATTGAAGGTAACACAAAGCTGAAGCCTCCTCTAATAGCCCTTTAATATTGTGATTATTATCATCACAGTCCAAATGAGTTTCAGAGAACAGGGAGTCCTCAGCATTGACTCCTGTAAACTATTCAGAGACACTAAAGACGAAGAAACAATTAGATTTCATCCTTTGTAAGTCACCAGTGCATTTCAAAAATACAGTGTTCCAGAGGTGGTGATTAAAAAGTAAAACATACATTTCGTTAAAAAATTAGAAGGAGCAGGTACAAAATATGCAGTGCTTTAAGTACGGGAAGCACTTACACCCTATAAGATCATACCGGGAGAGTCAGAGGCTGAGACCAAGAGCATCCTCTTCAAAGAAATACTGCCTGTACTCCTCATTGGGGGAGAATATAGATGGATTCCATGTTGGCTTTAAGAATAAAATCTATTCTGCTCATTAGAAAACATAAGTGTGAATAAGAGCTTGTCTAAATGGTAGACGGTTCCTTGATGGCTGTGGTACTGAGCCTTTTGTGTGACTGAAAATTCATTGTGAGAAGCTGCCTAAACATGAAAGATTATCTTTGTATGCATTCATGCTCACAAATGCACTAACCACTTAATTTTGTAAAGTAGGCAAACTTTTTTTCTCTCCTCCAACCCAATGTAAAATTAATCACTCACAGAAAATGTCCTCTTTTAGGGCTTTGTAAGGCTGATAAGTACAACCTTGGATTTGTGTATGTAAATTAAATAGCTATCTATGAGATCAAAAAGGATTTCTACAAAGTATTAACAAAAATATAAAACATATATAAACTTTCTAAAACATCCCCCCAAAATACAAGAATATTGAAATATTAAGATTGACATTGTAAAATGTTCCACTATTACTGAAATTTAATTGAATTCTGAAGACAAGTGAATTTTTCCTTCATTCTTCTTATTGCTATTAACAAAAATTCCTACTTGGTAGCTGTCCTTCTCTTGTGTTGAGTGTTAAGTAACCTAACCATTCTTACTTTGCAAATTCAAATTGTTGTTCAAAAGCCTGATAATTTTGCTTTCCTATTTCTAATTAAAAGATAAGAATGGTCTTGACCAACACATTAGTGAAACACTTGTGGGGTTCATAAAGAAAACTTTTGTAAATTTGTTTTTGGTCCAAAGCATGAATGAACAGTCTAAAGAGAATAGATAAAACAATCTGCCAAAGGTGTTAGAGTTTCCTTTAGAGTTCATGATTCTACAACTACCTGCAAAGCCAATCTTCCTTTACTTGAAGTATTCCTACATCTTTTCTTCCGAACGCTATGACCCATTTTCCTTCAGGATTCGTTGCTTGGTCATTTTTCTCTCCTCACTTTGTAAATACTGGCACATCTGGGGGCTTGGTGCTCCACAGTACTTCTGTGCTGTGCTCCCTGGTGCTCCACAGTACTTCTATGCTGTGCTCCCTGGTGCTCCTCAGTACTTCTGTGTTATACACTCTGGGTGATCTCATTTCCTTCCACGGCTCTTGCCCTCACTGAACCTGCAGTTAGCTGGGACTGAGACCAAGACCTCCACTTATGCCTAACGTTCTACCCTGCATCTTTCTTGGGTGCCTTCAGGAGCTAAAATCAACCAATCCATATGAAGCTCACTTTCTTCATCCAGATCTCTGCCCTGTGCCTATTTCTTCTATTAGTCAGTATCACTAGTAAAACATTTCCCTCTCAGAACGAAGATGTCAGCTAACGACATTTACTCTCACAACACTGTTCCAACACCCTCCCACACAGAACTGGCCAATCAGCAAGTCCTGAAAAACCTCTATTTGGGGAGTTATGAGCTTTTCTCTGTCCCTGGTGCTTCTACTTTAATCTAAACATCCATCACTTTAAATTGCATTACTCTGACATTTAACTAATGGGCCTTCTGCTTTCCATTATTTACCCTTCCAATATGTTTTCTTCTGCCACCACATTGCTCTTTGTAAAATGCAAATCTCATCATGTCCTTATTCAGTTCAGATAATCTAGGAGTCCCCCTTTCCCTTCCATGGGGTCTCCTTGCAACAGTTATAGATTTTCTGCAAATCCACAAAGACTTGTCCCAAAGCACACATGTTTCCTTCTCATGCACTTCGTATTCCTCCCAGTCCAAACAGGTTCAAACAGACCTGGCTTCCCACCCCTTGGTGTCTTTTCATGTACCATCTGAAACCCTGATTGACAACATCATGAAATGTGCCAAGCTCAGTGTACTTACCATTTCTGTGTTTCTCGGTGTCATATCTCTTACTTTCCCTTCATAGTACTTTATCTAGTTATGCCATAATCTATACTGGACCAGACTTGTCTTTTTCCTCAACATTACTAGCTCACAGAGGGTAGCAGCTACTCTTAAAATGTTTTGTTATCTGAGTGGTTTTTTTTTTACATAATATCTTACACAGAATTTCTCTTCCTGAATATGCTTAATGAATAAATGGACACATCCATTACTTAATCTCATGAATGAATAGATGGATTCTTTACAAAATATGACTTTATTCTTTACTCCATCATCCAATGCCATGTGATTAGTGAACAAATTGCCCAGAACTGTCTTGCTGTATTTTCTTCTAAACATTGCAATTAGGAAATTCTTTCTTCTGTCCAATTCAAGAACTTTCAATAGAGATATTTTATTTTTCATAACCTTGAGGCTTCCTGATAAAATTGTTGGAGTGGAGCATAGGAAACCGGGTAAAAACACCTACAAAGTGACAAGCAAAGAAATCACTTTGATCCAGAAGACACAATGCTAAAACATAAGGCCTGTTGTTCAGACTGTTTAATGTAACATAGGTTTGGGTCAAATTAAAACATGTAGTGTGTAACAGCCCTAAAAGTAGACTGTGCTCTAAGAATGTAAAGTAAGATCTCATTTACTTATTATTTCAAAATCAAGAAAAATGATGTCATTCCTCTGTACATGTGATATAGAGAGATGACTTATCTGTAGATGTAGGCAAATGATATATAGGTGATGGACAATTTCTCATTGGAAGGAAGTGAACATAATTTCTCTGTTCCAAAGTAAACAAAACTTGGAAAAACATCTATTTTGAAAAAGTAATGAGTTTTTTGACACTTTATGAAAGTTTTAAAAACTTTCTTGTGACCACTCTGAAAAACATTACTTACAAATTATATATTATAAAACCTCTTATCATGTGCAAAAGGAATAAACTGAAGCAATGTGACTCATTGTTTTGTCATTAATCTTAGAATGGAAAATAGGGGAAACAGAAAATCACAAGACTAAAAAATTACTTCAAATCAATGTAGATTGATTCTTTCAATTCAAGACATGAAAGCCTCATGAACTGCAGCTTTGTAACTAATTTTTCTAAACCTAAAATGCAAGCACACATAATTCTATTTTCTATTTTATATCTTTTATTTGAAGAATACAACTTTATCTTTAGCATGTTTAGGATTATTACTGCAGTCCGCAACAACATTTAAGCATTGTTGAACTCTACTGCAGGTATACTGTAAGACATCCTTAGCCTCAGTGCGTTTTTACTAATGTATAGGTGGGAACTTCCATGAAGCATATTGTATATAATTTCATATTCTCTTTACATTTAAATTAACTAAAAAACTACATCTTATATATCCAGTTACTTTTTCTATTGTGCTTGAATATTTCAAGTTGGCAAGTAAACAAAAAGAAGTTAGATTTACCTTCAATATAAAATCAGATATGTAGCCAAGGGACAGAACATTCTCCGCAGTTAAGTGGAGACTGGGGACTGACTTTCACAGGATCTCTGGTGCCCCATATTTGGCCATGTCCCTTTGTTGGGGAGGCCCAATGGCACTCAGAGGAAGGATAGTGGACTACCAAGAAGAGACTTGATACCCTAGCACCATATTCAGGGGGAGGAGGTCCCCCTCAGTCACAGTCATAGGGAAGGGGAACTGGGGTGAAAGTGGGAGGGAGGGAGGAATGGGAGGATGCATGGGATAGGATAGAAAATGAAATGTAATATGAATTATTTTATTTTTCAATAAAAATGTGTTAAAAATAAATAAAAATAAAAAGAGAAAAAAATAAAATCAGATATGTGCTAGTGGATCTTTTTAAATTCAAGGCCCATCTACAGATCAAATTCCAGTATAGCCAAGGCTAGACAGAAAAATACTGGCTTGAAAAAACCAGAAGAGAGAGAGAGAGAGAGAGAGAGAGAGAGAGAGAGAGAGAGAGAGAGAGAGAGAGACTGCTCTAATGCTAGCACTCAGGAAGGCTTAGGCAGAAAGATCATTAGTTATAAGTTAACATGTGCTACAACAACGTTATTCTATATCAAAACCAAACCCACTACTTTCTTCCTTGTTATTATAGTATACTATACAATGATTTTTTTCAATGTTTGTAAGTTCTCCATCATCGTCCAATAAACAATTGAGCATACTGTTTAGGCAGAGAAGCGGAGCAAATCAAGGACACCATAGAGAATACATCAACAAAATACTAAATGGCTGGTCCTCTCCGCAGATTTTGAAAGTAGGAATCACTCTAGTAATGTCTAACTTTCCTTGGAATTTTGGCTATGTATCTGGTTGATCATGTATTTTGCAGTGTCCATCTTAAACTTAAAGCATCATTCCACAAATAGAATGTTGGTAGGTAATACCACAAAAGTTGCCTCATCAAGTGATTTTTTCTAATAGGTAATTTGAATTCATAATGTAATGTCTCAAATATATTTGTATTTTTAAAGGTTTGGTGATAGACAAGTTTAGTATTTTGTTTACTAGTTTTAGCAAAATTTAACAAATCTTATTCTCCAAGCTAAGTATCTGTTAAATAGTGGAAATATATCTGAATTTCCACTTTAGTCTGTTGTAAGCTGTATAGAATATTTTTAAGAACATTATCAATGTTTCATAGAGCCATATTGATATCTATTTGAAATAAATTTTTTAAATATTTTAATTAGGAAAAACTGACCATATTATAATTTATCCCTGACATATTTGTTTTCATCATCTTGTGTACTTTGTATAGATCACAATTATGAAATGTATATATCCAATGAAACTGAATGTTTAGGTAAAAGGGTTACTTATTGCTCATACTTTTTCTTATTGAAATGGTTATAATTTTTATTATCTATACTTCTTTGAATATCTTTTATATTACTGAGTGAAATTTATCCTTCTATCAATATGAATATCTGACAAGGAAAAACAATATTTTAATTTAAACATGTAAAACTTGCTGAAGATAAAATATTATGAGCAATAAAATTAGAAGCAAGCTGGTATTTATACCCACAAAACTGTTCTGTTTGAATTAATCATGTCCAGTTTTACAAGCTGGTGAACTCTATACATATATTGGCTTAGTGATACATAGCCTTTTTTGAGAACTAACTTAATTTTAATCCTGATAACCATCATTAGATTATATCTTTTCAACAGGTAACTGACACACTGTATTCTTGTCTTTTTTTCCCTCTGAGTGTAGTTCCCATAAAAGTAATTAAATATATTACCCTGGGTAATGTCCTTTATTCATACAGAGAAGAGACTGCAAGTTTATAACGTGTCAGTGTGAACACATTACAATTAAAATAGATTAGGTGTAACACATATTATTATTTATATTCATTCTAAAATAACAAGTTTAAAAAATCAGGCTGTGTCACTGCAAAGAAAAAAATCATATTAATTTCCAAAATACTAAATTTCAAGATCTATCTTCATCCTTGTGTACTCAAAAAAATAAAGTTTGATAGATGAGGTTGACTTAAAGTTACTGCTTAGGATTCACCTTTAATTAGAGTGGAGTCACATGTGTATATGCTTTAGGTTAGTTTATCCAACAAGCACCAACGGCCTAACCCATACTTTTCATCTGACTGCTCCTAAATGCAGCTTGGATTTGTCTTAAGGGCATTTGGTATAGTCATTTGTCAAAAATAAATATACTTGTTTTACTAGAAACCATTTTTTCTTACTTACAATTAGCTTTTCACTCTATTTTTAAATACCTACACAGAACCAAATATATACGAATGTGCAAAGCATTAACTTGACAACATTGTGTAAAACTTAGATACAGCTAAAGTTACTTGTTTTATTTCCTCAATCTCTGCATGTTAAAAAAGAACATCCTCTATATTTCATACTTTTAAAATTCTATTATCCATGAAACCAGCTGTTACATTGTCAGTTTACCAATGCTTTGTCACTACCGTTTCATTTCATGCATATTTTATTACATAACTAAAATATTCCTAGTTAAGTTGAGACTGAGCGGGGTTAACTGGTGGTACGGTGGAAGAAAAAAATATCACTTTACAGTTTAAAAAGCTGAATATGATTGTATAACCACTGCAAATCTTAAGATCTTCATTTGTAAAAACAAAACACAGTGAACTACCCCATTTAGGAAATTCATTCAAAATTAAATGATAATATTCAAATGTGGACAAACTGCCCTCAAATATATTTGGACAATAAATTAGGTTCCAAGCCAGTAATGCAGATCTTGACAAAATCTTAGGAGACACTCAAGATAAATACAAACTACAAAATAAATCACAATCATGCCCTAAAAATAATGAGTAGAACTGTGTAAAATGTTGACATCTCATTTAATATTTGGCATATGGAGAAAATAATTCATAACATTTATAAATAACCATCCACATACCTAGGTATAATTTATATGCATTTGTCTTACAATAACACCCTTTTGCTTTAATATTAGTTGATCATCAGGTAAAGCAAACAAGCAGTAACCACTAAGCAGAACTGAGAGTAAGTGTGGGAGTAATAACAAATATTGAAAAACTGTCAAAAGCTTCAACCGCTTCATGAAATTAAGTTCTAAAATGTAGTAGTAAACAGACTTTCATAAAAAAGAAAAAGAGAGGAAAAGATTTATCCTGCTATCTGGTAAGTGAATTAATGACAAATAAATATGAATGTAAACACTTTAGTTCATGACATAGATACCTTTCTTCACTTACAACATTATTTTCTGCTTTACTTCTTTCCTTGTTCAGTTTATTTTCTTGTCCTGACAATTGTTTTTTTAATTCACTTTACATCCTGATCATTGCCCCATTCCCTCACCTCCTCCCAGTCCTCCCCTCCTTCCCTTTACCCCTCTTGCCTTCTCTATTCCTCAGAAAATGGAGCCCCCCCTCCCCATCCACCCCAGCTAATCAATTCCTGACAATTTTTAATAAAAAGATTTTTCTAACTTGGTGCAACAGAAACAAAGCACTCATTTAATGTAGAAACCACTTCTACATGTCTCAGATAATCTAGAAACATTGTTATAATACAGCAGAATATATGCACAGAAAAATGGGAAAACATCTGAAATATGCCCACACTTCAAGAACTGAATGCAAGTCAAGTGCCTTTGATGGATCACATCTTGGTGTTTTACATTAATGCAATTAGTTGGCTTCTTTTTCCACATCAAGTTACATAGAATCTTGATGGGGACTTCTTTATAACTGTTCCCTTGTAGCATTATGTGAGGTCACTCATTTGGTTTCACTGTGTGGGAAATTCAGCTGAGTTGGTTTTAGAATTCAGGTGGATGAGAGACTAATGTGACTGACAACATGGTAAAGCTTCATGGGGTTCCATGCACAGACATCCATTAAGGTAGCAAGAGACTGAGCAGCCTTAAAATGACATCATTGCATCTTATGTAGTGTCTACTGGCAGACTTAAATGTATTTCTCCACATCACCACTCCTCTGGCATCCTCACCATGGCCTTTACTACTGGGAAGATCATGTATCGTCTCTAAAAGGCAGACAGGAGCTTACTCCAGCAAAAATCAAGGAGAAAGCAAAAGGAAAACACTAGACTGAGTACAGTTTTCACTGGCATGTAGCAGACAGGAACAATAGTAAAATGTAATAGTCAGTGGAAACAAAATGAAAAGGCAGACAGGAGGAAAGGAGAAAGGGAGAGAGGGAGGGAGAGAAGCAAAGGAAGGGAAGGAGAAGGAGAGTAGTTGAAAATCTCAGAGACAAAATCTTTTTTTAACTATGATTTTTCTCTAACATCAGGGGACTGTTGGAACCTGGAATTTTTTTTTTCTAGAAAATTCTTAACAAAGAAGGAAATCCCACCAGCTCGTTTCAATTCTCTTCCAATTTGGCTGTAACTTATATTTTACTTACAGGCATTTGTCACAGCAAAACTGTTCGCTGTCTCAATGTTGTCCACATGAGGTACCAAATTGAAAGGAGCTTCAGAGGCATTGGGGCTGGTGTTATGAAGAAAGATTGCCAATCTAAAAGCAGTGTATTCCTGGTCTGTGTTTCGGATGAAGAGACCGCCTATAAAAGACAGTAGGAAACGCACACTCAGTGTTCCGTTTTAAATGTTTCACCCAGCCCCATGACAGCCAAATGTTTCTCCAACCATAAGCACACACAATTAAGGAGCTCTGTTGCCACATCTGAGGGGCTGGCTGCCTTTTGTCCCTGCAATGCACTCTTAATGTTTTAGTCCTCAGTGCAGCTCAGCTTTTTCTTGTTTCAATATGTCATGATCACAGTAACCTGAGACCACTTGCGTGTCTTGCTTTCTTCCATCTGCCTTCTTCAGGATTTTCCCAGCACATCACTACAATAGCCAGTTCAGGATACCTCTCCTCACCAGTGAGGATGCAGATGAACAGAGAGGAGATTTCCATCAAAATACGGGTCGGAGTGAAGGAATGTGAAGGCACACAAGAAAGCAGATTTAGAAAGGAAAGAACTTAGCTTCTCTCCCTGCTTGGGTGTACCTGTCCCAATTAGTTCGGTTCTGTGCACATTACACAAAAAATGATGCAGTGTTTGAGGCAGGGCTGGGCTGGAAAAAATTCAATAGCTGAGTCCCATCAGCAGACAGGAGAGGAAAACGACAAGGACAGTAGTGGAGGAGAGGGTCTCTAGAAACACAGTGGGGGGCCCAAAGAAATCGGAAGAGCAGAAGCTTAAATCAAAAGGAAAATAAAAACAAGGAAGGTTCCTCGAAAGGGGTCTAACTTTTCAATCTGCCAACTGGTAAGGCAACAAGGCAAGAGACGCGAGCAGAAAACGCTTTTCCTCCAGTCTGTTTCTGTAACAGAGAGAATGTTGCAGCTTACAGAATAGTGAGAAGTGGGTTGAAGAACAAAAACAAAAAACAAAATAAAACACGCTATTCCCTCTTGCTCTAGTGAAAAGCATTTAAAGAAATGTGTATAAAATGCAACCAAACTCTACGGAGGTTCATTTATTTATTTTTTTGTTTTCTCTTTGCCTCAACTTCCTCCAATCCTACTTTAATGTGTTGGAGAGCAAGATGGAACTAGAGTTGGAGCTGGGTGTGCTCGCCTGTGTCTATCTGAACTTGCACAGAGAATGTCTATTTGTACAGAAAAGGCGCCTCTGCAACTCATTTAACTCACTTCAGCCACATGCACCTCTCCCCAGCCAGTCTTCTTACCTATTTGAACGCTGCTCGGAAAGGCTCCCATGGCGAGTCCCCAAAATCCAGAAAACAACAAGACAATCTGCCTGCAAATAATCCTCATCTTCTTTGCTCCTCTCCCTGGCGCGCTCTCCTCTCTTTCTCTCACTCTCTTGCTAAAGGCTCTTCAGAGAGGCATTGAAGATGATGGCGCTAAAATTAAAAAAAAAAAAGAAAGAAAGAAAGAAAGAAAAGAAAAGAAAAGAAAAAAGAAAAGGAAGAAAAGGAAAGAAAGAAAAGGAAAGGAAAAGAAAAGGAGAAAGAAAAAATAGAGAAAGAAAGATTTGGGTGCTTTGAGGTTATGACAGCTTCCCCTCAGCAATCCATCGCCAGCTGCCAGATGTTTCCCGCAGTCTCCATAGCCCTGGGGGAGGTTTTCTGTCCTGCTGATAATGTTCATGCAGAAGATGGTGGTGGCGGGTCTAGCTGCTGTTCTGCTCCCAGGGATGAGACATGCGCTCTGTCTGTGTCTCACTTGCGCTCCCCTGTACACAACCACATCGATGCGGGCGCTGCATGCGCTTCGCAGCTCACAGCCGACCCCCGCCCGGGACACAGCATCCATGAGCGCCTCCCGCACCTCTCTACCCAAGCGCGCTCTCCTGACACCCGCGCCTTGTTCCTTGCCCCTTGCCCCACGCTCCGTGCCTGTCCCCTTCCCCCAGCTGGTGCTCACCAGAGCGCCCAGGTCTCCAGGGAGGCTCCCGAGCGAGTCTGCGGACTAGGGTTCTGGCGTCCCCTCTCCAGTCTCTGGTCCCCTTTCTCCTTTCTTCTTGGATTTGCTGAGGGACCGGTTCTGGGGATGGGCGCCCCTCTTCAGCACCACTCTTTTTCTTTTTATGCCCTACAAGGCGCCTTTGGCTTCTTGGTTGAGCTTGGCAGGAAACTAGCCCGGGGGGCCGGGTATGCCAGCCCGGATCCCGGGCTGGGGGGTTGGAGAGGAAGTTAGCACCTCCCCATGGTCTCAGTCCCCTGCCGCATCCTTGCAGGCTCGCGGGAGGACAGGCTGCCCCCCGGCTCACAGCCCTTTCCTCTCAGCCTAGCCCAGCCTAGCCCACTTCTGCCATTGGGCTGCGGGCGTGCACGGGAGCGCGCGCGGGTGCGCGAGGGGGAACTCTAGTCCTTGCTGCATCTGCAGCAAAGATTTCTCACCAGCAAACAGCTCGGGAATCTGCAAAGCCCTTGATGGGAATGAATGCAGAAAAGGTGGTCATCGGAGGAGAGGAGGGAAGAGGGGCACAGGGCAGCCCACGGGGGTGATGAGGATGTGGTCCAGGAGGGCAGAATTGGAGGAGGTAAGGTTGGTGTATAGAGTCAGAGAAGTTTATACATGGTAGAAAAGGGTGTGTGTGTGTGTGTGTGTGTGTGTGTGTGTGTGTGTGTGTGTTAGAGAGAGCGAGAGTGAGTGAGTGTGTGTGTGTGTGAGAGAGAGAGGGGGGGGAGGGAGGGAGAGAGAGAGAAGAGATTAACACAGTAAGTGGTTCCTTCAAGAAACAGGATGAAAATAGATATGAGAACTCAAAGAGACCTCTAATATGCTCATTAAAGGGCACTAGACAGAATTAGGAATGAACACTGAGAAATATAAGTTAAAAAAAGCACTTAAAGGCTGCATTCATTTCTCTTCATGATTCAACCAAAATGATGCTTTCCTGTTAGTGTGCGTGTGTGTGTGTATGTGTGTATGTGTGTGTGTGTGTGCACGTGTGTGTGTGTGTGTGTGTGTGTGTGTGTGTGTTTGTGTGTTCTCCACACATCTGTTTTTAGGGGTGATTGGAAAGCTCACTCTACTTCTCAAAAAAGACTTAATGCCTTTTGCAGATGATGTCACCAGTCAGAGTGCATGGAAGAAAGTGAGAAGGATTTTAGGGTTTTAGGAATATTGTCATGTTGTCTAGAGAACCATGCTTAAAATTTCATTTCATTGGGTGTCATTTTATGAGTAGAGTATGGGACACAGCCAAACGAGGTGACTGCATTAGCTGCAGACAACATGGATGATAGCTTTCTAATGTCCTGTGTATGTTTTGATACCTCCCGACACAAAATGATATATCCTAAGGACAAGTAACAATAAACTGAGTCTTTCCTGGTGTTCCATTAAGGTCAGAGGGAAGCCCAGGAATCCTCAACCATACACAAAACTATAGGCAACTGAGGTAAGTTGGGGATGGGACAGACTGTCTTGCCCAGCAAAGACCACACCAATGGATCGTCCTTGTTAAAACTCCAGAATGCTCTCTTTTCCTAAGTTCTTAGTTTTGCTTTTAAAATCACATCATACTTTTTGCTGTTTTTTTCATCCACATTGCTGTTACATCTCAGCACAGATTGTTATGACAAAAGCAACCAAATTGTGAGTAATTGGATTACACAAATCATACACTGTCATTTTGGTTTATGAGCCTTTGTCTTGCACATCAAGAGGGATTTACGATGTTTTCTTTTTATCTTTTCTGTTTGTGTGAAAACTAAAGCTACAGATAACCGCATTCTGCTTTGGTTAAAGAGATAATAAAATAAGCCACATAAAATTTAAGTTGGGCTTAAATTAAATTAAAATTTCAAAGTATCCTCAGCAGTACAACTCACTTTCTACTAGGGTAACATTTGATCCTTGCTGATGAGCAGAGGAGATTATTGATTTTTATTCTCAAAATTGAAACACTGGTGCTTCCACAAGCTTGAACAGCAGCACTGCTCTGAATGAATGTAGGGCAGGCTTTGTTTTTTTATGAAGCTCTTACTCCTAGACTGGTGTGACTATAGATGCCAGAGCTACAGTAGCCTCACATGGTAATGCTTTCTATTTCCACTTTCCAATTAATTAGCACATCTATTTTACATTAGTGGTCTAAATTCTCCTTCTTATTTGAATATATGCTTGTGATAGGAAGTTGAACAAAAAATAAAAATTCTCCAGTTTTAATAATATATAATGCTTATGAGTCCTTGTTAGTTCCAGGCATTGAGTTGAAGCCTTCCTTGTAGCATTTTATCTATAAAACACTTTAGATAGTATTATATTGGCTATCAGGTTTTAGCTGTAAGAAACTGTGATACCTCTATCAAAACTTATGGAGGAGTAATGGTTGCCTGGCTTCAGATTAAAAAAAAAAAAGGCTTACAGTTTCCTGGCTATGTTAGGACTGACATGTTACCTACATTTTGTGTTTGAAAAAAATGCACTTAAAACTTGCCTACAGTTCTGACAAGGAGTAAGCACTGTTTGCTATTAAAGTCTCCCTGAAAAAATGTAACCAAGTCTTTGAAAAAAAGCCCTAAAGTGACAGTGAGCAGTTCATTATTTGGAGGTAGTTCAAACTAAGTTCACAGAGAAAAAAAAACATTTAAGAGAAAGTGCTGGAAGTGAGGCAATAAACTTGGTGGTTGTAGATTGTCTTTCTTGGCTGTTTTGTCTGTGTGTAATAGATAGGGAAGTATAGAACAATTGGAAGCAAACTAATAAAGATGATACTCTTCCTTTAGACTAAAAATATTTATATCTACGTGGTAAAGTTACATAATGAGGCTGGGGCACCAAAAATATATTAGAAACCATTGATAATGTAGATGAGGATCTACTGCTTGTTTAAAACAAATAACATTTAACATTTGTTCATTGATTTTCTATACCTAAAAATATACTACCCAGATAAGAAATATTTGAGACCCTATTGCTCTCAACAAAACATAAAAGAACTTATAAGCCCATTGATAAGAGGGTATTGGTGATGGCTAGGGATCCTGTCAGTGTGGCAGGGTCTCGAATCACCTGGGTGAATGGTCTCTGGGCATGCTTGTGAGAGATTATCTGAATTATATTAATTGATGTGGAACAACTCATCTACATTTTGGGCAGGACTTTTCCCTGTGCAAAGATACTAGGGTGCACAAATGGAGACATGACAGTGTGAAGCAATGTGTATGCATTTATCTCTCTCAATATCTCAGTCTCTGGATTTGTAGATGTAGCATGAGCAGATGCATCTAGCTTCTACTGCTTTGACTTGCATGCCAAATGACTATACCTTTAACTGTGATCCAAATAAACACTTTCTCCCTTAAGTTGTTTTTGTTGAATCTTTTGTCATATAAACAGGAATATAAAATAAGAAAATATTTTATTAGGACATGGTATATCTGTTGGTATAGTGGTATACCCTGAGTTATACAAGGATAGACCACGGAATGATCAGTTTTGGACACTGTTAGCTGGTGATATTACTCTCTTTCATTTTATAAATAAAAAAAATAAAAATAACCATATTTATTGTCACTACAAGATACTCCAGAGTCATATATTACTAGCCCTGGAAATGTTATAATTATTTTCTGCCAGAATTCCTGTTTTTTTTTCTGGCAGAAAATAATGTGTGTGTGTGTGTGTGTGTGTGTGTGTTAATATTTAGACCTAGTAGTGGATGTGAGTACACACACTCACTTTCTTCCACTGATTTACTCATAGCATTTGTTTGTGTATGTAGAAAATGATCTATATATCTATTGGCTTGTATAGATATAACACACTTATAACTCTCTTTTATCTTCATGTGATTTAAGCTAAAGGTGTTGAAAGTGAATGCCAGTACTGCAAATACTCATTATCTGTCACTCACTATTATTTCCAAAATCTAGAAAAATGTTTATTTATGGTAGTAAACATAAATTTAATGTCCCTAAGGAAAATAATCCTGAAAAACAGGTTTGTTTTTGGTTTTTTTCAACTTCTGATTTTTTACAGTAACTTATCCATCATCTTGGAAAACGTTGACTTTCATAGCTGTGTGGATGTATGTATTGTTTATTATATTCCATTCTGTAAGTGAGAATTACATATTCCAGATGAATAGCAACAACTTAATAAACTTACTTGTGTATTTATGTTTTCTCCTACTGTGCTAATACTTCTTAATTTTCATCAACTACTTTGATACTACTCTCAAGCAAAAGGAGCTATATCCTACCACCTCCTAAAGTACAGCGTTTTACATTTTTATCTGGATGTCACCCTTCCTTGAAATCATCACAGTAATCTTGGCTTATAGCAGTAGCTTTACTAATTTTTTTGTCAATATCTACCTTACATGATCTCTTTGTGAAACTGATTGACATTGTGTGCAAATTTCATGCCAATAAGTTATCTGTTTTCCTGGACACAGAATCTTTATAACACACACACACACACACACACACACACACACACACACACACACACACACACACACACAGATTACGTTTTTGGTTTTGCTGTTCTGTCATGGACAGTCTCAGTCAGGTATAGGTCCTTGGGAATGAGAGAACTCAAAGCATCAGTGGGCAAGCCGGGCGTGGTGGTGAATGCCTTTAATCCCAGCACTCGGGAGGCAGAGGCAGGTGGATTGATGTGAGTTTGAGGCCAGCCTGGTCTACAAAGCAAGTCCAGGACAGCCAAGGCTACACAGAGAAACCCTGTCTTGAAAAAACAACAACAAACAACAAATACAACAAAACAAACAAAACAAGAAAACCATCAGTGGACAAAGATAGGTTAGTGACAAACAGAGACAAACCAGGGGTAGTGTTTGAATCTGAGTATATTTTGCAGACTAGCAAGCCAAGTTTTTATACATTTTTGAAACGAACCATTTCTGTGGTTACATTTTTTATACAATTCAAAATACATGATGCAGAGTAATAATGTCATTAATCTTGAATAATCATTTATAAGTCATTAGATTGGTATCAGTGAGTGTGCTTTCTTTATCAAAGGTCAACGCTCTCTCATTATGTCAAACATCTGTGAGTCAAGACAGTTTTATTTTTTTCTTAGCTCTTCTGTCACTATCTGGAGATTTCTCATACACTTTATTTGTAAGTCATAATATAAACTATGATTAATTCTTAGCCATGTTTTTATAAACAAGTGGAATGGAACTTGGTGGTAAAACTGCCTGAATGACCCTTGACTGCAGTCTCAAGTTAGGGTGTCTCCTAGTAACACAGTTACATTTGAAAAGTTCTGATAAGAAAATAAAACCAAAGGCAAAATATTCTAAAACAAGAAGGCTGTAATCAGTTAGTCCTGGCAGGAACATCAGACCCATTCTAGGAGGCTCTCCCTTGGGTAGGGGTTCTGTAGTAACGTTTGCCACACAGACTTCAGTGAGGGGTCGTGACCCTGTTCTAGTTCCTCTCCAGAGCCATTGTAACTGAAGGAGGCCATGGGATAAAACCTGGCAGTCTTTCTCTTGATGGCTTATTCATTCACTATGCTTTTTAGATTATCTTCTTTGATTCATGCATGAGAAAATGGAAAGTTTTATTAGGAAAGATTTTTCTAACACTGAAAGAATTGCAAACTTAGGTACATGTGTAAAAATAAATACACATGGCTATACACAGAGAGTAATGCCAAAAGCACATTCAATATTTTTCTTTTATGGCTTTTATATTATTTTATTTTCTGGTTTAAAAAATTAATTTATTACAATTTATTCATATTACATCCCAATTGTCATCCCTTTGTTTTTACTACCTTATTCCCAACCTTGCTCCCTTTTCTGCCCTATTCCCCTCCCTGAGACCTCTGACTGAAGGGGCCTGCCTTTCCCACCTTCTAACACAGCCTATCACATCCCTGTTCCTAACCTAGGATAGTATAGGAATGGCCAAGTTAATATTTGAACTTGATTCTAGAATTCTGCAGAATTTTCATTGGTTAAAGAATGGAGGACACTTTAGACAGAAGAAGATGAGTTGAGATTCAAAGCGGAAATCACAACCTTTAATAAAACAAAGCTTTAAAAAGTACAAATGGGTGCATGGGAGGTCATAGAGGGAGAAAATAGAAAGAGAAAATGATAAAATTATAAAAAATAAAGAACACAATTTAAAGATTGCGATATAATTTGGCAGGTGGCATAAGATAGAGAACTGAGCTACAACCTTTGCTAATAGTATGAATAGTTAATAATGTTTTTCTAAGATGCAACAGCCATTTTTTCTTAGTTCACATTTAGATAGTTGATAGGGGCATCTTGAAATTATTAATTTCACTAAACACACATTCCATGCTGTTTAAATTTAGTTTCAGTATAGAAAATACAGTGGTGGTTATTATAACTGTGGTACAGAAATTTAGATTTTTTTAAAAACAGTTCTTCCACGTAAGAAGTGTTTCAGTTTCCTTTCTGTTGCTGTGATAAAACATTCATAACAAAAGCAAGCTTAAGCTTAAAGCTCCAGGACCGAGTCCATTATCGAGACAAAGCAGGGCAGGAACATGAAGGCAGGTTTGCTCTCTGCTCCACACTGAGTGACATCTAATGGAGGGGCTCACCAAGTACATCAGGAATATGGCTTTGCTACTTGCTGTCTAGCTTTCAGGCCTAGCTTTTCAGATAGCATTTTTAGAAAATGCAGGACCGCTTCCCCAGGGACTGGTATTGCCCACAGTGGTCTGGGCCTCCTCCATCAGTAAGAGAATCGACCTCTGACAAGTTCATGGACCAATCTGACCTAGACAATCCTCATTTGAGACTCCCTTCTAAGAAGACTCTAGCCTGTAACAGTTGAGAGGTAAAAGTAACCCGTTGCCAAGCTGACACACAAACATGTCACTTTAAACCATAACTTTTCACTTCTTCCCCAAAGCATGTCCATAGGCCAAATTGAGATCCCCTTCTCAGAAAACTCTAAGCTATGCTAACAGTAAAAGTCAATCAGGAAAGACAGCAAGCTGTTTTAGAAATGATTAAGTAAAAGTTTATTGAGGTTAAGTAGCTAGCCAAACACATAGGTATCAAAAGTATGGCAGGCTGGGCTGGATCTCAGTGACAGTTTTCCCACCTTACATGAGGCTCTGTGTTTAATCTCTAGAGAGCTTGCCTAGCCTATATGAGGCTCTATGTTTGATGACTAGCAGTGAAAAAGAAAAGGAGAAATGCAAGAAAAGGAAAGAAATGGAAACCAAAGAGATAAATATAAAAAAATGAAAATGTTTCTATGTTATATTCCATGATATATACATGAGTGTGTGTATGTGTGTGTAGGTGTGTGTGTGTGTGTGTGTGTGTGTGTGTGTGTGTGTGTGTGTATAAAGTCAAATACATTCCTCATCCAAATTATATATTTTTTTTAGTTCTGATTTAAATGGGAACTTAAATAATCAAGATACATATGTTTGTTTATGACAGTTTTAACAAATGGAAATATTTGCTCTATTGCCCGGGAGAAAATATATAGAAAGAAAAATAAAAATAGATTCAGAACTTATCTAACCATCCAAACTTGGTTTTAGTACATGTTTTCAATGGTACCAAGTAATCATTGTTAATCTTATGCAGCCTAAGTTGTTGGATTCCAGTCTTATCCTTCCACTGTTCGCTGTTCTTATCCCTTTTCTCCCTTCCCTTTTTAGCACCTAAGAAGATTGAACCATATGTATTTAGTCACACTGTATCCAACTGCCTTCTCTTGAAACTATCCTTGGCTCTGACTGAATGCAATTTGAATAGCCTTTTTAGGTACAATAATGCCTCAGAGCAGTAATTGCTTTAGTCTCAAGATGGTTCTGCCTGCAAAGTCATCAGCCTTCCTGGCATCTGTGATGTGTGTTTTCCATTCACACTTCTCATCCATTGCATATATTATACACACCATGGATGAAAGTGCTCAATAACTACTATCTACAGATACATAATTCAAATAGATTTTGTATTCAATATATTTAATTTACTATAAAAATAAGAAAGCTAGTGCTACCTAGAACACATGATTGCATGGATAATAAAACCCTACATATAGAACTTGATACATAGCAAAACACATATTATTAGTAATTATTTGGGGAAGTGCCAATCACAGGTGATTTTCCTTTTCCTTTCCATAATTTTGTCTTAAACTACAGGGTTTAGTAAAGTTTATTGTTCTAATGGTGATTTTCCTATTCACTGTCCTGTTGCTGTGAAGAGACACCATGATCAAGGCAACTCTTAAAATAGAAAATATTTAACTGGGGGATTGCTTTCAGTTTTAAAGAGTTAGTTCATGAACACCATGGTGGGAAGCAGACAGGCATGGTGCTAGAGCAGTATATGGGAGCTTTATATCCTGATGTGCAGGAAGCAGGCAGCAGGCAGAGAGAGGGACAGACTGGGCCTGGGCTTTTGAAATATGAAAGCCCATTCCTGGTGACATACTTCCTCCAACAAGTCCACGACTCCTAATCCTCCAATCATTAAACAGTCCCACTCCCTGGTGACCAGGTATTGACATATCTGAGCCTTTGGGGGCCATTCTCATTCAAACCATCACATGATGGGTGTTTTCATGGCTTTATGAAGGTTTTAAAATCATCACAGTAATATATTATTATATAAATTTTAAAATCTGGTAAAGTTTAATCTGTTACATATGAATAAATCTTTTGTGGGTGGTTATATAGAGACAGGGATTGTTTTGTTCAAATAGTAAAATGGTACAGAGGCAGTCTTTTAATAAAGTTTTCATGAGTGAAGTTAAGCTACCACCACAGAAAACAAAAATGCCACACACAAATGAAGAGTATATATCATAACAAATATATAGGTTCAGGCATTTCATTATGTAGTGGGTAACTACAGGAAAGAAGATGTACAAAAGCATACATGTCAATATGCTTCTAGAAGGAAGCATTGAAGTGGGTACATGGTCTTCATTAGATGTGTAGTTTAAATTAGGTAAGTACAACCTCAGGAAAGAAATGCAGAAAGAGACAGAAGAGAGAGAGAGAGAGAGAGAGAGAGAGAGAGAGAGAGAGAGAGAGAGAGAGAGAGAGAGAGAGTGAGTGAATCAGATGGGCAGAGAAATATGAGTATAAGCCAAGTGATGAAAGAAGATGGGTTCTATTATTTATTTATTTATTCATTGGTTTGTCAAGACAGTCTCTCTGTGTGAGCCTATTATTTTCTTCATTATTAATATATTTATATATTTATTCATTTCACATCCTGGTCACAGCCCCTTCCCTCCTCTCCTCCCAGTCCTACCTTCCCTTCCTTCTTCTCCTTCTCTATTCCTCAGAAAAAGGGAATCCCCGACCCCCATCCACCTATGCCAGCTCATCAGGTCATATCCGAACTGAGCTAATCTCCTCCCTTGTGGCCTGGCAAGGCAGTCCTGTCAGGGGGAAGTGACAAAAAAAAAAAAAAAAAAAAGCAGACAACACAGTCCATGTAAGAGAAAGCACCCACTCCCCTTACTAGTGGACCTACATGAAGCCTGAGCTGCCCATCAGCTACATGCACATAGAGGACCTAGGTCCAGTCCGTGCATGGTCCTTGGCTAGTGCTTCTGACTCCACAGGCCCATCTGGGCCTTGATCAGTTTTCTCTGTTGGTCTTCTTGTGGATCTTTTGTCACCTCTACATCCTTTTATCTTTACCTCCACTTTCCCACTAGATTTCCTATGTTTCTGTACTTTCAAGTAGTAGACTACGTGTGTTTGAATATAGTTTGTTATTCTAGATATCCAGAGTGAGCTGGTCCTGGGTGTGGTGGAGCACACATCAAGTCTCAGTGCTATGAAAAGGAGAGACGAAGGTCATAAATCTACCACCCAAATGGGGTACATGGTGAGATCACATCTCACAAATACAAACAAAACTTCAAACACAATGGCAACAACAAAGTAAACACAACAAGAGTGAGATAGAACTGGAGTGAGGTGCAGTACAGGCAAGGGAACAAGGCACAAGGCACCATGATGTCGTTTCTATTGCCCGTCACACTTTAACCTTGCATAGACGTGACAGTGATGTCTATTTTAGTTTTAT
The DNA here is from genome assembly GCF_964271855.1 of Acomys minous. NCBI lineage: Eukaryota > Metazoa > Chordata > Mammalia > Rodentia > Muridae > Acomys > Acomys minous. Next base: position 69,207,803 of record NC_140494.1, read on the forward strand.
TGCACTTTGTTAGCAAAATGAAAATTCTTATCTAGAGCAATGCATAAGTACTCATGCTTACAAATTCCATATAGTCTCTTAAATATATTAGTATAGTTGGACATAGTACCATGGAGATATTAAATCAAAAGGTTGAAATAAAAACACTATAACTTTATTTTGTTTTTAGAAATTAAAATTCATTTATTATTTTATTTAAAATATTATTGTTGGTTCTACAAGGTATTGCAGTGGATAAAGACACTTTTAGATTCTAGTTTGAAACCTGATAATGTATGGTAAAAATGGACTGCCCAAAGCTATCTCCTGACATGCACGTGAGCTCTATGATAGGGTGTGTGTGTGTATAGACACACATACACAATCACACATGATCATGTGGACAAAAATAATAAATAAGAATAAAATGTTTAAAAATTGTGTTATTTAATAATCTTATTTTATACTTTGTTAATAAAATCTAATAACATAAACTTTGATATATTTTCTATTCATTGATATTTGATGAAAGAGGAATGCAGGCAAATGTGTTTTATTTTTGTCTTTCTTTCTTTCTTTCTTTCTTTCTTTCTTTCTTTCTTTCTTTCTTTCCTCTTCTGTTGAGACAGGATTGGAATTCACTATGTGTCCAAGCTTAGCTTTGAACTCTACGTAATCTTCCAGTCTCAACCCCATACACCCGGTTAAGTGGTGAGAGCTGAGATGGCATCTGTGAGGCACTGTGCCTGGATTGATATTTTGTATATTTACATATATTTGAATATATATTATATATATATGTATATATCATGTCTAGTTTTAATTTGCTTCATTATTGGTTTTAATTACCATTAAAATTCACTAAAAGTTTTCTGTATTGTGTTTATCCAATCACCTTGATCCTTTAGTTATTCAATGCCTATTAAATTGCTATTCAGTTGTTCTTACACTGCCGTGAGAATTTCTTGCCTTAATTTTAGGTTAAAAATATGATATTTTGAATATAATTTGCTTTCATTTCTGAATTGTATGGCTCCATTTTATATAAGATGTGTTCTTCAGTGACAAAACCATATAATGATTGACAAATCACAAGAACTAATCTTCATAATGATTTTTTATATATCAAGAGCAGATTTTAAAAAAATGTGTCTAAGAATAACATGTTGCCTACAGAAGGCTAGAAAGATGGAATAGCAATTAAAGAGGGTGTCATTTTCAGGGAATGAGTTTAGTTCTCAGCTCCCAAGTCAGGGGACTCAAAATGGCATATTCCCACCCCAGGGGAATCTGATGTGCTTTCTTGCCTCTATGAGTAGTGCAGTCATGTGCCCTGATGTCCCACAGAGATCTACATATATACATAAATAAAAATATATCTTTAAAAATGTTACATATAGTTTAAAGTAATGAAACACCCAAATGCCTACTACAAAATGAGCTTAAAAACTAAAATTATTTTCAAATTACTTTATATTTTCTGACATATTGGCATATTTAAAATATTGTATTTTACCTGCTAACTACTTTAAGTAATTTGCCTTAGGAAAATAAAAATATTCTATGTTGGGCATAAAATTTATATAGCTTTTCTAATCAATGTATTTGGATCAGATTAGAATTAAAGTCTTTTTTGTAAAAAAAAAAAAATTACTTGATCTCTATTGCATTTTTGGAACCCAATTGATCCTTTCCAGTGACAAACTTTCTTCATATGCCCTCATTAAAAAGTGTCACTCATTTACATGAAGTTTTAAAATAATTTATCTTCCTTAGTTGACATCTTTAAAGTATTACAAGAGTAAATATGTATTTTGGATTTAATAAGTTTTTCTCTCTGTTTTTCTTTAAAGATATGTACTTACATATATGTATATCCATGTGAGTACTTTTCACACATGTTCAGGTGCTTGAGTAGGTCACACAAGAATGGCATATCCCCATGGACCTGGAGTTAAATCAGCCCACATCAATCCTGTTGACATTAATTCTGGGAACCCACTTGCTTTCCTCTGGAAAAACAGGAAGCCTGTTAACTACTAAGCCAAAACACAGTCTTTCATATTTTGTATAAACATTAAATGATACTTGATTTACAAGATTCACAGTTATTCTTGGGAAGTCATCTACAACCTAAGAAGCTGGTGTGAAGGATGGCAGCTGCACATGAACAATGTTCTCCATGTATGGGAAGCTAAAATTTAGGGGCTGCTATCTGAATAGATACTAGGGAAGCCTAGCTGGACAACATATATGGTACAGTTGGCTGCATAAGGAGACAGGCACATTCCAGTTCATTTTTGTTGTCTTTAGTACCACATAATGCAATGAATATTTTATTCATTTTTTTCGCAGAACAATAACAACAAAAGTACTATAGCTTGCTCACATCTTACTGATAAAAGTTGGAGGCAACTCTAACAGAGCCGACAGAGAAATGGACAGAAAGAGTCTTGAAAGTCAATTTCCTACCAGTCATCAGAAGGACAGAGGGCAGTGTTTTATGAGAAATATTAAAAATAGTGACATTAATTTTTAAGACCTTAAGGTAAAAGGAACAATAGCTATGCATATGCAATGCACAATCATTAACACATTACAAACAACAGCAGCAGCAACAGCAGCAGAAGCAGCAGGAGCAGCAGCAAAGCAGAGAACATAGTAGTGAGCATAATAGAGGTACACAAAATTATTTCTCTGAATATTCATGCATAAGAAACTAACAGATTCAATGATGGCCCTATGAGTAATACACCCTCCATAATGCTCTGCTTTTATTATGTAACGGAAGAGTTAACTGATAGTTTATATGCTTAGAGGGTGAAAGAGTTATTAGTATGCCACCAGTTAAGATCAGTGTTATATTTTAATGCCATGCTATCACAAATGGCATTAGCCTAAAAAACATTGCAATATAAAAATGATTTAAAGTAATTAACTAAATGACAGGCTCCATGCTGTTGATGTATGCCATTCCAACTTAAAATCTGACACCTCTACATGAACATGAAGATCCATTCACTGAACCATTACAGTCCTACGGTGACCACAGCTCAACCACTGGGGAGATAAATGCTCTTCTATTGTTCAAGAGTTGTATGGATACCACATGAGGCATATAACAATTAAGAAGTAAATAAATCTAAGGCATAGGATGGAGAACACTGGGCATCAGTGATGAAAATCATAGCTGTCAGTAAGGCTGATAATTAAAACCTCTTCATTTTACTTCAGCTTGATTATCTATTTTCTTGAAGTGATATCTGTTAATTTCTCCTCAGAAACTTTTAAGTCACCAACTACTTCTTGTAAATCTTTGCTATTTTATTTAATTCATGACACACACACACACACACACACACACACACACACACACACACTAAATATCTGATTTAGATAGCTAAACTAATTTCTCTAAAACAAGGAAAACTGGATCAATACCCAAACAGTGGTGGAATTACATGGGTGTATTGGTTTAGCTGCCTGGAATGATGATGTGCTGAAATTTTATGGTTTAAATGGAAAGGAGTGGCCTGCATCATACAATTTTTACAAAGGTGTGCCTCTCACTTTTTAATATGATCTTATTGCTTCCTTATCTTTATTTACTTACAATTCTTGTGATTGCTAAGGTTAAGATAGTCTATGGTCACTATTTTAAATTTTTATAGTTTTTCCCCCCTATGTGTTAGCATTGCTATACTCTAGGAGCTTGTGAGAGGAATCCTGTAGAGAAGGAGCTAGGGGTGGGAGAACACCTAGAGGCCATCTGAATATGCTAACTTACACACTATTCCTTTCTGTTTATTCAATTGCATTTTCAGAATTCTATATTGTGGTCTTTTCTCTATTCTTTTATTAGAAATAGGTATTTTTCATAGAATATGTTCTGATCATGGTTTGTCTTCCCCACTTCCTCTGAGATTACTTCCACCTTCCCTTCCACAAGATTTCATGCTCTTTCTGTCTCTCATTTTAAAAGAAACAGGCATCAAAATTATGATAATAGCAGAAATAGAATAGACAGAAGAAGTGCTTGAAGAGAAGGACCAAGATTGGAGTGCTGAATATCTGAGGTGGGAAAGGCGGGGGCAGAGGTTGGCAGAAGTAGGACAGAGACCGTGCAGAAGGAAGAGTCACTTTGACCAGGGACATCTCTGAGATAGGCTGGAGACCTACAACAGGGTAGACCCCTAGTAGAATATGGAGGTGACTCTATCTGAGACCCATTACTAATGGAGGACATGAATAATGAAGAGGCTATGCTCTAACTAAATACAACTCCTAGTAGAAGGAAGGAAACATCAACTCACCCACCAAAACTTCAAGCCAAGGCTTTTGCGTTGCTATGGCTTTCAGTGGTTTATATCACTTGGCTGATCTTTGCATTGCAAAGAGAAGTGCTCCAGAGAATTTCTTATGATACTGCTGCCTCTGCTCACTCCTGCTGTTTCTGAAGAGTCTCACTGTTTTTGATGGTTTATACAGACACTCCTGAAACATGTTGCTGGTTCGTGTTTGCTATTGGATTTGACTGCTGGTATCCTGACACTGAAGAGTGGAATCAGCCCAAGGAACTATTTCTAAGAAGCTGAAGTTCCCCCTTCATCCTCCATACCAAGGAGGCTTGTGTCTGGCCTGAGCATCATTCAGCTCAGAGCTCTCTCTGCTGCTGTCTCCTGATCTGCCTGACCAATATGGGACAGAGACAGCAGAGAGCCAGCAGAAGTGAACTGCTTGTGGGATACAACCCACATTTTTCTCCATCCCAAGGAGGCTTGTGTCACCCTGAGCAACATTCAGCTTAGGGCCCTCTCTTATGTGTCACTATCTGCCTGACCCACCTGGGACACAGACAGCAGAAAGCCAGCAGAGCCAGCAGAGGTAAGCTGTTTTCAGGACAGTGTGGGACAAGGCCAGCAGAGGGACTACCATAACTCCTAACATTAGATGCAACAAGATGGCTAGAGGTCAGCATAAGAACACAAACAACAAAACACAGGGCATATGACACCACCAGAAACCAGCTATCCTACCACAGCAAGATACTATAACACATGAAGCACAAGCAAATGATCATAAATCCAAGGCTATGAAAATGATAGAAGCATTAAAGGAGGAAAATAAATCCCTCAAGGAAATGCAGAAAAATGCAATCAAACAGATGAAGGAATAGTAAAAAAAAACCTCAGCAATGAAGACAGACATCACCTCAGAGTATAGGGATGGAAAAGTGTTTTCCAAGAAAATGGACTCAAGAATCAAGATGGGGTAGCCATTATAGTATCTAATAAAATAGACATTCAACCATAAATAATCAAAAGTGAGTAATAGGGAAGGACAATTGATACTCATTAAAGGAAAAATTCACCAAAATGACATCTCAATTCTGAATATCTATGCTCCAAATGCAAGGGTATCCACATTCATAAAATAAACATTAATAAAGCTTGACTCTCACATTGAACCTCACATATTAAAATTGGGAGACTTCATCACCTTACTTTCACCAATGGACACATTATCAAGAAAGAAATAAAACAGAGATGTGATGAAATAACAGATGTCATGAATCACATAGATTTAAAAGATATCTCCATAACATTTCACAAACACAAAAGAATATACCTTCTTCTTAGCACATCAGGGAAGTTTCTCCAAAATTGATCATATACTCACTCACAGATACAAGAAGATTGAAGTAATTATTGTATCTCATCAGACCACCATGGATTAAAACTGAAGCTCAACAACAATGGAAACAACAAAAAGCATACAAACTCATGGAAAGTTAACAACTCCCTACTCAATGACCACTGGGTCATGGAGGAAATAAAGAAAGATATTAAAGACTTTCTATAACTCAAGGCAATGCTAAAATCCAGCAGTGTAATTCACCATATAAATAAACTGAAAAGAAAAATAAACCCACATGATTCTCTCATTAGATGCAGAAAAATCCTTTGACAAAATCCAAAACCCCTTTAAGATGAATGTCTTAGAGGTCAGGAATAGAAGGCCTATACCTAAACATAATAAAGGCTACGTACAACAAGCTGATAGTCAGCATCAAATTAAATGGAGAGAATCTAAAAGTAATTCCAGTAAAATCAAGGAGAAGACAGAGCTGTATGCTCTCCCTATATCTCTTCAATATGGTACTTGAAGTAGTAGCTTGAGCCATAAGACAGCTAAAGGAGATCACGAAGATACAAATTATAAAGAAAGAAATCAATGTACCACTATTTATAGATTATATGACAGTATACACAAGTGACACCAAAAATTCAACCAGAGAATTTATACAGCTGATTAACACCTTCAGTAAAGTGGTTGAATCCAAGATTAATTTTTAAAAAGTCAGTAGCTCTCCTGTATAAATGTGACAAATGGGCTAAGAAAGAAATTAGGGAAACCATACCCTTCAAAATAGCCACAAATAATATATAGTATCTTAGTGTAACTTTAACCAAGCAAGTAAAAAACTTTTATGACAAAAACCTCAAGTTTCTGAAGAAAGAAAGTAAAGAAGATATCAGAAGATGAAAAGATGTCCCATCCTCATGGATTAGGAGGATTCTCATGGTAAAAATACCCATGTTACCAAAAGCAATGTACAGATTCAATAGAATCCTGTTCAAAATACCAACACATTTCCTTACAATTTTTAAAAGAGTGATTCTACATGCCATATGGAAAAATAAAAACTCAGAGTAGCTAAAACACTTCCATTTAATAAAAAAATTCCTGGGGTTATCTCCATCAGTGACTTCTAGCTATAGTACAAAGCAATAGTAAAGGGAAAAAAACAAAAGACAAAAAAAAATACTGCATGGTACTGGCATAGGAATAGACCAGTTGATCAATGGAATTGAATTGAAAACCCAAATAAATAAATGCACACACCTAGAGACAGTTGAATTTTTAAAAACGTGCCACAGCCATACAGTGAAAAACAGTTGGCATCGCTAAGGACTGTTACTGATCTAACTGGATGTCTACACGTAGAAAGATGCAAAGAGATCCAATTCATCACCCTGCACAAACTCATGACCAAGTGGGTCAAATACCTCAACATAAAATCAGAAACACTGAAGCCATTAGAAGAAAAAGTGGGAAAGAGCCTTGAGCTCATTGGCATGGGAGACAACTTCTTCAACTGAACACTAACAGCTCAGTCACTAAGATCAACCATTAAGAAAAAGGAACCTCATGAAATGAAAATCTTTTGTAAGTCAAAGGATACTGTCAATAGAATAAATCCACAGTGAACAGATTGTGAAAAGATCTTCACCAACCCTTCATCTGACAAAGGGATAATATAATATATTTAAGAAATTAAACATCAATAAACCAAATAATCCAGTTTAAAATGAGATATGGAACTACACAGAATTCTCAACGGAGGATGCTCAAATGGCCAAGAAGCATTTAAATAAATGGTCAATGTCCTAAGACATCAGGTAAATACAAATAAGTACTATCTGATTCCATGTTTCACCTATCAGCATGGCTATGATTAAAAACTGAAGTGAAAGATGTGCTAGTGAGGATGTGGAGAAAGGGCAACAATCCTCCATTGCTGTTGGGAGTGCAACCTTGTACAACCACTTTGGAAATCAATCTGGTGCTTTCTAAGAAAATTAGTAATAGTTCTACCTCAAGACCAAACTGTAACTCTCTTGGGTATATACCCAAAAGATGTTCCACCATAAAAACTCCACTTGCTGAAATATGTTCATAAAATCTTTATTCATAGTTGCCTGAATCTGTAAACAGCCCAGATGTCCCTCAACCAAAGAATGGATAAAGAAACTGTGGTATGGAACACTACTCAGCTATTAAAAACTAAGAAACCATGAAATTTTCAGGCAAATGGATAGAGCTAGAAAAGATCATCCCATGTGAGGTAACCTAGGCCCAGAGAGACACACATTTGTACTCATTTATATGTGGATTTTAGCCATAAAGTACAAGATGAAGATACTACTTATGTATAGACCCAAAGTAGATGAGTAACAAGAGGGATCCAAGAGACAATGCTCAAATATCACAAGAAGGGGAAATAGAAAAGACAGAGATAGTGGTGGAAGACAGGGAACAAAGTTGTAGAGGAAACACAGAGAGATATGAAGGTGGATATCTGACCTGGTCAGAGTGAGGACAGGAGGGCAGAGGCTACAGGCAAAAGAGAAACCAGGAGAGGGGCATCTCTGTAGCAAGCTGGAGACCTAAGTCAGGGTAGGTTCCTGGAGGACATGAAGGGAACTCCTAGTTGCAGAGGCCACAGTGTCTGAAGAGGACATCTTCTAACTAGACAAGACTTCTAGTAGAGGGAGGGGAATGCCAGTGTACCCACCAAAACTTAGACCCAAATTTTACACTGCCCACAAGATGTGCAGGGATAATGATAGAGCAGAGAGAGCAGAGATTGATAGAACATTCAACTAATGCCAGGCCCAACCTAAGACACACCCTATGAGTTAGAGCCAACCCCTGAAACTATTGTTGATTTTCTGCTACGCTTGCACAAAGAAGCCTAGCAGAGTTGTCCTCTGAGTGACTCCATCCAGCATCAGTTTGAAACAGTTGCTGAGACTCATGGCTAAACATTGGGTGATGTGTAAGGAGTCTTGTGGAAAAGTAAGGCAAGGAGAAAAGGACCTAGCAATGGCAGGAGTTCCACAGGAAGACCATCAGAACCAACTAATCAGGGACCATAGGGCCTTTCTGGGACTGAGGCATCAAATAAAGATCATGCATGGAATGGACCGAGAGCCCCTACAGATATGTACCCAATGGGCAGCTCATTCTTCATTTGGGTCCCCTAGTAAGGGAAACAGGGGTTGTCTCTGACAAGAACTGCCTTGCATGGTTTTCGATCACTTTGACCTGGTGAGGTTCCCTTGTCAGGCTACCATAGTAGAGGATGTGCTAAGTCCTGGTGTGACTTTGACATGCTGGGATGGGTGAAGGAGGCTACCCTTCTCTGATGGGTGGGGGAAATATGAGGAAGAGGAAGGGTGGGACAAAAAAGAGAAGAGGGAGGGGCTACAACTGGAATTTAAAGTGAAAAATTAATTTTAAAAATAAAATTAATAAATAAGACAAGAAAGAACAAACAAACCAAAATTGGATTAAAACAAACATGAAAAAAAACCCAAAGATATACATGTAGATATAGAGAAACACATGTTTGTACACACAGGATCCCCCCAAAACATAATGTATACACAAAGGACATATCTAGAACTAGATATGGGGCCCACCCTTGAGAGTGGTTTGTATCTGCAGAAAGACTCCATTGAAAAAAACTGATTATTCATTTGCAAGTGGCTATCAGTTGGACACAGTTCTGTGTAGTGCCAGAGTCTCTTTGAATATGTGCCTGTTATATCTGGTCCTGTTATATCTGGAAGGCACTGTTTTCTTGGTGTTCTCATCCTTGCTGACTCTTACAATCTTTCTTCCTTTTCTTCTTCAGAGTTCCTGAGCCCTGAGGGGAGGGACATGATGAAGATATCGCCTTTAGGGCTGAGTGTTCTAAGGACTCTTATTCAATTTACTATGTCATCTTCAGCAATAAGTCCTTACCACCTATTTATGGACAGCAGCCTATAGTCTTCGTAACAGCTTGGGTTGGTTGAGGTTCCCTTGGAACACTTTAGCCAAAGTGTCAATTAAATGTAACCCAATCACAGTATTGGAAGCTTCATTTAGTGACAGGAGATATTGAGTTGGGACTCTGTCTCCATTATTATTAGGGAATTTCATTCAGATAAGCTTTATACATATATTTATTTTTGGACATTTCTACTATATTATTTTTCCATATGCTCTCACCAAAGGCTCTTTATTTTAGCTGTGCCTCATATTCCCTTTTTCTTTTTCTTTTTCTTTTTCTTTTTTAGGGATCAAAAACTTTTTATTTACAGACTAATAGGGTTCTGACTCATTACCTTGGCAATACCCCAAATAAAACTGTTTATCACACTTAAAACTTTAAATGAGAATTAGCATCAAGATGTTTAAGAGTTTTTCTTTTTTTCACATACATTTCTTTTGTTACAAATGCATAAAACAAACTACATACCGCAAGGAGAATATTTTGACAATCATGAGTTCTATAAATGTTACAGTCATAAAGATTTGGCTGTGTGTACTTGTCAAACTTGAAATAAACATCTTTCCTGTCTATTTGGGTCTAAATTTCTGAATGAAATTCAATATATATCATACATCATCTCTATTAACTTAAATACTTTATCTTGATCTAAAAAGATCTTATTCCCTAACAAACTAAACTTGATTATAAAACTAAACTGTCTTGTATTCAACACCCGGTAGAGACTTGAGAAGGAATAAGACTTAAGTTCCTGAATAAACCAGAAGTGCAGGTGAGCAGCTTCCAAAACGAACAAAGTGACTGGGATAGTTCACTGCCTGCAGTCACCCAACACTCTTTGTAATGTTGGAGCTCATCTTCAGCCTTCTGGCCCAATATCTCTGCAAGAATTATTTGCTAGGCAGGAGCTGTTGAGGACTTGCTTATCCTATCTTGGCAGAGTTTGGCTGTCAACTTTGCCTGCATCTAAGCTGTCCATTTTTTTTTTGGTAGAATTATGTGTGTGGCAGGAAGGAGGACATTTTGCCCAATGGCTGGTTTGTCGCATTTGAAGTCACCTTTATAAGGAGGTTCTTTGATGCTCATTTGTCACGTCCTCCCGCCGGCAGGAACGACGCTGACACCAGGATCCTTCTCAATCACACTTTATTGGGAGCATCCTTTGAAGCTGAAGCGAAAGACCCCGAATGCCTGCGAGCATGCCGCTTAAAGACTGTCTGGATGTGGCGTGTCAAAGTCTCATTGGTTACATTCAGATGCCTTATTATCATGTCTCATTAGCATGTCCCATTAGCATGCCCGCATTAGCATGCCCGCAGATGAGAGGCTGTGTTGGAGTACTTCATTTGCATACCCCTGTCGGGAGGGGTGCATTGAGAGGGCTTATGTCTGAGCATGTGCGGGAGCTGTAGCAACTGTAACAGTTGCCACCAAGTGGTAACGGTCGCTGCCATTATCGGGTGTGACCGCGCCTTACATCTCCCCCTTATTTATTTTATAAGAAATGAGCGAAGGGAAATCAGTCCGATCAAGGTTGGACCATCATCATGGCCATCCGATTGAGGACCAATGTGGGGGTAACACTCAATGCCGTCCCGTGTGCAATGGGCAGAATCCCCGCGTAGTGCAATGGCCATTGAGCATTGGAGGGGAATGTGTGCCTTCTGGTGTGCAATGGCAACAAGGCTCAGCCGGGTGCAAAGGCCACACAAGGGAGGAAGGGAAGAGGGAGGCTCATTTTCTTAGGCTTGCAAGCCATACTTGAGGAGAGGCACCTTGCTCAACCGCTAGCAATGCTTGGACCATAAGTGTCTTATCATGGGTGTGATTTCTTTTCATCCGACATAGTAACCAGAGACAGAACACACTGCCACAGACCATGACAGCTCCAAAAATTCCTACCCCCACCCATTCCTTAAAGTGGGAAAATGCAGAATGCAGCCAAGAGGTAAAGTCCCCAAGGGTCAAAGGTTTCAATCGAGTGTCATTCAGATGAGCAATTTGGCTCAAGAGCTGTCGGGATAGCTCTTCAGCCTCCAGCGTCCAGTTTCCTTTTGTTATAAGTTATATTCTATAGTCTGGCTTGATTACGTCTTTCTGTGGGACCAAAAAGGTTCGATAATGCAGAAATGTCCATAGACGCTCTGGCATCGTTATTCAGCATCCATTGGAACCAGGGCCACCCTTCATCGCCTCCTGTTGTATTATCTCAGGTTTGTCAGGAACACCAGGAGGATCAGGAGACTGGTCTTCGATGTATTGCGATGTAACATCTTGTTCCTCCTCTTTGATGATTCTTGTAAGTCTTTCTGGAACCCACACTGGATCACTTTGTTCCTGTGAAAAGATACAGACAGCTCCCCTGGATCTAGCGATTACTGGATCCGGGCCTTTCCATTGTTTTGTTAGTACATCCTTCCATTTTACAGAAGGGAATTTGGTATAGAATTTGGTAAAGGAGGTATCTCCATGATGTTCCGCTGCCGTCCGGTCGGCAGAATCAAGCGTCAAAAAATTAATAGTAAATAGGGCTAGTGATAATTGATTCTTGGGGGTAAGCCCGGAACTTATTCCCCCTTTTTGTTTTTGTAACAATTCCTTTAGGGTCCGATTTGCTCGTTCTACAGTGCCTTGCCCTTGAAGGTTGTATGGTAACCCAGTGACATGCTTGACTTGCATGGTGTCACAGAATGATTGAAAACCTTTAGAGGTATAGGCAGGGCCATTGTCTGTTTTTAGTTCTTTGGGCTTGCCCCATGCTGCCCAAGCCTCCAGACAATGAGTGATAGTGTAAGTCGTCTTTTCTCCAGTAAAAAGGGATGCAAAGATTATCCCCGAGCAGGTATCAATAGACACATGCATATATTTAAGTTTCCCAAATTTTGGGACATGTGTTACGTCCATTTGCCAGAGGTCTCTAGGACGTAAACCACGGGGATTAATCCCTGTGTGAGGAGGGTGATGAAAAGGCACACAGGAGGCACAGTTGGTGACTATATCCCTTGCCGTGGCACAGGAGATTTAAAATCTCTTTAATGCCCCGGGTGCACTACATATGATGGGATTGACGGGCTCCCTCTGCCCTCTGTTACAGGATTTTTAAAAAAGTATCACTATAAACAAAAAGTTAGGGTTCGCTGGTTAGAATGAGAACCAGTCAAGGCAAAGTAATCGGTGTCCCCAAAGGGCATATGCTAGGCCTGCTCTGATTTACATCAGACAGCGCACCCATAGGAGCCCAGGGTCGGCTGCTTGGATTCTGGACCCAGAACGTGAGCTTGCTCTGTCCAATGGGATCTGCTGTTACTCAGACAAAGGTGCCTAGAAACCACGTGATGATTTGCAGGTGTTGAGTAGGGCTATAGGGAGTAGCCAAAATGCACAAGATAATAGGCTCACCAGGAGTTACACGGGTGAGCCGGGCTCCTTCTATAGCTTGTTCCACCTTAAGGTGGGCATCCCTAGCTTGGGGCGTCAGTGCTCTGGGTGAGGAGATATGGGTGTCTCTTTCTAGAATTTGAAATAGGGGTTTAACTTTTGGGGTGTAACCTGGCTCCTGGAGATGACTGCTCCTAGAAAGGTGCCAATATCTCCCTTTTGTACCGTTTCTCCAGCTATACTTAACCCTTTATTTTTCATATTTATTTATTTATTTATTCTTATTTATTTATTCTTATTTATTAATTTATATATATTTATTTTTATTAATTAATTAGTTAATTATACTTAACCCAACTCTTCCTCTCCACTATGATTCTCGGACTCTGATTCACTAGAACTACTTACATGCAATTCAGCGAACTTATCGAGTACCGGGCACAGCTTATTGTTACTTTTCTTCTCCTCCTGCTTTTCCTTTTTTTCTTTTTTCTGAGCTGCTCTTTGACTATATTTATCCTTTTTCTTGCTATTCCTCTCCCTTTTCCTGTTAATTCCTTCTGTTTCCAACATACTATCTTGGTGATTAGCTAACATTTGCTGACTGTTTTTGATGACATCTTCACATTTCTTATCTGCTAGGCAAGCACGTACCAGGCGCCATAACGGTTTCGTTCCTGCCCGCAGCTTTCGATCTTCTGCTGCTCTGTCTATGTCTGGGCCCAATTTATCCCAACTAGCGAGGTTTAAAGCACCAGAGGGCTCAAACCAGGGGGCAACTTGTTCTACTTCCTGTAAAAATCCCTGAATAGTCTGTTCTGAGACGTTCAGTTTGCGTTGTTTAAGAAGCTCCTGCACTGGTTTGAGAAAAATTGTAAAGTGCTGACAAGTGGCTAACAAAAGGGTTGCCCACTGAGTTGTTTACCTTGGTTCGTCAGACCTCTTATTCCTAACAAAAGCACTCTTTACTCTTTACCGGGGCAATGGCAGCTCAAAAAGAAACAGCACAGCAACATAGTTGCAAAATCAACCCTGCTGTCCAGAAGGGGGTCTATGCCAAATTGAGGCATGCCCTTGAGGGGAGATTTACCAGTACCACCGCTGCTCCGCGCGTTGAGTTCTGAATCCTCCCGGGGTCTCTTGATCCCAAGGGTCCTCGCAGGTGTCGAGTGGTCCGTGCGCTGTTTTGCTGTTTTTTCCCGGGTTTCGGCACCACTTGTCGCGTCCTCCCGCCGGCCGGAACGACGCTGACACCAGGATCCTTCTCAATCACGCTTTATTAGGAGCATTCTTTGAAGCTGAAGCGAAAGACCCCGAATGCCTGTGAGCATGCCGCTTAAATACTGTCTGGATGTGGCGTGTCAATGTCTCATTGGTTACATTCAGATGCCTTATTAGCATGTCTCATTAGCATGTCCCATTAGCATGCCCGCATTAGCATGCCCGCAGATGAGAGGCTGTGTTGGAGTACTTCATTTGCATACCCCTGTCGGGAGGGGTGCATTGAGAGGGCTTATGTCTGAGCATGTGCGGGAGCTGTAGCAACTGTAACAGTTGCCACCAAGTGGTAACGGTCGCTGCCATTATCGGGTGTGGCCGCGCCTTATACTCATTATTTTCTTTGAGGTCAGCTGGGAGTTATCCAGAGTTAACTTGTCTTGTTGTCAAAGAAACTTTAGCATAACAAAAACATCTTTAAATGCCGTATTCTGTGTGTCTCTGAGGCTTCTGAAGAGTGTATTTAACTATTTTACCTCATATATCTACAAAGTCATATCTGCCTGTTAGATGTAGGATATATATTCTTGTGCTAGAATCTGACTAGTGCTTGACATGCCCATGTTTTATATCAATATACTAAATTCTATACCAATGACTTAGACCTAACCTTCATTATGAGTAACAAGGCCTTGAGTTAAGGAGTACATTCAGTCATCTACCTTTTGTTCTATCTTCCCTCTATATTTCTATATCTCCCTTTCTTTGTTTCAGGTCCTATCTCCATACCTACAGATGAAAGATAAGAGAAAAGAGAGACATACCTGAGTTCCACCAAGTGTTTTCTCTGTATAAGACCAATAATAACTTATAACCACCTTCCCATGAAAATAAGCATTTGTAGACCAAAAGAGCAAACAAAAATATAACCAATGCTCCTTAGAAGGAATGGGCCATCGTTCTCTTGAGGTTTCTTCAGGCTGATTTGGGGTGAATAATACCCTAGAAAGTGCCCACAAATGGGCACAATGATTAAGCCATCCAGGGATGACACTTGTGGTCCATTTTTTAAATGTCTGGAGATTCCAGTCTTAATAGGAGATTGAAATACTGGTCCAGATTGGATCAGAAGATTTCGACAATGCTGTCCAGGAAGCTATTCAAATTTGATGGGTAACAGCAACAGAGGCCTATGGGGCTGAAGCAAGAAAGATGCAGGATGTCCGCATCCAGCATGCTGAGAAGAATGGATCCTGTCAGGTCTGATCCAGCATCAGTGACTGATTCTTTTGTTTGGCAAACATAATTCCTCACAAACATCATACAATTCTAACATTATAATTGTATAAGGTGTGCAAGATGCACAGAACAATTAAGGCTAGTTCTCTGCTCATTATATGAAACTACATAAGGCATCTGCAAATCTTCCTTCATGCAGTACTAAGAATGGCTTCTAGTAATATGCCATAGAGAGTCTGTGGCCAACATAAAGCCTCTCTATGCATTTACATCCATACCTCTGCCAGACTCAGAGCTATTCCCATGTAGTGGGAATAGGAATATAAGTTACCTGTTTGTTCTGCAGTTTGAATTCTTTACATCCCAATTGTAGCTCTCTTCCTCAACTGCTCCTGATTCCACCCCTTCCTCATCAACTCCCGATCCCATCCCCTCCCACATTCCATTTCCCTCCCTCCCCTAGTCCTTAGAAAGGGGATCCCTCATCCCCTAATGTCTGTTATTAGCTTACATAGGGTCCCTTGTTCTACATATGACCTCTTCCTATGTGGCCTGGCAGGGCCACCTTACACTCGTGGCATTCTGTCCAGTGTCCAGCTTTGAGTATCCATGTTTGTCCCTATCCCCTGCTGGGAGGAGTCTTTTAGAGGATGTCTGTGTTGGGCTAAAATCCACATATAAGTGAGGACACATCATGCATGTCTATTTGGGTCTTGATTATCTCAGTTAGTATGGCCATTTTGAATCCCATCCATTTGCCTGGAAAATTCAAGATTTTCTTGTTTTCAATAGCTGAATAGTATTCCATTGTGCAGATGTACCACAGGTTTTTTTTTTATCTGTTCTTCAGTTGAAGGACATATCAGTTGTTTCCAGGTTCTGGCTATTAAAATAAACCTGCTATGAACATAGTTGCACTGATGTCCTTGTTGTATGGTGGAGCATCTTTTGGATTTATGTCCAGGAGTGGTTTCACTGGTTTTTGGGGTTAGAGTTATTCCCATTTTTCTGGGAAAGCACCATATTACTTTCCAGAGTGGTGGTACAAGTTTGCACTCCCACCAGCAGTGGAGGAATGTTTCCCTTTCTCCACATCCTCACCAGCATGTGTTGTCATTCGATTTATTGATCTTGCCATTTGTATAGGTGCAATATGAAATCTCAAAGTTGTCTTGATTTACATTTTCCCAATGGATAGGGATGTTGAACATTTCTTCAAGTATTTCTCAGCCATTTGATGTTCCTCTATTGAGAATTCTCTGTACCCCATTTTTAATTGGATTATTTGGTTTGGTGGTGTTTAATTTCTTGAGTTCTTTATGTATTTTAGATATTAGCCCTTTGTCAGATGTAGGGTTGGTGAAGATATTTTCCCGTTCTGTGGGCCATCACTCTGTTCTCTTAACAGTGTCTTCTGCCTTACAGAGGCTTCTCAGCCACATTAGGTTCCATCTACTAATTGTTGATCTTAAAGTCTAAACTGTTGGTGTTCTGTTCAGGAAGTTGTCTCTTGTGCCAATGAGTTCTAAGCTCTTCCCCACTTTTTTCATTTAACAGATTTAGTGTGTCTGGTTTTATGTTGAGGTCATAATCCACTTGGACTTTAGTTTCATATAGGGCAATAAATATGGATCATTCTGCATCTTTTATAAGTCGGCATCCAGTTTGACCAGCATCATTCGTTGAAGACACTGTCTTTTTGAATTGTATGGTTTTGGCTTCTTTGTCGAAAATCAAATGACCATAGGTGTGTAGATGTATATTTGGGTCTTCAATTTGATTCCATTGGTCAACTAGTCTAGTGTTATGCCAATACCATGCTGTTTTATTGCTGTTTCTCTGTAGTACAGCTTGCTTCAAGACATTTTCTGGTCCTTGGGACTTTGCATCTTCCTTTTCATCTACTCCTATAATCCTGAGGTTACTCCTTCTCATTGTGTCCTTGATTTCTTGGAAGCTTTTGTCACCAATTTTTACTTTTTTAAATTTTTCTTTGACAGATGTATGAATTTCTTCTATTGTATCTTCAGCACCTGATATTCTATTCTACATATGTTGGATTCTGTTGGTTAATCTTGTCTGTTGGATTCTTCTGGCTTTTAGAATCTCCATTGAGAAGTCTAGTGTTATCCTCATAGATTTGCCTTTAGCATTATGTGGTCATCTTCCATTCCAGCTTTTAATACTCTTTGTTCTATCCATTTAATGGTTTGATTATTATGTGCCATGAGCAAGATCTTTTCTGGTCCCATCTCTTTGGCACTCTATATGCTTCTTCCACCTTCTTCAGTATCTTAAGCAATTTTTCTTTTATGATTTTGTTCTAGAAAATGTTCCTTTAACCTGGGTTTTCTCTCCTTCCTATTATTCAGTTTGTTATTTTCAGAAGTATTCCAAATATCTTGGGTGTTTGTACATGAACATTTTTTGTATTTAACATTTCTTTGATTGAGCAAAGAATCCTTTCCTTTTATTGGGTCTTCAATGCTTGTGATTTTTTTTAAATCTCTTGTGTTCTGATGGTGAGGTTTGCCTCTGAAGTTCCTGATTTCATAAATTTAATTTTCTGTTGTCTCTCAGTTTGGAGTTTAAAAAATTGATTCCATTTTCACTTTCATTTCTTAAACAGTTTTCTTCATATCATTCCACTCTTTGCTTCTTTATTTATAGATCTTACTTATAGATTTATTTACATCAATTTGAAAGTCCTTATTATATTCAAATTGGTTGTTTTGAAGGCTTTGTTTTGTGATTCATCAGTATTCCATTCCTCAAGAGCTGCTGTGGTATAGTTGTTATACTCCACTGGAGACATATTGCCCTGGCTGTTTTATTTTGGTTTACACTGGTGTCTAGGCATCTTGGAATTCTATGCACTGATAGATGGTCTTATATTTCTTAGTTTCTATAGCCTTCGCTACTTCTTAGGAGTGTTGGCTGTGGATTTCCTGATAGATAAAGCTAAGATCCTGTATGTATGGTGACTGGTGAGTTCTGGGTAGAATTTCATTCTAGGTGTTGGATGCTGACACTAAGTAATTGATATGGGCTAGACTTGGGGGCTGGAGCTGAGAGGGTTCCCAGAAAGGAAGGAAGCTGGGAGTTTCTCTAGGATCTACATAGCATCCTGGGAATGGGGGAACAGAGCAAAGGTAAGTTGCAACAGGTGATCTGCTACAAAGCTGGAGTGAGTCATTAGATTTGGATGACAGGAGAGAGTGAAGATCACCTGCATGATTCCATGGGCATTATTAGATTTCTTGATTTTGTGTGAAAGGGGCAAATTTCTGGCTAATAAGGCAGTATAGAAAACTGTTTTCTTGTGAAATAGCATATCATTAAGTGATTAATAGTCCCATATGTATTTTGAGAATCTTATGTGCTTTGTTTTCATTGTTGTTTTAGAATTAGTGTTATAAATTAAAATTCAGAGGCTAGATAGATGACTCAAAAGTTGATAACATTTGTAATTTCGGTCTTAAATTTGGTTCAAGGGCCTACATGGTAATATATAACTCTCTATAAGTCTCGTTCCAGGGGATCTGATGCTATATATGAAGCTTAAGTTTAGTATATTCTGACTCTAGAGGAGGCTTTTGGGAATCAAAGTGTGTGTGTGTGTGTGTGTGTGTGTGTGTGTGTGTGTGTGTGTGTGTTAATAGGTAGTACTCTCACATTATTTATTCATTACTTATAAATAAATTTCTACCATTTTGTGATGACTTATGTTCCTACAATGATCAAAAAGGGAATTGACCAAACATCAGAATCAATGGCAACAATTCTCATGGTCATGTATGTGCCTTTGTCCTGTGCTTCAAATTGCATAACAATGTGTTCTTTATTTCCTGTTTCTTTCATATGGTAGCATATATAGCACAAATTCCAAGGTATATTTATGTCTTATGCTATTTTCTAGTATGTTTTTAAAAGTGTGTCTTGTTTACTGCCTGCTAGAATTTTACATATAGTACATATGTTGATAGACAAAAATTTCATATAATTTTTTCATTTTAAAATGTATTTTTATATATGTGCATGTGTGTACATGCAAGAGTTTATATGCATAATGTATATGCCACTGTCAGCAGATACCAGAAGGCATTTAATCTCATGCAACTGCAGTTATAGTCAATTCTGAGCTACCTAATGTGTGTGCTGGGAACTGCACACAAGTCCTCTACAGAACCCAGTAAATACTGTTGTGCTTATCTCTCCAGCTCTCATAGTTCTTTTCTTTAATACTACAATTTAATAACATTCTTTCTGTAACATTGGAGCATCATCTACAGCCTTCTGGCTCAGTATAACTGACAGACATATTTGCAAGGCATATTATTGAGAACCGGCTTACCCTGTCTTGGCAGAGTTTGGCCATCAACTCTGTCTGCATCCAAGCTTCTCAATTTTTAGTAAGAATTCTGTCTGTGGTATAAATGAAGATATCTTGCATAATGGTTGCTTTGCCACATTTGAAGTCATCTCCATAAGGAGGTTCTTTGGGACTTATCATCTTCTTTGAGGTAGTCTGGGTGTTTAGGGGTTAAGATGTTTTTATGTCTTGTTAGATGTTTTAAGTTGCTAGAGATGAGATATTATAGAGACTGATTTACATTCAGAATTTTATATGCACCAAGATAGGAAAGGTGTTTTCGTCTAGGTTGCCAAATACAAATTGCCAAAACATTATTAATGTAATATTAATATAATTCCTGATTGTTTCATGGTTCTTCTTGTTGTATATAGTTTATTTTATATATTTTCAATAATATAAATGTATATGTAAAAAAATAAAATTATTAAAAATAACATTTTCAGTGAAATTCAGTGAAAATACTGTCAATGATAGTTCTTGTTAAGAAGTATCAAACTACCTCTGTTATTAAAAACAATATTTTACATTATTTTTAGTGCTTCAAAATACAACATAGTTACAATTAAGTTCATTTTTTAAATTAACTGAATAATGACTGTAGATTGTGAATACATTTTAAATAATTTAAATTATATTTTATTTATTTTTTGTGTTGATGTGTACATGCCTTTCATACATGGGGAAGACAGATGTCAGCTTATTGGAGTTCAGTTATCACATTCCACATTGTTTATCAAGAGACAAAAGCTCAGTATCAGATGTGGTGATCTTTACCTTTCTGCTCCTGTGAGAAATTTTTTGTTAAATAATTAACATGTATAATTTAGGTACAACTTTTCATTCTTCCAATCACAATATGCTTTTAGTACCTTCATTCTTTTTGACATTGCTACATGGAAATATAAAATGAGCGTATTCTTGTCCTTATATAATCATTTTGAAGGATGTCAAAGACTATAATCTGTCTTCCTCTAAGCATGGTCATTTCATAAAGGTGAGAAATGAGGTGGAATAAGACATTTAAATTATAGCTCAAGAATAAGAGAAGTAGACAGAAAAAGAAAGAGTGGTTCTTAAATAAATTATACTTTTATAGAATTCCAGGCTTATTTTTCTTTTATCTTTAATATTTAAGGCAATTCTAGTATTTTAAATGCTTAATATTATATATATATATATATATATATATATATATATATATATATATATATATATTGTGGCATTATATTTAGGTTTATTATTTAAAAATGCAGCAGATACAGATCACCATTTTGTCTAATGTAAGGAAAAGTGACATTTCTGAATTAATGTCAAAGAATTTTTCTATTATTTGAAACATTACAGTTATTTCAGCAATTTATACAATATAGTTATCTTTTAGATTTGTTAAGATTTATTCTATATCAGACAAGACCTAGTAGGCTATGCTCATATGGTGTGGGAGGAGGTCCCCTTCTTTCAGAAGTCTAGGGTGGGATCAGGGAGATACAAGTGAGAGGATAACAATCAGGATGTAATCTGAATAACTTATAAAAAAGAAAAAAATAATTGATGGACTCAAAGAAAATATTTATTCCATGTATTAAAATATTTCTTTACTACCCGTAAACTCTTCCTTTGTAGCCTGGCGAGGCCATCTTGACACAGGGAAGTGATCAAAGTTCTGTGTCCAGAGCCCATGTCTGAAGTAGTCTCTACTCTCCACATTGTGGGACCCACTGTGCTGCTACTTCTGAGCAGCAATTCTAGGTCCATATCCTACCTGGTCCTTGGTTGTTGTATCAGTCTGTGTATTATAATGTACTTATCCTGTATTAGTATTAGGTGCAGTGTATGCTGTATAGCAAACACACAGATGAGTTCTTCAAATTCAGTGTTCTTGTATATGTTTACTTGGAATATTCATGTATGCCTATAATTATATAATTTTTGCATATTGGAAGAAAGATGTTGCTAAGGAGAGAGAACCAGAAGTACTAAAAACATGAGTTGGGAGGACAAGGATAAATTCGTGAAATGAACACTATGTAGTGTAACTCACAGCAAAACTTGCTACATGGCCTGGGTGTGCGCATGTGTATGTAGGTGTAGCACACAACATTTCATCTTCTATATTGAGTTTATACCCAATATCTATTTTAATTAAAGAAACAAGAAAAAATACTGATACGATGTAGCTTTTCCAGGCATTTGGAAATTTAAGAGTTAGACTTTGACTTGTCTAATATGAATGCAAATTTCAACTGTCTTTTGGAAGAAGTAAAGGGGAGATGCAGGAGACCTGAGAAACTCAGAATACTCACGCGATCCTTCCCTGAGATGACATGAGCAATTAAATTTGTTTTAAAGATAAAAATTAAACCAAGAAATCTTGGAAATTTTCTCACCTGAGATATTTTGCTGTATTTTTAATGTTTTAAGACAAGAAAATATATACAGAATGAAAATATATACCTATGTATGATCTACTATAGTGACAGCCATGTATATATGTATATGACATTTAAAACTGATTTTGTATGAGCTGGTGCTATTTTTAACTGACAAGAGTGTCTAAGACAACAAATTAATGGTGCTCTGTTGAACCATGTTCTCTAGACTAAAGTGATTCCTTAGGATCACTGAGCTCTTTAAATGATTTTCAACAACTTTGTCTTTGAAATCACTAATGTCAAGGTCTTCATGAAGTAGGATGATTCTTCATTCTACTTGGCCATAAAGTTGAGTGTGGCAAATATTTCATTTTTCAAATATTTTATAATAGACATCAAATTAATTAAACATTTTTATGTAAAAAGGAATTAATGGTTATAGTGTTTATTTTCTCTAGTTTATATTCTTCTTCATAATGAGTATCCTGAATAACATTCCTAATGATAGTATTCAATATTAACAGCCTGTAAATTCAGATTTATAGTACAAAATGTGAGCAGTATAGTCACTGGTAAGGGCAAACAGAAGTCATTAATTTAATCCTGAGAACATAAATTTAGATGCCTTTATGCCATTCTACTTTTTAACATTTACTAATGTATATAAATAAGAAAAATATTGTCAAGACTGCATGCATAACCTATATGCTAATATCATGGCCCAATATTAGTAGGCCAAAGTGTATGTTTATCATTCTTTTGCTTTTTGTTATTGTATTGTTTTTTGTTTTTATCTTTTGTTTGTTTGTTTGTTTAGAAACAAGGTTTCTCTGTGTAGCCTTAGTTATACTGAGCTCACTTTGTAGACCAGGCTGGCCTCAAACTCACACAAATCCTGCCTGCCTATGCCCCTGAGTGCTGGGATTAAAGATCTGTGCCAGGTTATGTCTATCATTTTAACAATTTTGTTTCTGTTTGTCAATTAATATAGTCAACAAACAGATTTTTACTGGAAATCCACAATAAAATATTCCAGCTTCTTTCTTGGGGCAAAACAATACAATGTAGCAGTTCCAATACAACAAAAGTAAATTGCTTCATTAAATTCAAAATTGAATGATTTGGTTGTTGCAGTATGTCAATCCCAATATTTAATAGGTACATTATAATCAGTTCTTTGGCTTGACATTCCCTGACAATGCTGTTTCAAATTGATAATGTATTGAACCAATATCATCATAAAAATTAAGGAAGATTAGCATCTTTTATACTACCAGTACAATATTAATGAAATGGCTAATCAATGAATCATAAAAAATAGCCTCCTTAAGAAATAGTTTAACTGATATAATCTCTAAAAGAAAATGCCAAAGTATATCTAAAACCTATATATAAAACATAACATTGCATTATAGAACACATGTATAAATAATATAAGACCCAAACCAATATGCTTAAGTAGAGCAATAACACAAGAAATGTAAGTCTGAACCATAGGTAACTTTAAAATGATAAAAATCACATGATTTAAATTTGGAATTTAATAATGAGTGACATGACAAGGAATCTATACCATACAACAAGAACTGTTGCAGTTTTTATAAATCATTAGAGTGGTTAATTTCCTTTGTGGGACTCTAATGTTCTCTCACAATAAAAAAAATAATAAATAATTCATATAGATTATATATGGAAGTGTATTTTCTGTTTCATTTGTGACAAAAATATTTAAAAAGTAACTCAAATGCCTAATGGTTAAGGGTACTCTATGTTAACTCATATGTATACTTAGAAAAGCTATTGATATGACATTTATAAAAATAATTATTAATTATGAAATTATTAATTGATAATGTTTTAAGGAAGAAAACAGAAATAGGATTAAAAGATAGGATATGAGAATAAAGATAACGTCTAATTAGAATATTTTCAGTAAGTGATGAGGGTATGGGTATTTATCTCCTCTTGTGTGTTTAAATTTTTATGACTTTTACAACATCGTAAGATGCACATTACCTTACTAATCAAGGGAACAGGCTATAAACAGACAGTTTATATTTAGGTGACAACAAAATTTCATGAAGAACAAAGTGATTTCTCAATCCAATCTGAAGACTGGAGCATCACTTTATCTAACCCAGACAGCAGGGTTTCATAAACAAATATAATGATTGTACGTAAAGAAGAGAGATAAAACAGGACAAAGCATTATATGTATAGTTGTGTACATTGAAAACCAACTCGAGGTAATTAACTGAATAGAGACCTGCAAAAAGTTTTGAAGTTCATGCCCATAAAAAAAAACAAATTGTCCCAATTTGTTTAACGTATCTTTAAAAGAAATAGTATATCAAATGTCTAAATAATGTCTTTTGATGAAGTAACTCTCTGAACATGTTCCAAGAAAAATTTCAGAATATGTGAACTTTATGTTCTAAAGTAATAATTTTCTCTTGAAATTAATGCAACTTAGACTAAATTCTCTTGTTTAATGATATTTTAGAAAATGCACTAACCAAAACAAAGCACATCTTTATTTTATTCTCATTAAAATATGATTTAGAGTGTGTGCAATGTGTGAGTAGAGTGCAAAATAAAGATGCCTGAATTATGTAAGATCCCTGTACATGCAACATCTCAAAGAAATAAAAACACATATACTCACTTTGTGTAAATTTCATGAAATAAATGTATGAGGTTATTAAGTAATATTTTTTCTGGATTATGTGTTATAGATATGTTTGTACCCCTATTATGTTTTATGCATAAAACTTAACAAATAAACATATGGGATTTGCTTATTTTTTGGTAATTTTTGGACATATTTTAGTAGTCTTCATTCTTCAAATAATTCTTTATGTTAGCAAATAATATAATATGAACTCTTTTGATTATACATAGATTTTTTTTCTCTTTTACATTCCCCCTTATGGTCATCTTCCCCTTGACCCCAGTCCCCATCTTGCTGGTTCATTTCTTTCCCCCATATTAATAGTCTCCCTTCTGCTTTCAGGTCACATCTATTTTGTTAAAATCTCTTTCACATATTCTACTATTTTAAGATTTCTTTTGTTTTTGCACTTTTCCTCTCTAAAATATTTTAAACAAATTTTACATATATATTCATATTATTACATATATATAATGTACATATTACATATATACATACACACACACACACACACACACACACACACACACACATATATATATATATACAATAAACTACCAACAACAAGAAGAACCATGAAACAATTAGGAATTACAGAAATATTACATTTGTAGTAGTGTTTGGCAACCTTGAAGAAAACATTTTTCCTATCTTGGTATGTCTAAAATTATGAATGTAAGTCAATATCTGTCATACCTCATCATTATCAACATAAAATATCTATCTAGACCTAAAAATATTTTAATCCCTTAAAAATTAAGCTTAATTGTAAAACTAAACTATCTGGTCTTCAACCCCATCAGAGACTTGACAAGTAATACAATTAATTAGCAGCTTCTCAAATGAGATGATAGAGACAGTTTGCTACCTGAGAAGTCACCTAAAACTCTTTATAATATTGGAGCATCATATTCAGCATTCTGGCTCAATGTATCTGATAGTCATATTTGTGAAGCAGAAACTATTGAGGTCTTGCTCACACTGCCTTGTCAGAGATTGGCCATTGACTCTGCTTACATCAAATCTTGCACATTTTTAGGCAGAATTCTATCTGTAGTAAAAACAAGGACATTTCCCCCCCAGTGGCTTGTTTGCCATATTTGAAGCCATCTCCATAAGGAGGTGCTTTAATGCTCATCATCTTCTTTGAGGTAGGCTGGATGTTGCCAGTAGTTAAATTGTCTCATTGTCAATGAATCTTTAAAAGAATAAAAACACGATGCCATATTCTGTATGTCTCTGAGGTTTTTGAAGACCTATTCTAATTATTTTACCTTATCTTTTTTATAGAATCACATCTACCTGTTACATCTAGGATGTATATTCTTGTGATTAAAAATAAACTAAGAATTGATATGACTATAATTTGATCAACTAAGTATTAGGTTGTTCCACTTAATTGTCCTAAATAGCATGCTACAGCACTTTCATTGTATTGGAAGTAAACCTTGTATTATATTGAGTTATATAGATACAATACTGCATATTAGAGTAGAAATATATATAACATGTTTGAGGAATAATCTCAAATTTGGATTCTATACCAATGTATCTAAAATTAAACTTATTTTGCATCAATATACAAAATTCCATACCAGTGAATTAAAAATAATCTAGTGAGTAACAATTAAGGCATTAAGATGAGGAGTAGATTCCCTAATGTACTTTTTGTTCTATCTTTCCTATATATTTCTATATTCTCCCTTCTTTCTTTTTTAACTCCTATTTCCAAACCTAAGAATGAAAGATAAAGGAAAAGAGAGAGATCCTTGAGTCCAACCCTGTTTTCCAATGAGCATCAATGAACCCAGAATCAGAAAGACTTGTATGGTATATACTCACTCATAAGTGGATAGTACCCACTTAATACAAGGTTGCTACACCACAATACAGAGACTGATACATAAACCAAGGACCATGTAAGTTGTGGACCTAACCTTCTACTCTGATGTAGTACACAGTCTCTTTGTGGGTCCCACAATATGAAGAGTAAAGATTATGTCTGACTTCAGCTCTGGCCACCGAATTTGATCACTTCCCCCTGGCAGAGTGGCTTTACCAGGGCACAGAGGAAGAGGTTACAGATAGTACAGATGAGATGTGATAGGATGAGGGCAGATGTTAGGGGAGGAGAGCTCCCCTTTCTGAGGACTAGGGGAGTGAGGAAGAGCAGATGAGGGAGTGTGGGGGTATAGGAAGGGGATGATGGAGGGGAATAGCTCTGAGACTAGCTGATACATGAATATCTAGGCATAGACAATGTTTCTTGTTGGCTAGAGAGTACCTGTGAATTATTATTAGATGCCATTCTTGATTTGGCATGAATGAATATTTAGAGATGTCTATGTTCTGCTCATACAAAGGACAGAGAACCAGCCTTAATCATTCTGTGCATCATGCACATCTTATACAATTTTAATTTTAATACTTATGCTTATGAGAAATTATATGTTTCAGAGCAAAAGAACCAGACACTGACATTGGATCAGACCTGACAGGATTAATTCCTCTCAACATGCTGAACACTGACATCCTGCATCCTTCATGTTCCAGCACCAAGTGCTTCAGTTGCTGTATCTCATCAGAACAAGACAGCTCCTAGGAAAGCTTCAAAGAAAGCTTCCAATCCCAATTGGTTGAGCATTTCAGACTGTCTCACACAAGACTCTGATTAAGCCTAGAATTTCTCAGCATTTAAAAACTGGACTACAAATGCTATTTCTAGCTTCTTTAAACATTTTCACCAACTTTATTTGGGCCCCTACAAAGGTATTATTCATCCCAAATCAGCCTGATGAAACCTTATTTAGAGAATGATACTCTATTTCTTTTATGTGGGGTTGAGTAGGTTTTTGGTTGCTTTCTTGGGATACAGAGGGTTATTTTCCATGGGAGTTGGGTGTAAGTTAATTTTGGTCTTATTTAGAGAGAAATCAAGGTTGGACTCAGGGATGTTTCTCTTTTCCTTTAATATCTCTTCTTTATTGCTTTCATAATCTATGTTCATGTATGTGCACACTCATGTATGGCACTAATGTACACATAGATACAAACACACACAATTTAAATCTCAATATCATATATTAGCAACATATTTGTGTTTCTTTTCTAGCCTGTTCTTTAACGCAATGATCTATAGTCCACAGATTTTCCATTATTCAATTTTTTTGCCATCATTCAATTTTTTACACTTGATTAATACTTATTTATGATATATGCAATGGTATTATGTGTTGATAGATACCTAGTTTGGTTCAACTTTTTCACTATGGTGATGTGCAAGTTTTCTCTAGGATATTGGGTTTGATCCTTTTAAGTATACACCATGAAGTACTATAGCAAGGATATATGATAGATCAATCTTTAGGACTTTTCATACTGATTTTTAGAATAGCTGTACTAGTTTATACTCAATTATCACTAAATATTTGTTTTAATTTTTTTCATATCTTAGCTGTAATTTATAATTTATTTACTTAATGATCATCATTCTAACTTTGGCAAGATTAAATTTCTAATTGGTTTCAGTTTGCATTTCATCCAAGAGAAGTAAGTTATTGAAAACTTTTTCAAAGATGTGTTGGCCGTGTGAATTATTTTGAGAACTATCTATGAGATTTGTTTATTGATTGTTTATACGATTAGAGATTTAGTTTTTTCTGTATTTTTATTGAGCATAGTTATTACTCCCCTCATTGATACACAGCAGTCAATGTGGTTTTTTTTTTCTAATTCTCTCTGGTGTCTCTATACTTTGCATATGGCTTCCTTTTCTGAATTTAAGTTTTGTAATTTCCTCAGTCTCACTCGTTCATTCTGGTGAATGTTCTGTGTGAGTAGAGTTCTTTATAGTAAATCTTTGCCTGTGCTTCTACTCTTCAAATTAACTTGAGGCATTTTACCTAAGTGACTTTCAGCAGTTTAACTATTTCAGGCTTTATGTTAACATATTTAATCCAGTTTGAATTGATTGTATGTGTGTCAGTGTGTGTGTTGTGTGTTGTGTGTGTATGTGTGTGTGTGTGTGTGTACAATTCAGTTTTCCCAGCAGTATTTCTTAAACAGTGACTCCTTCTCCCAGTGTGTGTTTTGGGCACCTTTGCCAAAGTTGAGATGGCTGTAGCTGGTTGATCAAGTCCATCAATGCACACATCTGTGTCAGTAATGGAACCCACAGAGATTTTACTGTGGCTCTGTAATGTATTTTGAAAACAGAATGTGATTACTCCATAATAACTCTTTTTGCTTAGGTCTGTGCTCAGTATTCAAAGCATTTGTGCTTCCAAAGCATGTTAATGACTCTTTTCCTAGCTATATAAAAAAATGTTCCCTATTTATAGATGGTATAATACTAGACATTAAAGAGCCTAAAACCCCAGAAGAACCCTCTTATATCTGAGAAACACTTCCAAGAAAATAGCTCATTAAAAACATAGAAGTCAGCACCCTTACTATACAACACTCAGGAGCTTGTTCAGAAAGAAATAATAAAGTCACATTCATTTTATCTTATAAAATACTTAGAGATGAATAAAAACAAGAGATGATAGATTTCTAGAATAAGAACTCATAATGCTTGAGAAACATTAGAAAGTGGGAAGGGTTTGGGTAAGATGGCCATTTTTACTATGTTCATTAATCTTACCTGTCCATGAACATGGGATATCTTTCCATCTTTTGATATCTTCTTTAGTTTGTTTCTTCAGAGTCTTGAAATTGTTTTCATGCAGGTCATTCATTCATTTGCTTGGTTAGAGTTAGACCAGGATAATTTATACTATTTGTGCCTGTTGTGTAGGGTGTTGTTTCCCTACTTTCTTTTTCAGCCTGTTTGTCATTTGTGTACAGAAGTGATACTGATATTTTTTTAGTTAATTTTTTATCCATCCACTTTGCTGAAAGTATTTATCAGCTCTCCATGTCTCTAATAGAATTTTTGGAACACTTGTGTGTACTTTCATATCATATAAGAACAGTGCTACTTTTACTTCTTCTTTTCAATTTTTTATCCTTTCCATCTCCTTTAGTTGTCTTATAACTCTAGCTAAAATTTCAAATACTATGTTGAGTATGTTGAGAGTACGCAGCCTTGTCTTGTACCTGATTGCAATGGAATTGATGCATTGCTATAGGCTTGCAGTATATTGCCTTTCCAAGACATTTAACATAAAGGGAAGTTGGATTTTTCAAATGCTTTTTAGCATCTAATGAGATGATTATGTTTTTTTCTTACCATTTGTTTGTATTGTGGATTACTTTGATAAATTTTTTAATATTCAACCACCCCTACATGCATAGAATGAAGGCTACTTGGTCATGTTGGATGATATTTTTGATGTGTTTTTGGACTTACAAGTATTTTACTGAGTATTTTTTGTTAATGTTTTTAAGGGAAATTGGTTTGAAACACTCTTTCTTTTTTTGGGTCTTTATGTGGTTTAGGTATCAGGGTGACTGTGGCTTCATAAAATGAGTTTGTCATTATTCCTTCTGTTTCTATTTTGTGAAATAGTTTGAAGGCTCTTATTTGAAGGTTTGGTAGAATTCTGCAGTGAAAGCATCTGACCCTGTAATTTTACGATGAGAGAATTTTAATAAGGCTTCTATTTCCTTAGGGGTTATAGGACTATATAATTTGTTTACCTTATCTTGATTTAACTTTGGTAAATAAAATCTATCAAGAAAATTGTTCTTTTTCATTTATATTTTCCAATTTTGTGGAGAACAACTTCTGAAGTGAAAATATAACAATTCTTTAGATTTCTTCAGAGTCTGTTTTTATGTCCACCCTTCAATTTTGATTTTGTTGATTTGGATACTGTCTATGCATTTAATTAGTTTGACTAAATGTTTGCCTATCTTGTCAATTTTCTCAAAGAACCAGCTCTTGATTTTGTTGATTCATTGCATTGTTCTCTTTGTTTCTCATTTATTGATTTCTGCTCTGAATTTGATTATTTCCTCCCATTTACTCCTCATAGGTGCATTTGTTTTGTTTTCTTAGAGCTTTCAGTTGTGTTGTTAAGTGCTAGTATGAGACCTCTTCAATTTCTTTATGAAGGCACTTACTACTATGAACTTTCCTCTTAGCACTGTTTTTATTGTGTCCCAAAATTTGGGTATGCTGTGTCTTCATTTTCATTGAATTTTAGGAAGTCTGTAATTTCTTTTTTATTTCTTCCCTGACCAACTGGTCATTGAATTGAGAAATATTTAGTTTCCCTGAGGGTGTAACTTTTTTGTTAATTTTGTTGTTGAATTTTAGCTTTAATCCATGGTGATCTGATAAGATACAAAGGATTATTTCCATTTTCTTATATCAGTTGAGGCTTCCCTTGTGACAGACTATATAGTTACTTTTGGAGAAGGTTCTATGCAGTGCTGAGAAGAAGATATTTTGTTTGCTTGTTTGTTTGGGTGAAAGTTTCAGTAGACATGTTTTAGATGGGTCTTACCAAAAGTAATGTACAGATACAATCCAATTCCCAACAAAAAACAACACATTTTTTTCAGGCTTTGAAAGAACAATTTTCAACTTCATATAAAAAAACAAAAATCCCAAAATAGCTAAAACTTGTAAACTAAAATAACTTCTGGAAGTATCATTATCCATGAGTTCATGCTATATTACAGAGCAATAGTAATAAAAAAACTGCATTGAACTGCCATAGAAGCATTTTGACTGTTTAATGGAATAAAATTTAAGAACGAGAAATAAACTCATACACTTATTACAGACAGTTGATTTTTGGCAAAGAAGCCAAAACCATACAATGTAAAAAGGAAAAAAAAGCATATTCAACAAATAGTGATCTTCTAACAGGATGTCAATGTATAAAAATATGCAAAAAGATCTATATTTATCACCCTTCACTAAGCTCAAGTTTAACTGGATCAAAAATCTCAACATAAAACTAGGAACAGTAAAAGCATCAGAAGAAAAAGCGTGGATCTGCCTTGAATTTATTGGCACAAGAGACAACTTGCTGACAGAACACCAACATTTCAGACTCTAAGATCAACAATTAATAAATGAGACCTCATGAATTGGAAAACTTCTGTAAGTCAAGGGACACTGTCAATAGGCAAAAACTGCAGACTATGCATTGGGAAAAAGATCTTTATCAACCCTACATCTGACAAATGGCTAATAATCAATATATATAAAGTACTTAATATATTCAACACCAACAAGCCAAATAAGTCAACTAAAATGGTGTACAGAGCTAAATAAAGAATTGTCAACAGAGGAATCCCAAATGGCCAAGAAGCACTTAAAGAAATGCTGAATGTCCATAGTCATCAGCGAAATGCAAATCAAAATGACTCTAAGATTCCATAATGTACCTTTCAGAATGGCTAAGATTAAAAACTGAAGTGACAGGACATGCTGGTGAGATTGTGGAGAAAGGAAAACCCTCCTCCATTGTTGTTGAGAGAAGAGATAATAAACCAATGCTTTTCAAACTATTCCACAAAACAGAAATGAAAAGAACATTACTAAACTCATTTTATAAGCCAGTCACCTTGATACCTAAATCACATAAAGACCCAAAAGGAGAAAGAATTTCAGGTCAATTTCATTTATGAACATTGATACACAAATACTCAATGAAATACTTGCAAATTGCATCCAAGAACACATCAAAGATAACATTTACCATGACCAAGTAGGCTTCATCCCAAGCATGCAGTGATGAATATTTCAATGTATGGAAATCCACCAATGTAATACACTATATAAACAAACAAACAAACAAAAAACCCACATGATAATCTTCTTAGATACCAAAAAAGCATTTGACAAAATCCAACACCCATTCATGTTTAAAATCTTGGAGAAATCAGGGATTCAAGGCATATACCTTAACATAATAAAGGGTATATACAACAAGCTAATAGACAACATCAAATTAAATGGAGAGAAACTCAAAGCAACTCCACTAAAATAAGGGACTTGACTCTCTCCAAGGATGCCTACTCTCTCCATATCTCTTCATTATAGTAATTGAGGTTCTAGCTAAAGCAATAAACAACAGAATAAGATCAAGGGGATCCATAAGAGCAAGGAAGAAGTCAAAGTACTTATTTTCTCAGATAAAATGATAGTATACATAAGTGACCCCCCCCCAAATTCAACAAGATAATTCCTACAGCTGATAAATATTTTCAAAAAATTGGATGGATACAAGATTTTCAAAAAATCAGTAGCTCTCCTGTATACAAATGACAAACATCCTAAGAAAGAAATTAGGGAAGTTACATCCTTCACAATAGCCATAAATAATATAAAGTATCTTGGTATAACTCTAGCCAAGCAAGTGAAAGACTTGTATGAAAAAGTTCAAGTCTCTTAAGAAAGCAAGGGAGTTTTAGGAACATAGAGGGAGGATAGAACAAAAGCTAGATGATTGAACCTACTCTTTAACTCAAGGCCTTAATGATTACTTATAATGAAGGTTATATCTAAAAAATTGCTATTAATTAAGTATATTGATACAAAACATGGACATGCCAAATATTTGACAGATTTTAACACAAGAATATATATTCTAAGTCTAACAGATAGATATGACTCTATCAATATATGTGGTAAGATAGTTGAAAAATGTCTTTTAAAGCCTCAGAGACACACAGAATATGGCACTTAAACTTGTTTTCTTAATCCTAATGTTTCTTTGATAATAAGACAAGTTAACTCCTAACAACACCCAGCTGACTTCAAAGAAGATGATTAGCATCAAAAAGCCTCCTTATACACATGGCTTCAAAGGTGGCAAACAAGCCACTGGGCATAATGTCCTCGTTCCTGCCACAAACAGAATCTGCCTAAGAATGGGCAACTTAGATGCAGGTAGAGTCGAAGATCATTCTCTACCAAGTCAGAGTAAGAAAGTCCTCAATAGTTCCTGCCCTGCCAACAAGTCTGGCAGAGAAATTAGGCCAGAAAGCTGAAGATGAGGCTCCATTGTTATAAAGTGTATTGGGTGACTGGTCAGGCAGTAAACTGTCTTAAGTTAATTTGTACACTTTGGAAGCTGCTAACCTGCACTACTGGTTCACTCAAGAATTTAAGTTTTATTCCTGCTCAAGTCTCTGAGGGGCATTGAAGACAAGATAGTATAGTTTTACAACCAAGTTTAGTTGGCTAGGGGATAAGATAATTTTAGATCAAAATAAAGAAGTTAAGCTATTAGAGTTGAGAGAGGATATATATTGAATTTCATTTGGAGATTTAGATGCAATAAGACAGGAAAGCCACTTAAAACTGGATGAATGCAGGTAGCCAATTCACTATGAATGTAACATGTATAGAACTCATTAGTCTCATGATTGTCACATGGTTCTTCATGCTGTATGTAGTTTGTTTTGTACATGTGTAATAAAATAACTATTAAAAAAGAAAGAAATTAAAGAAGATATCAGAAGATGGAAAGATCTCCCATGCTCATAGAAAGGAAGAATCAACATAGTAAAAATGGCCATCTTAACAAAGACAATCTATAAATTTAATGCAATTCCTACAAAAATATCTATCCAATTCTTTACAGATTTTGAAAGACTAAGTCTCAAATTCATATGGAAAAACAAAAGAATGCAGAATAGCTAAAACAATCGTTAAAACATCTTCCAGAGTAATATCCAGCCCTGATCTCAGGCTGTACTATAAAGCAACAGTAATAAAAACATCATAGTACTAGCATAGAAATAAGCTGGTTGATAAATGGAATCAAATCAAAGACCCTGAAAAAACCTTCAGTCCTATGGACACTTGATTTTTGACAAAGAATCTATATCCATACAATGGATCCATTTGATTCATGACATTGGTTAATGTCATTGTTTCTTGATTTAGTTTCTGTTTTGCTGTCCTATTCTTTGGTGAAAGTGGGGTTTGAAGTCTCCCACTATCAATATGTGGGGGTCGATATATGGAGTAAGCTTTGTTAATATTTCTTTTACAAACACGGTTGCCCTTGTATTGGTAGTATAGGTGTTCAGAATTGTGGTGTCATTTTGGTTGATTTTACCTTTAATGTATATGAAGTATCCTTCTTCATCCTCTTCAATTAATTTTGGTTGAAAGTCTACTTGGTTAGATACTAAAGTGGCTACACCAGCTTGCTTCTTGTGTCCATTTGCTTAGAATATCTTTTTTCAGCCTTTTACCCTGAGGTAATGTCTATCCTTCTGGTTGAGATGTGTTTTGTGAACGCAGAAGAGTGTTGGGTCTTGTTTATGCACCCATTCAGTTAGTCTGTGTTTTTTATTGGAGAATTGAGACCACTGATATTGATGGATATTAATGACCAGTGACTTTGTCTCTTGTTTTTTATGTTGCTTGCAGTAGAGTGTTTGTGTGGTTATGTTTTTGTGACAGTTTAGTTATCTATTTCTCATGTAATTTTGTATGTAGCTTGTCAGTTTGGTCTGGAGGTTTCCTTCTAGTAACTTCTGTAAGGCTGGATTTGTGGATAGGTTCTCTTTGAATGTGATGTGTTTTGTCATGGAATATCTTGTTTCCTCAATCAATAGTTATTGATAGTTTCACTGGGTATAGTAGCCTGGTCTCGCATCTGTTGTCTCATAATACTTGTAGGACCCCTATCCAGACCTTTCTGCTGAGAAGTCAGGTACAATTCTGGTAGGTTTGCCATTATATGTTACTTGCCCTTTTCCACTTGCCACGTTTTTTCTTTGTTCTGTATATTTTGTCTTTTTATTATGTGCTGAGGAGATTTTCTTGTCTGGTCTATTCTATTTGATGTTCTGTAGGCCTCTTGTATGGTTATTTGCATCTCCTTCTTTACATCGGGGAAATTTTCTTCTATGATTTTGCTGAAGATATTTTCTGGGCCTTGGAGTCAGGTGTCTTCTCTTTTCTCAATGCCTATTATTCTCAGGATTTGTCTTTTCATGGTGTCCTTGATTTCTTGGATGTTTTGTGTCAGGAATATTTCAGATTTAGCATTTTGTTTGATGGTTGCTTTGAGTTCTATGATTGTATCTTCTAGTCCAAAGATTCTTTCCTCCATTTCTTGGATTCTGTTAGAGAAGCTTACGTTTGTATTGCTTGCTTTCTTCTCTAAGGTCTCACATTCCCGTTTTTCTTCTTTCTGTGTCTTTATCATTGTTTCCATTTTCATTTTCAGATCTTGAACTGATTTATTGATTTGCTTCATCTGTTTGTTTGTCTTTTTCTGGATTTCTTCTAGTGCCTCTCAATAGGCCTGTTTGGTTGAATCCTGCATTTGCTTACACCTTTTATTCATTTCTTCCATTATTATCTTCATTACTAAAGGTTTGAGGTCATTTTCTTGTATTTCAATTGTGTCTGATTTCTCAGGGTCTCTTTCTTTGGGATAGGTGGCATCTGGAGATGCCAAGTTGTTTGGGTTTAGTTGTTTGCCTTCTTATACTGTCCTTTAATCATCTCATTGTCTCTGATGTTGGATGGTAGCTTCTGGTGCCCTTCACTGGTCATTGAGAGTGGATAGTTGGTGAGCAACTATAGGTCACATGCCATTGCTTGTGGATGAGAGAGTTCTTCCCTGGAACTGGCAGGTGGCCTAGTCTTCCCTCTAGGAGACTTTGTTCTACACCTTAAACTACCAACTGAGCCAGGAGAGGTAGGCTTCTGCCTGATTCTGTTCATGCTACTGAGGTGATCCAGACAAGCTGTTTTGGGTGCTGCTGTTTAATTTTCTGTCCTGACCCCTCAGCACCCAATTGTACAGGAACAGACAACTGTGGTGGATAGATAGGTTCCTGCTTAGACCTGTTTAGACAGCAGGACTGTAGTGGTTCAGTCCCACTGAGTTGTGGTTACTGTTCAGACCCCCATCCAGACACCTCAGGGCTGTCCAGCTTCTTCCAAGTGTGTGGGAGACCCTGCCAGGCTGTGTACTGGCCAGGCTGGGTGTTTTCTGCCCAATTGTGCAGGCTTGGACCACTGTGGCCCGCAGTCAGGTTCTTGCCTGGACCAGTCTAGATTATGCACTTTGAGTGGTTCAGTCCCATTGAGTTGTGACCACAGTTCAGACCCCTTTCTAGACTGCTCAGGTCTGTCCAGCTCTCCCAAAAGCATGGCAGAACCTGCCAGGCTAGGTGGACTTGCCAGGCTGGGTTCTATCTGCCCAATTTTTCAGGCTTGGTCAGCCATGGCTGGCAGCCTGGCTCTAGTCTGGTCCTGTTCAGACAGTGCCCTTTGGCTGGGCACCTTGTTCACAGACACCTGGACTTCCCCAGGGCCTTCAGGGCTCTCCATAGACTGGTGTGGGGCCAGTGGGGGTGTCTAAGGACAAAGCCACCAGTTTCCCTGAGACTTCCCCAGGCCAGGAGCTCTGGTGTTCCACCACACTGAGTTTGGACTACAGGGGCCAGCTGCCGTCTGCAGGTGGGCTCTGGTCCAAAGTCCGTATCTTTCTTATTTATTTATTTATTTAATTTTTTGAGATTGGGTTTCACTGTGTAGCCTTGGCTTTCATGGACTCACTCTATAGACCAGGCTGACCTTGAACTCACAGAGATCCACCTGCCTCTGCCTTTTGAGTGTTGGGATTAAAGGACTGTGCCACCTGATCTATTTTAAAAGCCTCTGCAAACTGAACCTTAAAACACTTCACATCTGCCAGGTATGGTGGTGCATGCCTTTATTCCCAGAACTCGGGAGAAAGAGGCATGTGGATTTCTGAGAATTTGAGGCCAGCCTGAGTCCAGGATAGCCAAGGCTAAACAGAGAAACCCTGTCTCAAAAATATATAAAAATAAAAACAAAAATACTTCATATCCATTTTCTCAATGTCCTTTCCTAGATATTTATTCTCCTAGCAATATTCAGAATGTAAATAATACTTAAATAGATTTGTGATAATAAATTTTCATAATGTAGACTTTGAGTTTTAAAAATTCTTAATATATCTTCTAAAGTAACTTCTATCATATTTTATTTACATGTAATCTTTTTTATTCTTACAGACTTTCTACCATCTCATCTTTCCTTTAGTCAAATGGAAAAAGAAAATTAATAGTTGTCCCTAAGCCATTTTCAAAACACTGAAAAATCTTTGGTTTCTCTTTATACTTAAAATCATTGTGGCAAAATAGTAAAAAAAAAAATCAGGAAAAATTTTAGAAACATTTGAGTTTCACCTATCATTTCTGTATCAATTTACCTATGCTTCTATATATCTATGTATGTAGGGTATGTAACTATCAATTATTTATTTAACATCTATCTTTAATTTGCCTGTGTGTGTATACAATTATATCATACAACTAGCATTTAAATCTAAATTTTTAGATAAATAGGTCTAGATTTACTGACTCTTATTATGCCAGATGAAGACTGATGCAATCAGTTGTAGCAGGATAATAGCATTTTAACATAGTAACATTCATTAAAATGATTATTCAAGACTAACTGTCAGCACTTTTCTTCATTCAAAAGCCAACAGCATATCTTTGATTATGTATTGTGCTTTAAATGATGCACTATATGACAGATGCACACTGACAAGACAGAGGTGCAATCTCTGCCCCCAAGTATCTTAATGTCTAGTCAAATACCATATTATTTTAAAATATTATGGAGTGACTAACATGCAGGAAACATATGAATACATAGATCCATTTCAGAATGTTTAAAAAACATGAGATTCAGGGGTTGGGTTTTTAGCCTAGTGTTAGAGCACTTGCCTGACAAGTGCAAGGCTCCTGGTTTGGTCCTTAGCTCTGGGGAAAAAAAAAGGAATCAGATTCAAATGCAATTGACCTTGTAATAAGAAATGACCATATTTGTACAACAATAACATTTATAAGATCCAAAGAATGTTTAAAATACATGAACCAAATGGAATAATTTCCTCTTGAGGCTAGAGTGAAGGCTCCAGAGTTAAAAAAGCAGAGCCCTTGCAGAGGTCCAGTTTGATTCCCAGAACCCACTTCAGATGTCTCAAAACCACCTATAATTGTAGTTCCATGTATCAGGTGCCCTCTTCTAGACCCCAAGGGTATTTACACTAATGTGTGTATACCCTGCCATACACATGAATAACTAAAACAATAATATATATATATAAGAAAAGATCCTCCTATTTAATGTTGTCCACAGACTTATAGTGAAAATGAAATAATATCCAAATCATGAAAAGGCAAAGTGTTTCAAACTTTTATTTACAAATTATCTATACCACTGTCTTAGGGTTTCTATTGTTGCAATGAAACACCATGACCAAAAAGCAAGTAAGAGAGGAGATTATTTGGCTTACCTGTCCACACAGGTATTCAGCACTAAGGGAAATCAAGACAGGAACTCTAAGGAGTTCTTCCAGTCTGTGGTGATTTTATTTTTATGTTATATAAAGTAAATAATCACTGATCCAGGGTTGCAAATATTTTATCTGAAAATTTTGTAATTTCCAGGTATTTGCTTCATTTTGAATTAGTTATTTTAAGGGAAATGTGTGTAATTCTCTTAAACTTACATTTGTGAATTCTAATAGAAGGATATATTATCAGCAAATAAGTAACTAGATATATTTTTAAGAGAAATTGTTTTACACATTTCATTCAAAGTGAAACTACCAATTCATATAAACTAGGTGCAGTATTTGTTCTAATATAATATTTCTATAACTAATTCCTTAAATTTTGAAACTATCAAATGATATTGATTATCACATAAAACTATGAAATTTTAGAACAATGCCTAAATAACATTTGTTGGTTTGTTTTGTTTAAGATAGGATCCTAGAACTTTGGACAATTTTCTCACCTCAGCTTCCCAGGTGCTGGAATCATAAACATTAGACATCACTGCTGACATGATATATTCCATTCTGTCCACCAGTATTCATTTTCCAGGGAATACTCATGATGTCTTTCAACTAACAGTGCTTAGCAATTGGAAAACTCTAAGATTCATCTCATGTTTAAAACACTCCAAAGACAGGTAAACCAGTACATGTAATACCAGGAGCCTGAAGCAGGCAGATAGTGTTTAAG
The DNA here is from genome assembly GCF_964271855.1 of Acomys minous. Classification (NCBI taxonomy): domain Eukaryota; kingdom Metazoa; phylum Chordata; class Mammalia; order Rodentia; family Muridae; genus Acomys; species Acomys minous. Next base: position 69,247,666 of record NC_140494.1, read on the forward strand.
GAGTCTTCGATAGGTTGTACATAGTGAAAATCTGTCAAAATAACTAAAAACAAAGGTGAAGTATCTTTCTACATAGTGCACAAATTGAACTGATCAGTTTTTCAATTTATATTATTACACACACACACACACACACACACACACACACACACACACACACATATATATATATATATATATATATATATATATATATATATATATATATAGTAAACTACCTACAGCAAGAAGAAATATGAAACACTCAGGAATAATATAATTATTACATTCATAGTGTTTTGCCTATTTGTATTTGGCATCTTGGAAGTAAACATCATTCTTCTCTTGTTGAATCTAGAATTCTGAATAAATCAGTATGAATCATCTCCTCATTATCAACTAAAAACATCTATCTAAACCCAAAAACATCTTAACCATTAAACAAATAAGCTTAATTGTAAAACTAAATTATCTGGTCTTCATACCTATCAGAGACTAGAGAAGGAATAAAATTAATTGTCTGAACATATCATTTTGAAGTGATAAAAACAGGGCATCAAGTACAAGTTTTTTTTTTTCTGAGACAGGGTTTCTCTGTGTAACCCTGGCTGTCACGGACTAGCTTTGTGGACCAGGCTGGCCCTGAACATTACATTTATCTTCCTGCCTCTGCCTCCTTAATGCTGGAATTACAGGTTGTGCACCACCATTCCCAGACTCAAGTGCAAGGTTTCTAATCACCCCTTAACCATCTCATTTCCATTAGAGGAGCTTGTCCAACAATAGAGGAAATTGAAGACAAAATAATTTAAATGAAAGAAGTAGTTATAATTTTCTGTTGATTAAATATTACTCTATAATAATTTCCTGCTGTGACTCTCATAGCCAAAATTAACATGTCTCTGACTGAGCCTCCAGTTTAGCAGGATTATTCTAGGCAGGAATCTCCCATTAAAATCAGGTAACTAGTGCTTCAGGAAGTAGTCCTCATGGAAGGATGTACTAATAGACTTAGGGTTCAAGCCTGCTGTTCAGCACACACACACACACACACACACACACACACACACACACACACACACTCATTCATTCATATGCTTCAAAAATCCCAAGTTTGAACTAAGTCATTAGAGTAATAAACCACCTTTGATCATCAATCTTGACATAGCTGACAAAATAATGGTCTTGTCACTTTGCCTCACAAATGCACCACAATTCTATCTCTTATCACTGTCAGATGGGAGTGCTGTGGCTTTATGCAAAAATTAAATTTGGAATTCACATTTTCAAAGACAAATTATTGTCTTTCAAAATTTGACATCTGCTTTTTCTAGATTTGAATTTATCACCCCCAAAATCGAATGGGCAACAGAAGATTTGCACCTGTCTCTACTCTTCTGTCATGCTTTTCTCAATAAACATTGCTCTGAATCTGGTGTTTATGACACCTGCTGAGTGTCATTCAGCTTGATAAACTTGGCAGGCATACAAACACAGATCTGCTCTTATTCTACTTCTTTGGTGAGTCAGAATCTGGTAAATATAGCAAATGTAGAGATATTATAAGCACTTCTACTTTTATCCAATTGTAGAACAAAACTTCACAATGCATGCTCATTTATGTATTTAGTAATTTTTAATGAGATTTCTAAAAGTATTAACTGGGAAATAAAAGTGTTACCTTGCTTCTGTACCCTTTCCAATGTATTCTTACCACCTTTTAATTTTAAGAGTAAGAAAAGTATGACCTTAATGGAATGTAGTCTTCTGTTATTTTGTTATTAAGCAATGAGCATCCATAGATATGTTTAAGGATTTATTTTATTAGTGTGTATTAACTATATATGATAATGGGCTTATACACATTTTATACACATATGTAATATACTTTGGCTTCTCCTCTTTACCTTCTTTCATCCATTTTCATTACCATTGGTTACCATCTTTTCAACTAGGCCCCCTTCTACACATCTTAAGTACATGGAAACTGTACATACCACTACAAAGCAGCTTCATGGACAGAAGATTAAAACATATACATTTTTATTATTCTGAATCATATTCACTAAAATAATACCCCAAGGAACTTAAACTGAAAGCATTGCATGCACACTGTATGCTGTCACTGTTAGAACATGTAGATTGTAGTTCACAGAAATATGGAAACACAATACTTCTTTCTTTATTTAAACACACATGTACATAAATGTGTGTATACAGTACATATACATGAATATGCACGTGCATGTATGTGTGTGAGTGTGTGTAGATAATCTTAATTCTGCCTTTCAATGAAATAGCTCATATGTCTTTTCTTGACTACTTCTGATCTCAATCTCCTTACCAATGACTCCTGAAAAATAATCCATATTCTTTGTCTTTTAAAAAATTCGTACTTTATTTATGCATACATATGTCCTTATATACATCACCTGCAAACAGGGCCTATGGAACCCAGAGTGGAGTGCTAGGTCTCATGTAACTGAAACTACAGGCAGTGTAAGCCACCAGAAATGGATGCTAGGAACAAAATCTGGATCTTTTGCACAAGTAGTAATATTTGTAACTACTGTTCTATTTCTCTAGCCCCAAGATCCAGAACTCTTTTATATAGGGGAACTCAAATACCATTTTTTGCTAAAGGAACATAACAATAGAATGGCTTCCAAAGATATGCTTTAGCCATAACTTAGTGACTCACATAGCCATTGTCAGAGAAGCTTCTTCCTGCAGATAGTAACTAACACCCATGTAAACCCACAACTGGATGAAGTACAGAGAGTGTGAGACTATAAAACACACAGTCCTAAATGAAGATATCTTCATCAAATCCTTCCACTCAGGGATTAGGGAACTATGTAGATAAAGAGGTAGAAAGATTTAAATAGCCAGAGGAGATGGATGAAGCAAGAAAACAGTGCCTTCAAGACTCAATATGAATTATGAACATATGAACTGACACAGACAATGGCAGCATCCAGAGGGTCAACACAACACTGCTTCAAGTCAGAAAGGATTCCAGCACCGAGTGGGGAAGTTGACAGGTGTGCCCTAGCCAAGAAGCTATCTCCAATTGAAATCCACTTGCAAAATCCAAGGAAGTCTCACTGGGTGCCCCACTTCCAGCAATCTCCTTACATTTTCTCCTGCCATCACTACTCCATTTTTACCTGTTCACCCTATCACTCCTTATATTCAATACAAACATGAAGTCCACATTATTTGTTCTTCCCAGGGAGATCCACACATTGCTCTTAGACCTGTCATTTTTACCTTAATTCTCTGGGTATATAAATTATAGTTTGGTTATCACTTACTTAAAGGTGCTCTGTCAATGGACATTTAAGTTGTTTCCATTTCCTGGCTATTATGAATAAAGCCACAAAGAACATAGTGGAGCAAGTGTGCTTGTGGTAGGATATTGTGACCTTTGGATATATACACAATATGGTATAGCTAGGTCATGGGGTAGATCAATTCCCAATATTCTGAGGAGCTGCCATATTGATTTCCATAGTGGCTATACAATTTTGGACTCCTACCAGCAATTGAGGTAGGTTCCCTTGTTTCACATCCTTGCCAGGATAAACTGTCACTTCTGTTATTGATGTTTGTCATTCTAACAGGTGTAAGATGGAATTTCAAAGTTGTTTTGATTTGCATTTCCCTGATGGTGAAAGAGGTTGAACAGTTATTTAAGTATTTTTCAGCCATTTGAAATTCCTCTACTGATAATTCTCTCTTTAGATTGATCATCCATATTTTAAACTGTATTTTTGATATTTGTTTCTTGACTTCTTTATATTTTTTGGAGTTGGTGAAAATTTTTTCCTGAATACTGTTGTTTTGTCCTATTGATGGTGTCATTTGTTTTACAGAAACATTTTAGTTTTATGAGGTCTGATTTATTAATTGTTGATCTTAGTGTGAGTTATTTTGGTGTTCTGTTTAGAAGGATGTCTCCTGTGTTACTGCATTCAAGGCTATTTCCCACTTTCTTTTCTATAAGGGTTAGTTTATCTAGTTTTGTGTTGAGGTCCTTGAACCTTACAATTTGAGTTTTGTGCAGGGTGAGAAATACGGATTTATTTGTATTCCTCTACATGCAGATATTCAGTTAGATCACCACTATTTGTTGACAATGCTTTCTTTTATCTGTTGTATCATTTCATTTTTGTTTTTTGTTTGTCTTATAAAACATAGGTATGTGGATTTATGGCTAGATCTTCAATTTGATTCTGTTGAGCAACGTGTCTTTTTTTTTTTAATGCCAAGATCATGAGTATGCCAAGATCAAGTTCTGTGTAGTGTGATTATCAGTGATAGTGATACCTTTGGGGGGCTCTTTATTGTATACAATTGTTTTAGTTATCCTATGTTTTTTGTTTTTCCATAAGAAGTTGAGTATTATTTTTTTCAAGTTATATAGTGAATTCTATTGAAGTTTTAATGGGAATTGAAATGATTCTGTAAATTGCTTTTAGTAAGATGACCATTTTCACTATGTTAAATTTATCAATTTTTGTTCTTGGGAAATCCTTATATCTTCTGATATCTCCTCCAATTTCCTTCTTCTAGGACAAAGCTTTCATTCTACAAGTCTTTCACTTGCTTTCCTAGAAGTACACCAAGATCTTTTATACTATCTGTGGCTACAGCAAGGGCTGTTGTTTCCATGAAATTGCTTTGAGTTTTTCTCTATTTATTTGATGTTGTTTATAAGTGTCTTATAAAGTTCCTATTAAAGTTAGGTATGTGCCTTGTATCCTTAACCTCTCCAAGATCTTTATGATGAAGGGGTGTTGGATTTTGTCAAAGGCATTTTCTGCCTATAATGAGATGGTAATATGCTTTCTTTAAAGTTTCTTTATACAGTGGTTTACTGATTTTAATATATAAAAGCTTCCCTAAGTCTCTGAGGTGAAGCCTACTTGATCATGGTGGATGACTTTTTTGTGTGTGTTCTTGGATTATATTTGAAATATTTTGTTCAATATTTTTGTATCTATGTCCATAAGGGAAAGTGATCTGTAATTATTTTTATTGTGTTAACAGGGTTACTGTGGCCTCCTAAAATTAACTAGACAATGTTCCTTTTGTTTCTATTTTGTGGAATAATTTGCAAATATGTGTATTAACTCCTCTTGTAGAAAATCTTGTAGAATTCCACCCTAAAAACACCTCGGCCAGTATTTGGTTTTGTTTTGTTTGTTTGTTTCTGAAACTCAATAACTGCTCCTATTTCAACAGGGGTTATTCAGGTCAATTTTAAATTGCTTATCTTACTATGATTTAACCTTGGCAGATAGTACTTACTGATAAAATTATTAATTTCATGAAGATTTTCCAATTCTATATAGTATCCTTATGCTTCCCTGGATTTCCTTGGTGTCTGTTGTTATGTCCTACTTTCTCTTTCTGGTTTTGTTATTTTGGATATAGTCTCTATTTTTTAGTTAATTTAGATAAGAGTTTGTCTTGTTGATTTTCTCAAAGAGATAACTTTGTTTCATTAATTATTTTTCTCCCTCTCTCTTTGTTTCTGTTGTATTGGTTTTAGTGTTCAGTTTGATTATTTCTACTTCTCTTGGATATGCTTACCTCTTTTGTTTCTAGAGCTTTCTTGTATGCTGTTAAATTGCCAGTATGAGATCTCTTCAATTTCTTTATGTAGATGCTTAGTGCTAAGTCCTTTCCTCTTATCACTGCTTTCATTGTCTCTTATAAGTTTGTGTATGCTGTGTTTTAATTTTCAGTGACTTCTAGAAAGTCTTTAATTTCTTTCTTTATTTCTATCTTGAACCCCATGAGTTTGTTAGCATTCTATTGTTTCTGTTGTTGTTGAGAGTCAGCTTTAATCTGATTAATCTGTGGTGGTCTGATAATATGCAGGGAGTTGTGTCAATTTTCTTGTATTTGTTGAGATTTTCCTTTTGTCCAAATACGTGGTCATTTTTTAAAATGAAAATCCATGAGTGGCTGAGAATGTATATCCTTTTGAATTTGACTGATATGTTCGGTACATATCTGTTTATAGTTTCTATTAGCTCCAGTATTTGCGTTTGATTATTTTTTCTGGGATGATCTGTCTGTTGGTAAAAATGGAGCACCAAAGTTTCTTACTATCACTGTGTTAGGATTAATATGTGATTTAAGATGTAGTCATGTTTCTTTTACAAAGGTGAGTGACCTTTTGTTTAGGGCATAGATATTAAAAATTGAAATGTCATCTTGGTAGATTTTTCATTTAAATACTATTTAGTGTCCTTCCCATTCTCTTTTGATTAGTTTTGGTTGGTAGTCTATGTTGTTAACTATTAAAAGGATATAAAGATATCCCAGCTCACTTTTTAGATATATTTGCTTAGAATATCCAGCCTTTTGTGCTGAAGTAATGTCATTCTTGATGCTGACTTGTGTTTCTTGGAGGCTGTTTTCACATTCATTCTGTTAGATTGTGTCTTTATTTATTAGGCAATTGAGACCAGTGATATTGTGATATGTCAAAGATAAATGATTGCTGATTCCTGATATTTTGTTGGTGATGGTCATGATGATGGTAGTGAACTTGTGTGTTTCTGTACTTCTCTTCCTTTAGTTGGCTGGTTTGAAATTATTTATCTAATCTGTCTTCATGGGTGTGGTTGATCTTCTTGGATTGAGGTTTTCCTTCTAGAACCTTTTGTAGGTCTGGATTTCTAAATAGATATTGCTTAAGTTTGACTTTATCATCTTCCCTTCCATTATGGTAATTGAAAGTTTTGCTGAATATAGTAATCTAGGTTTCCATTTTTGATGTGTTTGACTTTGAAAGTTGTATACTTAGACCCTTCTGACTTTTAGAGTCTCAACTGAGAAGTGAGGTTTAGTTCAAATAGTCAGCCTTTATATGTGATGTGGCCTTTTTCCTTCACAGATTGTGGTATTCTTCTTTGTTATGTAGGTTTAATGTTTTGGTTATAATAGGTGAGGAAAATTCCCTCTTTGGACCTGTATCATTTTCACAGAGTTAAATTGAAGGTCTTTGTCTTTCAGTTATATTGATATATTCAGGGCCTGCTGGGCTATAGTAGAGACATATTATCTGGCATATTATTGATTGTGTTCTTATACTGGTGTCTAGGCATCTTGCTTTAAGATGATTAGGTGTCAATTTCTGGGTTCTCCTTTGTTAGGGGGTATTTTGCTCATTGCTTTGTGTTTCCTCTCTGATTTTCAGAGTGTGATGACTATTTTTTTTGCCTGTTTTACTAACCTGATCAGCTGATATGTTCACAGGGAATGCCTACCAATATTCAACAATGGGATGTAGTGATGAGTTGGGGAGGCAGGCTAGAAGGACATGGTCTGTGCAATTCACAGGAGTTGTGGGAAGGGTAAGGGATGCTGCAGCTGGTGGTCTGGTGCAATGCTAGAGCAGAGACAGAGGGTTTGTATTTGGAGGAACAGAGAGAAAGGAGAAGGTCTGTGGGTAGTCTACCTAGCTTTCTGGCAAGAGAGGCCTGTTAACTTACTTTCTTTCTTTTTTCTTTCTTTCTTTTTTCTTTCTTTCAGTGTGTGTGTGTGTGTGTGTGTGTGTGTGTGTGTGTGTGTGTGTGAGTGCGTGCACTTGCATGTGAGTTTCTTATGCTTTAACTGTTATTTATTTACTTTTAAATTCTGACTTGTTTGTTTGGTCTTATTTGCCTGTTTTTCAAAGAGAGAAGGAAGAAGACATGGAGTTGGAGGAGGAAAAGCGGAGTTCAGAATATATTGTATGAAGACCATATTTTCAATAAAAAGTAGGGTCAAGTGAATTCACTGACAAGTTGTATGTTATAGAGCATTAATTCCCCTAGGGTAAAGAAGAGATGCTTCTGATTGAAGAGAAACTTCAGGAATGTTAGAGAATCCTAAGAATTCAGCCTCCCCAAGGTCTACAAAAATTTCTCTCTACAGCTGTAAGCTCACACACATCCCGGTACATAGTTTAACTTAGTGAGCAATATTTGAGAGTATGCTGCATTCAACTATTGAGGTAAACATAAATGTTATAATGGTCTTATTTTATGTTCTGCTGTATCTCTTTAAACAGGAGATAGTAGCATACTGCCTCTGGAGTCACTCTGAACAGAGCAAACAATATTTTTACCCAATGTGTGTATCATCTGACATAATTACCTAAAAAACCCCACAGTCTTAGTCATTAAATACCATGTGAATGTGATATTTTTTCTTTGTAAAGAACATTAAGATTTAAAATGCTTTCAATTTTCAAGTAAAACTATGACAAGTGTTAGTATTGCATTAATTTAAATCTAGTCTTGAATATGTTATCCCAGAGAATACTTTGCTGCAATTTGGTAAACACTGTGATTTTGTATTCACAATAAGAGAAATTAAGCCCCCAAACATTCAATGCTTGTTCTGTACACAGAGATTGAAGGCAACCGTTTGCAGGTTTTTGACATTCTACTTCATAGGTGCTCAATTGTTTTTTGGTGATTATTTGAAATAGATTTCTGTATGTCCCTGGAGTGATGCTTCAGTGCATAGCATGGCTTTTGAAAACAAGAAGCTGCACATATTAGTGTACATTCCTTATATGTAACTGACAGATAAAAAACTGATGCACTTTGGTCCTATGGCTTTATATACAGAGCTGTGACCAAAACCTTATGCCCTGATTCAGTTCTAGTCCTCAGTTACATACTTTCTTTAGGTCAAACACTTTTAGTAGATGCATATATACTTTCTTCTTTTATAGGTATATGAGGGTGTGTGTGTGTGTGTGAGTGTGTGTGTGTGTGTGTGTGTGTGTGTGTGTATGTGTGTGTATGTGTGTGTTATAAATAGCATTCTATTTGGTAAAGACAATTACAAAATGACATGCCATGGGACTCCAAAATAAATAACAATTGTTTTTATTACTAATAATTTAAGTAAACATTATAATTTATTTATTTAGGAGTATAAAATAAGAAATATGATATTTTAATGAGTAGTTTATATTTTTATCAATTAACCAAGCATTTAAAGCTTGTTTTCCTTTCATTAACTTTCCTGCAACAATCTTGAAATTCAGAGAACACCTTTGGGTACAGCATTAGTCATTATATTTAAGTATGATAATTAGCTTTCTTAATTTTATTAGCAGATTTTCCTCCTGGGATATTATTTACTCACTTGGCAAAGTAGTTTTGTTAACATTACTCGAAAGCTAAACACATTCAAAAGATTTATATACAACTTTAAAAGTGTATACAGGCGTTTCTGAAATGTAATTTTGGGATATTTCTGTCCTAGTAGAATACAAACTAGACAAGTCTATTTTTCATTTCCAAGTATATTTCTGTTTACCAATTCTCTTCCTCTGGGACATAGTAATGCGGCATCACTTAGGAAGCAGGGACTCATAGCAAGAGGCCAAGGGAAACACAAAAATATTTTTTCTGCTAAGATTCTTTTGTTTCTCATAGTGGAAACTAATTTTGAAGTTACAAGGGAAAATAATTTTATGAACATTTACTGATTTCCCATATTGTCTCTCAAGCTCTCTACATTTCAATGTTGGAGGGGCAAAAATCAAAAGGAACAGTGTTCCCTTTTCACACTTATATGAAAATCCTGCTTGGGTTTGGAGAGGTTCCTAAATTCATGTTTAAAGTTAACTTCTTTGTCAGAGTTAAAAAATATAAGAAAACATTGATTCTCTTTGACCTTCAGAACTAGGTTCATCATATCCAGCACCTAGTCAAAATAAAATTACTCATATTGAGGCTCTGAGCCCCACTGACTGGAAATAAACTAGTCATCTGAAATTCAAGAAATTAAACTTATAGGATCAATAGATAGACAATAGATGATAGATAGATAGATATATAGATAGATAGACAGACATAGAAGATCAGTTTTATTTGTTGTGTACATAAATTCCCTTCTGCTTCATTCTTAACAAGGAAAGAAACTTTTTACATTCTTTAGCATTTTCCTACCTATACAGAAAAACAACAAATTGCCACTAAGCAGTTCACCTGGCTACTCATTCATTTTCTTTTATAGAATGAAAGGTCACCTAACCTTAGGAGTGAAAACTAAAGGTAATAAGAATCTTTCTACGGTATTTACCTTCTATGATTTTATCTTTAGGTACCTGATCTTCTGGTTCTGTCAATTTTATCTCTCCACACTTACCTGCTTTGTAATGTAGGCATTCTTTTGATGGATGTATCATTGAAAGTTCAGCTCTGTCACTCGATGAAATTCAGTAAGCATAAATGGTCTTTTATTTACAAAAAAGAAATGAAATATTTTAGATATTTCATTGTAAAGTATCAAATGGGCACATAGATAATTATCATCAAAGGTTTGTCTCTGTCATAAAGAATCTTCTCATTGCTTATATAAATTTGCTGAAGGTAAGAGTCAAAAAAAAAAAAGGGGGAAGAAAGTTTCTGGAGACAAAGCAAAAACTTCATGGGGTGATTTGATTCTCTTAGTGAGGCCTCTGTAATGGTGCCTGTGAGCAGGACGTGTACTTTCTTTCTTTCATGGGAGTTTTATTTTTTACTACAATATCCATGATTTTAAAATACTTTCTGTAAACTAATTGTAGCATTTCAGAAAAATAACTTTTACATGTCCCTCCTGTCTACTACCACACAGTTGTCACAATGTTACTGAAATATTTGAAGTCACTACTATATTTGAGTTTCAAATTTAACTTCATAAATCTAGAAATAATATCTCCAAACCAGCCTCCAACTTGGCTCCTTTCCCAGTACTCTGCTTTATAGCTTTTGAATAAAAAGAAACATGGTTCTAAGTGCTAAGAAATGAAACACTGCTTAATATAATTGAATTGTAGACTTATAAATATAGAATTAACACAAATTTTCATGAGAAAAATAAGTATAATTTTATATTTTTATATATTTTTGTTGTGAAATAGACTTACATTGCCCTAACTTCATAGCTAATGCTTTTAATTAATTTATTTATTTATTCACTTTACATTCTGACTGTCCAGTCATCCCAATCTTTCCCCCTCTCAATTCACTTCTCCTTTCTTTCTGTTGAGAAAAGGGGAGGCCTTCCATGGATATTAATCAGCCCTGGCATATCAAGTTGCAATAATACTAGGTTTATCTTCTCCTATTCGGGCCAGACCGGGTAGGCCAGTAGGGGAAAAGGGTCCCAGAGGCAGGTAACAGAGTCAGAGACAACCCCTGCTTCAATTGTTAGGAGTCCCACAGGAAGACCAAGATACACATCTGCTACATATGAGCAGAGAGCCTAGGCCAGAACCATGCATGCTTTCTGGATGGCAGTACAGTCTCTATGAGCTGTTATAGGCTCAGGTTAGTAGATTCTATAGGACATCTTGTGGTGTTCTTGATCCACCTGACCACTAAAATTCTTCCTTCTCCTCTTCCACAGGACTCCCCATGCTCTGCATAATGTTTGGCTATGAGTCTCTGAATCTGTTTCCATCAACTGCTGTGTGAAACCTCTCTGATAACAGTCATGATAGGCTCTGCCTGCAAATATAGTAGAATACCTTGAACAGTGTCAGGCTGGCCTCTCTCTCATGGCATGAGGCTCAAGCTAATCAAATCATTGGTTGGCCATTCCCTCAATTTCTGCTCCATTTTTTCCCTGAGCATCTTATAGAAAGGAAAAATATAGATTGAAGGTTTTGTGTCTAGGATATTGCTCCACTCCCTCTACAGAAATTATTGCCTGGCTATAGGGGCTGGCCAGTTGAGGCTCCATATCCTCCATTGCTAGGAGACTTAGGAAGGGTCACTTTCATAGATTCCTAGGAGTTTCCATATCCCTAGGTTTCTATCTTGTCCCAGATATGTTCCCCATCCCCACATTTCTAGTTGTCTCTCACAGTACTGCCTCCACATGGTCCCTTCTCTTCCTCCATCCAGTCCCCCATTCAGTCCCCTTCCCATGTCCACACACACTGTCTGTTTTTCTTTTATAGTGAGATCTATAAGCCATCATTCTCCCACCCCTTGAGTCCTCCTTGATACTTAGCTTCTCTCAGTCAGTTAATTGTAGCATGGCTATCCTTTACTTTATAGCTAATATCCACTTATAAGTAAGTATGTACCATGCTTGTCTTTGTGGTTACCTCACGCAGGCTGACGTTTTTGAGTTACATCCATTTGACATCAAATTTCATGATACCATTGTTTATAATAGCTGAGGCCACATTTATTAATTGTTGATCTTAGAGTCTGAACTCTTGGCATACTGTTCAGGAAGTTGTCTCCTGTGTCAATGACTTCAAGACTATCCCCACTTTACTTATTTCAGATTCAGTCTGGTTTTATGTTGAGGTCTTTGATCCATTTGTACTTGAGTTTTGTGCAGAATGATTACTAGTCTATTTGTATTCTTCTACATGCCAGCGTCCAATTGGACAGGTACCATTTGTTAAAGATCCTGTCTTTTTTCCATTGTTTAATTTTGGCTTCTTTGTCAAAAAACAGGTGTCAATGGTTGTGTGTGTGGGTTTACTTCTGGGTTTTCAATTTTATTTCATTGGTCAGTTGGTCTGTTTTATATTAGTACCATGTGGTTTTTATTACAATAGCTCTCTATTAAAGCTTGATATCAGAGATGGTGATATCTTCAGAAGTAATTTTATTGTACAGAATTCATTTTGAAAACCTGTCTTTTATTTGTTTTGTTTGTTTGCTATTGGGTTTGTTGTTGTTGCTGTTTTCCATATGAAGCTGAGTATTATTCTATTAAGGTCCTTAACAAATTGTGTTGGGATGTTTTTAGGAATCACATTGAATCTGTAGACTATTTTTTTGATAAGATGGCCATTTTTATATTACAATAATTCTACAAATTCATGTGAATAGGAGATCTTTCTATCTTGTTATGTCGGCTTTAATTATTTTTTCTTCAGAGACTTAAAATTCTTGTCATACAGGTAATTAGGTTATTTGGTTTGAGTGACCCCAAGATCTTTTAAAATACTTGTGGCTACTGTGAAGGATGTTGTTTCCATGATTTCAATCTCACCCCATTGATCACTTGTGTAAAGGAGGGCTACTGATTTTTTAGAGTTAATTTTGTATCCAGACCTGTTGCTGAAAGTATTAGTCAGGTGTAGGAGTTCCCTGGTAGATCATTGGTGAGTCGGGCACTTACCTATAATATCATATCATCTTTGAATAATGGTATTTTTCAATTCTTTCTAATTTGTATCTTCTTGATCTGCTTCAGTTGTCAAATTTTCTAGGTAAAACTTCAAGTACTAGAGGGGGGAATCCAAAATGGCAGCGAGCAGTGTGGAACATGTTTAGAATCTCCAGTAAGCGATTCAGGGAATTTTATAGAATTCAGAACCAGGAACACCTAGGTGCCCACACCATTGCATCAGGAGTGCTCCATGGTTCAAAGAGACCAGGGTGTAGAGGACCTGCATGCCCCTGCACACAGGAGGAGCACAGATTTTCTTGGACGAGAGCGGCAGTGGCGGCACCTGAGGTTTGCAGCTCAGAGCCTTCTGGCAGAGGTGATTAGTGTGGTGGCCAGTGGGAGTTGCTGTAGGAAAGGGGACTCTGGGCAGGATTTGGGCCATGCCGCATGGTTTGGGCCCCATTATCCAAGCTCAACTTGGTGCACATCTCGTGCTCTGAGACACAAACTGGACTCTGCGCAGTTTCGGCCCAGATTCCCTAGCTGGACTTGGCAGGCAGGTTGGGCCCTGAGAATCTAGATGAACTCCGTGAGCTCAGTGTGTGGTTTGGTCCCAAGACCCTGGTTGGACTCCGTGCTAACTGGACTACGTTCGTAGATTAGGCTCCAAGACAGAATTGGGTCCAGAGACATGGACTGGACTCAGTGTGTGGGCAGTTTGGGCCCTGTGACACTAACCTGGATTCTGCAAGCAGTCTGGGTCATGAAATGCTACCAGGAACCACAGACCAGTGGAGCATCAAAGCTCCAAGACTGAGGAATTCTCAGGGACACAAGGAGTAGAGTGGCCATCAGACTACTTCCACTAGACCTGCTTCAGTTGCTGGAGAGCTCCAGTGCTACAAGGGGACCCATAAGGCTGTGGACACTTTGGCCTCATGCAACACACATTCAGAGACCCAGGACGACTTCAGGACCCACAGTACATGGGAGCTGGGGATCACTGGCTGTGAGAGTCCAAAAAAGGCTCCTGCCATCCATACCAATGAAGCATCAGAGCTTCCAGCCTAGAGAAATCATGAGAAAACAGGTGAATCTATCCTCAGACTCCCTCCACCTAACTCTGGAAGCTACCTAGCAAAAACAAAGATGGCAGAATGACTAAAAAACAGCGTAAAATCATACCAAAAAACCCCAAAACAATATGGCATCTCCAGATCCCAGCTATCCCAAAGAAAACAATCTAGAGAACTCAAACACAACAGAAATACAAGAAAATGACTTCAAATCCTTAGTAATGAGGATGATAATGGAGGAAACAAATAAAATTCATAATCAAATGCAGGAAAACACAGCCAAACAGGTGGAAGACACAGAGAGGCACTGAGAAAAATTCAGGAAATACAAACAACCAGATGAAGAAAATCAATAAAACGGTTCAAGCTCTGACGGCATATAAAAAGGCAATGGAAGAAACTCAGGAATATAAAAACAATCAGATGAAAGAAATTAATAAAACAGTTCAAGATCTGAAGATGAAAATGGATTCAATGATAAACACACAGACAGAAGAAAAACAGGAATGTGAGAGCTCAGAGAAGAAGATGAGCAACACAGGGGGAAGCTTTTCTAACAGAATCCAAGAGATGGAGGAATGAATCTCAAGACTAGAAGGTACAATCATACATCATGAAGCAACCATTAAAGAAAATTCGAAATCTGGAAAAATCTTGACACAAAACATTCAAAAAATCAAGGACACCATGAAAAGAAGAAATCTCAGGATAATAGGCATTAAGGAAATAGAAGATATAAGACTCCAAGGCCCAGAAATTATTCTCAACAAAATCCTAGAAGAAAATTTCCCCAATATAAAGAAAGAGATGCCTATGAACATCAAGAGGCCTACAAAACACCAAATAAAATAGACCAGAAAAGAAAAACTTCCGGTCACATACTAATCAAAACACAAAAAATATACAGAACAACAACTACAACAACAAAATAAATAAAAGCTGCAAGGGAAAAGGGCCAAATAATATTTAATGGCAAACCTATCAGAATTATACTCGACTTCTCAGCAGACACCATAAAAGCCAGAAGGGCATGGACAGAGATCCTGCAAACCATAAGATACCAGAGATGCCAGGCCAGACTACTTTACCCCGCAAAACTATTAATAACCATTGATGGAGAAAACAAAATATTCCATTACAAAAACAAATTCAAACAATATCTATCCACAAATCTAGCGTTAAAGAAGGTAGTAGAAGGAAAACCCCACCCCAAAGGGACAAGTTACAAACAAAAATACACAGGAAATAGATAACTACACCTTTGCAAAAACATAACCACACAAATGCTCTACTGGAAGCAACATCAAAATTAAGACTCTTAACAGTCACTGGTCATTAATATTTCTGAACATCAATGGTCTCAATTTTCCAATAAAAAGACATAGACTAACTGAGTGGATGCATAAACATGATCCAACATTTTTCTGCATTCAAGAAACTTATCTCACCCATAAAGATAGACGTTACTTCAGGGTAAAAGGTTGGAAAAATATTCCAAGCAAATGGTCACAAGAAGCAAGCAGGCATAGCCATTTTAATATCTAAAAAATAGACTTTCAACCAAAATTAATCAACATGGATAAGGAAAGACACTTCATATTCATCAAATGTAAAGTCATCCAAGATGACACCACAATTCTGGACATCTATGCTCCCAATACAAGAGCACTCATATTTGTGAAAAATTGGTTAATGAAGTTTAAACCACACACTGATCACCACACAATAAAAGTGGGAGACTTAAACTCCACTCTTACTGAATGATAGGTCATTGAAACAGAAACTAAGCTGAGAAATAACATCATTAACCAATGCCATAAATCAAATGGATCTACCAGATATCTATAGAACCTGTCACCCAAACAAAAAGGAATATACCTCCTTCTCTGCACCCCATGGAACCTTCTCCAAAATTAATCACATAGTAAGTCATAAAGCAAGTCTACAAGAGGATTGAAATAATACCTTGTATCCTTTTAGATCACCATGGTCTTAGGGTGCACTTCAACAAAAACAGAAATAACAAAAAGCCTACACATACATGGAAACTGAACAACTCTCTGCTTAATGACACCTGGATCATGGAAGAAATGAACAAAGAAATTAAGGACTTCCTGATATTCAATGAAAATAAAGGAACCACATACCCAATTTTGTGGGATACACTGAAAGCAGTGCTAAGAGGAAAAGTCATAGCACTAAGTGCCTTTAGAAGAAATTGGAAACATCAAACATAAGCAATTTAATGACACAGCTGGAAGCTCTAGGGGAAAAAAAAAGAAGTAGAAACACCCAAGAGGAGTAGATGTCTGGAAATAATCAAACTCAAGGCTGAAATTAATAAATTAGAAACAAAGAGAACAATAAAAAGAATTAATAAAACCAAGAGTTGGTTCTTTGAGAAAATTAACAAGATAGACAAACCGTAAGCTAAACTAACTAAAAGACAGAGAAACGCTCTCCAAATCAACAAAATCAGAAATGAAATGGGAGACACAAAAACAGACCCTGAAGAAATACAAAGAATCATAAGAACGTATTTTAAAGGCATTTATGCCACAAAATTGGAAAAATCTAAGGAAAATTGACAATTTTCTCGATTGATTCCATTTGCCAAAATTGAATGCAGATCAGATAAACAAATTAAATAGCCCTAATTTGCCTATAGAAACAGAATCAATCATTGATAGTCTCCCAACCAAAAAAAACCCAGGACCAGATGGCTTCAGCACAGAATTCTTCCAATCCTTCAAAGAGGAGCTAATACTGATACTCTTCAAGCTATTCCTAAAGATAGAAATGCATTGAACTTTACCAAATTCTTTCTATGACACCATAGTCACATTGATACCTAAACCTCACAAAGACTCAACAAAGAAAGAGAATTTCAGTCCAATTTCTCTTATGAACATCGAAGCAAAAATACTAAATAAAATACTTGCAAAACGAATACAAGAACACATCAAAGATATCATGACCAAGTAGGCTTCATTCCAGGCATGCACAGATGGTTTAATATTCAAAAATCAATCAATGTAATCCACCAGATAAACAAACTGAAAATAAAAAACCACATGATCATCTCTTTAGATTCAGAAAATCATTTAACAAAATACAACACTCATTCATGTTTAAAGTTCTGGAGATATCGGGAATACAAGGAACATACCTAAACATAATAAATGCTATATACAGCAAGCCAATTGCCAGCATTAAATTAAATGGAGAGATACTCAAGGAAATCCCTCTAAAATTGAGGACCAGACAAGGCTGCCCACTTTCTCCATATCTCTTCAATATAGTTCTTGAAGTTCTAGCCAGAGCAATAAGACATCAAAAGGAGATCACAGGGATACAAATGGGAAAGGAAGAAGTCAAATTATCCCTATTTGCAGATGATATGATAGTGTATATAAGTGACCACCCAAAATTCCACCAGAGATAAAAAGCTGATAAATACCTTCAGCAAATTGTCTGGATACAAATTAACTCAAAAAGTCAGTAACCTTCTTATATATAAATGATAAATAGGCAGAGGAAAAAATTAGGGCAACTACACCCTTCACAATAGCCACAGACAATATAAAATATCTAGGAGTAACTCTAACCAAGCTAGTGAAGGACTTATTTGAACAAAACTTTAAATCTCAGAAGAAAGAGATTTAAGATTACATCAGAAGATGAAGGGATCTACCTTTTTCATGGATCAGGAGAATTAACATAGTAAAAATGGCCATCTTACCAAAAGCAATTTGCAGAGTCAATGCAATCCCTATCAAAATACCTACAAAATATATTGAGGATATTGAAAGATCAATTCTTAACTTCATATGGAGAAACAAAAAGTCCAGAAAAACAAAAACAATCCTATACACTATAAGATCCTCTGGAAGAATCTCCATACCTGATGTCAAACTGTACTATAGAGCAACAGTAATTAAACAGCATGGTACTGGCACAACAATAGGCTGGCACAACAATCAGTGGAATCGATTTCAAGACCCAGACATGACTCCACACACATTTGGTCACTTGATTTTTGACAAAGAAGCCAAATCCATTCAATGGAAAAAGGATAGCATCTTCAACAAATGGTGCTGGTCTAAATGGATGTCTACATGTAGAAAAATGCAATTAGACCCCTATTTTACACCATAACACAAAACTTAAATCCAAGTGGATCAAAGACCTCAACATAAAACCAAAGACATTACATCAGTTAGAGGAAAAACTGGGGAAGAGCCTGGAACACATTGGCACAGGAGACAACTTCCTGAGCAAAACACCAACAGCCTAGGCCTTCAGGTCAACAATTAATAAAGGGGAACTCATGAGGCCGAGAAGCTTCTGTAAGGCAGGAGACACTCAACAGAACAAAGCAACAGCCCTACAGTCTGGGAAAAGATCTTCACCAACTCTACATCTGACAAAGGTCTAATATCCAAAATATACAAAGAACTCAAGAAAATAAAAACCACCAAACCACATAACCCAATTGAGAAATGGGGCTTGGAACTAAACTGAGAATTCTCAGCAGAGGAATATCAAATGGCTGAGAAACACTTAAAGAAATGCTCAGCCTCATTAGTCATCAGAGAAATGCAAATGAAAACCACATTGAGATTCCATCTTACACCCATCAGAATGGCTAAGATAAAAAACTGAAGGGACACTACATGCTGAAAAGGATGTGGAGAGAGAGGAACACTCCTTCATTGCTGTTGGGAATGCAAACTATTACAACCACTTTGGAAATCTGGAGTTACCTCAGAAAACTGGGAATAGGGCTTCCTCAAGACCCAACTGTTCCACTCCTTGGAACATACCAACAAAATGTTCTACCACACAACAGAAATATCTACTCAACCAAGTTCATAGCTGCTTTATTCATAATAGCCAGAACATAGAAATACCCTATGTGTCCTTCAGTAGAAGAAAGGAAAAAGAAACCGTGGTACATTTACACTATGGAATGCTACTCAGGTCTTAAAAACAAGGAATTCTCAAAATTTGTGGACAAATGGATTGAACTAGACATTATTATAATGAGTGAGTTAACCCAGAAGCAAAAAGATACAAATGGTATGTACTCACTTATATTGACACACTAGCCTAAGGGGTATGTACCATGAAAGAAGTTATTTACCAGAAAAGTAGGTCAGAAGGAGGACTTCCTATAGGGACTTTAAGTGAGAGAAGCATGCGAGAATGGGGAAATATGTGGATCCAGAGGGTCCTGGAAACCTACAAGAAGAACATTATGATGGGCAGATCTGAGTCCAGGGGTCCTGTTCAAACTATGGCACCAGCTAAGGAAAATATAGGTAGCAAATTTTGAACCCATATCCACACCAAGCTGATGGACTGGACATTCTCCACCATTGAGTAGAGAGTGAGGTCTGACTTTCATACAACCTCCGGTACCCCATTTCTGACCACGTTCCCTTGATGGGGAAAGATAACAGGTTACCAAGAAGAGACTTGATACCCTATGAGCATATACAGGGAGAGGAGGTCCCTCTCATTTACAGACATAGGTGAGGGGATTAGAGGGGAAGCAGCAGGGAGGGAGGAATGGGAGGATACAAGGGATGGGCTAACAATAAATGTAATATGAATAAATTAATAAAATATAAAAAGACAACAAAAGGAGATCAAGAGCATCCAAATGGGAAAGGAGAAAATCAAATTATCTTTATTTGCAGATGATATGATAGTGTACATAAATGACCCCCAAAATTCCACCAGAGAACTCCTACAGCTGATAAACACCTTCAGCAAATTGGCTGGATACAAAATTAACTCAAAAAAAGTCTGTAGCCTCCCTATACACAAATTACAAGCTTGCAGAGGAAGAAATTAGGAAAACCACACCCTTCACATTAGCCACAAGCAATATAAAATATTTAGGAGTTACTCTAACTAAGCAAGTGAAGGACTTGTTTGAAAAATCTTCAAAACTCTGAAGAAAGAGATTGAAGATGACATGAGAAGATGGAATGATCTTCCTTGCTCATGGATTGGGAGAATTAACATAGAAAAATGGCCATCCTACCAAAAGCAATCTACTGAGAAAAGATCTTCAACAACCCTACATCTTTCAAAGGTTTAATATCCAAAATATATAAAGAACTTAAGAAATTAAACACCTGACCATGTCCCCTGGAGTAGGAGACCTGGTGGCACTCAGAGGAAGGACAGCAGGTTACCAAGAAGAGACTTGATACCCTATGAGCATATACAGGGGGAGGTAATTGCCCTCAGGAACAGTCATAGGGGAGGGGAATAAGGGGAAAATGGGAAGGAGGGAAGAAGGGGAGTATACAAGGAATGGGATAACCATTGAGATGTAACAAGAATAAATTAATAAAAATAATAATAAAAAAAAGAAATTAAACACCACCAAACCAAAAACCCAATTGAGAAATGGTTCTCAGAACTAAAGAGAGAATTTTCAACAGAGGGATATCAAATTACTGAGAAACACTTAAGGAAATGCTCAACCTCCTTAGTCATCAGGGGAAGGCAAATCAAAACAACTCTGAGATTCCATCATACTCCCATCAGAATGGCTAAGATCAAAAATTCAAGTGACAATACATGCTGGAGAGGATGTGAAGAGAGAGGAACACTCCTTCATTGCTGGTGGGAATGCAAACTAGTACAGCCACTTGGAAATCTATCTGGCGCTATGTCAGAAAATTGAGAATAGGGCTTCCTCAAGACCCAGCTATTCCACTCCTTGGAATATACCAAGAAGATTCTCCAGCACACAGCAAGAACATTTGCTCAACCATGTTCATAGCAGCCTTATTCATAATAGCAGATCATGGAAACAGCCTAAGTGTCCCTCAGTAGAAGAATGGATAAAGAAACTGTGGTACATTTACACTATGGAATACTAATCAGCTATTAAAAACAAGGATTTATGATATTTTTAGACAAAGGGATTGAACTAGAAATGATCATAATGAGTGACTTAATCCAGAAGCAGAAAGAGTCAAATAGTATATACTCACTTATATCTGCACACTAGCCCACGGGGCATATCCCATGAAAGTCTTCACTTACCAGGAAAGTGGGACAGGGGGGAGGACATCCTATTGGGACTATAGATGAGAGAAGTATGAGAGAATAGCAAAGTAGAAGGATCCAGAGTGTTAGAAACCTACAAGAAGAACATTATGATAGGCAGATTTTGGCCCAGGAGTCCTGCTCAAACTGTGGCACCAGACAAGGCAGTAAACTTCAAACCCCTACTCATATCTAGCCAATAGACAGAACATTCTCCACAGTTGAGTGGAGAGTGAGGATTGACTTTCACATGAACTCTGATGGCCCATATTTGACCATGCCCCCTGCATGGGGAAACCTGGTGGCACTCAGAGGAAGGATAGCAGGCTATCAAGAAGAGACTTGATATCCTATGAACATATACAGGGGGAGGAGGTCCCCTCAGTCACAGTCATAGAGGAGGGGATTAAGGGGGAAATGGGAGGCAGGGAGGAATGGGAGGATACAAGGGATGGGATAAGCATTGAGATGTAATATGAATAAATTAATACAATATATAAAATAAAAAACTTCAAGTACTATATTAAAGAGATACCAAGAGAGTGGAAAGCCTTGGTTTTCTCCTGATTTTAGTAGAATTGCCTTTAAGTTTCTCTATTGATTGTTTTTTGTGTTTAGATATGTGCTTTGTGTATTTGGTTTCTTCAAGACTTTTAACATGAAAGAGTGCTGGAAATTGTGTAAGGATTTTTCAACAGTTAATGAGATGATCACATGGTTTTTATTTATCTTTCAGTTTGTATATATTGTGCAGTACAATGATAGATTTTTTTAATATGTTGAACATTACTTGCATACCTAGAATGAAGCCTGCTTGATCATAGTGGATGAAGTTTTTGATATGTTTGTGAATTCCTATTGTGATTATTTTATAGAGTATTCATCCATCAATGTTCATAAGGGAAATTGTTCTGAAGTTAAATTTTTTTTTCATTTTTAAAAAAAATTAAATTATCATAATTTATGCAGATTACATCCTGGTTGTTATCCTCTCGCTTATATTTCCTGTTCCCACTCTTCCTCCCTCTTCTGCTCTATTCCCCTCACCTGTACCTGTGACAGAAGTGGACCCCTTTCCCCACCATATGACATCAGCCTATCAGGTCTCATCCTTCCTCTGTGTGTTCACTAGGCTTCCACACCCAAGAGAAGTGATCAAATCGGGGGCACCAGAGTTCAAGTCTGAAGCAGTCCCTGCTTCCTCCATGAAACTGGAGAATGAGCTGTCCATTGGCTATATCTGAACAGGGCATCTAAGTTCATTGCATGCACTGTTCGCAGTTGGTCCTGCAGGCTGTGCAGGTCCCTCTGGGTCCAGATACACCAGACTTGATAGACTCCTAGTGGGGCTTCTGAACACTTGGCATCTTTCCATACCCCCAGTCTTCCATACCACCCTCAGTGCTCCATCCAGAGTTCATCAGCAAGTCCCAGCATTTGTCCTAGTCCCCTGCTGTGTATAGTCTCAGAGGATTTATATGTTGGGCTAATAGCCTCTTATAATTGAAAATATACCATGACTGTCTTCTTGGTTCTGAGTTACCTCACTTAGGATGATCATTTCTAGTTCCATCCATTGGCTTCAAGGTTTTCTTGTTTTGAATAGATGAATAGTACTGCATTTTGTAAATACCACAGCTTCTTCATCTATTCTTAGGATTAGAGACAACTAGGTTGTTTTCACATTCTGGCTTTTACAAATAAAGCTGCTATGAACATACTTGAGCAAATGTCCTTGTTGCGTGGTGGAATATTGTTTTAATTTTTCAATATTAACAGTATGACCAGTATGATCAATATGCCCAGCTAGCAATCAATTAAGACACTGACATGTGTTGTATTTTAAAATAGCTTCTGTTAACCTGGGGTAGGGCAGACATTAACCCTCTAAACTACCTCCCATAGTTGGGCAGGTATGTGATATTTGCCCCATTCCCATGCCATCTGTTTTTAATAACTTTTATCAAGCTACCTCCCATGCATAATCTCAAGTACTTGTTAATGTTCCTCATCTGGGCTGTATTCTCTATGCAGGCTGGCCAAGTGTTTACCTTTCATCTAACAAGTGGTGGCCTTCTTCTCCTCCTTGGTCTTTTTTCTTTCTCCTTGTGGCTGTCTTTTTCCTTCTTCCCAGAATTCCTCTCCCTCTCTGTCTCTCTGTCTCTGTCTCTGTCTCTGTCTCTGTCTCTGTCTCTCTGTCTCTGTCTCTCTGTCTCTCTGTCTCTCTCCTCTCTCTCTCTCTCTCTCTCTCTCTCTCTCTCTCTGTGTGTGTGTGTGTGTGTGTGTGTGTGTGTGTGTGTGTGTGTGTGTGTCTCTCTCTCTAAGCCCCACTTATCTCCCTTGCCCTACCCAGGTGGGATGGCATTTTAGTAATCAAAAGCTGGGTCACAGAGTCAACAAGTAGTAATTAACATCAAAATACATCAGACCATCCCCCAACAGTGGAATCTATTTTGGTTATATGCCCAGGAGTGGTATAGTTGGGTATTGAGATAACACTACTCCCAATTTTCTTAGAAAGAACCAGATTGATTACCAAAGAGGTTGTACAATTTGCACTCCTATTAAAAGTGGAGAAGGATTCCCCTTTCTTAACAACCTTTCCTGGATGTGTTGTCACTTCAACTTTTGATCTTAGCCATTCTAAAATGTGTAACATAGAATTTCAGAGTTCTTTTGATTGGCATTTCCATGATAACTCAGAATGTTGAACATTTCATTAAGTGTTTCTCAGCCATTCCATTTACCTCTGTTGATAATTCTCTGTTTATTTCTGTGTCACATTTTTTAATTGTATAATTTTGTTTAGTGGTGTTTATTTTCTTGAGTTCTTTACATATTTTGGATATTAGCCTTTTGTCAGATGTAGGGTTGGTAAAGATCTTTTCCTACATAGTAGGCTGTCATTTTAATTTATTGACAGTGTTCTTTAACTTGTAGCAGATTTTCAGTTTCATGAGGTCTCGCTTTTTAAATTGTTGATCTTAAAGTCTGAGCTATTGGTTTTATATTCAGGAAGTTGTTTCCTATGCCAATGTATTCAAGGCTCTTCCACATTTTTTCTTCTTACAGAGTTAGTGTATCTGGTTTTATTTTGAGGTATTTGATCCACTTTGACTGTATTTTTGTGTGGGGTGATAAATAGGAATCTATTTGCATTTTTCTAAAAGTAGAGATCCAGTTAGACCAGCACTATTTGTTGAAGATGATATCTTTTTCCATTACTAGTATACCACACAGTCCTACAGGACAAGCAATTGTAGAAAGAGCTAATTGTGCCTTAAGATGGAGATGCTTCTTAAACAAAAAGCATGGGTAAAATCATCCAGGGACAGATTAAATAAAGCTTTGATGAGTCCAAATTTTTTTCATTTTAATTAAAGATTTTATTTAATATTTGGCATATACATTTATATTATTACACATAAGTTAAAAATTACATACAACATAAATTTTCTTAATGTTGTTGAAAAAGGAACAACAGAAGCTAAGAGATGTTGTGGATATAAGCATGTTTTTGTTGTGATACTAAGTGTGGGAAGGGGAACAGACTTAACAGAGAACAGGTGATGTCTATCCACTTAGAAGTCTAACTACTTCATGAGGCAGCTTGCATATTGCCAGCTGAAAAACATCCTAGTATAGACTCTGAGAGGATCTATATCTATATCTATATCTATATCTATATCTATATCTATATCTATATCTATATCTATATCTATATCTATATCATCTATCTCTATCTATATGTATATATATATTTATATCCCCAAAACAGAGGCTTTTTAGGTATGTTTATTGCTTCACTTTGAGACTGCTCCAGCAAAGACTTCAGGGCTCTGGGTTCCAAGTGCTGTTCCAGGTTCCAGCAGCAACTTTGGTAGAATTTCTGGTTGGCTGAAATCCTGCTGACTATACAAGGGGAATCACTCCCAGGAACTCAACTCAACAAAGTTGAGTTCTGTTCCCACCATCCTCCTTTCTCTCCTATCTAGGATAGGAGAGTTGGAAGGGAGGTATAAGCATTTAAATAACCCAAAATAGCTTCCAAAATGAACCAATTGATTGACACAGTTTACTACCTGAACAGTCACCCCGTACTCTATAACATTGGAGGCTCATCTTCAGGATTCTGGCCGAATATCTCTGCCAGACTTGTTTGCAAAGCAGGAACTATTGATAACTTACTTACCCTGTCTTGGCAGAGAGCAGCTGTCGACTCTGCCTGCATCTAAACTTCCAATTCTCAGTTAAAATTCTGTTTGTGGCAGGAGCAAGGACATTTTGCCTACTGGCTAGTTTATCACATTTGAAGAATGTGTAATAGAATAAATGTATATTATAAAAAGAAAACAAAAGAAAAGAATGCCTAATAAAGTAGTATTGGAAAAGTTGGAGCTTACAGAGAGACATTAGATTACAGAATAATGTGAGGAACTAGGACGACCAATAAACTATAAAGATATGTTGACAATGGAATGAAAGTCTGCAATGGTTTTGATATGAAGACATGGTTATGCTTATGTATCTACAGGAAATGAAAATACATGGTTTTCAACAAAATTATTAATATTAGATCTGACCAGGAAAGACCTCCTCCTATCTGAAACATGAATGTCTTTGTATAGCAAAGGAATCTTATGGGCAACCTGGTCTTAATGACAAGCCAGTCAATCATACAGCATGGATATTACTGCTCAAACAGACATATAAAGTTTGTACCTTACACCTGGCTCAAAAGTAGGGCATAAATTCATCTGTAGATTACTTGTACACCTTGAATATCACACAGACACACACACACACACACACACACGTACCTATACTAATACCTGCACATGCAGGAAAGTGGCTAGACTTTGGAGACTGCACACAGTCCTACAGGGACACAGGGACTTTTCTATGGGTTAGCTGGGTAGCCCCAGGCTGGACCCACACATGCTCAACACAGCGTGGATCCTTTTCAGCTTAGAATCACCAGCAATGGTGTTTTGTAGTTCTCAGTTCAGCCATTAGGTAGCTGTGCAGTCACTGATGTACTGCTTGTCAGGCATGGTATGTATTTAGCATCATCATCTTGGGCTTTTCAAAAATTCGATTTGTTTGTTGAGTCACTGTTTAGTTAAAAAACAGGGTAATTGTGGTCTGAAAAATTATTTGTCAATGTTCTTATGCTTTTATTTTATGTAATAATTAGAGCAGTATTGAATATCTGGTAAAATTCTGCATTAAAACTATCTGGTCATGGACTTTTTTGTTAGCAGAATTTTAATGATTACTTCTATTTCCTTAGGAGTTTATAGATCTATTTATATTGCTTATCAGATCTTGATTTAACTTTAGTAATTCCTATGAAGATAACTGTTGATTTCTTTTAAGTTTTTCAATTTTGCTGAATGCAGGCTTTTGAAGTAAGACCTAACCTAAATATTCTTTGGATATCCTCAATGTCTCCTGTTAAATCTCCTTTTAAATTTATGATTTTGTTAATTTTGATATAATTTCTCTTTGTTGTAATCAGTTTGGTTAAGAGTTTGTCTCCCCTTTCGAAATTTTCAAAGAAAAAACTCTTGGTTTCCTTTATTCTTTGTATTGTTAAGTTTATTTCCTCTTGGATGTATCTGCTTTTGTTTGTTTGTTTGGTTTGGTTTGGTTTTAGTTTTTTGTTTGTTTGTTTTGTTTCAATTTTTTTCAAGTCAGGATTTCATTGTGTATCCTTGGCTAGCCTGGACTCACTTTGTAGGCCAGGCTGGTCTCAGACTCACCCCTGTGTTATGACAAGGCAGTCCCACCAGGGGCAATTGATCAAAAAGCTGGCAACAGAGCGCATGTCAGAAGCAGCCCCTTATCTGCTTAGTAAGGGACACTCATGAAGCCTGATCTTACCATAGGAAACATCTGTTTAGGAGCCTAGATACAGTTCATTTGTGGTCCATGGTTGGTGCTTTAGTCTCAACAAGCCCCCTAGGGTCCTGATTAGTTGGATCTGTTGGTATTTTTTGGAGCTCCTGTCACCTCCAAGTCCTTTTCTCTTTTCCCTCACTTTTTCACAAGACTCCCTACTCATTGCCAAATGTTTGGCTATGAGGCTCAGCATCTCTTTTTATTTGATGTTGAGTAAATCCTCTCAGAGGACAACTCTCCTAGGCTCTTGTCTGAAAGTATAACAGAGTGTCATTAATAGTGTCAGAGGTTGGCTCTTTTCCATGTAAAAGGTCTTGGATTGGACCAGACATCAATCCGACATTCCCTCAATCTCTGATCCATCTGTTCTATCTTATTTCCTAACACCTTGTAGTCAGGGTAATCTTTAGTCAAATTTTTGTGGATGGTTTGGTGCTCCCATCCCATGTCCGGATCGAAGGTGTCCTTTTCAGGCTCCAAGGCTCTTACTACCAAAAGTTTCTGCTAGAGTCACCTTCATATCCTCCCAGAAGTCTACCCTGAATAAAGTCTCCATCTTGCCACAGAGATGTCCATGCCCACAGTTTCTCTTCTCTCTGCAAGTCTTCTGTCCTTCTGCCTCTGCTCTTCCAAGGTCTGATATCTACCCTTATTTCTGTTTGTGTTTCTCTCCTACCTTGTTCCCTCTCTCCAACCACTACTGTTATGTATTCTATTTCCTTTCCTAAATGAGATTTAAGCATCGTCCTTTGGGTCCTCCTTACTTTCTGTCATCTTTGGGTCTGTGTATTGTCATTTGTTTATCCTGTACTATATGACTAAATTCTGCTTATAAGTGAGTACATAGAATGGATGTCCTTTTGGGTCTGGGCTACCTCACTCAGGATGATCTTTTCGAGTTCCATCTATTTGCCTAAAATTTTCATAATTTCTTTGTTTTTAATATCTCAGTAGGCTTCTATTGTGTAAATGTACCATAGTTTCTTTATCCATTCTTTGGTTGAGGGGCATCTAGGTTGTTTCCAGATTCAGGCAACTATTTATAAAACTGTAATGAATATAGTTGAACAAGTGTACTTGTTGAATCGTGGAGCATCTTTCAGATATATATCTAGGAGAGGTATATCTGGGACTTGAAGTAGAGCTATTCACAACTTTCTGAGAAATTGCCAGATTGATTTCTCAAAGAACCAGATCTTGGTTTCATTGATTCTTTGTATTGTTGGTTTTTTTGTTTGTTTGTTTGTTTCCAAGTTACTGATTTCAGTTGTACGTTTGTCTATTTCTTGCCATTCCTCTTTGATAAGTTTTCTTCTTTTTTTCTAGAACTTTTAGATGTGCTGTTAAGTTGCTAGTATGGGATCTCTCAAATTTCCTTATAATGACATTTTGTCTTACGAATTTTTACTGTAGCACTACTTTCATCATGTACCACAAGTTTGGGAATGTTGAGCTTTCATCTCCATTGAATTTTAGGAAGTCTTTAATTTCTTCTTTAATTTATCAATATTCCAATGATCATTGAGTAGTTTCCATGAGTTAATAGGATTTCTGTTGTTTCTGTTGTTGTTGTGTTCCAGCTTCAATCCATGGTGGTTTGATGATAAGATTCAATGGGTTATTCCAATCTTCTTTTATCTGTTGAGGCTTTCTTTGTCACCAAGTTTGGAGAAGGTTCCAGGTGTTGTTAAGAAAAAGATATACTCTTTTGTGGTTGGGTGAAATGTTCTGTAGATACTTGTTAGGCCCATTTTATTCATAACATCAGTTAAATTCATTATTTCTCTGTTTGGTTTCTGTCTCCATCATCTGTCCATTGGTGAGAGTGGGGTGTTAAAGTTTCCCACTATTAATGTGTGGCATCCAATAGGTTGTTTAAGCTTTAGTAATGTTTCTTTTACAAATGTGGGACCCTTCCTTTTGGTGCATAGATGTACAGAATTGATATATTATCTTGGTGGATTTTTCCTTTGATGAGTGTGTAGTTACCTTCCCTATCTCTTTTGATTACTTTTACTTGAAAGCCTATCTTATCACATATTAGAATACCTACTCCTTCTTGTTTCTTGTGTCCATTTGCTTTGAAAACCTTTTTCTAGCCCTTTACTCTGTGCAGTGTCTATCTTTGTTGCTAACATGTGTTTCTTTTATGCAGAAAAATGATGATCCTGGGTCTTGTTGTTTTGTTTTGTTTTTTAATCTACTCTGCCAGACCATGTCTTTTTATTGAGGAATTGAATCCACTGTGGTTGAGAAATATTAATTACCAATGATTGTTGATTCCTGTAATTTTAATATTGGTGGTGGTAGTGTGAGTGTGTGTGTTCTCTGCTTTTGTTTTTACTGATGTGAAATTATTCATTTCCTATGTTTTCTTTTGCAATGTTACCCTTTCTGTGTTGAAATTTTCCTTTTAGTATCTTCTGTATTGCTGGGATGGTGAAAAGATATTGTTTAAATTTGATTTTTCATGGAATATTTCATTTATTCTGTATTTGGTGATTAAAATTTTACTGGGTATAATAGTCTAGACTGGCAGCTGTAGTGTCCCAGGCCTTTATGGCTCTTAAAGCCAATGTTGAGGAGTCTTGTGTAATTCGAATAAGTCTGTTTTTATATGATACTTGACTCTTATCCATTGCAACATTTAATATTTTCAATTTGTTCTATAAATTTAGTAGTTTAATTATGTAGTTCCTTGTATATATGTATAATAATATAAATGTATATGTAAACATATTTAATAAAAAATGTTTTTAAAAAGCAGTTATAACATCACTAAGGAATTTAAAGCCAGAGTCAGTCATCACTTATATAGTTCATCATTAAAGAAAACTACATTATATGACATGGTTTAGATATTTACATTCATGTCTCAAAAATAAAGCAGCTAAAATTGGAAAAAATACTATATGGCGGGAAAATTTTCTTTTTGGGTCTAATCTGTTTGGTGTTCTGTAGGCCTCTTGAGCATTTACAGGCATCTCTTTCTTCTATGACATTTTTGAAAAATATTTTCTGGGCCTCGGACCTGGGAATCTTCTTCTCTTTGTGAGTCGAAGATTTGTTTTTTTTTTTATGGTGTCCCAAATTTCCTGGGTGATTCATGATAGGTTATTTTTAAATTTTGCATTTTCTTTGGCTGATGTATTGTTTTTTTTTTTTCTATCCTGTCTTCAATGTGAGATTCTCTTTTCCATCTCCTGTAATTGGTTGGTTAATCAGTGATGCCTGTTTTTCCTGTCTACTTTCCTAGGTTTTCCATCTCCAGGATTGCCTCACCTTGTCTTTTCTTTTCTTTTCTTTTCTTTTCTTTTTTCTCCTATTTCTTTTTTCAGGTCTTGAACAATTTTATTTCTTTCTCCTGTTTGCTTTTATTTTCCTGTATTTCTTTAAGGTATTTATTCACTTCCGTTAACTATTTGTATTTTCCTGTGTTTCTTTAAGGGATTTACTCATTTCCTGTTTAAAGGCATTTGTCATCTTCATAAGATTAGATTCAAAGTCACTTTCTTGTGCATTGGGTGTGTTAGGATATCCAGGGCTTACTATAGTAGGATAGCTGGGTTCTGGCCATATTGCCCAGGGTTTTGTTGACTATATTTTTATGATATCTTCTAGCCATCTGGATGGTTTTGGTATTGGCAATATTAGAGGTCCCTGCTAGTCCCTGACGACTGTTGCCTTTTTACTTGCTGATGGCTGCTGCCTCTAAAACTGCATGCAGGGCTGGGACCTGGTGTTTAGAGGTCAGAACAGATTTCATCACTGCTAGTAGTCCCTGACAGCTTTCACCTCTGTGATTGCAGGCCGAACTTG
This sequence comes from Acomys minous, assembly GCF_964271855.1. Lineage (NCBI taxonomy): Eukaryota > Metazoa > Chordata > Mammalia > Rodentia > Muridae > Acomys > Acomys minous. The sequence continues at coordinate 69,278,667 of NC_140494.1, forward strand.
GGACTGAGAACTAGCACTCACAAAAGTTTGGGCAGACCTCACTTTTGCTGATAGTCTCCAATGGCTACTGCCTCTTGAACCACCGGCAGAATTGATGCCCTGTAACTGGAGTGTGGAGGTCACAGAACAGACCTCCCCACTACTGGCAGACTCTAATGGCTGCTGTCTCTTGGATCATAGGCAAAACTGTCAGCCACATGCTGGCATATGGAGGGCATGGAACAGACCTCCTCACTACTGGCAGTCCCCAAAGGCAGCCATCTCTAGATCTCTGATGGTAGTTTCCAATGACTGCTGTTATTGAACAATGATTATCAATTTTTAAAATTTTTATAGTGTTGATTCATTTATGTGATGTGTTTTATTTTTGCAGTTAACTTTGGGTTAAAGTTTTCCTTATTGTATCTTCTGCAAGGATGCATAGATATTGTTGAAATTTGGTTTTGTCAAGGAATATCTTGTTTTCTCCACTTTTGGTAATTAGAAATTTTTTCTGATATAGTAGTCTAGGCTGACATTTGTAGTCTTTTAGGGTCTGTAAGTTATTTTCAGAGGCCCTTCTGAATTTTAGAGTCTCTGTTAAGAAGTAATGTATAATTCCAATATGTATGCCTTTATATGCTACTTGACATATTTCCCCTGCAGTTTCTAATATTCTCTCCTTTTTTTTTCTGTATATTTTGTTTTGATTAGTAGGAGGTAAGAATGGGATTTTCTGTCTTGTCTAATCTATTTGGTGGTTTGTAAGTTTCCTGTACATTTATAGTTATCTCTTTCTTCTGGTTAGGGATATTTTCTTCTATTATTTTGTTGAAAATATGTTCTAAGAATTTGTATTGGGAATCTTCTTTTTTTTTATTCTTATGACTCTTGGCTTTGATCTTTTTATAATGTCTCAGATTTTCTAGATGTTTTGTGTATGGAACTTTTATTTTAACATTCTTTGACAGATATATCAATATTTTTTATTGTATCTTCTATGTCTGAGATCATCTCTTCCATCACTTCTATTCTGTTGGTGATGCTTCCATCTCTAGTTCCTGTTTTCTTACCTAGATTTTCTATCTCTATGATTTTCTTGGTTCATGTTTTATGTATTGCTTCTATTTCCCTTTTCAAGTCTTGAACAGTTTTATTCCTTTCCTTCCCCTTTTTGTGTTTTCCTGTATTTCTTTAAGGAATTTATTAATTTCCTCTTTAATGGTTTATGCCATCTTAATTTGATTACTTGATCTTGGTTGGGAGGCCCTGCAGTACAAAGAAGAAGGGGAATCAGACAATCCAGATGAGACATGATATGGTAGGGGAGGAGGTCTCCTCTGTTAAAGGTCTAGAGGAGGGAAATAGGGTGAAAAAGGGAGTGAGGGAAATACAAAGGAGGGGACAACAATTTAAATGTAATCTGAATATATTATAATAAAAATGAAAATGAAAAAACAAAACAAACTAAATTATTCTTTGGTTATCCATGGCTTATGGTAGTAGGATAGCTGAGCTCTGGTAGTGACATATTGCTCTTGTCTTGTTAATTGTTTTCTTATTCTAGCTTCTAGTCTTCTGGGTTTTGTGGCTCTTATGGGCTTAGGTGCTGATTTCTGAGTTTACTTTTGTTAGATGGGTATTTTTCCCCTTTGGTTTCAATTTCCTCAATGGTCCTCTGACCTGAGTGGCCTGGGGTGATGGTGACCACTAAGTCTTCAGGGCTAGCATGGTGTTTCCCCTGGAGTTTTGTGACCTATGTGATCTCTGAAGTTTGGGTTACCAATTTTGCTACTGGGGTTCATGGATCTGGTTTGGAGTCTGGGAAAGTAGAGGTCTTCCTACAAAGTTATGGGCCATGATATGGAGCCCAGGTGATCAGGTATAGTTTATGGCTGTTGGTTGTACTGTAAAGTGAATGTGTGGTCACAAAGTATAAGACAAGTCTGATCTAGGGCTTCTTGTGCCTGCATGGCCTTTAGGAAAGCAAGCATTGTTGTCAGGATGATTTTTCCTAGTTCCATCCTTTTACCTAAAAATTTCATGACTTCATTTTATAAATGTCTGAGTAATATTCTATTTTGTATATGTATAACATTTTTTATTCATTCATCTGTTTAAGTAGAAGGGACCCAACCCCAGGGATTCCAAGAACCCCAAAACCCCAATGACCCTAATTACTTGACTAGACCAACTCCATGACAGGCTTCAGGTTTTCACTCTGTCTAAGTAGGCCAAGTTTCTAACAGTTCCTGGGAAAAAACACAAGTTTTGGACAGCTCTTGGGCAGCCAATCAGCTTATACAACACACTGACTAGATACCATGTTTTTATTACTTCATAGCCTCTTTAAAGAACACAGCTCACCCCATTCAATCAAATTAAAGGCCAATTCCTGAGTAAGAGCCAAAATTTCAGTGACTCAAAAGTCCCAAATAACCAAACAGCCATTCCTGAATCCTCTCATACACTCTGATTTGATCCTGTTGTCACAGTTCCCTCCAAATGTCTATAAATTGAGCCTGTGTTGCTAATTTTGGGGCTGCCCTCCAGAAGAGAGAGGTGACCCTAGCATGCTAAACTTAAAACACTCTTTTTTTTTTTTGCATACTGCCTTGGTGTCTTTCTTCAGCAGATAACTGTACCCCTAACAAAGTATATGGAGATTGTTTCCAAATTCTTGCTATTATGAGTAGAAAAGCAGTGAACATGGTTGCATAAGTGTCTCTGTGGTAGAATAAAACAACCTTTGTGTATATGCTCAATATTGAAGTAGATCTAGTCTCATCTTCCAAAGGAACAGCCACTCTGATTTCCACAGTAGCTGTACAAATTTGCATTCCCAACAATAAGTTTCCCCTCTACTCTATATCCTCACCAGTATGGAATGTGTTTTGCTTTGTTTATCTTAGCCATTTTGATGGGCGTAAAATGAACTCTTGAAAATTTGCTTTGCATTTCCTTGATGACTAAGGATGTTGAATCTCTCTCTCTCTCTCTCTCTCTCTCTCTCTCTCTCTCTCTCTCTCTCTCTCTCTGTGTGTGTGTGTGTGTGTGTCCCACTCTCTCATTCTTTCCTTTTCTGCCTTCTTTTGAATCAGTGTTTCTTTCTGTAGCCCTAGGTGCACAGGAAATTTCTTTGTAGAACAGGGTGGCCTAGACCTCAGAGACAAGGTTGCCTCTGCATTCTAAGTACAGGGATTAAGTGTGTTGCACTACACTCTGCTAAAATTTTCATTGTTTATTAGCTTCTTGAGATGCCCCTTTTGAGAATTCTTCATTTAAATCTGTATCCTTTGGATAAGACTTGACAGAATTAATTCCTCTGAGCATGCTGGACATTGACATCCTGCATCCTTTATGTTCCAGCACCAAGTGCTTCAGTTGCTGTTCCTCATCAGAATAAGGCAGTTCCCAGAACAGCTCTGAAGAAAGTTTCCAGTCCCAATTGGTCCATCATTTCAGACTGTCCTACACAGGACTCTAATTAAACTTGGAATTTCTCAACACTTAGAAACTGGACCACAAATGCCATTCCTAGTTTGTTTAATTATTTCTCCAATTTTATTTGGGCCCCTACAAAAATATTATTCATTTTAAATAATCCTGAGTAAACCTTAAGAAAATGACACCCCATTTCCCTCAAGGGTAGGTTTTTGGTTGCTTTCTTGGGCCATAGATGTTTATTTTCATTGGGAGTAGGTTATAAGTTATTATTGGTCTTATTTAGAAAGAAAACAAGGAAGGGCTCAGAGATCTCTCTCTTTTACTTTATCTTTCATTATTAGGCTTGGAGATAGAAGTTGAAAAGAAAGAAGAGAGAATACAGAAATATATAGGGATGATTGGACAAAAAGTTGACTAGTGAATCCACTCCACTCATACACTTAATTCCTTAATTATTACTCACAAGGTTATTTTTAATTTACTGGCATAGAATTTTGTATAAGATGCAAAACAATTTTAATTTTAGATACATTGGTATTGAATTCAGGTTTAAGAGTATTTTTCACACATATCATATATACTTCTTTTCTAATGTGTGGTATTCTATCCATACAATTCAATTATTTTTAAAGACTTATTTATTTATTAAATATGAGTGTTTTATCTGCAGAAGAGGCATCAGATCATGTTATAGATGGTTATGAGCCACCATGTGGTTGCTGAGAATTGAACTCCAGACCTCTGGAAGAGCAGATGGCACTCTCAACCACTGAGCCATCTCTCCAGCCCCCAGCTCAATTATAATTCAAAGTTCATTTCCAATACTTTGAAAGTGTTCTTCTAGGCTGTTTAGGCTAATTTATGTTACACAAGTAAATTGTTAGTTGATAAAAATCATGTTCATATCAGTACTAGTCTATTTTTATCACAAGATTAACCATTTAAGGGGGAACAGATAGATATGATTCTATAGAAAGATAGGGTAAAATAGTTAGATAAGGTTTTCAAACGCCTCAGAGACATACAGAATATGACATTTAAAGATGTTTTTATTATTTTAAAGAATCATTGCCAATGAGACAGGTTAATCCTTGGCAATACCCAGCCAAGATCAGAGAAGAGCATAATCATCAAAGAACCTGTTTATTAATATAGTTTCAAATGTGACAAACAAGCCACTGGGTAAAATGTTCCCATTTCTACCACAGACAGAATTCTGCCTTAAAATGGTCAAGCTTGGATGCAGGCAAAGTTGGTGGTCAAACTCTGCCAAGCTAGGGTAAGCAAGTCCTTAATAGTTCTTGCCTCACAAACACATCTGTCACTTACATTGGTCCAGAAGGCTGAAGATGATGCTCCAACATTATAAAGAGTTTTGGATGACTGTTCAGGTAGAAAACTGTTTCTGTCATCTTCTCATTTAAGAAGTTGCTAACATGCACTTTCTATCTACTCAGGTAATTGATTTTATTCCTTTTCAAGTCTCTGATGAGTTGAAAACCAGATAGTTTAGTTTTATAACTAAGCTAGTTGTTTTGGGGTTAAGATGTCTTTAGAGCTAAATAGATGTTTTAAGTTGATAAAGATGAGATATGATAGACATTGATTTCCATTCACAATTTTAGACTCATCAAGATAGGAAAAGTTGCCAAATACAAATAGCCAAAACTCTATGACTATAACATTTATATAATTCCTGTTTATTTCATATTATTCTTGCTGTAGGTAGTTTATTGTATATATGTGTAATAATTTAAATGTATATGTAAAAAATAAATTCATTAAAAATAACAAGAATGCCTAAAAACTGAAAAGAATAATGGGGACCTTAACAGAGCTAGCAGGTAAGTTCACTTCACAAGTTGGTTCAGGTTTCACATGAGCCATCTTGAAGAAAAAGTTTTCAATTCAGACTTAAAACACCACCCATTCTTGGTTTAATCATAACTTTCATGAACTCAAATTTCCTACTCTCATAGACCCGTTTTACAAAAATATTCCAAAGGGTAAGAAAGTACTACATTGGGGATTATTTATAGTTATAATTTGAGTTCAAATTGGCTATTCTGTTTAATATGCATGTGGATGAGTTTTACATCTTAATTGTATTTGCTTATAACTGAAACTATTGGTTTTCTTTAGAGGTGTGACACCACATATGTGTGTGCATGTATATGCATACATATGATATATATATATATGTATATGTATATACATATATAAATGACTAAATACCCGACAAGAAACAATATGATAATAAGCAATGATATGTCATTACTACTACTGATTTTAAAATAATGCTGACTTTATTATATAATAATCCACTTTGATATGATGAATTAACATCCAGTAGGCATACATTATGTTTAATTTTCCTACATATGCACATGATAAGAGATTTTACTTTGGTGGATGTATTTTGACCTGCCTGCATCAGGCCTAGTGTGATTTGAGATTATTATGAATTAAAATAAACATTATTTGAACATAAGCAATATAGAAAATTGATGTAAAAATACTGACAGCTATGTTAGAATTTGCAAATTAATCAATTTTCTTGCAACGGTGGTAAAATACCTAGAAAAAGCAATTGAAGAGAACAAGGCTTTATTCTGGGTCACAGTATTCTGGTTCTGGTTCCTTTTGGTTTGGCCTACAGGTTATGATTCCCACAGACATGGTTGCCAAGCACTGACTAGGGATATCTTGAAGATCAAAATGTTCTTTTATTCACTGAACCATTTGCATGTGTAGAAACATACATACACGAGTATGTATATGTGTTTGTGTACAAAAATAAAAAAGCAAAATTACATACACACAAAAATGTATAACCTATTTTAAAACTACATGTTTTATATTTTAATTAATTTATTTATCTGTTAACCTTATAGCCTGATTACAGCCTCCCTCTACCCTCAGTCCCAACTTTGCACCTCTACTACATCCTTCTTCCTTCATGTCCAGAGAAAGGGATCCCTCCACAAGTACTACATACACTGACAACCAGGTTTGTCCTCTGACATGGAGGTCATACAAGGCAGCTCAGCTATGAGAAAAGTACCCAAAGGCAGGGACAACCCTTACTCCCATTGCTACAGGACCCACGTGTAGAACAAGCTGTTACATCTGTGACATGTGTGTAGGATGCTTAGGTCCAGGCCATGCTTGTTCTTTGGTTGGGGGTGCATTGTGAACACCATGACCCCATGTTAGTTGACTGTATAGATCTTTTTGTGGTGTCCTTGGCCACTCCAGTTCCCTGGGGTCTTCCCCACACTCTTCCACAAAACTCCCTGAACTCCATCTATGGTTTGGCTGTGGGTCTCTGCATCTTTTTAAATCAGCTGCCAGATTCAGCCTCTCAGTAGGCAGTTATGCTAGGTTCCTGTTTGCAAGCAGAGCAGAGCATCATTAATAGTGTTAGGTAGTCTCTTTCCCATGGAGTGGGTCTTAATTTGAGCCAGTGATTGGTTGGCCTTTTCTTCAATCTCTGCTGCCTTATGAAGTCCAACCAGGAGACAAGTTGTAAATTGATCCCTATTTGGAGGTACCCTGAGTTATTGTAATTCCACCCAGGGTTCTAGCTTGGGACTGTGTCAGTCCTGATGGTGTGGGAAGATTCAGTTCATCTGCATGTATGTTTGTGTGAGGTGTCAGATCCTTTGGAATTCAAACTATGAACAGTTGTGAGCTGCCATGTGTGTGCTGGGAACTTAACTCAGGTCCTCTGGAAGAGCAACCAGTCCTATTAACCATTGAGCCATCTCTTCATCCTCTTCATCAAATTTCTGTGGCTATCAGTGACCTTCATTCTTTTTCAATTACTTCCTTTAGTCTTTGAACTTATTCATAATTTTGAAAATAGGACATTTCTTGTTCAACATACTATCTCTTCATAAGTAATATATTTTATTGTTCATTTTCACTAGAGATTACTCTCATCTGTTTTGTTGTTTTTGTTAAAAGTTTGACATTCTAGATAATCTTATGTAGAAACTATAAATCTGATCCCCAATGCATTTAATTTTTATTTGTTAACTGAAAAGAAAGCTAAATACCCAGTAGACTTTTGAGAGTAGTGATATGTTAATGAAGAAACTAGATAGAACGGACAGAATTACTACAAGTACCATGAAGAATTACAAAGCTCTTTGGATGGAGAAACTGAGGAGGAAGGCACAGGTTTTAGTCATGGGATTATATTGGTGAACAGCAAAGCTATGCTCTACTAGGAATAGACTTGACAACCATTTAGTAAAATTTTGTTCTTAGGGTTGTGTTTTTTTGTTTGTTTGTTTGTTTTCGCTGTAAGTAGTTTTACTAGAACAGATAAACCTCATCATTCCTATTTCCGTTTTTGAAGGTAACAGTGATTTCTAGCAGGTTTTCAGGATGGAAGAAATCAGCTAAGAACAAGATTTCAAAAACATCTGTTTGAGAATGATGAAAGGAATTGCAGATAGTCACACAGAAGGCAGGCAGCAAAGTAAGCCTAGTTAAAAAGTTTTCCACAGTTGAGTAGAAAGAAGGAAACATAAATCAGCATTCAACTGTAATTTCATAAGTCAGATGAACTGCTAAACATGAAATCTAAATGTCCATGTAGCTGGGAGAACATATATTTGTGGAATCTGTTCTTAAAAGCCCTTTACACCTTTATGAGGTGTCTCCTGTCACAGAGTTCTGTTTCTTGTAATTATTATAATTTCTAATTTCATCCCCTTTCCCATTGTCTATTTATCCTTTAGATGGCAATATGATAGAGAGCACTGATAGTGCTTGACACATATTAGAGTAATTTTGGTTAATGATAAGTAAATAGTTCTATGCATGATACCTGAATGTTAAAAACTATCTTATTTCTTCTTCAGTGTGCCTTATTAGGTTTGGGGATGTATTTCAATTGTAGAACATGTGAAAAGCCTACATAAGACTAGAATTGCCTACTTCAATTGTAGAACACTAGAAAGCCTACATAAGACAGAACTACAAAACATTGTTAAATTAGAGCTAATTTAAAAATGGATGTTGTTATGTGGATAGAAACAAATATCTTACTATTAACCCCATACCAACATACATGTATTTCTCAAACTTCTTGACCTTTAACTTGAAACCAAAGTAAGAGAAACCAAAGTGCTAGCATTAGTGACAGTGTGGTGACAGTCCTAATTTTATTGATATAGATGTAGAGGTAGATTTATATATAGTCACTTCTATCTTTTCTTCCAATTTATTTTTGTTTCAGTTAATCTAATTGTAATCTCTGTGATATTTGTTATTCAAGTATCCTACCCACTGAATTATACAAGGCAGAGAGAAGTGTTCTAAAATATGATAAAAAGCCAACAGGAACTGACTAACTACTGTAAGCATTAATTTCCTTTCAAAGAAAAGTCTAGGGGTATATCTGTCAGTTGAGGGTCAATTCTCTATGAGACATTTATCTTTTTTCACAACATGTCTGATTCTGTAGGTAAGTTGATGGGCTTCCATGCCAAGTAATTCTATAACTTTCTGTGTACTTTACTCTAAAATTAAGTTAAATTCTGACACTATCAAAATTCCAAGCTGTCATGTGTAATTTTGATGAACTGCCTATGAACTAACAATTTTCTGAGTCTCTTCTTGCCATTAGTCATTCACCAGAATGACTTAAGGAACAAAGGTGAAGCTTACAAACTAGATAACTAGTGTGTTACAGAAAAATATGACACTGAACCTTGGATCTGACCAAGGGTTATATGTATGTATATGTGTGTATACATGCATATGAATACATTTAGAACACAAAGATTGGCATTCAGTATCTTACTGCTATTCTACTTAATACATTGAATCTGTGTCTCTAACTTGAAGCCAGAGCTCACTCATTTGGAGAGTATAAATAGCTATCTTGCCCTGGGAACCCTTTGTTTCTGCTTTCCAAATTTAGGATTACAGGCTGGATCCAAACTGTCATCTTTACTCTTCAGCAACAAGCATGTTATGTAGTGAGCCATGTTTTCAGTCTCAGACATTAATTTTTTGAAAAAGAAAAAATAAAATTTATCATTGAGAACCAGTTACCAAGGAGAAAAGGGATAAAATTTAAACCTTTCTGCATCATTACCTGGGGTGGAAGAATTCATAATAGGAGGGAACAAGGCAGTTTTTATTGATTGAGTGATGAAGAAAAGTTGTTTACGGAATACACTTAAACATCATACCAGCTATCAAGCTGTGTATTTTCTTTTGTGTTAGTGATGTCATGCTCTGAACAGTGTTTTGGGTGTTTGCACAATCTAAACATTGTTGTCCAGATAAAATGGGCAAAAATATTAGCACATAGGTGATATCAAACCATCATTAAGAAATCCCTTGTAAAACCAAAGTATTTTTTTGCCTAAATATGTATGCTAAATTGGGTAAAGAAGTTGTGTGATTTCAGTTATATCTCAAAAGCAGCCAGCTGGGAAAGATGTACAAGAAAAGGTATGTGGAACACAGAAGGACCTCCATGGGCATTAGCATTCCAGCATTTTTTACACAGTCATCACTCCAGAAATCTTTGGTGCCTGTCGATCTGATTTAGTAAGTTGTATTACACATATGAGTGATTAAATGTCTGGCCATTTGTGATTAAGTCCACTTACAGATATTCTCCTTTCTAAATCACTTTATTTGTTATCCTAGAATTGAAGGACTTCTACAGGAAGTATAACACAGTGTAAATATTAATTGATAAAATTCTCTAAACAAAAAATTGGTATTCTTAAAAATGATTAGTAATGGAAGAATAGCCGTGCCTGACTGGTGAGTATTATCATCATTGATTCTTTCCATGTACATTTAATACCATTGACAAAATTACCAGCCAGTAGATTTTTGCTCTTTTTTTCCTACAGTCTGCAAAAACCTCTGTCTTGAATTGACATAATCTTCTAATGTTATAAACACATTACACCATATTACATCTTTCAATATGGAATATATCCAAAATAGAATACTGTAGAATTAAGCTGATTTGAAGTTATATTAATTTATCATAGCTGATATTGCTCAATTTTAGCTGGAAGCACAAAAGAATGGTCTGTGGCATAAATTTGCACAGGAGCTAAATTTTGTAAGCCCTGAATTTCTCCCATTTCTCAGGCAAAGCAGTATTTGGAGACTTGAATTAACCTGACTGTATGATCAGAGATGAGTGAGTTACATTCAAATGACTTTGCAAATCAGAATTCTACATGCTCTAGTTGATTATCAATAATGAAATCACAATGATTAAGGTGTTAAGCTATTAAGGAAAGATAAATGAAATTACATTAAAGCTAAAAGAATGGCATTCCAATCTTATTTTTGCTATAACAAATTATATCACTTGGAAATTTTTCTGCATTCTCTAAGATCAGATTTTTTTATTTACAAATTATGAATGATAAAGCTTCTTTATAGAGCCACAAGAAATAATTAATAATTATTATAATAATTTAACAACTAACAAATAAAGAGTAGTAAAACATGAACTTTCTTTACATCAGATGTCTAATTTAAGTACTATAAAAGCTAATATGTGTCATATGATTGATGATGCGATTGTTCTGTAAATAGTAGCACTATATTTTTTATTGACATTAGCTGGGGTGGAAGAATTCATAACAGGAGGGAACAAGGCCATTTTTCTTGATTGAGTGATGAAGAAAAGTTGTTTACAGAATACACTTAAACATCATACCAGCTAACAAGCTGTGTATTTTCTTTTGTAAAAATGGCTAAAATTGGATGAGAGAAATGTTCAGAGAAAAGATTCAGATTAGAAATACAGGGTACAAGAACTTAAAGGATGAGAGGAAGAGAATGATCTTACCAAGACAAAGAAGACAAGGTCAGGTGTATAGGAAAACAGCAGGCTGTAAGGATATTGGCAATAAGCACATGGAAAATACGAATTGGGAAATTGTCTTCCTCAAATTTTTGTGCCAGAAAAACCTGACATTGTAAATATCAAATTTTTCTGGGATGAAAGTCTTTGTGAATCTTTATGAGAGCCTAGGAAAGAAGGAAGCAAATCAAACTCCAGGAGGCGAAGACACATATAGGAGGTGAGCCAGTAGATACAGCAAATTCCCACAATCCTTCAACACCTGCATAACACTGGAAGACAGAAAGGAAAATAATTAGAAGAGGTACTGGTCCTATAGTTAGAAGATAACCAGCAAAAAATGGAGCAGTGGTTCAAGGAAGTCTAGACTGAGCAAGGACTGTTTAGAGAGAATAATACCTGTACTAAATGAAACATTACAAAAACCACAACATCTTGATGACCAACTAGAAAAATTATGAGATTTTTATAAACTATGTCAATGTGGGGTGTAGAAAAAGGACAAGATAAAGAGACCCTATAATGTTTTAATAATTACTAACAAAATCAATACTATACACATACAAAATAATTATAAGTACAAAGTCTAAGAGCTTTCATTAAATGCCGCATATTCTCCATGAGGGAGGGAAATCAAAATACAAATGGAGGAAAAGAGGTGTATTTTAGTTTTTAAATGATAAAATATATTTGGTATTTTGAGACAGGTATTTTTTTTCTGTGCAGCCTTGCCTGTCCTAGACTCACTTTGTAGACTAGCCTGGCCTTGAACTCATAGAGATCTGCCTGCATCTGTCTCTCTCTGGGATAGCATTACAGGCATGCACCACCATGCCTAGATCAACTAAACATGTTTTCTACATATATTTTATTTTCATTTCAAGTAAAGTTATAGAAAAATTAATTTTGTTATTTAATGACAAGCAATGAAAATAAATAAAAATTGAAGATACAAGTGATATATTGTCTAAGAGGAATCAGGCCATAAGCCATAACAGAGATAATTCTATTATCTAAATCCTCAAAAATATATATTCACACAAGTGCCTCTAAAATACAAATGCAAAATACTAAAATACAAAATGGAGGAAAAGACAGGTTTCATATTAATAACTCCCACAACTAAATCTTTAAGATCTAACTTCCTTTGCTTGAGCAATCTTGGCATCAGGCAATACACAGAATTCCATTTTTCTTTGCTGTAGACTGTTTTTCCTATACATTTACTTTTACTCAACTGGAGCAACTTCACATATTGTGTTTTACATCACATTCTGTGTTCACTAGAAAATGGTTGTTTTCCTAGATTTTAATAATGCCTGTTCCAGCAGCTGCAAGCACCCTGAGATCATTGCAAATGTGTTAGACCTAGTACAGAATTCTTACTATTAGGACTGCTACCTAATTGTAAGGATTGTTATGAAGTAACCTGACCATGGCATTAGACCCCAATCTGAATTCCTCATGAAAGTAAGATATCTACAAGCTTGTTAGATATTCTTCATAAAAGTTGAATGAAAAAGTAATTCATAACATTGAAGAAAAGAAATCGAACTTGTTTTCAAAATCATTATTTCTGTAAAGTAACTGAGCAGTATAGCAAGCCTGCTCTATGTGTCATTTGTGGAGTTAGACATAAATGGAAACTATAGCCACATTTCATGGCAAGTTATGCAATCTAAGACATGGTTTTTAATCTATGAAAATATAGTACCTACCTTAAAGGGTTGTTTCAAGCTTAAATAAAGTGTGTTTATGATAACATACTGACTGTCAAGTAGTTAAGTTCTCAATAAGTTGAATTAATTTTAATTATCAACATGAGGATATAATATAATAGAAAGTGTTCCATATTTTTAACTTTAGTGCTGTTCCCCCTTGTGAGATAGAGATATGGCAAGGCATTGTCATCTTCAGAGTTCACATTCATGAATGGCACAATTGAGCTATGAAAAAATTATGAAATGCTCTCATAAAGTTTGAAGTTTGTTTGAAGTTGGTTTAATGTATTTTGATGCTAATTACTGCTTGCTGTTTCTGCTCCACCTGTACTTTGCCTAAGATGCTAAACTGGTAGATCAATCCCACACCGAGGCAGGGGAAGTGGGAGAGGCATGGCTGAGGTTCCAGGGCTTGGGGAGAAGGAGAGAATCTGGAGATAGAGAGGCCTGAGGAGAGGGGAGAAGAAGAAGGTTGCACCATGGATTAGGAAAGGAGAAGCACATGGCTAGTGTGGATAGACTTGGCTCAGATCATGACAATTAGCAAGTGTTTGGGATTGTAGATAGGAGATAGCTTGAGAGAAATTATTAGAAAGAGATGGCATGGGTTTAGGGCAGGTATCTCATATCTGTCCCATTATTGGAAATAATTTAGGGGATTAATATCTGCCCTGCCCCAGGTTAAGTAACAGTATTTTAAAATATAACAGATGACTTTTTCTTAATTGATTTCTAGCAGGTTAGAAAATGCTGCCATAATGATAATTATAGGCCTAACAATAAACATTAGTAGGCCATACTGGTAAATTAACTAAAACAGAAGTTTATTATTTTAGGATAGGCCTTATTCATAGAAATCCAAGAATACATGGTCCCTAAGGATTATGGATTGAACATTCCTACATGTAGATTATAGCATCAATAATTAGCATTCATTTAAATTTTTTTCATTGATAAAACTTATTTCAAGAATTTTGAATGCTGACTTGGAAGATGAATTAATTAGTTTTAAACATATACATTTTTGTAACGGTGGAAGTTTTACTTCAACCCAATGCTCTTCCCCTTCACAGTGTCTTAGACATTAAACTGACTAGCAAATGATTGGTCTTGGTAACATTTATCAATTATCCTTCTCACACAGCTGGTGAGCTGCTTTCGAATTTCTCCTTTTGAATTTCTATTGAAAACTGACATAATACTAAGACCCCCCCCCCAAAATCTTCTGTATGTGTATTTTTTGGGGGGTGTATTTCTAAACTCCTTTGGTGTAAGTCCCACTCAGCTGCCACCTCACACTATTATTAGCCTCACCATGGCAAGAAAAGAATGCAGAAGCTAAAGATACCTAAAATGAAAACCCTCATTGGCTCATCCCTAAGTGAGGTAAAAATCTGTTTTTAGATACAGATTCCATCAATCCAAGGTTAAACCCAACAGAGAATGCAAAGATCTATAAGTTTCTCTAGAGCTGAGCACAGTTCCCACTCACAAAGCTGTTGCTGACATCTGAAGAGATCTGAAATTTTCTAGGTCATGTATGTGAAGCAAAAGGGAGGACCTCTCCTGATGGCTCATGGCAACAGCAAGAAAGGACATGAATCCATTCTATTCTCTACATAAAAGAAGTGTTGGGATTTTTTGTTATTTGTTTTCATTCTTTTCTCATCACTGTACTCAGAATAGACAAAAAGTACAGAGGGCTTTAGATAAGGCTTGGAAGACTAGTCTCACAAGCATGCTTCCCACATGGGAAAAGCCACAGATGAAAGATAAATGAAATGATGGAGTCAGCATAAGGAATGGGGAAGATATTTAAGACTTCTATGGCAATAGGTAGAGACTTCCTGGAAATGTGAACTTAGAAAACTCTTTTTAAAGTTTCTTATGTGTGATTTTATGGCAATAATTGACTGTTAATGCATTAGTGCTGCTATCAAGCATGCAGCTGGGCCTCTAATGAAGGTAGAGATTGTCTTGTTGTTACTCTGTAGTATATTGTACACACAACTGGTTTGGGAATGCATAAATAAGCAAGGTTTATGAAGTAGAGATTTTGATAAAATGCACTGGCAGCATCAGACCTTGTAACCTCAGTGGGAGGGAAACACAATCATCTACATATAGATTTCTTTTTTTATTAGTAATTTTAAAATTATATTTCATTTTACATATACATTTATATTATTATACATAAATAAAATAAAGTGCATATATCTAAAAAGAACCATGAACCAATCAGGGATTATATAAATGTTACATTCATAGTGTTTTGGCTATTTGTTTTGGCAACCTCACACAACCACAAAAAGTTGCATTTCTAAGAATGTGTCCCTACATTTTTCCACTATTAGTGAGTTCAAAAATGAATGAAGTGTGTTGTGACTTCCTTTAATGCTCGGAAATGAGGAAGGGGACAGCTGATGCTGATATGCAGAGGGAAGCAACAAATGATTGATTATGCAAGTCTGCAATGGTGAGTGTTTTCAAAGCTATTTGTAGCTCAGTAAATCAAAAATAGCTTGCCAGATGTGAATCCTATTTTCTATAGAATTCATAATTTTCTGTATGACTTAAGTTTCAGAGAAAAAGGAGATTTGTATAGAAAATCACTCAAAAAATAGGCTGGACTTTTGACCCTTCCCCCTTTTCTTCTGTCTTCTAATTCTCTCAACTCCTTCCTTCCAAGTTCTCTCCTCCTTCCCTCTCTCTTTTTCTTCCTCCTCTCCATAATTCCTGCCTTTCTCTCTCCCTAATCTCACTGCCTTTAGCCTTCCATTTATAATATGACATGGTGTATGGTACTTTATTATATATTTATTTATTTGGGACACATATTTTGAAGAATAAGAGCTGTCAGGCACAGTTCCCCATGCTGAGTAGAACACCAAAAAGGCAAATTCCATCATCCTCTTCTGGTAGAACATGTAAATTACCCATCACATATATTAAAATAGCCAGTGTTCTAAAATATGAATTCAGTGTTTTATATAGTTATTAGGTTGCCTAGTATTATACAATTAGAGAACATTCTCATCATCTCTAAAAGAAATCCTATGCATATCAGCCACAGTCCCCACTGTTCAAGCAATCATTCATCTGTGCCCTCTATGCACAGCTATGTATGCTTTGAACTTTTCATGTACATAGAAATCCATAGTATATGGGCTCTTAAATTTAGTTGGACTTTTGAATCACCATCAATGTAGCACACAGTAGTACTTTTTCCTTTTTTTTTTTTTTTGCCTAAATATCTAATTATCTACATATTTGTCAGAACTCTGATGTTTTTTTAAGTAGGTGATTCAGTAAGAGATAAGTTACTAAATATCCATTCCTATGCTGTGACAATATAATTAAATTTTAAGGTTGTGTGAACATGCAGTTGGTCCCCAAAGAAGTCAGGAGGTGGCAACAGATTCCCATGGATGCTAGGGACTGAACTCAAATCCTATGATGGAGAAAGTACTCTTAATTACTAAGTCATCTCTTGAAGCCACAAATGTAATTGAATTAAAAGTGAACTGTTGTGCAGGTACTTTTCATTGTAGCTCATTGTCAAAAGCATCTTTTCAGGAAGAACAGAGAAACATAGCATGTATGCCCTCTGCTAACCTTTGTCAGAGCTTAGTTACTTTATCTGTAATGTATTCTTGGGTACTTTTTTGTAACAGATACATTTAGGTCTGGTATCCTATCCTAGCAGAAGGAAAATTTATAGTTGATGTCTACCACATATCTGAGTGCAATTATTGGGTATGATTACTTACTACAGATATGGGAATATAATAAGGATTGGAGCCCAGTGCCACTTTCATAGTAGTATGTTCTATTAAGTAAGAAAAAGTTGTCAGGTAATGTGTATTTCTTTGTCTTAAAAATATTCAAATCAAGATTATATCTCAGACACATGATTGATGTTAGGAGTCAAATAAAGCAAAAGCGTGTGAGAAAGAGAACCAACTAAAGCCAAATAAGGATAATAATGTCATAATGGTCAACATGACCGATTGATGAGTCTTTGTGCCTGGTGTCACTGATTATCTTCTTTTAAAATTGTCAAGAGAAGCAATTAGTTAACATTGATTATCAACATGAAAGAATCTAGAAGCACCCAGAAGACCAACTTCTCAGCATGCTTGTAAGGGATTATGGGATTATCCAGATTTACTTAACCCCAAGCATGCCTGTATGAGATGAGAAATTTTCTAGGTTCTTTTAGCATTTGAAAGATTATCTAGAGCAGACAGAAAAAAGTATGGAGACAGAACCTGATTTTGTGGATGGTAGTGCTGGGCTGCCAAAAATGGTGTGTATGTGGGGTGATTGACTTGAGTACCAGGATCCATCTCTCTCTTCTTCCTGGCACTCTGAGATAGTGTGACTAGGCTCATCATACTCTGACTGCCATGCACTTCCCACCAGAATAGACTGGATGCTGTAAATTTGACCCAGAAAAAAACCCCAAAACTTTCCATACTTAATTAATTTTTCCATGGTCATTCATAGGAACAATTAGAGGCTTGTTTTACCCTCTCTAGTTTTCTGTATTATGACAATCAGGGAGCTACTGGAACTCTGTTTTGTAGAGTAGGACTTGATCTGTGAGAAGATGAAAACAAGAAGCAAAGGAAATACTTGGGATGGCTTCTAATATCACCATGGAAATAATATGAAAAGAAAATTCATGCTTGGTTCTTGAAGATAGAACTCAATCAAATTACAGTCCTAATTATTTGTTAATAATTCTTTCTCACCTGTTCATATAGTGATTCAACATGATTAACTTACTAATTCATTATGTGACAGGGCATAGGTTCCTCCATATTGTCTAAGCTAGAGCCCATTGGCATACCTCCCCACAAGTCATGGAAAATCCTGTGGGGAACCTCCTAACCCTGTTCAAGAAACTCAGGATGAAAATGCTCCAGATAACTGGATTTTTTCTTGTGTTAAACTGTTATATTTTCTTTTCCCCTGCAACTGGGAACCAGAATGTGATGTTTCTGTGTTCCAGGTCTTTGAAAGCTCTGTGTAAATGCATTTCAGAATGTTCTGTGAGAAGTGTTTCACTCTAGGCAATTGCTGGCCAGTTAAATACATACTCTGAATTTAGACTTTGGTGGTGATGAGTGATCTTGGAGTCTCTACCCTGCAATATTTAAAGGTCCCACTCTATCCAGTTTGTCCAACTCCCAGGTCTCTATATGGGCCATGAACTGGGTGGATAGAAACGTCCTCTTAGAGGGTGTACATACAACTTGAGATGTTACAGGGACTTAGGAAAGAAGAACTCAGATTTGTCAAATCTCTATGCCCTTCTCTCACCCCTTTATAAATTTCCTGTGGAGAAAGTCATCTGGTCTGTCTCCTCTGGGTGTAAGTCTGGTTAAGGCACCTTCTGTTTGGACAATTAAGAGAGGTTGGATGTGGATGCTAATCAACTGTGTAAACTGTCACCAAAGCCCCCATCTGTTCAGGGGTGTAAGTGTTTGGTGGCCAGTAGAAACCATATCTTGTGTATTGTGTGGATATAGTACCTGCCAATAATACATATGATGGAATATAGCTTAGGCAGGAAACAGGAGATAGGAAATCTGGTAGACAGAGAGGATTCTGGGAGAAGAGACCTGGTGTGCAAGATTCAGCAGGCAAGATATAAAGAAGGTAGATGCATGGTGCCTGAGCTCACATAATCAGCCATGTGGCAGAGTGTATATTGGAATAAATGAGTTATTTTAAGTTAGGAGCTAGTTAGAGAAAAGACTAGCTATATGGACTAAGTATTTGTAAATAATATTTTGTGGCTCATGAGTCATTATTCTGGGAGCCTCAGGACAGAAATAACACACCTATCCACCCATGCACTAAAGTGGCCACCCCTAATGTGTCTCCTTATACTTATTGTCTGTTCCTGTTTGTTCATCTCTGTCTCCTCAGGTCAATCTGTTACTTGTTCTGAATTGATGGCTAAAAAGTGACACTAGAGGCAATTGTACACAGCTTACTCCTTTGGACTGTTTCCTCCACCATTTTCAGGAGGTATACAAATACAGGGGTGTGTGCTTTGAGTCAGTTTTTCAAAAGGATGCCATTGAAGCCTTTGTGATTTAAAGTGGCTCTCTGTTTCGTGTTAATGGCCATCGGAAGGCACATACAATTTACACAAAGACCCAACAAGTATTTCTGGTAGTAACAATAGTTTCCTTCTGTAGACATTTGGGTAACCTGTTCCCTTAAAGCAGGTACTAAGATTCTGATAACTAAGTCTCAAGTAAAAGAGCACCTAACATTCTACTTAGCAACCCAGAGGAGGAAGAACTCCCTCCATCCTATGTACATGGACAGAGAGTGACTATATCTCAGGCCTCAGCCCCAGAGGCTTTTTCTTCTTCCGCTGATAGAAAGGTTCTTCCACCCTCCCTCCCACTTAAGTATTTATCTCCAATGCATACCTACAGGTATCTAAATATGCCCCTTCTTGATTTTAGCAAATTTTTCAATCTCTGACTCTCTGGACTCTCCAGATTCTGCCTAGACTTCCCTTTATCAGACCATCTACTCAAAAGTCCCTAGACTCACTTCTTTTGATCCAAGGGATCCAAACAAGAAATCCCACTCCAGTTCATTATATATGTTAGATTCTCAATCAGTGACTTGCACAATTGGAAGCACCAGAACTCTCTTTTCTCTGAGAAGCAGCAGGTATCCACCTGATGGTTTCAAACTTATACATCCTCCCAAATCTGATGCCTCCAGAGAAACAAGTGTAGACTCTCATGCACCTCAAAGATGCATTCTTCAGCCTCCCATTGGCCTGGATGAGTTAGATCATCTTTGCTTTTGAATGGGAAGACTGAAGGAGCTTACATTGGGCAACTTAGCTGACCAGGTTGTCACAAAGATTTAAAAATTCACCAACCATGTTTGATAAGGTCGTAAGTGCTGGCTGCCTGCCCTTCCATCAGAGGCTTCATGAGATCATACTCCTAGAATCTTCCTAGCCACTAAAATTGAAATAGACTTTAAACCTTCTACTGAGGGAGTGAAACAAGAGATACAGACCTTGGGCTACAAAGTTTATGCTAAGAAAACCCAACTTCATACATCAGTGGTGGTCTATTTCAGCTACTAGCTAAGGGGAAGCAAAATGAGCCTGTTGCAGAGTAAGATTGTTCCCTTCCTTCAGATAGTCATCCACTTCCAAAGATTAAGAGACAGGTTTGCGAGTTGTAGGTGCAGCTGGATATTTATGCTTCTATGTACCAGGATTTATGGAAGAGGCCTGTCTATATGCCAACACAAAAGGGGCCACTGAGCTTTTAATCTGGACTGAGACTTAAAGACACTTGATATTTTAAAAATTATCCCTGACTTCAACTCCAGCCCTAACACTTCTAGATATTTCATAATCTTTTCATCCTTTTGACCAGAAAACAAAAGACATTGCAAGAGAGCTTTCAACCCCTACTTGGGTGCTATGGAAACAACCTGTAGCATACATATCCAGATGACTATAGCCAGAGGATGGCTGCTGTGATTACCGCTAACTAGTGAAAGAGAAAGACAAGTTGACTCTGGGTGAGGAACTTATACTCACAGCACTCCATTGATTGAAACCCTCTGCTGGGAAGTATCAAACTGCTGGCTGTCAAATGCCTGTGTAACCCAATACCAGGTTCTACTCCTGGATTACCCTTGAGTCCAGTATAAGGAATACACTGCCATCAACCCTGCTACCCTCTTGTCTGATGATGACTGGAAGGTTCTTATTCATAAATTCTGAGGTGTCCATAGTAAGGCCAGAAAAAATGAACATATGCTGTAAGTTCCCATTACAGTACTCTACACAGATGAGGAAAGTTTCATCAAAGTTGGAGCTAGGTATGCAGGGACTGCAGTAGGTGCTTTAACTGAAATTATTTGCCCAAGCCTTAGGGCCCAGAAAGTCCTGATCTCAGTGATACAGATTCTCACATGAGCAAAATAAACATCCACCACAGGACATGCATACATACATACATACATACATACATACATACATACATACATATTTCCTCATATGTCCACAGAATGATCTACAGAGTAAGAAGTCTTCTTACTATTGAGGGAAATTACATTAAAAATAAAGGATGTTTTGGTTTTCCTGGAGGTTACTTGGCTTCCCTTATGAGCTGATATCCTCCACTGGCAAAGACATAAAAAAGACGATGTTGAGAGATCTGAGATGGTGGAGAGCAATGTGGACCGTGTTTGAAAGCTCCAGGGAACAATTCAGGGAATTGCACAGATTTCTGAGCCAGGAACACCAAGGTCCCCACACCACGGCAGCAGAAGTGCTCCACGGTTCGGAGGGACCAGGGTGCAGAAGACCTGCTTGCCCCGGCACATTGGAGGAGCGCGGACTTTCTTGGATCAGAGCAGCAGCGGAAGAGACAGCAGTGCCACCGGCGGCTCCAGTGGCTCCAGCAGCACCAGTGGCGGTGGCTGAGGTTTGCAGCTCAGAGCCTTCTAGTGGAGGCGATTGGTGTGGTGGACAGTGGGAGTTGCTGCGGGAGAGGGGACTCTGGACAGGATTTGGATCGCGTGGTGCCTTGAGACCCAAATTGGACTCAGCAGACAGTTCAGCCCCAGAGTCCTGGGTTTGCTCAGTGAGCTGTGCCATGGAGAAGCTGGCTCAGCTCAGCAAGCAATTCTGCCTGAGGCACAGCTCCCCTGCTGTGACACAGGCTGGGTGGAGTGCTCACTTCCAGCCTAGGTTCCAGCTCAGCACAGCCACAGTTTCCCTGCTGTGACGCAAGCTGGGCAGAGTGCTCACTTCCACCCTAGGTGCTTGCTCAGCGCAGTCGCAGTTTCCCGGCTGTGACACAAGCTGGGCGGAGCGCTCACTTCCACTCTAGGTGCTCGCTCAGCGCAGTCACAGTTTCCCTGCTGTGACGCAGGCTGGGTGGAGCGCTCACTTCCACCCTAGGTGCTTGCTCAGCACAGTCGCAGTTCTCCTGCTGTGGCAGACGGTTCAGGCCTGAGAAACTAGCTGAGCTCGACGCGTGGTTCAGGCCCAGTATCCCTGGCTGGATTTGGCAGGGGACCCAAAATGTTGTGGATACCTTGGCCTGATCCAACGCTCATTCAGAGACCCAGAACGATTGCAGGACCCACAGCAAAGGGGAGCTGAGGATCACTGGCTGTGAGAGCCCAAAACGACAGGGCTAACCTCCTGCCATCCACACCAGTGAAGTATCAGGGCTTCCAGCCTACGGAAATCGTGAGAAAACAAGTGAATCTATCATCAGACTCCCTCCACCCAACTCTGAAAGTTACCCAACAAAAACAGAGATGGCAAGATGTCTAAAGGACAGCGTAAAAGCATATGCAAAAACCCCCAAAACAACATGGTGTCTCCAGTTCCCAGCTATCCCAAAGAAAACAACCCAGAGAACTCAAATACAACGGAAACACAAGAAAATCACCTCAAATCCTTGGTAATGAGGATGATAATGGAGGAAACAAATAAAATTCGAAATCAGATGCAGGAAGACACAGAGAAGCAGGTGCGAGACATAAAAAAAGCACATAGAGTGGAACTGGAAAATTTTCAGGAAAATGTAAACAACCAGATGAAAGAAATAAAAAATCCGTTCAAGATATGAAGATGAAAATGGATTCAATGATAAACACACAGACAGAAGAAAAACGAGAATGTGAGGCCTCAGTGAAGAAGGCGAATGACACAGTGCTGAGCTTTTCTAACAGAATCCAAGAGATGGAAGAACGAATCTCAAGTCTAGAAGATACAATAACAGATCTTGAAGCAACCATTAAAGAAAATGCCAAATCTGGAAAACTCCTGACACAAAACATCCAAGAAATTAAGGACACCATGAAAAGAAGAAATCTGAGGATAATAGGCATTGAAGAAAGAGAAGATAAAAGATGACGTTACAGAGGCAAGAGGGACCTAGGCCACTGACTTGTTACTCAAAAAAACAGCTCTAAGAGAAGGGAGGACTGTTGATAGTCTGAGGACATACCCTGGTCCAATGTTTTCTGAGAATCCATGGTAAAACCAAGAGGAAATATAGGATGTAGAATAAAAATGGAAGGGAAAAACTCATAGGATGTTGGAGCACACCAAAGGGAAAGATATTTCTCTCAGAAACTTTTGGTGGAAATCTGATAACTGATATTCACTAAAGTATTAATCTGGGATTCACAAAGTTTTCTGAGTTTCTTAGACCAAGATACATTATGGTTAAACTGGACACCCTTGTGTGAGATATCTCAGTCACATGCCAGATTTGTACTCATGTAAATCAAAAACAGAAATTGTTCACAAAGGAAGGAGTCTGAACGTGAAGGCAGTGCCTTCGTGAACTCTTAGAGACTGTTTGCAGAGGATACAAGTATTTGCAATTTTTTTGTTATTATTATCTCATATATTACATCCTGATGGCACTTTCCCTTCCCTTCCCTCTCCTAGCTTCTCCTCCCAATTTCCCCAACTCCCCAAAATGCATCCCCATCCTCTCAGAAAAGATCAGACCTATCCAGGGCATCAATAAAATATGGCATAATAAGCGCCAATAAGACCAGGCACATACCATCATATTAAGGCTGGATGAGGCAAACCAATAGAAAAAAAAGAGTGCCATAAATAGGCAATAGAGTCAGGGACCACCCCTCCTCACACTGTGGGCATTCCAACAAGAACACCAAGCTACTCAGCCATAACATATATGCAGAGGACCTATGTCAGACCCCTACAGGCTCCGGATCTCTGTGAGGCCCCATGAGTCCTGGTCAGTTGACTCTGTAGCCTAAGTTCTCATATTATAGGAGTGTCCCTAACCCCTCTGGTTCCTTTGTTCCTACCTACTCCTTGTTCTCCAGATCCCCCAGGCTCTGATCAATGCTTAGCTGTGGTACTCTGCATCTGCTCTCAAAAGTTATTGGATGAAGTCTCTGGTCTATTTGATGACAATTCTGCTAGGCTCTTGACTCAAAACACTCTTCAGGCTAGAAAAACAGTAGGTCAAAGATTTTGTGATTGTGTTAATTAATATCCTAATCCCTCCATTTGAGTCCTTTCTTAGCTACAAAATATGGCTGGTTGAGGTTTTTTGTCCCCCATTACAAGGAGTTTTCTCTAGGGTTATTTCGTAGATTCTGCAGTTTCTATTGCAATAGATTTCTACCTCCCCACTCCAAATACCTCTCAATTCCAGTCATGCCTCCCAGTAGTTCTCCCCTGCCCACCTGAAACATGAATCTCTCTGATAATGGGAAATCGAACAGACATTGTGGTTGGAGGGTCTTGGAGAGACAGAAAGAGTATGGATCAGGTTACATGGAGTATGGAAGGAGAGAGTTCTGGAAGAGAAAAATTGGAATTGAGGGTCATCTTAGGGATGAACTAGAAATTCAGAACAATGGAAACTCCCAGGAATTTACAAGGGTGACCCTACCTAAGACTCCAAGCAATTGGGAATAAGGAGCCTGAACAAGTCATCTCTTGTAACCAGGGAAGACTTCCAGTGGAGGACTTGTGATATCTTTGACCTATAATTTGCCCTACCTACAGAATGTGCTCCATAAGTTCTGGTAATTGACAACTAATGATGAGTTCATTCTAAGACTCATTCAAGGAGATGGCCTCCACCCCTGATACTTCCTGGAGGACCAGAACCAAGAGTCTGGATATTGCAGACACCTAGGATAGAATGAAAAACAACAGGCAATTTTTTCAATGAAATAATTCCTAATAATGTTCTGTTATTATCATAGATTGATACCTAGCCCAACTGTTATCAGAAAATCTTGACCCAGTCAGTGATGGAATCAGATGCAGAGATCTGCTTCTTAATATTAGCTTGACCCTGGGGAAGAGGGAAAGGAAGAATTGTAGGAGTCAAAGGAATCTAGGACACAAGTTAACCCACAGAATCGACTAACCTGGGCTCATAGGAGCTCAGAGACTAAACTGACAACCACAGAGCAGCATACACGAGCCTGATGTAGGCCTTCTGCACATATGTAAAAGTTGTATAGCTTGGTCTTCTTGTGGGACTCCTAACAGTGGGAGCAGGGCCTCTGTCTGATTCTTTTGCTGAGTTCTATGACCCAAACCTACAGGTTTGAGCAAAACCAGATATATTTTCCAGCCTTAGTACAAGGGGAGGTGCCTAATCTTAGTTCACATTGATATGGCATGTTTGGTGGATATCCATGAGAGGCCAACACTTTTCTGAAGATAAATGGAGAAGGAGTGGATGTTGGGAGTGGCAGAGGGGAGTGGAAGGGACTGAGAGGAGAGAATAGAAGAGAAACTATGGAACTATGGTCAGGTTTAATAATAGTAATAATAATAATAATAATAATAATAATAATAATAATAATAATAAATAATAACAATACAATAATAAATACATTTCAAAAGAAAAGAAAGTAACTTGAGACTTGGGAAAAATAAATGAAGGGTTCTGGCTCTACAGTTGTCTTAGGCAAAAGCTAAGTACTGCCATTATTTAGAAGAAAAAGAATTTCAGTAGTCAGAGAGAACAATTGCATAATGGAGAGACTAAGCTTCAGGCAATATTAACCACCCAAGGAAGAACCGATGAGAGAAAACTCAAAAGACAAAAATATTAACTATTTAGATAGTTGTGGTTCTTTCATGTGAATGATTTCCCCCTATATGACTATGATAAGAACTGTCTAGTTTACGGCAAAATATTGTGTGAGTTTATAGTTTATACTTTTAAAATTTGTCCAAATACGTTTGTCCATTATTTGACCTCAGCATGAGAAATACTTCTAACAGTGAGCACAAAGCAGCTATGTGGCACAGTACAAGATCTCATAAGATTGAGCCCCTATACCATCTATCTAAATGGGAGAGAGGCTACAAGGTCCCTTCTTGACTATCAGAAATTAATGGTGTTTGGGGGAAGGAATATCACTTTATTCTGTGGTATAGTCACTGACAAATTATTCTTGTTGCAATAAATACCCTCCACACCCACATTGGAATGAGAAACTCTTAATTAAACTCAATGGGCCACACACAGACTGGTGACATGAAAACAGGAGGGGGAGTCTTTGTAAAGAAGGGTTTCAATAGAAGAGGGAGGTTGATGAAAAGGAAATAGGCAGACATTAAAATGACTAAAATATAGGATATCAATGTATAAAGCTGGAAGATAAAAATTATAAATCATTATGAAAATTGTTTTTCATGAAAAAACCTGTGTCCCAACTCTGAAGTGATTTCTAACAGAATTCTGTTAATTAAATTATGCAGAAGGTGCATCCTGTTCCTGCTAATCTATAATCTGAGCTTTTAAAGGAGAGTGAATGTTGTTTAAAGCAACATTAATGTCCACTGATTCCTTTAAAATTTCATTCTAGGTAGATTTAGTAGGCATTTACATCTCAGAAAGCAATCTTTGCCTTTGTTACAATGAGACTCCAAGAAACTATAGACACATTATGAAATCATGTATATTTAATTTCCTATCCTAAATTTGGCCATTTGCTGTTTTGAAGACATTTTCTCCAGTCATCAATGCTTCCATCACAAAAATGTTCATAGTAATTTCATAGCAATATTTTAATAAAGTATACACATAAAAACTTTCCAACATACTGGTGATAAGCACAGCTTGTAGCCATGTTTTTGCCACAATAAAAGACTGTGCCCTTTCAAATTAAACCAAAATAAAACTTCCTTAAGTTGTCTTTGGTCAATGCTTTGGTCCCAGCATTGAGAAAAGTAACTAATAGTGTTTTGCTATGATATTTATGATATTGGACATATTTTCTCATGCTTTATTTGAATTCTTCCTTTTTAATGTTTTATTTATTTATGGTATGTAAAAGAGGAACAGACTATGACTGTGAGAAATTGTGTATATGTGTGTTTATGAGAGAGAGAGAGAGAATGTTGCCATGGCTCACTTGTATAAGTCACAAGACAGCTTTTAAAATATTTACTGGAATTTTAGTATTTCTTTGCTTTTTTACTCCTATTTATATAAATATATTGAAATTTTGGAAAATATGTTTAAATCAAATACTAATTTTGGGAAGTTATAAGGTCTTAAAGCAAATAATACCCAGCATGAATGAGCTGAGCTGCCAGTGTCTGTAACAACAGTTTCACTACTGTACACCATTGTTCTCATGGAAGGACAAACAGAATTTCTAAAGAGAAGCAAAGCAGTCCATATGTATAATAAATATGTGCTGTATGTGTGTTAGAAAAATGGTAGAAAGAGGATAACAGGAGGTAGACATGTCTTTATTTAAACAGTGTCCCAAGGATGATGAGTCCTAATATAATAACTACTATGTGATATTGAATTTAGTTTAATTGACAAATAAAAAAGATTACAAATAAATGTAATTTACAACATGGCTAATCTTTCCCATAGAACTAGTGACATTTAAGCTCCTTTTGATTGAATCGTTTTAAGTTTCTATAAGACAAATGCTATATTAAAATGCAAGCTTTGCTCTGTGACTAACCTTAGCTGACACTGAGATCTTTTTATTTTCTACTGAGTTGTAATGTTCTCTGGCTCTCACAATGATTAATGAATGAAAGAATTACAAACAGGAAAAGATCAGTTAATTACTAATGTTCTAAGTTGGAATTCATATTTAAATTGTGATTCTATTTTTGCAATGATGTAATGTGAAGCATGCATTTTTCCATTCTCTAAATCTTACAGAAATGCCACATTATACTTAATGTAATTTTATGAAAAGAGTTTTAAATCACAAATTATTGAACCATTTTAAGAGAAGCAGAAACAGTACTGTAGAAGAGCTTGTTCTGTATTTTCAATTATTTTGAAATAGGATAATCTTTAAGTTCCACTTCTACTTGTGCTCAAGATAGAAGCTCTCACCTTCCTGTTCCCACCTCTCGTCACCATGCCACTGCTCTGCCATCATGAATTCTCCCTCTAGAACCATAAACCAAAATATTATAGTCATCCTGAACTTGTATATGGTCATGACCTTTTATCACAGCAACAGAAAATAACTAATGTACTGTACTACCCTTCTGAAACACTACTTTTTTTTGAAAATCTTAAAACACACATATGCAACACTATGACTATATTTTAATCATCTTTGCACTGACAAGCAGATATATCACACTTTAAAAGTGTCATTTTAAGTAAGAAAATAATATAGATAGGTTTAAATTCTATTTTAAAATCTTTTTTACTATATTCCTCCACTATTTGTAGTAATTGTTACTAATCTGAAATGGGTATTGTGGCAGATTATCTTTTCCCAAAGTGGTCCTAAATCTATCAGAAACTATGCCACATTCTTCAAGCATTTCAAAAGCATTCCTTCTAAAACCTAGAGACTTTCATTTTTATTTATATTTCTGCTAGAATCAGGGTAACCCAACCACTGCATTAATGAATGCTGTGTCACTTCTGGGCAAAACCATCAACAGGTTGCAGTGTCTGACTTGATTTCCTAGTCAGCCATTTTCTAGAAGGTTGACAACACAGATTTGAATATGCTTCAGGAGCCACAGTCTAATGTGATGGCCTATGAACATGGTCATATTGTGAAGAATGTGTGGAGAGCACAGAGGGATAGATATAGCTAATGCACAGAGGACAGACAGCAGGAACAAATGCTGTTTCAAGATATTAATTTATCATAGCTGGATAGACCACAGTTTATGGCCTGAGAAAGATCTATTTACCCATGTTTCCAATGTATTTATAGCAATAAAAACACAGTAGGTTTTTAATGGAGGTCAAACATGATTAAAATCTTGTATGAAATTCTTGAGGAACTAACAAAATATGAGAAAAAAGTTAACAAATAACAAAAATACAATATTTATGGATTCGTGGTTTTGACACACATGAACTCATAGTCTAATTTTTGAAAAAAATGGTTCCTCTAAAGTTAAGTATACTAACACTTTTTATGTAGAATATTACTTAAGTTTACATTTGCGTTGCTTTCATTAGTTATTTCAAGACGGCTTTCATTAATCATTTATGTGCTTTGTGATGGGAGAGAAATCTGGATTTGTTTCTTATAGAGCCCCAGTGTTTCTTTAATTCCAGAAATATTTTAAAGATAAATTTATTTATGTTGGTAGGCTCCTTCTTAATATATTATTTTCTATGTATGCATGGCTTTTGAGACTTGATGTTATAGTTTTTCATAGAAGTTTGATTTTTCAGAACCAGGATGCCAAGAAGATGCAGATTTTCCTGACTCTCTTGGTTCTTCATAGATGTAGAGTATTTGAGCCTCCAACTTAGTCCAGATTTTGTACATTCTAGCCTATATTTAATCAAAACCAAGACAATATAGAATTTCTTTGTGTTATTTTGTAAGAAGCAGTAGCCATGACGTTTGTTCTTGTCTGATGCCACTTTGAAATTAGCCTATTTATATGAATAAAACACTTACTTTAGTTTTATTCCTTGAGATAGATATTAAACTTTTATCAGTAAGATCTGTACTGTTATTTTTCTGTTTTGTTTTATTTTGTTGAAATAGGGTCTTTCTGTAAAGCTTTCACTGTCCTGGAATTGAGATGTCACCAGGCTGGCCTCAAACTCCGAGAGATCTTCCTGCCTCTGCCTCCCCGAGTGCTGGGATTAAAGGTGTGTGCCACCGTACCTGGATTGTACTATTACTTTTAAAATGTAATATTTTCCCAAGTACTTTAGATTTTATGATTAGAATAGAATTCTGTGATATCTTCCCCAATAGTGTTGGTGAACTACAGAATACTGACAGCACATCATGGTGAAACTGTGATAGGTTCTTTACAACTTAAACAGAATAGACAGACAGACATCAAAGAGAACTCTTTAAAAATGAAATAGGGATGCTGAAGTGTAGCTTTACACAATTGATAGCTTGTGGAAAGGGAAGAACTCCATTTTCTTTAAAAGTTTGGCCACTGGGAGTTTAGGCATGTTATAGTAAGTATATGAACAACACAAATTAGGCTTAGTTTTTTTCTATTTCTTGTTTTTATTTGGGGGAACTTAGATGTGAGGAAATCATAAATGTTGCAGACACCTGGGAGGACTGTGAAATGAGTTTGCTCAGGGTTGATGAAATAAAACAAGAAAGAATTTGTTTATGCTTGTGCCTGGAGTGTTACATGAGCAGCCAATTCTCTGAAATGCCTTTCAGCTCCTTATATGTTTTTTTAAAATATCAAGACCAATTAATAATTTGGTGCCATATAAACACTAGGTTTGGCTCCTCTGAATATTATTAGCTCATAACCTAAGGGGTAAACACATGAGTCATAAACCCTCTGGGTCCTTCCATACCCCCATTCTTCCAGCAATGAGTACCACCATCAGTCCTGGTCCCTGACTAGGTGGACTCTCTCAGAGACATTTATGTTTGGCTAATATCCATATATAGATGAGTATATATCATGCATGTCTTTCTACATCTGGGTTACCTCACTCAGGATGATCATTTCAAGTTTCATCCATTTGTCAGAAAACTTAAAGATTTTCTTATTTTTAATAGCTGAGTAGTATTCCATTGTGTAAATGTCCCACAGTTTCTTTATCCATTCTTCAGTTGAGGAACATCTAGAATGTTTTCAGATTTTGGCAATTATGAATAAAGCTGATATATACATAGTTGAACAAATGTCCTTGTTATATGCTTGAACATCTTTTGGATATAGTCCCAGGAGTGATATAGCTGGATCTTACATTAAAGCCTGCAGATCTGAACTGGTGTGTGTGGGGTGGGGGAGGGGCAGTGCGCAAACTCTTGTACCAACCAAAGTCAGTGCATGCACTGAACCTAGACCCACTGTTCAGATATAGCCAATGGGCAGCTGATTCTCCACAGTTGTTGGGGAGTAGGGACTATCTTTGATATGAATTCTGGTGCCACCCAATTTGATTACTTCTCTTAGTGGGAAGACCTTTTGCACACAGAGAAAGAAGAAGCTGGCTATCTTGATAAGATCTGGTAGGCTGTGATCATATGATGGGGGAGAAGGTCCCTTTCTGTCATAGGTCTAGAGGAGGGAGATAGGGTGGAATGTGGAGGGAAGGTGGGAATGGGAAGATATAATAATGGAATAACACTTGGAAAATAATATGAATAAATTATAATAAATTAAAATAAAAAAGACTATTGTGAGACATGATTTCTTTTTCCCTTTCCTGTCTATCTATCTGTCTACTTATCTGTCTGTCTGTCTATCTATCTATCTATCTATCTATCTCTTTGATTACAGGGTTTCATGAGCTTAGCAGCCCAGGCTGTCCTGGAACTCACTTTGTAGACCAGGCTGCCCTTGAACTCAAAGAAATCCACCTGACTTTGCCTTGCAAGTGCTGGGCTTAAAATTGTGCACCATCACTTCCCAGTGAGCCATGATTTCTTACAATACTAAATTTGATGTATGAAATGTATATTAAAATACGATATTCATCGAAGAAAGCTATAGATATATGAATGGGTAGGATACATATTTACACAAAACCATTTTATGAACACAGTGATGTAAAAAAACAAATATTAGCAAACACAATTTATAGTAAATACTCATAAGTATACATAAACAAAATGCATTCTAAATTTAATATTATAAGAGATATAAAATGAAAATAATTGTATAGGCAATGTTTCTAGACACTTTTGTTGCTGTGTAGTTGGTAAAGTTGTGAGATCAAGATGATTGTTCAAGAGGGTGTCCAAGAATTTTAAAGCATTGCCTTATTGTTTTGAATATTGCATGATTTTTTATTTATTTCATTGTCTCTATGATACACTAACTTTTTTTGTAGAAAAGGGATAGTATCTTTCTTAATGCATCTACTATGGGACAAAGACCAAATCAAATTTTCAGTAAATACATGTTGTTTGTCTGAAGATGGTATTATGAAGTGATGGATTCCATTCAATGAGTTATGGAGTTAAATTGGGTTATTCAAGGTGTGTGTGTGTGTGTGTGTGTGTGTGTGTGTGTGTGTGTGTGTTGTGTTTTCACATTTTTAGACAGGGAAATCTGGTATTCATAGCAATTATGAGATATTTATGGCAAATTATGGGGTGTACATATCAGTTTGTATGGTTGAAACAAAAGACTGAAGTGGCTTATGCTATATAACAGAATACATTAAATATTTACCTAGCATATTAAGGTCACTCTTGTGATTCTCAGAAGATTTTATAATACAATAGGCATATGAGTAAGTAAAATACATCATATGATATAAACTTATTAACTTGAAATAGAAAGCTATTTGTACTATTTCTCTTTTCATAACCCTCCAGTGACTTTTAATTTTATTTAACTCAAAGCCTTCAAACAACACTTAAAGTCCCTTATGCGGTGACACTCAAATGATTTTGATTTTTGTTTTACTATGCTTTTGTTTTCATTAGCTAAAGTCCAGCCACACCAGGTTCCTTCTGGCATTTTATGGAGTCAGACATTATTTCCTATTAATATCTTGACCTTCCACTGGTATGTTCCAAGATTGTTCTTTCCTCTGAGAGTATGTTCTCTTGTCCAGTGTCTTAATGCTTAATTTTGCTCAAATATTGCTTTCTTGATCACTCATTCAGAATGGCAACCATCACTTATTCCTAGACTAGATTTCTAGTTTTCTTTCATTCTTAGTCTCTGAATAACTTCCTATTTTAACTAGTAACTTAGTTATTTATTACATATAAATATGCTTATCTGTTTCCCCTCTTTTAATGTGAATTCTGTGAGACACAGATGGTTATTTAATTCACAAATGTTAATTTTTACAAAACACTTGAATAGTCAATTTAGTATCTATCTAAAATGGAATTCCATGGTGCTACCTGTCACATCACACACACACAGTCACATATTCATGAAGCTTTCATACAATGATAAATTCACATATGCCTCTTCATTCAAGAGAAAATCATGATCCTGAAATATCTATAATGGTTTCTAAGCTTATTTATCTTCACTAACTTTGAGCATGTGCATATTTAAAAGTTTCTCTTCAGCTTAGTTGAGAACACATTTCGATTGGCACTCTGTATAGAGGAATCTCTAGACAGAGGTTTCTTTCTTGAGAAAATTAAAATTGCTCTTCATTGGATATTCATGCATAAAAATCAGTTCTTACCACAATCAGATCTCCATTAACCTCGCTTAGTCTTTGCTAATCCCTCTGATAAGTCTGTCCTATCAAAATATGTAGCTTAGAAAGCCCTGTTAAGAAGTTTGCATTTGCAATATTTATTGCATCCTGCTCTGCTTTGACCTACTGGTTGTATTACACATGCCATTGTTCTGATCTGCATCTAGATATTAACCCTACAGTCCTCCACTGGTCCATCTATAGTCACTCTTAATTTTATTTTTTTCTTCTCTTTCTTTTTAAATTAACTTTATTCTTTGAGAATTTTATACCTATACATCATAAAACTTATCATATTTAAGCCCACTTTCCCTGTTATTTCCACCCTCATAAATACACTAGTATGTCTACTCTCCCAATTCATGTCATCTTCTTTTTAAAAAATAACCTACTAAGTTCAGTTTGCTTTGTCTGTATCGAATGAGTTCAAAAATACCCACTGAAACATAGGAAAGGTACCAATGGCAACACCAAAATAATAATAATAATAATAATAATAATAATAATAATAATAATAATAATAAATTGTCCATCCTCGTAGCAGTCAGAAACTGCTAGTAGCTTTTCAGTTGATACCTGGAATTAAGATTGGCCACTTTGGAAGGTTTATACACAATTTACAGAAATTGGTAAATTATCTCAAATTAGACAAAGTGTATGACTGATTAAACATATGGGGCCAATGGGCAAACAGGGAAGCTGAGGCCCTATGTGGCTGACATACCCATAAATGTATGGGGAAGGGATCTTTTACAACAATGAGGCACTCAAATCGATATTCCTGCAATCATAAAAAGAGAAAATGATGAAATTATGGGTGAAATCATAGATGTTTCTGGGGAGGTATTGTATGTGCAACCAAGAACAATCACAAGCTGTGTTCATTGTCCAAACACAGAACTTCACGGGTATTGAGTTTCCAAATTTATAAAGGATACCCATGCAGACATACCAACAGACTTGCCCTTAAAATGGATATCAAACAGACCACTGTGGCAAGATAAGTGGGCCATAACAAAAGAAAAAATGCAGGCAATTCAACAACTAGACAAGAGCAACTGGAGGCTCACCATATAGAAGAGTCTAGTAGCCCGTGGAATCCCCTGTTTTGTTGTAAAAAAGAAATCAGGAAAATGAAGGATGGTAAGATTCAAGAGCAGTACATAGAATAAGTCAACCAATGGGTCCTTTAAAGCATGGAATTCCTTTACCTTCCTTGTTACCAATGTCATGGCCTATAATAGTAATTGATATCAAAGACTGTTTTTTCACAATACCTTTGTATGAGTAGACTAGGGAAAGGTTTGCTTTCTTAGTACAGTAGTGGTCCAATAATGATATTTCACAGGGAATGTTAAATAGTCAAACGTGTCAATACTTTGTGTGACAACCATTATAATTAATTCATAGGCAATTTCGTCAATCTGTCATTAACCATTCATGGATGATATTTTGTTTGCTGATTCTTATGCAGATACTTTTGGGAAAATATTTACGGAAACACAAAAAATTCTTCAATGCTGGGGGTTATAGATTGCTACCTAAAAAGAAAAAAGAGGAGATAACAATTGCATATTTGGGCTTTAAAATAACTTAACAAAAACTTTGACCACAAAAGATATAGGTCCATGAAGACCAGTTGTAAACTCTTAATGATTTTCAAAACTTAATGAGAGATATTACTGGATGAGGCATACCATTGTAATAGCTACTTATGAATTAAGTAACATGCTTCAAACATTATAAGAGGATTCCTATTTAAACTATCCAGGGTGTCTAATGGCTGAAGCAGAAAGAGCTAATTCTGGTAGAACAAAGATTATAAGATAATATGTGGATAGAATTGAACCTATGCTTGTTGTATTTTGGTTATTTTGCCTTCATCTCATTTTCCTACTGGGATCATTACACAAAGGGAAGTAAAGTTATGGAATGCATTTTTAGCACATAAACAAAGTAAAAAATTAAAGATATACATAGAAAAAATTGAATTAATTATAAAGGGTAGAATAAGATTGCATCAACTGTCAGGAACAGACCCAGCTGAAATTGTAGTGCCTCTTACTAATTATGAGAATATGTCAGTATGAGTAATCAATGAAGATTGGCAAGAGATTGTAGTGACTACTTGGGAGAAATTAATAACAAATATTCAAAAAGCAAATGGGTGCAGTTTATAAGAACTAACTGGATTCTTCCATGTATTTTAATGAGAACACCAATTCCAAAGGCATCAACCTGATGCAAACAGGATGAGAATGGCAGGTTATAAGTGAGATAAAATAAGGAAGGTGAACAAAAGCCCACATACCTTAGTTCAATAATGAGAATTGTATGCAATCCTCATGCTGTTGTTAGATTCTCCTGAAGTTCTTAACATATTTACTGATTCTCAATATACAGAAAGAGTTGTTCTCCATATAGAAACTGCTGAATTTACTCCTGATAACTCAGAAATGAGTTTGTTGTTTATGGAATTGCAACAGGCCAACAGAAGTAGAAACCATCCCTTATATATTACTCATATTCAGTCTCATACAGGTTTACCAGGTCCATTGAAACAAGCAAAAGGGGAAACTGACCAATTCCTAATAAGAAATGTGTTAGAGGGCTCAAAATCTCATGAAAGACATCATGTTAACAGTAAAGGTTTAAAGAAAAACATGTCTATCACTTGGCAAACAGAAAAAAAAAACTTGAGGTGTCCTTTGTGTTCTTTGTATAACCAAGCTCCATTGCTTGGTGGAAGTAACCCTTGGGGAGCCAAAAGGAATGAAATCTGACACATGAATGTGCTTCATTTTGTAGAATTTGGAAAACAAAAGAACGCACATCATACCATTGATGTGTACTCAGGGTTTCAATAGGTGATTGCTTTAAGTTCTGAAAATGATGATTTTTGTAATTACACATTTATTGAAAATAATGGCAATTATGGGGACACCTGCACAAATTAAGGTGGCCAATTCTACTGCATATGTATCTAATAAGATGAAGTCAATTTTATATATAATAATATAAAGTACATTATGGGTATACCACATAATCCTAATAGTCCTATAGGACAAGCAATTGTAGAAAGAGCTAATCATACCTTAAAAGAAATGCTTACTAAACAAAAGAGAATGGTAAAGACATGTAGGGGCAAATTACATAATTCTTTGTTGATTACAAATTGTTTTAATGTTGATCCAAAAAGAACAAAAGCAGCTGAGAGACATTTGGTCATAGATAAAACTGAGGAACAAGGACAAACAATATACTACAATAATTTGTTGACAATGAAATGGAATCTTGCAATAGTTTTGAGATGGGGATGTAGTTATGCTTATGTATCTACAGGGAAGGAAAAAGTATGGCTATCAACAAAATTATAAAGATTAGATCTGACCAGGGAAGACCTCCTACTACCTGAAACATGAATGTCTTTGCATAGCAAGGGAATCTTATTCACTACTTGTTCCTCATGACATGCCATTCTGTCATACAGCATGAATATTACCACTCAAACAGACATATAAAATTGATGCATTACAGTTGTTCAAATATAGGGCAGAAATTTAACTGCAGATGAGTTGTACACCTTGCATATTCTGTGTGTGTGTGTGTGTGTGTGTGTGTGTGTGTGTGTGTGTAGAAATGTACCTATACTAATACTTTTAAAAGTTTGCTTACTTTCAGAGCAAAAGAGCAGATAATAATGAAGACAAAGAAAGTAGCCAAGGTGATTTAGCCTCACAGACAGTCTCCTCAAAATGTGCATGCATATCAGTTTTGAAAGGGCTAGCCCAAAGGATCGATTCCAAAAAGATTAGACAGAAACAGATACAGCTATCTTTTTCAACACTTGGCCAATATCTTAATTTTCTAAGGGAACCAAAAAGATATTTTTTACCCCTAGACAGCAAAAAGTAATTTTAAGAACACTACGCCCAATTCCGAATAGGTGGGGTGAACATTTTGGGTAAGTTACCAACATTTGTTATTGTCTATGGGTTTGATTATATGTTAGTAAAGGTTACATTCAGGGATTTATTTCTTTCCCTCCTCTATCCCTCTTTCTCTTATCTTTCTATCCTACCTGGTGTTAAGGAAAAGGAGATGAAAGTTGAATGATAAACTGTGAAAGTCATAAAGCCAGCTCAGCTGCTTGTAAGAGCTACACCTAAGCTGAGCTGAATGATGCAATTGCTGTCATGTAGTGACACACCTCCTCCAACAATGCCATACATCATAATCCTTCCTAAACAGTTTCACAAACTGGGAATTAACATTGAAATATATGAGCCAATGGGAGGGTGTTTCTCATTTAAACTCCCATACCTGGTAAGGTTGTTAATTACTTCTTTATGTTATGCTGTGACAACACACCTGTCAAAAATGACTCATTGAAGATAGAATTTTTTATTCATTCACGGTTGGAGGGCACAAACAATTTAGTGAGGCAATCACTGAGGCATGTGTTTGAGATCATACTGTATCTACAATTATGATTCATAGAGCAATCAGTGTTAGTCTGTCTTGAAACTTCCTCTGAGTGAAATTAATTAATTACCTTTAAATTCTTCACTCATGTTCTTAGGACTTGATGAAGCTATTTCTCTGCCAGAATATAAAAAGAATGACCCCCTAATGCTGCTCTACTAGAGCCCCTTTTCTACTTTGAAACTTAATGAAGCAAAATCTCATCTGTTCATTTTCTCTTAACAGTCTGATTTTTTTCAGTTTTCCATATAAATATAGATCTTTTCTAGCCAAAATTTCCAAGCTTTTTTCTCAATGGGCTGACTTGGAAATCAGTATTATCAA
Source organism: Acomys minous (assembly GCF_964271855.1). Lineage (NCBI taxonomy): Eukaryota > Metazoa > Chordata > Mammalia > Rodentia > Muridae > Acomys > Acomys minous. The sequence continues at coordinate 69,316,658 of NC_140494.1, forward strand.
CAGTCCTCTCCTGCTTTCTATCTGTTTTATAGCTGACAATGGTGATATATAGACCTCAGTCTACTCTAAAGTAGGAACACTTATGGTCCAAGATTATATTTATTTTTTAAATTCTAAAGCGACTGGAGAAAAAGTTAGTAATTTCTATTAAGTAAATATCAATATATCATTTGACAACTTTTTAAATACTTTTGCAAGAAATGTATATGCAAATTCCCAAAAAGGCAATACAATTAAGGGAAATGCCATTCATATCATTATTCTTCAAATTAGCTTAAGCACCCCAAACATTGGCTATTTATGGATACTAATGGAAGTTGTTAATGTTTAACATACTTGAGTACATATTTATAGAAGTTTTTATAATGTAAAACAACATTGATTATGTAGATAATCTTTGACCTTATACTTTTAAACAAAATTGTACCTAGAATTATGTGGCTGTAGATAAAATGAAATACAAAATCAATACTAATGGCATTAGTGTGACAAAGCAGACATTCTGAACTTGAATTAGACAGGATAAATCTCATGAAATTGGAATCCATTATTCTGCAGATGATGTATAACATTGGTAGTTAATTAAAGAACTTGATGAAAATAATGAGAATAAGAAACTACACTACAGAAGGATAATGAAAGAGAAATTTACTAACATTTTGAAAGACAGAAAATAATACTTAATGCTCAAGAAATGAAAATTTTCTTAACAAAATTGAACAAACACTAAAAAGGTAAGGGTGATCTATGGTTGAATTTTCGGTTCAAATTTGTCATCTAAACTCCACACCTGTTTATGCATGTAGACATATTCTGGTTACCCATACAAAAGAGTACTAGTTGACTAACATGTATGTTGTAAGGTAAATATACCTTAGACCTTTGAGCAAAACAGAATATATAAAAAATTATCTTAAAGTAGAAAATACACCTACTATGAAGTTTTTTTACAATAGCTTCTGAGTTTTATATACTCTCAGGCAGTAGAAACAAATATTCTGGCTTTGTACTAGTTATCAGAAAAGCCTCTTCAGTATAGCAGTCCCATAGAGGAAGAATGCCATGAGATATTTGACCACTTTAAAACTTCAGAAGAAAAACAGTTATTGTATCTTGTCGACTGGAGTTTATAGCTCCTCACTGTGTCTAGAGCAGGTCATTGATGTCAATATACTGTTGCATTGTTCTTATCTCTTTGAAACCTACAGTCCTAGATGAGGTAGCTATAATAGGTTCCCATGAGGATAACACTGGCATGGACCACATGGACAAGAATGAGGGATGGCTTGGAATCCTCCTAGCTGCCCATAGACTTCACTACATTTAGTATCTAAGTCTCCCTTTAGTTACTTCTCAGCTCAGCTATGCCAAACCTGTATTTTTGGATTAAAATCTAATTAGTACAGCTTAGTTTAAAGCAGCTGTTGACAGAAGAAAACTAAGATATATAGATTAGCATATATAAAATTAAATAGAACCGTGTTTTGATGAGACTAATTATTCCTAACTTTTTTCTTGAAAATTATTTCACATAAATTGTATAATTACAAACCAGCAAACAAACATGGTTAGATGTGAAAACTAGACCCTTGAGGTCACATTATTAATCATTGTATATCTCACTGGCAAATATTCAAAAATTTAAAAGATAATATGAAAAAAACCGCATGATTATTTTAAAGAAAACAACTTTCTCTTCTAAATCTACTTTATTATTAATGGTTTATAATTGCACTAAATGCTATTATTTCAATTTCTAAGCAATACTATCACTGCTTAGTAAATGTTACGTATATAGGAATGCAAATACTTTAAAATTTTGCAAAATATGTGCTCAGACATTGTTTGAAGGGGTGGCATGCTATTTTTTAAATTAATCATTCACTTTACATCCGGGTCATAGTCCCCTCCCTCCTCTCTTCTGGTCCCACTCTCCCTGTTTCACCTATATTTCCTACACCAGTATTCAGAGAAGGAGAGCCCACCTATGCCCAAACATAACAAGTTGCATCAGGACTGAGAACACCCTCTTCCCCTGTAGCCTGGCAGGATGGCCCTGCCAGGGGGAAATGATGGAAAAGCAGGCAATAGTGCCCCTGTCAGAGTTGGCCCACATTCTTCCTACTAAGGATCCCATATAAGAATTGGACTGTGCATTGGCTACATCTTAGAAGGAGCCCTAGTTCCAGTCCATGCATGGTCCTTAGTTGGAGCTTCATTTTACATAGGATCCCTGGCCCCTGGTAAGTTGGCTCTGTTGGCTTTCTTCTGAAAATCCTGTCCCCTCTGAGTCCTTCTGTCCTTCTCCCTGTGATAACGACAATGTGTGGTTGTGGATCTCTGAATCTCTTTCCATCAGCTGCTGAGTGGAACCACTCAGAGGACAGTTATATTAGGCTCCCATCTGCAAGCATAGCAGAGTATTGGCTGGGGTATCAGGGATTGGCTGGCTCCCATGGGGTAGCTCTCAGGTTTGAACAGGTATTCATTACATATTTCCTAAATCTCTGCTTTATTTTTGTGCCTGCACATCTTGTAGGTGAGGTAAGTTTTGGGTCAAACTTTTTGTGTAGTGGGTACAAACAAGTCTTTCTTTGGATCCCAAATGCCGGATGGGAAACAGACTTGTGGGGGAACAAGTGATGTTTATCCACTAAAAGAAGAGTGATCTCTTTCAACAGCTTGGTCTTTGCCAGCTGAAAAACATTTTAGAATGAACTCTGAGAGGATACGTAAATATAAACATACACATACATGTACCTGTACAGACACACACACACACACACACACACACACACACACACACACACACACACACAAAGGCCTAGCCTGTGTGTGTGTGTGTGTGTGTGTGTGTGTGTGTGTGTGTGTGTGTGTCTTAGCATTGTTTCTGATGGTTGGGCTGTTCATTGCTCCACTTCAAGATGTTCCTAGAACCATTCCAGAGATTGCTATGAGGTTTTGGGTTTCAGGTGCTGCTCTGCATTCTGGCTACTGTGGTTGCAGTCACCTTTGCTGAATTCTTGGTTTGCTGTTTAAGGGGTCCGCTGGAGTCCTGCTGACTACACCAGTGCAATCACTCCAAGGAACTGAGCCTAAAAAGGTCTACTTCTCCTGTTTCCATTAATCTTTTTTCTCTTCTATCTAGGATAGGTAGGTTGAGAGGGAAGTATAAGCACTAAAGAACCTGAAATAAATCAATTTGGAAAAAGTTCAAATCTTACATTTTATGGGTGGATTGGCATTCACTTCCTTCCATTAGGAGTCATATCTAGTTAGAGGGTGGCCTCTTTAGTATCCATAATCCCTGCTGCTAGGACTCTTAGGTAAAGTCACCCTCATATCCTACCAGGAGTCTATCATGTCATGGGTCTCCAGATTGTCACAGAGAAGCTCCTGACCAAGGTTTCTTTTCTCTCTCATGCCCTGTGTTTTCCTGCCCCCTCTCTGTTCTCCTGGGTCTGATATTGACTCTCATCTCTCTACATGCTCCGTGTTGATCTTAGAGCCTGAACTGTTGCTCTTCTGTTCAGGAAGTCATCTTCTGTGAAAATGAGTTCAAGACTCTTTCCCACTTTCTTTGCTAAGAGATTTAATGTATCTGGTTTTATGTTGAGATCTTTGAATCACTTTGATTTGAGTTTTGTGCAGGGTGATAGATATCTATATTTTTCTACATATAGACATCCAGTTCAACTAGCACCATTTGTTGAAGTTGCGTTCTTTTTTAAAATTGTTTAGTTTTGTTTTCATTATAAAAAATAAAGTGTTCATAGATATGTGGGTCTAAGACTGAATCTCTACTCTGATTCCATTGATCCACCAGTCTGTTTCTATGCCAGGACCATGCAGTTTTTATTATGCTTGCTATGTAGTACAGCTTGAAAGCAGGAATGGTGATATCTCCCGAAGTTCTTTTATTGTACAGGATTGTTTTAGCTATTATGGGTTTTTTGTTTTTCCATAAGAAGTTGAGAATATTTTTTCAAGGCATATAAAGAATTGTTGTTGACATTTTGGTAGGGATTGTATTAAATCTGTAGATTGCTTTTGGTAAGATGGCCATTTTTATTGTGTTAATCCTACCAATCCATAAGCATGGGAGATCTTTCCAACTTCTAATATCTTCTTAAATTTCCTTCTTTAGAGACTTGCAGTTCTTGGCATACAGATCTTTGACTTACTTAGTTAGACTTACACCAAGATACTTTACATTTTGGTGGCTTTTGAGAAGGGTGTTGTTTCCACATTTTTCTTTCTTGGCCAATTTGTCTCTTATATACAGAAGGGCTAATAACTTTTTTGAGTTAATTTTTTATCTAGCAAATTTACTGAAAGGATTTAAAAGTTATAGAAGTTCCCTGGTAGAATTTTTGGACCCACATAGGTATACTATCATATTATTTGTGAATAGCAATATTTTGACTTCATTCTTTGCAGTTTGTATCCCCTTGATCTCCTTGTGTTTTCTTACTGCTCTTTCCCTATATTGAAGGTGTAAGGAGAGCATGGTTTGCATTGTCTTGTCCCTGATTTCAGTGGAATTGCTTTAACTTTCTCTCCATTTAATTTGATATTATCAATAGGCTTGCTGTGTGTTGCCTTTATTATGCTTAGGTGTGTACATTGTATCTCTGATTTTTCTAAAACCTTTATTGTGAGGGGTATTGGATTTTAACAAATGTTTTTCAGCATCTAAGTAGATGATCATGTGTTTTTCTCTTTCAGTTTGTTTATATAGTAGATTAAATTGATATATTTCCATATGTTGAACCAGTCCTTCATGCCTTGGATAATGCTTGCTTGATCATGTTAGATGATATTTTGATGTGTTCTTTGAATTGGTTTGTGAGTATTTTGTTGAGTATTTTTACATAGTGTTGATAAGAGAAATTGGTCTGAAATTCTCTTTCTTTGTTGGGTCTTTGTGTGGTGTATGCATCAGGGTGACTGTGGTCTCACAGAATGAGATCTTCAATGCTTCTCCTGCTTCAATTTTGAGAAGTAGTTTTGGGAATCTCTTTGACATCTCTGGCCAACAATTAAAAGTAGGACTTCTAATGTTGGGATTGTTTTCTTTTGTTTTGTATAGGTAGTCCTTGGTTCCTAGAAGGGGATTTTCTGCCCAGGTGATAGTGAAGGCATGGTTGGAGGATAGTATAAATCTACTAATTTACCAAAAAAGCATAATTACTAACAACATTCAATAACATTTGTTCATATGCCCACAGATGAGTATAGTCATCCTCTCTTCTCAACATACTTGGGTTCTGTTTTTTTTTTGTTTTGTTTTTGTTTTTGTTTTTGCTTAGTTTTATACACTAGCCTATCTCCTTCTATACTAAAGACAATCCAGCTCATTTCTTATCTATCTTAACAAGTATGTTTACCTGGAGAGATTTGAATATTATAGAAATAGAGGAATCGTCCATTTTCTGCCACCCCGGAACACAGAGCTATAGCCATTAAGATATACTTACTGGTTCAGGATCAAAATTCATTAAGTAGCAATTATGTTAACTCAGGAGCAGAACACATTACTTCTTATATTTCTGCTTTTATTTTGTACAAACGAATGATTGAAAACCTGTCAAGATAATGAATGACTTTCTATTCAAATAAACAAGGCACCAATTATTAACGTTTTATACTTTGGCATATTAAAACCATTGGTCAAAAGTGTGTTTATTACTTCATACTATATTTAAATTATACATCTGAAATATATAATTAAAACATATACAGGGGGAGGTAATCCCCCTCAGGAACAGTCATAGGGGAGGGGAATAAGGGGAAAATGAGAGGGAGGGAAGAATGGGATGATACAAGGGATGGGATAACCATTGAGATGTAACAAGAATAAATTAATAAAGGAGAAAAAAAAGACCTCCCCCCAAAAAATATGTTATATATTTTAATTGAAAGTGAAATGCAAATAAATGTGAAAAGGAACTTACTTCTGCTACATTTTTTTCTTTAAGAAACATTCTTCACTTAAATATTATGGAAATTGATTTTTCTTTGACTTTCTTTTTCGGTGTGCTTGTTTGGTTCTATTCAGATTTATTTTATTTTTTTTTATTACTCTTTTGGTGCCTAATTGTTATATTTTAATTTTTATTAATTTATTCTCTCACATATTGTATCCCAACCACAGTTTTTCCTCTCTCCCCCTTTTCCAGTTTCTCCTCCTCCACATCCACTTCTGTATTTCCCTTCATAAAAGAGGAGTCTTGCCAGTGATATAATCTAAGCATAGCATATCAAGTTATGGTAAGACAGGTATCTTCCTCATATTAAGGCTGGATAACACAACCCAGTACTATGACAAGGGTCCCCAAAGCAGGCAAATACATCAGGAACAGATCTCTCCTCATGTACGAATCCCATAACAGTGCAAAACTACACAACTGTAACATATATGCAAAGGTCTGAGGGTAGGCTCTCGATTATCAGTTCAGTCTCAGTGAGCTCCTATGAGTCTAGGTTTGTTAATTCTGTGTTTATTCATTTTTTTATGGTGCCTTGACCCCTCTAGCTCCTAAAATTCTTCCTTCTCTTCTTTAGTAGGATTTACCTAGTTCCTTCTAATGTTTGGCTATGGGTCTCTGTGTCGGTTTATGTAAGTTGCTGGAGTAAGTCTTTCCGATGGTGATTATGCCAGGCTCATTCTATGAGTATAGTAGAATAACATTAGCACCAGCATTTATTTACTTTTTTTTCTTGATGTGTTTAGTTCTCCAGGCAGTGTTAGGGGAGGATTCCTATTATGGCATGGTTCTCATGCTGGTCCAGTTATTGCTTAGCCACTCCCACAGTTTCTGTGCCTCCTTTATTCCAGCACATCATGTTATCAGGATCAATTATAGTTCAACCTGTTTTGGTTTAAAAAGACAGAGATGACGTGGCCTCAGATGAAAGGGGAGGTGTGGAGGTTCTCAACGGAGTTGGGGAGGTGAAACAATAATCATAATATACTATACAAAAAATCTATTTTAGTAAAAAGTAATGTAATAGGTATTAAGATAGCTGGACTTTTGGTTGTTTTGTCCTACCTCCCTATACCACCCCTGTCCCTATTAACCCTGCAACACTAGGTAGAAAAGGAAGAAGATTGGAGAGGAGAAGAGGGTATTGATATCATCATGCTACTCTTTACTGATTAAGGGTGTTGAGTTCTTTGGGGGAAATCTGGTACTCCTGTCAGGATATCTCCAATCAGTAATCCAGCAATCACACAAATGAGTAACCCATAATCCAGCAAACAGAAAACAGCATAAGCAGCAAGAGCAAATATCAACCAGTAACAGAGGTAGCAGCCACAGCCTGCCTTGGGCCTCTAATCATTATACTTTCTCAAGAGTCCTCAGAATTACAAAGGGAAACAATCCTCAGTTGGCAAAAACCATCCCCCTGACAGCATGAGACAAATGATAGTTGATGTGTACAATCTGAAACAGCTCCATTTCCCACATTAAGACAAAAACATTTCTATGTTTTTTAAAAAAGCAAAAATTCTCACTACAGAAGATGTTACTAATTATATAGTTTCATAGCCATAAAACTAATTATTTTATGCATTGGGAATAATGCAATTCAAACTTTAATGATAAAACACATTGTAAAAAGTAACATTATGTATCAGAAATATAAATCACATAAATATTCAATTATGAAGTCACCAGATAAATAGTTTAATTTAAAGTGCTATATTGCTACTTTAAGACATACCTGAAATAATCACAATGGCATATTTCTTAGTTGCTGTCATGTAACTGTGATAAAACAACATTAAAAAACTTACAAAAGGAAAAATTTATATTGGGATGTAGTTTTATAATAGATGTCCATAATGACAAGAAAGTCATGGCTGCAGGCAGCTGAGCAGGAAGTTGTCTCATCACACTTCATAGGTGAGTAAACTGAGGGAGTGAACAGAAAGTAGGTGAGGCTATAGACCTTCTAATCCTCCCCTCCTATTAAAAACTTCCTCCTTCTAAAAGCTGCATTATGTCCCAAAACTGTACCACCACTAGGGACCAAGTACATTTCTCATTCTAATCACCATAGTATTAAAAATAATATTTGAGTATAGGAAAAAAGTATAAGAAATAGAAAAGCTAAATAAAAATGCTAAAGGGTAACTGTTGCTACAAAGTAGTAGGTGAATAATAATAAGTGAGGAATATTCATTAAGTCTATAAAAAATGTTGGACATGTGGTACTTGTGAATAATTAGTGTAGTGGCAAAATAATTGGTGATTTTTCTCATTCACATTTTTGTGCATATTCTCTGGTTTGAGTATAAATTACTTTTGAAACTGGAAATAAGTTACTTTACAAAAATATAATTTTTTGGTTTCCTGAGATGTCTCAGCTAAGAAAGTATTTGCCAGACACATATGCACATATACAAATATTTTTAATTTTTCAAAGTAGAAAGTCTGGTTAATATGCTGTACCATAAGCATTTTATCATTTTTTTCTGAAAGATCTTCTAAGATTACAATTGGGGCATTGTAAGTAGACACACATTCCTTATTGCTTCTTCCCTTGAGAGGGAAGAATCTTTGTTTCATGCCCAGAATCTTGAAATATGTTAATTATTCACTTGCTACTAACTGAGTACACCAGTAATGCAGATAGTCATTACTTAACACAGGTGATGCAGAGTTATCTTCCAATGACTCTGGTTTCCAACATTGAGTCATCCTTGGGTATTTAATTCCAGCTTGAGTCTCAGATATATTATAGCAAACAGAAACCACTCTTGCTGTCTTGCTCAATTATTTTCACACTTTGCTTCATGTTTGTTTTTTATTTTTTATTAATTTTTTTTTGTTTGGGACAGAGAGTTTCTCTAAGTAGTCTTGGCTGTTCTGGAACTTGCTCTATAGATCAAGCTGGCCTATAACTCATAGAGATCTGCATGCCTCTGCCTCTGGAGTGCTGGGATTAAAGGTATATGCCACTATCCTCCATTTTTATTTTTTGTCACATAAATAGCCAAATATATTTACAGAAGAAAATGAGTGCAAATGTAAATGTAATTTTATCACAGCATAAACTATCTGAAAATGGTGTTCTGGGAGGAGTAAAAACAATGGCAGTCACAGAAGTCATAAAGATTAGTTTACAAAAAGACCCCAATGATTCTAGAGAACCTGTATGAGCCAAGGGTATAAGGAAATTTAAAAACCTTTAATCAGAGATAATGTGCTTTTATTTCTTATTATAAAGATTGGCTTCTGGCTGTAGCCATGCAGCATCTTCAGGGAATGGAGTATGAGTGCTTTACTGATGGGACTCCATGAGCCAAGGCCCATGGAAACCACTTCCCACCAAGGTCCTAAGGTGAATTTTTGTGACTTCTATGCTTATTACCTAGATCACATGGCTACAAGCCTATGATTATTATGTAGAACGCATTTGTTTGTTTTGATATGCTGTTTATATTCATAGTGGATATTGGTTTCACTTTGTTGGTCACAGATGAGGCAAAGATCATGCAGGACGAAATCCCCATCCATGCTCTTCTCATAACTGTTCTGAGAGGTAATGCCCTCTGCTTTTCTTTTTATTAGGATGTGACAATTAATCCTGGGCATTTTGGGACACATATGTTAGTCATGCCCTAAAGAAACAGCTACAGTCACACTGACTAATCCTGGAGTAATGTGGAAAGCAATGTGTCGGTTCCACTTGCCTAACTGTTCTGGGGACTCTGTATCTATCTCATCAACAGGTTTAAAAATGTAAAAGTTGAGTCTGATCAAAACAGATTTTAAAATGATACTTAGAAAGATGGTATCAAGGACTGATAGATGGATGTCATGATATGTTGCTTGGAACAATGAACACAATTACAAAGTATTATGACAAAGGGGTGCAATTTGACATCTGGACTTATACCCATAGATTGTTAATCTGTCTCTCATCTTGAATGATTCTGTAGGCACATTTTCTGCCAGCTGTGTGTGTGATCATGTTCACAGGCCATGCTAGCTATACATATTTTTTTGCCTTTCTGAAATCATGCTTTGTAGTAAAAAAAAAAAAAAAATATATATATATATATATATATATATATATATATATATATATATATATATATATATATTTGAGGAATGATTGAGCCAGGAGGAGGGGAAAGGTAAAGGACACCTATCCATGGAACATAGCAATGATAGAGCTTTTGTAATGCTGATGTTATGGTTTCTTCAAATAAAAAACAATAATAACACTACTCAGGTGAGCAGGCTTTGTGTGTATATATATATTTAGGATTTGTATATATAAAGATGGCTTGAGATATTCAGGGCTACTTGCTTGAATATCAATTGATGCCCACTCTCTTCATTTTGACCAATACCACATCTCTTTACTCAGTTTCAGAACCTGCTTGTCACTGGCAGGCTTCCATGAAATTCTTAAGAAGTGAAAAATCTGTCAAAGAAATGCAATGAAAAATTGTAATTCAAAATAGAACAGAGAAGTGTCTCCAAGAATGGTGAGTTGGGTGTGTCTTCTCCTTATTCAATGTTTTGCAGTGTCTTGTTGCTTTTAAATCCAACTATATTCAAATATCTATTAATATATCTGTCTATATAATTACCACAAAAATATGCAATAAAAGGAGATCTAGACAAGCAGAGTAAGTAATATGTCCAGGAGAGATAACTCTAAAAGTAAAGCTAGTATGTGCAGATTCTGATCTGAATTACTACAGGAAGTTAGGAATATAGAGTTCAAAGTTATGACTGTCAAACTGAAAGTGTTCTGGGTGTTGTTCTGGGAGTCAAAGCCAGCACCTCATGGATGATGAATGAATGCTAAGCCACTAAGAGGCACTAATAGCCCTTCTACTGAGAGATTTTAAGTTATACTAATGATTTTTGTGGAGAATTCAGAGTATGAGCCCAGGGAGAGAAACTGAACAAGAAGTCAGCTGTTGGTAAGACAGTCAAAATAGTGGCATTCATATATAGAAATAAATTCTTATTTTCCATGAAATGAACTTTTATATACTTGTGTCTACAGATCATATCCAAACTAATGCTCTACATTCTATTTCATAATCAACTCTTGAGTAGATGTGTCTCAAAAAAGTTCAGGCAGATGTGTATGTGAAAGCCAAATACCAGAAGCTTTTTACAGATTGATTTGTGTCAGATCCCAGCCCGCAGGAAAAACTGAATCAGGGTTCACCTGAAAGAAGGAGTGGGGATTGAAAGTAGGATACAGAGATGTGAGAAATAATGAATCAAGCCAGGAAGTTTCTCAAGATTCACTTTATTGTCAACTAGCAGGATAATATATAGGGCAAGGTCAATAGGGTCTATTCTAATCCGATTCACCCTAGCCCCTGGGCAAGAATACAATAGCCTAAATTTCTCCCTGTAGAACTTCCTAGTTCTCTGAGTAGTTCCTTGTAAGAACTTCCTAGATCCTCTAGGTGGTTCCAGGTTGAGACTTTTCTACTTCTTTCAAAGGGAAATAGTCCAAGGACAGCCTAGAACACAAGACCTCTTGAGGTAAAAGTCAGCAACTCGGAGGTCACAGGATACAGCCTAAGCACAGGATTTTTGACATGGCAAAATTTGCCATGGCTTCTTCCCACAGTTTGGTGCTGAAGTCTTCACTCACCAAACCTCAGTATATGAACCTGTCCATTTTAGATGGAATTCGAACCCAGCAGTCATGTTGCAGTAGGCTAGAGTTTAATGCAATTACTTCAGTGTCCTTAGACAAAGTAAATATTTGATCAAAGATACATCTAGGTAAACCTGAACATAGAAAATCCAGTAAAAGTCTACAAATCACAAAATGCCAATGACCGATAACAGATACTAGGAAGGGGCCGAGGATAGAGGTCTCCCTCACATCTCTTAAAGAAAGCTGCCCTGTGTTCACCTTTTAGTATCAGAGCTTGAACATCAGAAGGCAACACTTTTCTTAATTTAGCATCAGGATAGTCAAGTCATAAAGCACTGAAAGAGTACATGAATACAGAGATGGAGTGTGAGAATAACCAGAAAGAAGTCTTGTTATCTATTTAATTTCCACCATTCTTCTGTTACTTTTTCAGAACATAGAGGAAGGTACAACTCTTCTTTATTTCATTCAGTCTATATTCATAGACTTTGTGTAGAATTCTACAATTAAGGTTCTTTGAATACAATCAAAATCTGCTTAACAATGTACAAACCAACAACAGTTCACATCTGTATTAGTGGTCACATACAAGAGTACTGGTGATGTAAGCTTCTCATGTAGTGACATCAACAAGACTACTGTGGGGACATATACAGTACATACCACACATTTGTGGTGATGCTGGTATATATTAACCTACAATACTGGAGGAGAATGAAAGAAGGGAAAAGGAAAAGTATCTACAATTAGTTATATATTATGAAATTGCCAAACAATAATAAAGTGTTAAAATGTAATACAAAGTAGAACACATATGTGTACAATCTATATTTAATAATAATTAATTAAAATTTATCTTCCTGATATATTATACTAAAAAAAGAAAACAGCACTGCCAGCAGTTTTCTTGAGCTTTATAGCATTCATAACTATGAATATCTTTCTAATGATTCATCTTATTGTTATAGGATCCAAATATTTAACATTGCTAAAAGGCTCATTCTGAATGAGTAAATTAATTCTCTTTTCACATATAATCCAGCAAGTAATATAGGTACTAACACAGAGGACATGAATGCACTGGAGAATATTGAAGAATATATATATCCATGGCTTCTTACACTTTTTTCATTTATTGAAAATATATCATTTTCTTACACATTATATTTTGATTATAACTTCCCTTCTCTCTGCTTCTATAAGCTCCACCCCACTTTCCTTACAATCCAGTTAGATCCCATTTCTGTCTCTCATTACAAAAGAACATGTTTATAAGAGAAAACAACTAAATATGACAAAAGGAAATATAATGAGATGAAACAAAGACTATCCTAGAAAATTTGAACATGGGAAACCAACATGAGGAAAGATTTCCCAAGAGTAGGCAGAAAAGTAAGAGATCCACTTGTTCTCATAATCAGGAGTCCCATAAAACTACTAAGGTAATAATTATAATTCATATAAGGATGCCCTAGTAGAGACCCATGGAGACACTATGTTCTTTGTGTTGTCCTTATAAACTTATATAACAATTTTTTAATCGAGGGCCTTGCTCACCTAGTGGAGTCCATCACCTCTGCCTCTTTCACTTTTTCTGCTTCCTCTTCTGTGGGTTTCTCTGAGCTGATGGATTTGATTGATACTTTCAATTTTGAAGCACTTCCTGCATAATGTCTCTATATGGGTCTTTGCTTCTGCTGTCAGAGGAAGCTTCTCTGATGATGACTATAAGGCACTATTATGTGAGTTTATCAGAACATCGTTGGGAATCATTTTATTGATTTTTGATCAATTGTGGTGTGATTTAGCCTGGGTCTCTGGACTATTTAGTCTCTGGTTCTCCATTACTGGCATAGCCATATGTAATGGGAACAGTGAAAGCCATAGAGCCAGCAGAGCTGCTTGACAAAGATGCTGCAAGGCTGAGCTGAGTAATACAATCACTATCCTGTTGTCCCCAGATTTTGTCCTTGATCTCCACATGTTGCATGCTTGGGTGCCTTTTACCATTTGTACCACTTGGGGATATTGGACGATGGAAATTTTATTAGGAATCATTTATGCCTTCTAACAGGAAACCTCCTTTAAGCTTCCCAAGGAAAGTCCTGAGCATACTACCTCTACCAACGTTAGTGAGATATCATTATCTGGGCCTATCTAAGGGTCTTCCTTACACCTTGGAAGATGTGACTCTAATGAAGATGACAGAGACCTTCTTATGGGGCTCTGACTCCAAGATACTCTTTGAACATTTGTCTCTGATCTTAATCAGGAACAAAATAAACAAAACAGAGTAAACTTTAAAGGTCAAACATTATTCAGTGGGCTAGAGAAGATGGCAGCAGATCAAATAAAAAGCCTCTTTCTATTACTAATGGACAAAAAGGTGATTTGAATATATGATCAATGAATGAAGTATTAAAACCTCATTTTCTTAAAGAAAGTTAATTTATCCTGGCTACTCTGGTTTTATATCACCACAGAAGAAAAATTACCAAGATTAGACATATAAAGAGTTATAGAAATACTGCATTATAGAAAAATTGAATAATAACTGTAGCAACATAGGCATGAATATTTTTTCCTGTGCCTAACGACAATTAGCACTATGACCATTAAAAGTTGATAATACATGTTAAGACACGACAATCTTCTTAGACTGGCTTGGAACGTTTTTCTATCTAGTGCCCTTGAAACTGTAAGAACTACCAGCCAGAGAACAAGCTGTTATGCTTGGGCAAAACATTCCATCAATACTACAAGGCTAATCTAGATTCAACATTGATAAGTGGAATTTATCAAGAAAATTGTTCATATCATTTAGATTTTCAATTTTTGTGGCATGTAGGCTTTTGAAATAAGACCTATTAATTCTTTGGGTTTCTTCAGTATCTGTCATTATGTCTCTGTTTTCATTTCAGATTTTGTTGATTTGGATAGTCTCCCTTTGTCTTTTAGTTAGTTGGGCAATAGGTTTGTCTATGTTGTTTATCTTCTTAAAGAACTGGCTCTTGGTTTCTTTGATTCTAATTTATTAATTTCAGCCCTGAGATTGATTATTTCCAGCCATCCATTTCTCTTGGATGTGTCTACATTTTTCCCCCTAGAGCTTCCAGGTGTTCCTTTAAGTTACTTCTTTGGGATGTCTCCAATTTCTTAATGAAGGCACTTAGTGCTATGAAATTTCCTCTGAGCTCTGCTTTCACTGTGCCATAGGTTTGTGTATGTTGTGCCTTCATTTTCATTGAATTGTAAAAACGTCTTTAATTTCTTTTTTTGTTTGTTTGTTTTTGGTTTTTTTTTTTGGGGGGGGGTTGAGACAGGGTCTCTCTGTGTTAGCCTTGGCTGTCCTGGACTCATTTTGTAGACCAGGCTGGCCTCAAACTCACAGTGATGCATCTGCATCTGCCTCCCCAGTGCTGAGATTAAAGGCATGTGCCATCACGCCCGGCCTAATTTCTTTATTTCATTTCTGACCCATTGAGTAGAGCATTGTTCAGTATCCATGTGTGTGTAGACTTTTGTTATTTCTATTACTGTTGATGTTTAAATTTACTTCATGGTAGTCTGAAAAGATACAGGAGATATTTAAATTTTCTTGTACCTATTGAAGCTTGCTTTTTAAAAAAGTATATGGTCAATTTTGGAGAAGGTTCTATGAGGGTCTGAGAAGAAGGTGCATTCTTTAATGTTTGGGTTCATGTTCTAGTTCTGAACATGTCTGTTAGGTTCGCTAGATTCATGAACCCTGTTAGCTTCATTCTGTCTCTGTTTCGTTTATGTCTCAATGATCTGTCTATTGGTAAGAGCGGGTGTTGGAATTTCCCACTATCAATTTGCTGGTATGGATGTGTGTTTGAAGCTTCAAAAAAAAATTTTTTTTGACAAATGTAGGTACCCTTGTATTTGGGGCATAGATATTCAGGATTGTTTTGGTAGATTCTTCCTTAAATGAAACTGAAGTGTCTACTCAGCTATTAAAAACAAGGAATTGCTGGAATTTGTGGACAAATGGATTGAATTAGAAGTTATCATAATGAGTGAGTTCACCCAGAAGCAAAAAGAGCCAAATGGTATATACTCACTTATATCGAGACACTAGCCCAAGAGGCATGTCCCATGAAAGTCTTCATGTACTAGGAAAGTGGGTCAGAGAGGAGGACATCCTCTTGGGACTTTAGGTGAGAGAACCATGGGAGAATGGGGAAATAGAAGGATCCAGAGTGTCCTAGAAACCTACAAGAAGAACATTATGATGTGTGGATCCCGGCTCAGAGGTCCTGCTCAAACTGTGGCACCAGCCAAGGACAATATAGGCAGTAAAGTTTGAACCCATACCCAGACCTAGCTGATAGACAGGACATTCTCCACTGTTGAGTGGAGAGTGGAGTCTGACTTTCATGCAAACTCTGGTGCCCCATTTTTGACCATGTCCCCTTGATGGGGAGGCCTGGTGGCTCTCAGAGGAAGGATAGCAGCTTATCAAGAAGAGACTTGATACCCTATGAGCATATACAGAGGGAGGAGGTCCCCCTCAGTCATAGACATAGGGGAGGGGAGTAGGGGGAAAGCAGGAGGAGGGAGGAATGGGAGGATACCAGGGATGGGCTAACAATTGAGATGTAATTTGAATAAATTAATAAAATATTTTTTAAAAAAGAAAATGAAGTGTCTTTCTCCATCATTTTAAATTTTTAGGAGAAAATCTATTTTATTAGTTATTAGAGTGGCTACTCCAGCTTACATCTTGGGTCAATTTTCTTGGAAACCCTTTATCCAGCCCTAATTCTCAGGAAATGTATATCTTTGTTGCTGAAGTGTGTTTCTTGAATGCAGCAGAGTATTGGAATCTGTTTCTGTAGCCATTCTTCAAGATCAAGTTAACAAATTAAATAGTCCTAAATCTCATAAGGAAATAGAAGCAATGATCAAAAGTCTCCCCCAAAACGTCACTGGTCAGCACAGAATTCTAACCACACCTTCAAAGAAGAACTAATATTGCTACTCCTCAATCTATTCCACAAAATAGAATCTGAAAAATCATTACCAAACTCATCCTATGAAGCCACAGTCACCTTAATACATAAGCCACACAAAGACTCAACAAAGAAGGAGAATTTGAGACCAATATCCCTTATAATCACTAATGCAAAAATACTCAATAAAATACTTGCCCACCGAATCCAAGAACACATCGAAAATATGTACCATAACCAAGTAGGCTTCATCCCAGGCACGCAAGGATTTCTCAACATGCAGATATCCATCAATATAATTCACCATATAAAGAAACTGAAAGAGCCGGGCGTGGTGGCGCACGCCTATAATCCCAGCACTCGGGAGGCAGAGGCAGGTGGATTGCTGTGAGTTCGAGGCCAGCCTGGTCTACAAAGCGAGTCCAGCACAGCCAAGGCTACACAGAGAAACCCTGTCTCGAAAAACCAAAAAAAAAAAAAAAAAAGAAACTGAAAGGAAAAAAGGTGAAAAGGCACTTGACAAAATCCAACACCCATACATGTTAAAAGTCTTGGAGAGATTGGAGACACACATCATATACCTAAACATAGTAAAAACAATATACAGCAAGCCTATAGCCAACATCAAACTAAATGGTGTGGAACATAAAGAAATCCCAATAAAATTCACAGGACAAGGCTGTACACTCTCTTCAGATCTATTTAGTATGCTACCTAAAGTGCTAGCTAAAGCAATAAGACAACTAAAAGAGACCAAGAGGATACAAATAAGAAAGGAAGAAGTCAAAGTATCACAATTCATGGATGATATGATAGTATACATAAATGACACCAAAATTCTACCAAGAAACTCCTACAACTAATGAACACCTTCAGCAAAGTGGGTGGATTCAAAATCGACTTAAAAAAAAAAACAATTACACTCACTCCTATATACTAGTGACAAAATACCCGAGAAAGAAATTAGAGAAACTACACCCTTCACAATAGCCACTAATAATATAAAGTATCCTTTTTTAAAACTCAATCCAATCAAGTGCAAGACTTATACAAAAAAATTTGAATCTTTTGAAGAAAGAAAATGTAGAAGACATCGAAAGATGGAATAATTTCCCATCTTTGTAGATCAGGAGCATTAACATTAAAAATGGCCATCTTACCAAAAGCAATCTACACATTCAATGGAGTCTCTATCAAAATACCTACCAAATTTTTTACAGACCTAGAAAGATCAATTCTCAACTTCATATAGAAAAACAAACAAACAGAAAAAAACCCACATAAAAGCTAAAACAATTCTGTACAATATAAGATGTTCCAAAGGAATCTCTACCCCTGATCTCAAGCTGTACTATAGAGTAACTGTAATTAAAAAAAGTCATGGTACTAGCATAGAAATATGCTTATTGATCAAAGGAATTGAATTGAAGAACTACAAATAAACTCACACACCTGTGAAGACTTGATTTTTGACAAAGAAGCCAAAACATTATTATGGAAAAAAAAGATACATATTCAACAAATGGTACTGGTCTAAATTGATGTCCACTTGTAGAAAAATGAAAGTAGATCTATGTTTGTCACCCTGCACAGAACTCAAGTCCAAGTGGATTAAAAACCTCAACATAAAATCAGACACACTAAATCTGTTAGAAGGGAAAGTGGGGAAGGGCCTTAATCTCAATGACATAGGAGAAAATTTCCTGAACAGAACACCAATAGCTCAGGGTCTAAGATCAACAATTATTGAATGGGACCTCATGAAGCTGAAAAGCTTCTGTAAGGCAAAGAACACTCTCAACAGACCAAAATAACAGCCTACAGACTGGGAAAAGAGCTTCACCAACCCTACTTCCTATACAGGGCTAATACTCAAAATAGTTAAAGAACACAAGAAATTAAACTCCACCAAACCAAATAACTCAATTTAAAAATGGGGTACAGAGCAAAACAGAGAATTCTCAACAGAGCAATATAGAATAGATGAGAAACACTTAACAAAATGCTCAACATCCATAATCACCACAATAATGCAAATAAAAAAGTTTCTGGGATTCCATTTTACACCTATAAGATTGGCTAAGGTAAAAACAAAAACAACAACAACAAACCCTCAAGCAACAGCACATTCTAGCAAGGATGTGGAGAAAGCGGAACACTTCTCCACTGTTGGTGGGAATGCAAACTTGTGCAAATACTTTGGAAGCCAATCTGGTATTTTTTTTCAGAAAATTGGGAATAGTGCTACTTCAAGAACCAACTATATGACTGGGCATATACCATAAAGATGCTCCTCTACACAACAAGGATATTTGTTCAACTATGTTCATAGCAGCTTTATTCATGATATCCATAATCTGTAAACAACCTAGATGTCCCTCAACTGAAGAATAAATAAGGATATTGTGGTAGATTTATGCAGTGGAATAATATTCAGCAATTAAAAAAAAGGAAAATTTGAAACTTGCAGATAAATGGATGGAATTAGAAAAGATCATACTGAGTGAGGTAACCCAAACCCAGAAAGACATACATGGTACATATTCACTTATAAGTGGATATTAGACCACAATGGATCTCCTCTGAGAGACTCCACCAAGCTGTGACTGGAAGCTGGACTCTGGGTGAAGTACTAAGAATGTATGGAAGAGTTGTGTGATGGAAGGACCGGGAGGGTTCAGGAGCTCCACAGGGAGAACATGAAGGCCAGAAGATCTGGACACTCTGTCCAAATAGTTCTGACTTTTCTAATGGATTTGCCACTCTACTTAGTTGTTTATGAGTTATGGGTTCTCATGCTTGAATATATATTAAACTATCAAAGAAAAAACTTTCTATATATCTTGGCTCAGCCCCACTTAAGATTTCAGGCTGCTCAGAATATTTTCTGCAGAATAACATCTTGATTTTACATTTTTTAGTTCTTGCAAGCTAAGTTGCTTATCCTTCATTTTTAGCTTTCAGATAGTAATTCAGAGCTGACATTGAGTGAGCCCACTTCAAGGATTTGAGGTCTAGACCTTAGGCAGCTTTGACTTATAACAGTCCCTATCCTTTCTATCCAGCTTGCCTAATTCCAATGAAGCTCAGTCATCTGCATCTGCTCTTCATGCTTTTGGCTAGAAATGAGATTGAATATGGTCACTAAGGCCAACCACTAATAAAGACATTTGCTATGTTTACATTGAGAAGGATCATCAATGGCCATTTACTATACAACATTTCTATTAAGATATCACCTTGAGGTTTACTTCATAGCACAGTCTGATGACCCAGATAGCAAATAGCAGCATAATAAATTTTTTTCCCTATACAAGCAGACTAATGGTCACAGATGTTAATGACTATTTACATTTGTGATTTGTAGGAAACCTGTGGCTGGTGAGAAGCTATTTTAAAGTAGGCTTCTAAAATAATAAGAATGTCTTGATGTTTTAAGCTAAAATTATTTTATCAGTTTCAAACTTTGGAAATAAAATGTGGCAAAGCTACAAACATACTGAGTATCAATTTCTGTAATATTAGTTGCTCTGCATTGATAGAAAAAAACATTTTCTGAAACATTATGTAGTAAATTAACTATGAAAACATTTATTACCCTTGATTAAATGTGTTGATATCTTTGGCTTTTCTATGAAGGTAGGTGTTTGGGGGAAGAATCATTCTCCTGCTGTTTATTGAACATTTCTTATAAATAAACTCTCTCTGACTTCTCATATACATCCCCCTGGATATTTAGATAGAATTAATCTTCCTTGAAACCTAAATTATGTCTGATTTTGTTTTCTTTAATTCTGTTTTACTTGGGACAATTATCCCTCTCTTCACCCGGAATTTATTGTCTTGCCATACTGAGCAGATACATTTCTGAATGGGTATTTAATATTAATGTATAACTATAAAAATAGTAAAATACAAAATAAAAGAAGAAAATAAAAATGATTAAATCTAAAGAAGGAAAAATTAACTCATATTAATATAATTAAAGCTTCAGAAAAGAAAATAGGAAAGCGATCTAGAAAACAAATATCTAATAGTAAGTGTCCAGCTTAGCACTTTAGCTACCTAAAAGGGAGTTCTAGGGCAATTCTAGACTCTTGTTTGAGGCCTTTTGCTTCATATCTCAGTATATAAGACTTGCATAATTGAAAATTTTCAGGAAGAAAGTTTTTTTTCTTATTTCTGGGGTTTGCTAGCCTCTTCACACCATGCATCCTGGAGGCATAGCCCTCTTGGATCAATACTGTCCTGTCTTAGCATTGTCTTTGTTAAGATAGATTCATTTCATTTTGGAATCAAGTATTGGCAAAAGCCCACAGTTTATATAGATTTAAGCTATTCTTCTTAGTAAACTTATTTCCAATCAGGCTAGCATCACTATCTTTACTCTGTGACTCTTGGGTCTACCTCTTTGTGTGTTATATATTCAAAAAGTTTTTTTTAATCTTCTTAAAACTCATATAGTTGATCTCTTATTTTGGAAGTATCAAATACGGAGGTATCATCACACACCGTGTCTGATTAGCAGGAAAATCATAATTGCACAGCAACATAAAGACAAAATTGAGAGTTACAAAACACCAAAAGCTGATGGTTCCCAGGTGAGAGGGATTCACATTATGTGGGCTACGCAGCTAAGCCACACACACAACAAAAATCCCAGGTAACAGCCCACATTATCCGTCATCTTGGGAAGGATTGCAGGTTATCCAGGAAGCTCCAGGCTCTCACCACCCAACTACTGATGCTGGATCAGGGACAGAATGACTATGGGTTATCCATACAGCCTAGGGTTCTCACTGTCCATCTACTGCCTGACAGATCTGGTACAGAAAGCATACAAGAAACACTCCTCAGTAATAAAGATAGCTTTTACCTCAGAGTAAAGTGTTGGAAAAGTGTATTCCAAGCAAATGGACCCAAGAAGCAAGCTGGAGTAGCCATTATAGTATCTGATAAAATAGATTTTCAACAAAAACTAATCAAAAGAGATGGGGAAGTTCACTACATCCTCATCAAAGGAAAAATAAGTCAAAATGATGTCTCAATCCTGAACATCTATTCTTAAAATGCAGTAGGACCCACTTTCATAAAAGAGACATCACTGAAGCTTAAGTCACACATTGAACAGTACACATTAATGCTGGGAGACTTCAATGCCCCTCTCTCCCTAATAGACAGGTTAAGACAGAAACTAAGTGGAGAAACAAAGAAATGAGTAGACATCATGAAACAAATAGACCTAACTGATATCTACAGAACATTTCACCCAAACAAAAAAGAATACACCTTCTTTTCAGCACCTCACAGAACCATGTCCAAAACTGAACACAGTTCAGTCACACAGTTGGTCACAAAGCAAACCTCAAAAGATACAAGAAAATTGAAATAATCCCTTACATCTTATCAGACCACCATGGATTAAAGCTATAACTCAAAAACAAAAGAAACAACTGAAAGCCTACAAACTTGTGAAAACTGAACAACTCCCTACTCAATGAAATCTGGGTGAGGGACAAATTACAAAGAGAAATAAAAAGCTTCCTAAAATTCAATGAAGCTGAAGATATAGCATACCCAAATTTGTGGGACACAATGAAAGTAGTGCTAAGAGGAAAGTTCATAGCACCAAGTGCATTATAAAGAAGCTGGAGAGATTCCATACTAGCAACTTAACAGCACATCTGAAAGTTCTAGAACAAAAAGAAGCAGATGACCCAAGAGGAGTCGATGGCTAAAATCATCAAACCCAAGGCTGAAATCAATAAACTGGAAATAAAGAAAACAATTCAAAGAATCAATGAAACCAAGAGCTGGTTCTTTGAG
This sequence comes from Acomys minous, assembly GCF_964271855.1. Classification (NCBI taxonomy): domain Eukaryota; kingdom Metazoa; phylum Chordata; class Mammalia; order Rodentia; family Muridae; genus Acomys; species Acomys minous. Next base: position 69,339,115 of record NC_140494.1, read on the forward strand.
AAAATCAACAAGATTGATAAAGCTTTAGTCAAACTAACTGAAAGGTAGAGGGAGATTGTTCAAATCAACAAATTCAGAAATGAAAAGGGAAACATAACAACAGACACTGAGGAAATCCAAAGAACCATCAGGTCTTATTCAAAAGCCTTTATACCAAGAAATTTGAAAACCTAAATGAAATGGTCAATTTCTTCATAGCTGCCAACTACCTAAATTTAATCAAGATCAAGTAAAGAAATTGAATATTCCTATCACACCTAGGGAAATTTAGGCAGTCATTAAAAGTATCCCGGCCCCTCCCAAAAAAAACCCCTCAGGACCATATGGATTCAGTGCAGAATTCTCCCAGACCTTCAAAGAAGAGCTAATAACACTTCTCTTCAAGCTATTCCATAAATTAAAAACAGAAGGAACATTATCAAACTCATTCCATGAGACCACAGTCACCCCAAAAATTCTGTCAAGGAACTCCTACAGCTAATAAAAACCTTCAGCAAAATGACTGGATACAAAATCAAGTCAAAAAAAAAAATCAGTAGGCGCCCTGTATACAAGCGACAAACAGGCTTAGAAAGAAGTTAGGGAAAGTACACATTTCATGATAGCCACAAATAATAAAAAGTATCTTGCTGTAACTCTAACCAAGAAAATGAAAGAGTTATATGGAAAAATTCAAATATCTAAATAAAGCATTTGAAGAAGATCTCAGAAGATGGAAAGATCTCTCATGCTCATGGATCAGAAGAATCAACATAGTAAAAATGTCCATCTTACCAAAAGCAATCTACAGATTCAATGCAATTCCCATCAAAATACCCACAAAATGCTTTACTAACCTTGAAAGATCAATTCTCAACTTCAAATGGAAAAACAGAACACCCAGAATAGCTAAAAATGATCCTGTATAATAAAAAATCTTCTGGAGGAAACACCATCCTGGATCTCAAGTTGTACTATAAAGCAACAATAATAAAAACAGCATGGTACTAGCATGGAAATAAGCTGGTTGATCAATGCAATCAAATAGAAGACCCAGATATTCACCCATATACCTATGGACACCTGATTTTTGACAAAGAAGTCAAATCCATACAATAGAAAAAAGATAGCATCTTTAATAAATGGTGCTGATCTAACTGGATGACTACATGTAGAAAAAAAATAGATCTATATGTATCAACTTGCACAAAACTGAAGTCCAAATGGAATAGAGACCGCAACATAAAACCAGACACACTAAATCTGTTAGAAGAAAAAGTGGGGAAGAGCTTTGAGCTCATTGACAAAGGAGACAACTTCCTGAATGGAACACCAACAGCTCAGGCCCTAAGATCAACCATTAATAAATGGGACTTTATGAAACTGAAAAGCTTCTATAAGGTGAAGGACACTGTCAACAGAACAAAACAATAACCTACCGACTGGGAAAAGGTCTTCACCAACCCTACACCTGACAAAGGACTAATATACAAAACATATAAAGAATTCAAGAAATTAAACACCACCTAACCAAATAACCAATTAAAAAATAGGATACAGAACTAAACGGAGAATTCTCAACAGAGGAATATCAAATAGCTGAGAACAGTTAAAGAAATGCTTAACATTCCTAATTATCACGGAAATGCAACTCAAAACAACTCTGAGATTCCACCTTATACCTATCTAAATGGCTAGGATCAAAAACTCAGCCAATGCTGGTGGGGATGTGGAGCAAAGGGAATACTCCTACATTGCTGGTGGGAGTGCAAACTTGTGCAGTCTATCTTTGTAAATCAATCTGGTGCTTTCTCAGGAAATTGCAAATAACTCTACCTCAGGACCCAGTCATACCACTCCTGGGAATATACTCAAAAGGTGTTCCACCATGCATCAGGGACATTTGCTCAACTATGTTCATATTAGCTTTATTTGTAATAACCAGAACCTGGAAATAATCTAGCTGAAAAATGGGTAAAGAAACTGTGGTACATTTACATAACGGAATACTATTCATCTATTAAAAACAAGGGAATCTTGAATTTTGCAGGCAAATGGATGGAACTCCATTCACTTATCTCCTAAGTGAGATAATCCAGACCCCAAAAGACATGCATGGTATATGCTTACTTATATGTGGATTTTAGCACAACAAAGATGTCCTCTGAGAAACTCCACCCAGTGGGGAACAGGAACAGTTACTGAGACTCAAAGCTGGATACTAGGCAATGTGCTGAGAGTGTAAGGTGGGTTTGCCAGGCCACAGAGGAAGAGGATATATGTAGTACAGGGGACACTAGATAAGCTGAGGGCAGATGTTAGTGGAGGATGGCTGCCATTTCTAAGGACTAGGGGAAGGAAGGAAAGAAGATGAGGGAGGGAATGGGATCAGGAGGTGTTGATGGAGGGTGTGTCAATCAGGATGTAAATAATTCAAATTGCAAAACAACTGCAAGTAACATATTGGTAATCCCACTACAAGGGAATAGCTCTGAAACTGGAAGAGATACAAATGTAAATGTATAGTGAAGCTTCATGTTGGCCACAGACATGCTGTGACTTATTGCTAGAGGCCACTCTTAGTATAACATTAAGGAAAATTTGCAGGTGTCTTACTTCTGCTCATACAATGTACAGAGAATCAGTCTTAATTGCTCTGTACATCCAACACACCTCACACAATTATAATGTTAGAACTGTATAATGCTTGTGAGAAAATATGTTTTCAAAACAAAAGAACTGGACACTGATGCTGGATCAGATCTGAAAGGATTCATTCCTCTCAGCATGCTGGACACTGACATCCTGCATCCCCCTTACTACAACCCAGATGCCTCTATTGCTGTTACCCATCAGAACTGGACAGTTTCACAGACAGCATTATAGAAAGCTTCCGATTCCATTTGGTCCAACATTTCAATGTCTTACACAGGACTCCTATTAAGCCTGCAATCTTTCAACATTTAGAGACTGTACCACAAATGCAATCCATGGATTGCTTAGCCATTTTCCCCAATTTTTTGGGAAGGGCACCTTCTAAGGTATTATATGCCCTAAGTCAGCCGGAAGAAACATTAAGAGAACAACATCCCATTCCCTCTAAGGGGGGTTGGGCAGGATTCTGTTTGCTCTCTGGGTCTACAAATGCTTATTTTTTTGGGGAGGTGGTTATAAGTTATTATTGATCTTATACAGAGAGAAAAGTAGGCTGAATGCAGGGATGTCTCCCTTTCCCTTTATGTTTCATCTATAGGCAAGGAGAGAGGAGCTGAAAAGAAAGAAATGGGGATATAGATATATAGAGGGAGGATAGAATTAAAGGTAGGTGATTGAACCTACTCCTTAACTCAAGACCTTAATGCTACTCATAAAGAAGGTTATCCCTGTTATTGGTATAGAATTTTGTATATTGATGCAAACCATGGTCATGTCAAAAACTAGTCAGATATAGCACAAGAATATATATATATATATATATATATATATATATATATATATATATATATATATATTCTAACAGATACATGTGATTCTATACATATATAAAGTAAAATAGTTAAATAAGGTCTTCAAAAAGCCTCATAGACCTACAGAATATGGCATTTATTATTCTAAAGATTCTTTGACAACAAGACAAGTTAACTCTTGACAATACCCAGCCAACCTCAAAGAAAATGATGAGCATCAAAGAACCTCCTTATGCAGTTGGCTTCAAATGTAGCAAATGATCCACTTAAAAAAAATCCTAATTTCTGCCACAGACAGAATTCTGGCCAAAAAATGGCAAGCTTAGATGTAGGTAGAATTGGTAGCTGAACTCTGCCAAGACAGAGTAAAAAGTCCTCAATAGTTCCTGCCTTGGGAATAAATCTGTCAGAGATATTGGACTAGAAGGCTGAAGATGAGCCTCAAACATTATAGAGAGTTTTGGGTGACTGTTCAGGCAGTAAACTTTCTCAGTCACTTTTTCATTTTGATAGCTGTCAACATGCACTACCAGTTCATTTAGGCATTTAAGTTCTATTCCTTCTCAAGTCTCTAAGGGGGGAGTTGAAGAGCAGATAATCTAGTTTTACAATCAAGTTTAGTTGGTTAGGGGATAAAATCTTTTTAATCAAGATACAGGATTTAAGTTTATAGAGATGAGACATGATAGATTTTGAATTTCATTTAGAAATTTAGACCCAACAAGACAGGAAAGATATTTACTTCAAGTTTGCCAAATGCAAATAGCCAAATCCCTATGAATGTAAGCTTTATATAACTCTTGATTGTCTCATGGTTCTCCCTGCTGTTTGTAGTTTGTTTTATTCATCTGTAGTAAAATAAATGTATATGTTTAAAAAACATGATGTAGTCACTCCCTTTACCATTTAGATAAAAAAAATACTTGAGCCTGGGTGGTTATTTTTTTAAGAAAATAAGTATATGAAGATAGGTTTATGTTACTTTGCTTTTGGAAGTTAACATCCCATGATCATGTAGTTTCACTATTTCATGGTCTGCTAAAGTTCCCTTGGCTATGTCACATTGTGACAGATGGTGTCATGGTGGGGGGTGATGCCAAAAGGATGCATCATATGGCTGGAGCAGGGAGCCTGAGAGTAACAAGGACTTGATTTTGTTTTTCATTGCACCTTTTTTTTTTTGAAATTTAACCAGGATATGACAAAACTACATTAATTCCTACATGGGGCAGCAGAGTGATTACTTGATAAGCAGTGAATAGAATATATCTCCTACATTATGACATATAGCATCACAATTTCAACACACACATGATAATCATAATCAAATCATTATTAAGTCAAAATAAACACTGAAGAGATTTATGTGGAGTTGAGTTTTATCAGAAATTTCTTGTGTTGCACTTGAAAGCTGTCATTAGTGGATACAAACTGTCTACCCTCAGAAACTGCAGTATCCCACTCAGTGTCTCTGTTTTAAATCCCATGACCTGCTTTTTGGACAGGATACAATTGTGTTGTTTTTATTCTAACTCACAAGGATTGAAATCTGACCCAGCACAGGTCACAGTTCATAGGAGTTGACTTTCATAGAATTCTTATATATGGTTCTTTACCTTATAATATGCTGATACAGAACCAGTCAAAAGGCAAATGCTAGTCTACATTTTAATGGTGATTAACTTCACTTTGTATTTAAAAATTGAAAAAAACACTTAAATTTCTAAATACTAATAGTTTATGTGAGATAAAGATGCTAGTTTTCATAAGTTGAAAAAGACTAGAAAACATTACCAACTAATAACTATTGTTAATTGTATTAGTTGTAGTTTAAGATAGAAATTCTTCTCACAATATTATTTGACTGATTTGTAAGATGCGATGTTCTAAGTTGATACTACTTTGTTTCCAGTGCACTTTCCATATGTCATGTTTCATCTTCATAAGCTACTAGAATCTTGGATCTGCATCCAATTGAGGAATAATATTTGGCAGTGGGTACTGCCAAATGTTGTTGCTAAGAGGGGTTAGTTTATAGAAAAGATATTCAAACTACACACCCAAGAAGACACACATTGAATTTTTTTGAAAATATACTAGGCTATGTCATTTATAAGGATTATTAAGTATTGAACAAAATACAAATTAAAGGTATAATTTAACAAGAATATATTATTAAGTAAATGAAATGTGGCAATCCAATGATATCAACTTTGGGTACTGCTGTGACCTTGGTAGAAAAGGATGTCCTGCTTATTTATTTTTCTTGTGGTGGGATACAGAAAAGTGATAAATAAATAACAGTGCTATCCGTCACCACACACAACCCACACAAGCAGACTGACAAACACAAACATAGCCTCCTGGATGAAAAAAGAACATAGGAACTAATGAATTCTTTGGTATAATTTACTCAGGAAAACTGAGTAAGGATTATTATTAAGGATGCAAAAATCTCAACTGTACCAATTCTGAGTTATAGCAACATTAAAACCTAATTACACACACATATCTTCTAGAAAGGAGTTTCTCTTGTTTTCCATTTACTTCTCTGATTATACCAACTACTGTCTGGCACTAGACTTTATGATTTCTTTATTATTGCTATTTACTTCTGGAAAAGTAGCTCAACCATGATTTGTTGATACACATTTGTTACTTATTCATTGGTGGTGCTTGTGCTGATGAATTCTGTCTTTTAGGTACACCTGTACCTAACATGTACATGGAAATCACCATGAAAGTTATTGATATTTCCACATGATACCTTCACACATGATAATTTCTTGTCCATTCAGTAAGAAAGTAAGAAACACTATTTGTAAAAGGCAGTAAAAAATGAAATATGGTTAATTGCTTAATGCTAAGTTGCTCATGGTATAGATATATATATCAAATTTGTAAAGGTAGTATTTTGATTTTGAGATTCAAGGTCCTTTTGGCAATAGAAAGCACCTTTGCCAATCTGGTGATAGTTTAAACAGTGTGGAAGTTGAGTTGTTTTTTCTTAATGACTTCAATGGGACTAACATTCAATTAACTAAGCAGTCATAGATTGTATAATATTTATTTTAGAAAATTGGGTTTAGAATTAGGTGCTTTGTTTGAGTGATTTTCTGATTTAACTCTACATTCATTCCCATTTGAATAATTCAAGAGTATTTTACTATTAAATTTGTAGCTACATCTTTCAGCTAACTTTACAAAAGAAATTATGCTAACACATTAATGAGTTGGTGTAGAGGAGAAACATGCTGTATTTTCTAAGAAGATTGCAAAAACAAAAAAAGACAGAAAGAAAAAGAAAAAGAAAAAAGAAAAGAAAAAGAAAAGAAAAGAAAGAATGAAAGAAACTACTGCCATTTATGCTATCTTTTTAATTTTTATTTTTTATTGTTTTATTTATTTATTTATTTTTTTAGACATACTTGAATTTTATTTTATTTTATTTTCATTTTTTCTCCTTTATTAATTTATTCTTGTTACATCTCAATGGTTATCCCATCCCTTGTATCCTCCCATTCTTCTCTCCCTCCCACTTTCCCCTTATTCCCCTCCCCTATGACTGTTCCTGAGGGGGATTACCTCCCCCTGTATATGTTCATAGGGTATCAAGTCTCTTTATGGTAACCTGCTGTCCTTCCTCTGAGTGCCACCAGGTCTCCCCCTCCGGGGGACATGGTCAAAGGTGAGGCACCAGAGTATGTGAGAAAGTAATATCCCACTCTCCACTCTACTGTGGAGAGTGTTCTGTCCATTGTCTAGATCTGGGTAGGGGTTTAAGGTTTACCTCCTGTATTGTCCTTGGCTGGTGCCTTATTTGAGCGGGACCCCTGGGCCCAAATCTGCCTATCATAATGTTCTACTTGTAGGCTTCTAGGACCCTCTGGATCCTTCTACTTTGCCATTCTCCCATGATTCTCTCATCTAGAGTCCCACTAGAATGTCCTCCCCTCTGTCTCAGTTTCCTGGTAAGTGAAGGCTTTCATGGAATACTATTCAGCTATTAAAAACAAGGAATTCCTGAAATTTGTGGATAAATGGATTGAGCTAGAAATGATCATAATGAGTGAGTTAACCCAGAAGCAGAAAGACTTAAATGGTATATACTCATTTATGCTATCTTTAGAATGGCAGTTCAAAACCTGTGGGTCATTGCCTGTTGAGGGGTCACATATCAGATATTCACATTGCAATTCCTAACAGTAGCAAAATTACTGTTATAAGGTAACAATAAAATAAATTTGTGATAGGGAAAATCGCAACATGGAAAACTATATTAAAGTGTTGCAGCATTAGGGAGGTTGAGAACTATTGTGTTAGATGCTATACAAACTAAAATCCACCAGCCCTGTAGAAATTTAGAGGAGTCTCCTGTGGTGAGGTCCAGCAGATATGTGAGAATAAATAAATAGAAGATTAGAATCAGTCTTATTAGTCAAATCTCCCAATTCCTACCCTGGTGGCACAGACTGTAAAATGCATGAACCCTGAAAAGATCTATTAATAAGATCACAGTAAATTTAAAAAAAGTAAAAAGTAAATGTGGCCTAAATGAAATCACAAAATGTATTTTTTCTTTTTTTTTTAATAATTTATTTAGATTACATCTCAATTGTTATCCCCTCATTTGTATCTTCCTATTCCACCCTCCCTCCCTCTTTCACCCTATTCTCTTCCTCTAGCTCTGTGACAGAAGGGGACCTGCTCCCACAGGATATAATCACAACCTATCAGGTCTCATCCTAGTAGCCTGCTTACCCTTCCTCTGAGTGCCACCAGGCCTCCCCACCAAGGGGAAGTGGTCAAATAGGGGCACCAGAGTTCATGTCAGAGTCAGTCCCTGCTTGCTACCCAACTGTGGAGATGTGCTGTCCATTGGCTAGATCTGAATAGAGTGTCTAGGTTTACTGTATGCATTGTCCTTGGTTAGTACATTACTTTGAACAGACCCACTGGGTCCAGATCTGCCAGCCTTGATGGTCTTCTTGTAGGGTTCCAAGAGAGAATGGGTAAATGGGACACAAAATATATTTTAAACAGAACTGATACTTTAAAAGTAGGCTACAAAAGTAATCCAAAATAAAATTCTGAAGGAAAGGTGGAGGTCAGAGCGTTCTAATCTCTACATTAGTGTAGTTAAGGCAGGTTTCAGGGAATGCAGTAAAAACAAAATTTGCATAGACATAGGGTTCAATGGTTGCAGTAGCCACAGCACAGAAATAAATACAATAAAGACCAGTCACATACTAAAACCTTTGCAGTATTTCTTTGGTCATGTCATTCATAAGAATGTAAATAAAAGATAATTTCAATGTTTTTATTTGATAAAGAACTGTTATAAATATTTAACTGAAAAAATATTTGAACACACATGATCCCTTTAAACTATAGGGGATGAAAATTTGGTACTCTAGTTTGCATATGACGTGTGCTTTACAGAAATCTGTGTAGGAAGTGGAGGCTTATGTAATGATAAAAACATTTCAGCAGCTTTATGATGCAAAAGTGAATATTAATTAGGTCATTGAAAGTACTACCTTTGGGAGGAATTAATGTAGTTCTCATGGGACTCTAGATATTTTCTTTAATGGTGTGTTGAGGGGTTGGGGAGCAGTTAAAAAAAACGGATGATCTTCCAGAGAACTCAGTTTCAATTCCCAGCTCACATATTGTAGCTCACAACCATCTGTAAATCCAAATGTAGGCACTCCAATAGACTCTTCTGGTCTCCAAAAGTACTTGGTGCAAAGACACACAAGGAAGAAAAACACCTGTAATATAAAAATAAATAAAAAGTGGAGTTTGAACAAAGTAGGCTTCTGCCTTTATCTACCTCATCATGTTACAGACAGTCCCACCACAATGATGTGTACTGTTTGTGTTACAGCTAAGGAGTCTCCCCATGCAGTGAACAAACTTTACAAATGTAATTTCATTTAAAATGTTTATATTTTTAATTTTATGCATAAGAATGTATTGCCTGATGTATTCCAGCCTATCTAGTGTCACCTAAGACCAGAAGAAGGCATCTGATTTCTTGGAACTGAAGTTACAGATGGTTATGAGCTGCCATTTGGGTACAACAACACAACAACAAAACACTACAAAGTATTACACACTACTAACATCCAGTCTTGGAATTTGGAGAACTGTGAATTGCAGAATCAAATTGGAAATACTTAGACATTTTAATGTGAAGCTAATATAATATAACTGTGAACTAAGCAAGTATATGGACATGCTGTACTTTACTGTTTTGCACAACTGGTTGGCCATTGTGAAGAAGCTAACTTTGTGTGTAGAGGGTAGCAATTATGTTTGTTCATCAGTATCATTGTAGATAGTAGTTTGATGAGATTTCTCTTTGACTTTGTGTGCCTGTGTGTGTGTGTGTGTGTGTGTGTGTGTGTGTGTGTGTGTGTGCATGTCAGAGAGAGAGGGGGAAATATACATGTGCAGGTAGGTGATTTTTGCTTATGCATAGAGAAGACATACACATGGGCAGACACAGAGACACATGGACAATTATATTATAATTCAACCACCTTTTTTCTTTCTTTTCCCCCTCTTTCTTTGTTCTGTGTTGATATTGTTGAGAGGGTTTATATCTTGCCTGGATCTCAAGAAAGTGAAGATGACTAGCCACTGACACCAGGAATCTATTCTTCTAACCTTCCTACCTAAGCTTGGCCGGCGCACGTATTAAGTGTATGTGTTATAACAGCTGGCATGCTTATTTGGATGCAAGGGATCAAATTCAAAATTTTTGGCATGTAAGGAAAAGACATTATTGACTGAACCATTTTATCACCAAAGAATAAATTCTTTGATGTTTTTCCATGGTATTTACTTTTTCTATTTTGGATCTCATTCTCATGATAACACAATAATTATAACTTTTGTATATATCGTTGTTGCATATAAAGCAATGCTCTCTATTTTAAGCTGATATTATCCTCTACTTTTACATCACATGCTTCTTCAGTCAGAAAATTTGAATTTCAGATATCAGAACTGTGTATATAAAGTATAAGTATTTAATGAAAATAAAGTGACACATGTCCGGCAAGTGCTTGGAAGCATTTCTTCTAGGTTAAGTCATAACCGACTTTTATTAAATATCAAGCAACTTTTACCAGTTTACAGAGCAGAAGACACCTTTGAATGTAAAAACTTAGTGGGAAAGTAACGAATGTTTTTCACCTTCAAAAGTTTTGGTTTTAAACTTAGTTTAAGATAAGATATGAAAAGGGAGAAATGTTTTCTCTTTGTTATTTTTTCGTGGACTTTTAAGTACTTCCATAGATAATATCTTAGTTTCCTTCCTTCATGAAGCAAAACCCAAACATTTTGATAAGATGATTGAGTAGTGGTGGCCAATAAGAGCTAATTGTGTCATCTTAAAAACAATATGAAAGGAAAATTCCATTTAAAATTTTTATTTTGTTATTTATTTGTGTATGTGTGTGTGTGTGTGTGTGTGTGTGTGTGTGTGTGTGTGTGTGTATCCTGAATCAGATCAAGTGCATGTGATGGAGGGCACCAGGTTCAGGTTCCCTGTAACTAGGGTTAAATAAAGGTGACTGTGCAAAGATATGTGACATTTGGGAACAAAAATTAGGTCATCTGCAAAAAGAGTAATCCCTCTTAACAGCTGAGCCATCTCTCCAGCCCCATAATTTTTGCAATAAAAGTTGATTTGACATTATAATTTTATTATTTGCAATAATAAATTCATGAGAATTTATAAAATTACCTAACAAGATAGTAACATTTTATATTTCATATTTAGACGCTCTTTAATCTCTGGTGATTTTTAAAAATACTTACATAGAGTACTGTAAAATATTTTCAGTAATTATGCTTGTAACAAATATTTATTTATTAAATGTGTTCATTTACTTCTTTCAGTTAATAGTTTAATTTTCAGGCAGATATTTATTATCTGTTATTTCTAAGATCACAGAGTTCACTATATAGAAGATTCTGTTTGTTCAAATCTTCTATTATATCACTATAATTTTACATTTGTTTTAAAAAGATAATTACTCTTTTATAATAAGTTATATAGAGAATCCTATTACTTTTTTAGAAAAAAATAACTTCATTCTTTCTATGGAGATATTAAGCCAAATAAATTATCCCAAAGAAAACAGTTATTAAGTGAGAAAAAAAACATTTTATCTCAAGGTCTCACATCCTTACTCTTCAAATGTAATCTGATGGACTTAATCTAAGGAATTTGAACTAATGTGAAATATCATTTTCTCAAAAGATTTTTGACTCCGTTATTTTAAGGAGTTTTTCCTCTGTTTTGTCTATGTTTTATCTGTCTACGCTGTTCAAATTCAAAAGCTCTAATCACTACTTAAGTGGACATAAATTGTAGACTTTCTAGCATTGATATATTTTCTGAATCCAATATATTAGATGTTGCCAGATGACCTTAAATATATAATATCCAACTGGGCCCACTTCAGGTTAATACCCCAACTCTGTTTTTGTTTACTTAACTCATCAATGAACACCACCACCACCCAACTAAATTTCTCATGTGAAATTAACTTTTACATATTTTTACTTTCATTGATTCTTTAAATCTCTTTTCCCACCAGCCTAGTAGAAGCCATAACTATCTACTACCTTGATTGCTATGAAGCCTACTTTGTTATTATTTACTCTGACCTACTTTCAGTTCACTTAATGCACTACAGCTATAGAAGCACTCTTAATGTGTATATTACATCATCTTCTGGGCTAGTGTAAAGATCGCAATCTTGATTCCTCATTTTAAAAGGAAGAATAAGGGCCATTAATGTGATCTATATAACTTTATATGGACTGGACCTAAAACTTAATTTCATTCCACTCCACCAGCAGGTAACATGCCTAGCTTTCAGTCAAAGATGCCTTAATGGTATATAGTCGTCTTCATTGACTCTGGCATTTTAGTCTAACAATAAATAAACCAGGAGTCTGGCTTCATTAAAATGGATACAGATTACCTAAAAGGTACAATAGTTGTCATTTTGCAAAGATAAAGATGGAAAAATTCACAGAAATAAAGAAATCCAATATGACTACCTCTGTAAACTTCTAGGTCCAGAAAAAGCTACTTGAGTCAATCTTGATCCTCCATTTTGACAGCAAATCTGTGTCATATTGAAACAGCTTTTTAGGCAATCACTTTTCTGGTTCCAAGTGCCCAGATATGTAGTTATGTCATTACCTAGTATGAGAACCTGGGGCCATTATGCATGGATCATTTGTTAAGCAAGAAGAATACAAGAATTACATTGTACCAGGATTTCAGAGGAATGACTGATAGCCCAGGCTATGTACAGTCAGATTGGAGTCAGTGCAAGACACCCATGAATGTTGGTAACATATATGAAATTTAAGTTACAAAGGAGACCACAGTATGTAAGAAACGGTCAGAAGTATCGAATACTTATTAAGGAACATTGTGTAGAACATGTTGAGTGGAACTGGCCCAGAAGAGGAAGCATTTATGCTGCAGGTCATCATATCATATGGGTTGGCCTTCCTAACTACATCACTCACAGGATACCACTATGTGTCTCCAATGCCCAACAAAAAAAGTATAACACTTGATGTTTGCATTGCTGAATTCTGGTCTTGTTTTGATCTAATCTTCCTTTTATATTCTCTCTTTTTCAATGTGAAATTTTACTCTATGACATTCTATATTGGAAGTGCATAACTTTTGCATATGTTCACATAATTTTCAAATATTTTGAGATTATATTAATGTAGTTATTTGTATCAGAATGACTCCAAAGGCTCATATATTTAAATGCATAATCATCAGGAAGTTCTGCTATTTGAGAATGATTAAGAGTTGTGGTATTGTTGGAGGAGGTATGGCCTTGTTGCACAAGATTTGTCACATGGATAGGCTTTGTGATTACAAACGTCAAGCCAGGCCCAGTGTCTCTCTTCTTCCTGCAGCATACAGAACTGAATGTAGAACTCTCAGTTACTCCTCTAACACTATATCTGCTAGCATGCTGCCATTCTGCCAGCCATGATGTCACTGGTCTTAACCTCTGTAAGCTTCCAATCAAATGCTTTATTTTTATAAGAGTTAACATTGTCATGGTATCTCTTCATGGCAATAAAACAATAACTAAGACAGCATTCTTACCAGAGACTGGAATATTGATGTAATAGGCCTAACCAGGCTTTTAAAAATTTACATTTAAATTTAAAATTTATTTATTTATTCATTTTACATCCTGGTAGCATCCCCCCACCACCACCATGAACCACTCCCACCGCATTCCTTAGGCACATGCTCTCACACTGAGGCCAGGCAAGGCTGCCTAGTTAGGGGAACATGATCCACAGGGATGCATCAAAGTAAAAGGGGACCTTAACTCCAGTTGTTGGGGGATCCACATGAAGACCATGCTGCACATCTGCAACATATGTAGAGGGGCTTAGGACCAGTCCATGCATGCTTTTTGGTTTGTAGTTGTCTCTAGGAGCCTTAATGGGCTCAAGTTAGTTGACTCTGTAGATCTTCTTGTAGAGTCCCTGGCCTCACTAGGTTCCTCAATCATTCCCTCAACTCTACCATGTGACTCCCCAAGCTCTGTCTGATGTTGGACCATGGGTCTTTGCATCTGTTTCATCAAATGCTGGGTAAAGCCTCTCAGAGGAGTTATGTTAGGCTTCTGTCTAGAATTATGGTAGAGTAACACTGATTCATTCTCTTCCATGAGATGGATTTCAAATAGGGCCAGTCTTTGGTTTGCCATTACCTCAATCTTTGCTCTGTCTTTGTCCTGGTACATCTTGTCTTCAGGATATATGTTGGGTCAAATGTTTTGCCGGACCCAGTTACCTCCATTAATCCATTTCCAATGCCTATTTTATTTCCCTTTCTGAGTAATATTCAGGCACTCTTCCTTAGGTCCTCCTTATAACTTATCTTTTTGCATCTGTGATTTGTAATATGGACACAAACAGGTTGATCAATGGAATTGAATCAAAGAACCACATATCTAAGGATATTTGATTTTTAACAAAAAAAAATGAAACCATAAAATGGAAAAATTAGAGCATCTTCAATAAATGGTGCTGGTCTAATTGAATGTCTTCTTGTAGAAGAATGCAAATAGGTCCATATATATTGTATCACCTTAGACAAAGATCAAGTCCAGGTGGATCAAAGACCTAAACATAAAACCAGATCCACTAAATCTAATAGAAAAGAGAGTGGGAATAGCCTTGAATTCATTGTCACAGGGGACAACTTCTGGAACACAACACCAACAATTCAGACACTAAGACAAAAAAATTAGTAAATGCCCTTGAAGCTGAAAAGCTTCTGTAGGGCAAAGGACAAGGTCAATAGGACAAAACAGGAGCCAAAATAATTTGAAAAAGATCTTGACCAACCCTACATCCAACAGAGTGCCAAAACCCAAAATATATTAAATAACTCAAGAAATGAAACACCAACAAACCAAATAACCCAATTAAAAGTGGGGTACAGAGCTCAATGGAGAATTCTCAACAGAGAATCTCAAATTGCCAAGAAACACTTAAAGAAATGTTCAATGTCCTTTGTCATCAGGAAAATGCAAGTCAAAATGAGATTTTTTTCTTTTTCCTGTTAGGATAGCTATGATCAAAACCTCAAGACAGTACATGCTGACAAGGATGTAGTTAAAGGGCAATAGCTCTCCAGTGCTGGTGGGAGTGCAAACTTGTATAACAACTTTAGAAATCAATCTGGTGGTTTCTCAGAAAGCTAGGAATAGTTCTACTTCAAGATGCAGTTATACCACTCCTTGGCATATCCCAAAAGATGCTATACTGTACCAGAAGGACACTTGCCCAGTTATGTTCATAAAAGCTTTATTCATAATAGCCATTAACTGGAAACAACCCAGATGTCCCTCAATGGAAGAGTGGATAAGGAAGAAATGGTACATTTAAACAATGGAATTCTGTTCAACTGTTAAAAACAGAAATATTTGAAAATTCCCGGTAAATGGATGGAACTAGGAAAAAAAATCATGAGTGAGGTAACCAAAGCCCCAAATGACTTTCACTGTATGTCCTCACATATAAGTGGATATTAGCCAAAAAATACAGATTAATCTTGTTTTGTTTGGAGGAATATGGGAGACTTTGAAATTTTGAAATGGAAAAGAAATTGGATGCTTTAAGAAGGGTATAATGCATCATATTAGTAAAAACACCAAAGACAGTGGCACTAAGGATGAGGTAGAATGTGGTGCCTAACTCATGAGGTTTAAGAGAAGAAGAAAATTAATTAGTTACATAGAGACCATTCTTTTGATATTTTGACAAAGAATATAGCTGCATTGTGCTCTTGTTCAAAACATATATCTGGGACTAAATTAAAGGTTTGGGATTAATAAATTTAGTGGAGGAGAGTTTAAGATACCTTTTATTGAGAATCCATTTAATACCTGTAAGGATGGCAATGATTAAAACTAAAGTGACAGCACATGCTGGTGAAGTTATGGAGAAAGGGAAACACTCCTCCATTGCTATTGCAAGTGCATACTTGTAGAACCACTATTGAAATAATTTCTTAGTGGTAATCCTTATGAAAATTTGTAATGAAAAGGAGCAAGCTGAACAAGAGAAGACACAGAATGTAAAGTTTAAAAAGAAAAGAAACACCAGAAGTGAAATGGAGTTATATCTGGATCTCAAGAGGACAAAAATTTTAAAGAAAAGTCTGATTGTAAATATAAGAAATGGACTTATATCCTCATGCAAGACTCTACCCAGCTATGTTAGCAACCTTTGAAAGGTAGTTTTTACAAATGCTTAAGCAGTAAAGAAAGCTATCAGCAACATGAAGTTAAAGCAGATGTAATTGAATCATGGATCCATGTTCCAGTACCAGCAAGCAGCTGAATTGGTAACTTTTGCTCTATGGTTATAGCTTTGGGGACAAAAGTTGTTAATGCCTGGCTGGTGCTCTGGAGACGGTCCAGGCTAGAAACTGCATGGGGGTCATAAAAGGAGGCTCTTTGATCTGTAGATAGGCCTCTTTGCAGAGCTCTAAAATAAGTTGATGTAAACTTAGGCTCGGCAAAAGGCCCTGCGTCTGCTAACTTATTTGTGAATATGCAGCAAAGTAAGAAATAAGAGAGAGCTAGAAAATAAACCACTCACACACATTTAAGAGAAAAGGTAGATGGAATTAGACATCTTGACTTCAACTGAAGTCAGGTTTCCCAATGTTCAGCACATTCATTCTAGAGAAAAGGATTAAGAGAAGAGGTGGATGAAGTCAGGAATCTTAACTTCAACTGAAGTTAAGCTTCTTAGTTTTCCTAGCTGCGTTTATTGTAAAAGACAGTACTTATACTTATGAGAAAATGGAATTACCTCATAGTCAGAAGAGTACAATTAATCACAAAAACAGAAGAATTCTAAAATATAACATGTTACATGTTTTAAATCTAAACATTTGTTTTCTATGTATCCACTACATAAGTTCTTGGTGAGTTCAGAATGACAAAGGTTGGCAGGGTCTAAGGTTAATAGGGTCTGAAACTTACAAGAGTATATGACTTATCAATTAGGAGGGACCTGACTATACATTATCCAGCTATCTCTTAGTTTGTTATGAGCTCAGGACAATACTTTTATCTGTCTTTCATTCTAAGAAACAGAGTAAATTCAGACATATCTAGGCAGCTTCATTCCACATAGGTTCACACAGAGTTTAGACAAACTTGGCTACATTAATGGTGAAATACCAGGATTTGTGGTGCCATCTGAAGTGGAGGCTTATCTGAAGCCACAAATCAGCTACAAGGCTATCCTTACTGAGGCATCTGGAGGTTCACAAAGGTATTTATTGAAGCCACAAACTAACTTTAACTTTTAAAGCTACTTGAGTCAAATCAGGAATTCCATAATCAGGGATTAATTCATCTGAATCTGAATAACAAACAGTATACCTTCAACAAGATTCTGTAGGAAGTTTGCTCAATCAGAGCTGGTCAGTGCCCAGAAAATAATTATTCACACTGATGTCAGATATATTTAGTTTTGGTATTTTGAGACAGGGTTTCTCTGTGTAATCTTGAGTATTCTGGACTCACTTTGTAGACCGGGCTGGCCATGAATGTAGTCCTGGCTGCCCTGTACTCACTTTTTTAGACCAAGCTGGCCTTAGACTCACAGTGACCTACCTGCCTTTGCCTCCCTGGGTGCTGGGACTAAAGGCATGTGTGACCATTTCCGGCTCTAATGCCTAATTTTAGAGAGATGCAGCAAAGCACAATTGACAGGGTAGTCAGAGGTTGGAGGCAATTCTGGGGTACATCACAATACAGATTAGTGGGAACTGTTAGGATTGGGACCCCTGGGGCCATGCCCTGGCTGGTATGCAATTGTTATTCTATCCTGACAGCTTCCTGTTGTGAACATTGTGCCTCACTGAGCTGACCACAAGTTCCTGATTTGCACCCTAGTTATCTTAGTTATATGGTTCCTCTTGTCCTGGGGACGTCTCATCTCTATCGTCTTGTATTTTTCCACCTGCCTCTGTACTGTATAAAACGCCTTAGCCCCTCCTCATTAAACTGCATTCTCTTAGAAAGGATGACCCCCTGTCTTGAGTGTTCTTCAACTTGCAGTCCCTCTCTTGATACGTAGGGGTAATTGCAGCGTGGGCACTGCAAATGGAGGTTCCACTGAGATCGAGAAAGAAGGGAGGGTACTGGCTGGTCACCCAGGGAAGCTGGCCAGCACCTGAGGAAAGAAAGATATGGGTGTATTGGAAAATGGGTGCCACTACATCGGTCACCATCATGGTGGACCAATTAACCAAGTTATTAAAGGAACAGGGTACCAGGATTAAACATAAGACAGCTAATGAATTGATTAAAAATGTAGAACAGAGCAGTCTCTGGTTTCTGGTATTGGGGGGATTAAACTTACAGGACTGGGACCAGGTAAAAATGATTTACAACAGATGTTACAGAGAGAGGGCTCAGGAAGGGTTCCTATAGCTCCCTTTTCTTTATGGTGCCTCATTCAAGATGCCCTGCGTAGTACCAATGAAAAAAATAAAAGGACAGTTAGAGCCCTTGAATGAAACTTTAAATGAGGTACAAGAACAGGAATTTTTGAAGTCACTGGCATCAGATACAATGGAGATTTTCTCTTCGGAGTCCGAGGATGAGGAAAGTTTACTAAAAACAGATATCAAGACTTTGAAGCAGCATTTGCACAAAATGATTATAGAGGGTGGGACAGACAGTAAAGAGACAAGGATCAACTCCCACCCTATAATCCTAATTTTCAGAGTCAAGTCTCTTTGGCTGAGGCCTCTGCACCTCCAAAAGGAGTTATTTTTCCTATGAGAGAAGTGCCTAACCCCAATAATCCAGGACAGGCTCAAAGACAGCATGAGGCTCCTCAATTTAAGGACATAAAACAATTGAAAGAGAAGGTTATGGCTTACAGCCCTCATGCCCCATTTACTGTTGCAGTTTTTGAATCTTTTAATACTCAATACCTGACACTTGGTGATTGGCGAGAAATGTGTTGGGCTGTTCTTGCCAGTGGCAACCACCTGCTTTAGTGCAGCGATTATCAGGAAAAGTGCATACAAACTGCTATACAGAATGCTGCAGCTGATTTTCCTCAAAGGAATGTAGATATGCTTGTGGGCATGGGACAATATGTTGCTTTGAATGCTCAAGTTCATTATGACATGGCAGTGTATGCTCAAATTGCTACTTGTGCCCAATGGGCATGGAAATCTTTACCTAACAAGGGGGCAAGAGAACAATTGTCCAAGGTAATTCAAGGGCCCTCTGTACCATTTCAGGAGTTTGTAGATCACCTTATGCAGTTAGCTGGTTGGATATTTGGGGATGTAGAAGGATCCATGCCTATCATCAAGCAAAAGTGTTAATGATTATTAAAAATTTGCCGGGATATCAACTCCACACATATCATGGAACAAGTCCTTGCTTCTGTTGTATGAGAGAAACCATATTCAAGTGGAGCTAGGCCTAAAATGTGTTTCTGATGTGAACAAGAAGGGCATTTCAAGTGGGAATGTACCCGAGGCAGTCAAGGCCAAGCAAACCACAGGACCAGGCAAACCCGGGTTGTGCCCTCAATGTAATCTTGGACATCATTGGGCAAGTGAGTGATGCTGTAAAATGGACAAGCAAGGTAGACCTTTACAGGGAAATGGGTCTCAGGGTCCACTCCAGGCCCTGACACAATGAGTGTACAGATCCTTGCAGACACACACACACACACACACACACACACACACACACACACACACACACACACACACATTTTATCCCACAAAGAAATGTCTTTCTATCAGAGACCTCATCAGAGGCACAGCAGAGAGTGCAGGACCTCCTCCAGAGTCTTACTGACTCCACAGATGGGTCCCCCAGCCGTAGGTACAGGGGTCAATGGACCCTACCCACAGGGACAACTGGCTCACTGCTGGGTGGCAGTAATGCTCTCATGAGAGGACTCAAGGTCATACCAGGAGTCATTGATCCTGATACCACAGGAGAAATAAAAATAATGATGGATATCACTAAGGGTATCCTTGTTATACCTCAGGGTGCCCGAGTGGCTCCACTTGTCCTGTTGTCTCAATTTAAAACTTCCAACCCCTTATTAGAAGACACAAGAGGACAGGGTTTGATTCCACTGGACCTGCAGCCTTTTGGGAGGCTGCCATGAATAGTTGACCCATGATGACACTCACAATCAACAGCAAAGATTTCAAAGGACTTTTGGATACTGGAGCTGAAACCTCTGTAATTTCACTTAATTTTTGGCCTAAGCCTTGGCCGTTGCAACAAAGTGATACCTGCAGGGTATTGGGATGGCTACTGGTCCCCTTTGGAGCTTACAGCTCTTAACTTGGAGAGATCCTAAAGGGCATACAGGAGCTTTTCAGCCCTATCTTTTACATCATATTCCAGTTAATTTATGGGGAAGAGATATTCTGGAGGGAATGGGACCTGTTTTAACTACACCTGCAGTACAAAAGACATTACAACAATAGGGATACTGCCCTGGCCAAGGCCTGGGAAAGCATCTTCAGGGTAATGCTCAACCCATAACTGATTTAGTCCAAGAGACTTGTTGTCCCTATGAGAGAATGAGGTTAGGAAATTTTCCAAAGGGGCCATTGTAATGCAGCCTCCTATTCCCTCTATTCCTATCACATGGAGACATGATGACCCTGTTTGCATAGAACAATGGCCCCTTTCTAAAGAAAAGGTGGAGGCTGCTAATGCTTTATTTCAAGAACAACTAGCTGCTGGCAATATTACACCTTCTACATCAGCTTGGAATACTCCTATTTTTGTTATTAAAAAGAAGTCTGGTAAGTGGAGGCTGTTGCAAGACCTCTGTGCTGTCAATCTTTCCATGATAGTAATGGAGACTACTCAACCCAGATTGCCTCTTCCAGTTGTCATTCCAAAGGACTGGCATATGATAGTGATTGACCCCAAGGATTGCTTTTTTACCATTCCTTTGCATCCTAAGGATTCTCATAGGTTTGCCTTTAGTATCCCATCCATAAACTTTAAGAAGCCTTTTAAGAGGTACCAATGGGTAGTCTTACCACAGGGTATGGCCAATAGTCCCACCATGTGTCAAATGTACATTTCTTCTCCCATCATACCAGTGAGAATGCTGTATCCCAAAATATATCTCATTCATTACATAGATGATATCTTGATAGTGGCTCAACAGGAATCTGAGGCCTTGAATGCCTTAGCAGCCTTACAAGGAGTATTAAAACAAGCCAAATTACAAATAGCCTCAGAGAAAATTCAACAATAATACTTCTATCAATATTTAGACCATCAACTTCTTCAAAATGGCATCAAGCCACAAAAGATTGCCTTGCGTTTAGATTCTTTGAGAACCTTAAATGACTTTCAAAAGCTCTTAGGAGACATAAATTGTATCTGTCCTAGCCTAGGAATCTCCTCTGGTCAATTGAAGCCTCTTTTTGATATCCTGCAGGGTAATCCAGATCCCTCCTCTGCCCAAATATTAATACCTGAGGGACATGTGTGTATCCTGATAGTGCAAGAAGCATTGTCCAAAGCACATGTTAATTATGTAGACTACAACCAATCACTACAGTTACTAATCTTTTGTACAACCCATGCCCCACATGGATGTTTTGGCAAACTGGGCCCATCTTATAGGTTCATTCAAAAGCGTCACTTGCAAAAATGGTTATGTCATATCCACAGGCTATGGTGTCACTTCTTTTCAAAGCTCGTAAAATAAGTATGCAAACTGTCGGTAAAAACCAAGATCATGTTATTACACCCCTTTCTGGAGCACAGTTATTATAGCTACAAAACAATAATGATGATTGGACCATATTTTTGTCCTTTGTTTCTAGTCAATTTGATAATCACTATCCTCTTAATGAGTTGAGTGACTTTTTAAAGTTACATCCTGTGATTTTTCCTAAAATAATTAAACAAGAACCTATTTTTAAGGCCAGAGTGGTATATACTGATGGAACCTCTAAAGACATTGCTGTCATAGTATCAGAATCTGTAAGCAGGTCTGTAAATGTACCCACTTGGTTTGAGCAGTTAGCTGAATTATAGGCAGTTATATTATCTTTACAACTTTTTTTCTGATCAGCAGCTTAATATTTTTTCTGATAGTAAGTATGTAACTCAAATTGTAGCCCCTCTAGAGACTTGTCCATATATTTCACCTGTCTCTAATGTACAATCCTTGCTGTTAGAATTACAAGGGCTTATTTGGTGTCGAATCTCAAACATTTTCATTGGGCATTTGTGAGCCCACTATTTTACATATGGAGTCAATCCTAAGGGACTCATGCCTAATCACATTTGACAAATGGGTGTTACTCATGTTCCTAGTTTTGGTAAATTAAAGTTTGTACATGTTTCCATTGATACATATTCTGGACTCCTTTTTGCATCAGCCCTTTCAGGAGAAAAATTTAAGGATGTCAAGGCTCATTTATTGCTGCCCTTCTCATACATGGGGACCCCCCAAACAATTAAAAACTGATAATGAACCAGCCTACACTAGCGCAGGGCTTGCATTCTTTCTCTCTTCTTACTATATTTTACATAAGACTGGCATCCCCCATAATCCACAGGGCCAAGCTATTATAGAACAGGCACACCGCATCCTTAAAGCTTATTTATATAAGATTAAGAAGGGGGAACATATTGGAAAAACTACGCCGCATTCACAATTAACCTATATATTATATATTTAATTTTTTTAACTATTGATGTTTCTAGAGCTTCTGCTGCAGATAGGCATTGGAGACCTCCTACGAGACATAAAGGAATGGTGAAGTGGAAGGATCTGTCCACTGGTGTATGGAAGGGTCTGGATCCTCTTTTGGTGTGGGCCCAAGCCTTTGCTTGTGTTTTCCCACAGGACAATTAGGTACCCATTTGGGATCCTGGGTGCTATGTGCATCCTCTTTCTCATCCATCTGCCCACCAGCCTTCAGGAGACAGTATGGGCACTAGGGAATAATCCCTTGATCTTGATGCCAGTAGTGGTGGCACACACCGGTAGGATTTGTTGAAGGAGGAAGAGGCAGGAAGATCACGAGTATGAGTGCCTGGAGTAGCTCCATTTCCAGTGGAGTATACAGGAGAGAGCAGTTTGATCCTCTTTTGAGAGAAGAGAGACTTTGACATCACTGCCGCTATTATCAGAGCCATCACATTAGCTGCCACCGCTGTAACAGTTACTAGAATTGTCATCTTCCAGAATTTAGGCTTTGGACAAACTTTTTCAGGAGGTGCCCATGCCCTCTCAGAATCTTAATCAGCAGATGGCCTTGTTGCAAGAGCAAATTGATATTTATTGGGATGTTCGTATGCTTACTTGTTATCCTATGTATCATCATGCTTGCATTACCCCAGCTAAGGTGACTAATGCGTCTACATGAAAAAACAACAGGCCATTCAACAGTTCCACACTAAACAGGTCCTTGCGTCCTTGGCAATGGATAATCCCACTGCCCAAAATTTGGTTTAGCCTTGATAAATGAGTTTCCAGAGACACATGAGACCATGGAGGCCCCTGCCAAGCTAAGACAGGAGGACTGTATTTTAAGAGAGCAATATCAAGGATGGGTGAGGCAGAGGGTTAATGTCCTGGCAACCTAAGACAGGAGATCATTTAATTTATATAATAGAGGGGCCTATTGAGAACTGTTAGGCTTGGGACCCCTGGGGCCATGCCCTGCCCAGTATGCAATTGTTATTCAGTCCTGGAAGCTTCTTGTTGTAAACATTGTGCCTCATTGAGTTGACCACAAGTTCCTGTTTTGCACCCTGGTTACCTTGGTTACATGGTTCCTCTTGTCCTGGTGACTTCCCATCTATATCATCATGTATTTTTCCATCTGCCTCTGTACTGTATGAAAGGCCCTGGCTCCTCCTCATTAAACAGCATTCTCTTAGAATGGATGACCTGCTGTCTTGAGTGTTCTTCAACCTGCAGTTCCTCGCTTGATACAACGGGGTAATTGTAGCACATGCACCCTGACAGATCTTGCAGATACCACATCATCTCCAGAGATCTTTCATGCCTACTGGACTTCCCCAAATCAATCGCTCCTGACAGCATGTCAGATGCTACAAGCAGTTTGTGAGTGGTATAAGACCTTGCAAACACCAGATCACCTCCTAGACATTCCACATGCATAGTGGGCTCCCTTAACAGGGCGGCTCTTGGAAAAAAGGGATACAAGAAAGGGATTTTGAATTTATCTGTAGCCTTGGAAAACCTGTGAGGTCAGGCTTGTGATTCAGGATGTCACTGTGTGGTACTCTGCTGGTTAAGGTAGAAGTCTGACCTTCCCTGGATAGTCATTTTGCAATGGGTCTATAAAGAATGGACTCCGTTTCTCAGCTGGGTTCTCTTTCTACTTGACCTGGTAACTCCACCTTGTAGGGGAGTCACTCAATCCTAAAATAAAATACAGACCTGAACCTTCCCTGAGAGCAAACATGGGGCAATGCTAAAAGCACCCTACCCCATGCTGAGATCCTAGTCTCCACCAAATGGTCCTTAATTATACTTAGGCATCACTACCTCACAGTAGGATAATTAAGTACTGTCTTCCTTTCTGTGATAAGGGCCACATGTTACACGATGCACTGTACCACTGTATTTAGATGAGGTATCCTAGCACTTTTATCCCTAGCCAATCAGAATTCATCCTCACTGCCCAGAGCTTATCAATCCCTAAAGCACTAGGAAAGCTTGCTTGAATCCTCTCACTAACATGACCATCTAAGTCTCTATTCTGGGGGGAACCACAGCCGGATGCCCAGTGATGAGACATCATTGGCAAAATTGCGTTTGCAGTCACTGGGGCCAGGTCAACCAATACCTTATGCTGACCACAGGGGATGCAACTTCAGAGCTTGCATCTGTTCGCCAGTGGGTTTGGGTTGCCTGATGCTGAACTACAGCAGGTTGATGCACCATGAGGTACAAGATATGGAACCACATCCCTGCATGGAGACTGAGAGAGGCCATTCTGGAAATTTCTGAAGGTGAAGCCTGGATTTATTTTTTATTTTATAAATTTAGTCATATTACTTCTAAATTGTTAGCTCATCCCTGGTATCCTCTCATTCCTCCTTCCCTCTTGCTTTCCCCTTACTTCCTTCCCCTATGTCTGTGACTGAGGGGGACCTCCTCCCCCTGTATATGCTCATAGGGTACCGAGTCTCTTCTTAGTGATCTGTTATCCTTCCTCTGAGTGCCACCAGGCTTCCCCATCAAGGGTACGTAGTCAGAAATGGGGCACCACACTTAGTATGAAAGTCAGACCTCACTCTCCACTCAACGGTAGAGGATGTCCTGTCCGTCAGCTAGGTCTGGGTAGGGGTTCAAAGTTTACTGCTTATATTTTCCTTAGCTGGTGCCATAGTTTGAGCAGGACCCCAGGACCCAGATCTGCTTGTCATAATGTTCTTCTTGTAGGTCTCCAGGACCCTCCGGATCCTTTTATTTCCCCATTCTCTCATGCTTCTCTCACTTAATGTACCAATAGAATGTCTTACCCTCTGACTGTCTTTCCTGGTAAGTAAAATCTTTCATGGGACATACTGCGTGGGCTAGTGTCTCGATATAAAGGGAGTAAATACAATTTGTCTCTTTTTGCTAAATTTGGTAAAGTTCCATCCATTTCTATCTTTTGGAATAGCTTGAAGAGTATTGGTATTAGCTCCTCTTTGAAGGACTCGTAGAATTCTGTGCTAAAGCCATCTGGCCCAGGGTTTTTGTTTTTGTTTTTTTTTTTTTGGCTGGGAGGCTATCAATATTTGCTTCTATTATTATAGGCAAAATAGGGCTATTTAATTTCTTTATCTGATCTGCATTCAATATTGGCAAATGGAATAGGTCAAGAAAATTTTCCATTACCCTTAGATTTTCAAATATTGTGGCATAAATGCCTTTAAAGTGGGTTCTTATGATTCTTTGTATTTCTTCAGTGTCTATTGTAATATCACTCTTTTCATTTCTGAATTTGTTGATTTGGATAGCACTTCTCTGTCTTTTATGTAGTTTGTCTAATGGTTTATCTATCTTGTGAATTTTCTCAAAGAACCAGCTCTTGGTTTTATTGTTTATTTGAATTGTTCTCTTTGTTTCTAATTTACTGATTTCAGCCCTGAGTTTGATTATTTCCAGATGTCTACACCTCTTGGATGTTTCTGTTTATTTTTTTTCCTAGGGTTTCCAGATGTGCTGTTAAGTTGTTTATGTGGGATGTTTCCATTTTCTTTTTAAAGGCACTTAGTGCTATGAATTTTCCTTTTAGCACTACTTTCAATGTGTCCCACAAATTTGGGTATGTCGTTCCTTCATTTTCATTGAAATTCAGGAAGTCTTTTATTTCTTCCATGACCCACATGTCATTAAGTAGAAAGTTGTTTAGTTTCCACATGTGAGTAGGCTTTTTGTTATTTCTATTGTTGTTGAAGTCCAGCCTTAGACAATGGTGATCTGATAGGATACAAGGTATTATTTCAGTCTTCTTGTATCTGTTGAGGCTTGCTTCCTGACCTACTATGGGTCAATTTTAGGGAACATTGCATGGGGTGCTGAGAATAAGGTATAATTCTTTGCGTTTTGTTGAAAAGTTCTGTAGATATCTGTTAGATCCATTCGATTCATGACATTGGTTAATGAAGTTATTTCCTGGCTTAGTTTTTGATTCAAAGACCTATCGTTCTGTGAAAGTGGGGTGTTGAAGTCTCCCACTATTAATGTGTGGGGATCAATGACTGGTTTAAACTTTGTTAATAGCTCTTTTACAAATGTGGGTGCCCTTGTATTAGGAGCATAGATGTTCAAAATCGTGACATCTTCTTGGTTGACTTTACCTTTATTGAGTATGAAGTGTCCTTCCTCATTCCTTTGGATTAATATTGGTTAAAAGTCTGTTTTATAAGATATTAGAATGGCTAACCCAGCTTGCTTCTTGTGACCATTTGCTTGAAATATTTTCCACAAACTTTTACTCTGAGGCAATGTCTGTCCTTGTGTTTAAGATGTCTTTCTTGAATACAGAAGAATGTTGGGTCATGTTTATACATCCACTCAGGTAGTCTGTGTCTTTTTATTGGAGAATTGAGACCATTGATGTTGAGAGATATTAGTGACCAGTGATTGTTAAGTCCCTTCATTTTTGCTGTTTGTTACAGTCGAGATTTTGTGAGGTTGTGATTTTGCAATAGTGTAGTTATGTATTTCCTATGTAGTTTTGGTTGTAATTTGACCCTTTGGGGTGGTGGAGTTTTCCTTCTAGTAACTTGTGTAAAGCTGGATTTGTGGCTAGATACTGTTTGAATTTGTTTTTGTCATGGAATATCTTGTTTCGCTATCAATGGTTATTGATAATTTCACTGGATATAGTAATCTTGCCTAGCATCTGTGTTCTCTTAGGGTTTGCAAGACCTCTGTCCAGGCCCTTCTGGCTTTCATGGTCTCTGCTGAGAAGTCAGGAGTAATTTTGATAGGTTTGCCATCATATGTTACTCGACCTTTTTCTCTTGCTGCTTTTAGTATTTTTTCCTTTCTCTGTATAGTTTGTGTTTTTATTATTATGTAGTGGGAAGATTTTCTTTTTTGGTCTATTCTATTTGGTGTTCTGTCGGCCTCTTGTATGCTCATATGCATCTCCTTCTTCAAATTGGGGAAATTTTTCTATGATTCTGTTTAAGATATTTTGTGGGCTGTGGAGTGGGTTGTCCTCTCTTTCCTCAATACCTATTATTCTTGATTCATCTTGATTCATCATTTCATGGTGTCCTTGATTTCTTGGATGTTCTATGTCAGGAACTTTTCAGATTTAGCATTTTCTTTGATGGTTGTTTCGAGTTCTATGATTGTCTCTTCAAGTCCCGATATCCGTTCCTCCGTTTCTTGCCTTCTGTTAGATAAGGTCACCTCTGAGATGCTTGTTTTCTTCTCTGATGCCTCTAGATCAAGTTTTTCTTCTGTGTGTTCCTTTACTATAGCTTCCATTTTTATCTTCAGGTCTTGAACTATTTAATGATTTCCTTCATCTGATTACTTGTATTTTTCTGAAATTCTTCAAGTGCCTCTTTATATGACTCTTTTAAATCTTCAGCCCTCTTGTTTGCCTCCTCCTGCAGCTGTTTACAGGTTTTATTCTTTTCTTCCATTATCATCTTCCTTACTAAGGACTTGAGGTCATTTCCTTGTATATCGATTGTTTTTAGGTTCTCCGGGTTGTTTTCATTGGGATTGCTGGAATCTGGAGATGCCAAACTGTTTTAGTATTTGTTAGAATTCTTTTGCTGTCCTCTTGCCATTTTGGTGTTTCTGATGTTGGGAGGTAGATTCTAGTGACCTTCACTGGATGAAAGTTGATAGCTGATCACTGATTATAGGTCGGGTGCCCTTTCCTGTGGGGATCAGGGAGTATTTCCTGGGAAAGAAAGGTGACTTGGTTTCCAATCCTGGATATTTTTCTCTTCACTTTAGGCTCCAGACAGAGTTAGCCACAGTAGGTTTTTGTTTGGACCCCTCAGCTTACTGCTGTAATTCAGATCTAAAGTTTTGGGTCCTAGAACAATGTTACCACACTGGCACTCTGGTTGGGTAGGTTGATCTCAGCTGCTTCTCCTTTCTGTCCCTTTGTAGCTAAGACCCCAGCTGGAACAGATCTTCTGGGTAGTAGTTGTCTTTTAGCTCGTCCTCTACACCCTGTAGCAGTGTCCAGCCTCTCCAAGGCACATGGGAGATCTTTCCAGGCCCATGGGAGCTGTCCCAGCTAGGTCCTCTCTATTGTGCAGGATCAGTGTATGGCAGGCCAGATTTATATGGATTTAGGCCACTGACAGGATCCAAGATGCAAGCACTTTCCGCAAACTTGTAAGCCAGGATGCTCAGGGATCCCGTTAGGTCAGCAATTAGACACTGCTGGAATGAGCCACGTTATCCAATAGGGTGGGAGATCCTGCTGACCCTGAGGGAGCTGACCCAGGTAGGTTCTGTCTGTTGTAGAGTGCAGGATCAGTGCACAGTGGGCCAGAGACAATATGGATTTAGGCCACTCATGAGATCCAAGGTGCAAACACTTTCTGCACCCTTGTAAGCCGGGATGCTCAAAAATCCCTCTAGGTCAGCAATGAGACATTGCAGGTAAGATCATATCTCTTCATAGTGTGGGAGATCCTTCTAGGCCGGCTGACCCAGGTATGTTCTGTTTGTTGTAGAATGCAGGATTAGTGCATGGCAGGCCAGAGACAATATGAATTCCAACTGCTGATGGGATCCAAGATTCCAGAACTTTCCATGGCGTTGTAAGCCAGGACTAACAGAGATGCCTCTAGTTCAGCAATTAAAAACTACCAGCACAATCCATGTCTCTTGATAGTGTGGGAGACCCTGCTAGGCCTGCAAGAGCTGACACAGCTAGGTTTCGTCTGTTGTAGAGTGCAGGATCAGTGCACAGCAGGCCAGATACAATATGGATTTTGGCCGCTGGTGCGATCCAAGGTGCCAGCACTTTCCACGCCCTTGTAAGCCGGGACATTCACAGATCACTCAAAGTCAGCAATTAGACACTGAAGGTATGGCCCATGACTCCTAATAGCTTGAGAGATCCTCCCGGCATGCGGGATCTGACCCAGCTGGGTTCTGTTTTAGAGAGCAGGATCAGTGCACAGTGGGCCAGAGACAATACGAATTCAGGCCACTGGCAGGATCCAAGGTGCCAGAACTTTCCATGCCCTTGTAAGCAGGGGCAATCACAGATCCCTCAAGGTCAGCAGTTAGACACTGTAGGCACAAACCACCTCTGCTGATAGCATGGGAGATCTTGCCGGTATTGTGGGAGCTGACACAGGTCGGTTGTGTTTGTTGTAGAGTGCAGGATCACTGCATGGTGGGCCAGAGAAAATAGAGATTTAGGTTGCTGGCTGGATCCATGGTGGCAGCCATTTCTGTGCCATTGTAGGTTGGGATGCTCAGAGATCCTACTCAGTCAGCAATTAGATACTGCAGGCACAACCCATGTCTCTCAAAAGCATGGGAGATCCTCCCAGGCCTGCAGAACCTGACTCAACTAGGATTTGTCTGTTGTAGAGTGCAGGCACAGTGGGCCAGAGAAAATATGGATTCAGGCGTCTGGCAGGATCCAAGGTGTCAGTACTTTCCACTCCTTTGTAAGCCGGGACTCTCAGAGATCCCTCTAGGTCAGTAATTTGACAGTGCAGGCATGACTCACATCTCCTGATAGTGTGGGAGATACTGCCGGGCATGCGGGAGCAGACCTAGGTAGGTTCTGTCTGTTGTACAGTGAAGGATCAGTGCACAGCGGGCCAGTGACAATACGGATTAAGGCCGCTGGCACGATCCAAGGTGCAAGCACTTTCTGCTCCCCTGTAATCAGGGAAGTTCAGAGATCCCTCTAGGTCAGCAATTAGACACTGAAGTTAGGAGACCCACATCTCTTGATAGCGTGGGAGTTCCTGCTGGGCCTGCTGACTCAGGTAGGTTCTTTGTTTGGTATAATGCAAGTTTTAGTGTGCTGCAGGCCAGAGACAATATGGATTCAGTCCGCTGGCAGAATCCAAGGTGCCAGCACTTTACACACCCTTGTAAACTGGGATACTTAGAGATACCTCTAGGTCAGCAATTAGACAGTGCAGTCATGACCCATGTCTCCCGATATCGTGGGAGATCCTGCCAGGAATGCGGGTGCTGACCCAGCTAGGTTTAGTCTCTTGTAGAGTGCAGGATCAGTGCACAGTGGGCCAGAGACAATACGGATTCATGCCCCTGGCGAGATCGAAGGTGCCAGCACTTTCCGTGCTCTTGCAAACAGCAACATTCAGAGATGCCTCTAGGTCAGCAAATACACACTGTGGTACGACCAACGTCTCCCAATAGCATGGGAGATCTTGCCCGGCCTGCTGACTCAGCTAGGGTCTGTCTGTTGTAGAGTGCAGGAGCAGTGTACATTGGGCCAGAGATAATACAGATTCATGATGCTGGCGTGATCCAAGCTGAAAGCTCTTTTGCTCACTTTTAAGCAGGAAAGCTCAGAGATCCCTCCAAGTCAGCAATTAGACGCTGCAAGCAGAACCCACATCTCTTGATAGTGTGGGAGATCCTGCTTGGCCTGCTGACCCAGGTAGGTTCTGTCTGTTGCAGAGTGCAATTTCAGTGCATGGCATGCCACAGACAATATGAATTGAAGCCACTGGGGGTATTGAAGGTTTGAGCACATTTCACACCCTTGTAAGCTGGGATGCTCAGACATCTCTCTACATCAGCAATTAGACACCGCAGGCACAACCGACATCTCCCGATATCATGGGAGATCCTGGCAGGCCTTTGGGAGCTGATCCATCTAGGTTCTGTCTGTTGTAGAGTGCAGGATCAGTGCACGGCAGGCTAGAGGCAATACAGATTCAGGCCGCTGGCAGGATTCAACGTGCCAGCACTTTCTGTACTCTTGTAAGCATGGACACTCACAGATCCCTCTAGGTGAGAAGTTAGCCACTGGAGGCACAAATGTCTCCTGATAGTGTGGGAGATACTGCCGGGCAATTGGAAGCTGACCCAGCTAGGTTCTGTCTGTTGTAGAGTTTAGCATCATTGCATGGCAGCCCAGACACAATAGGGATCCACTGGTGGGATCCAAGATGCCAGCACTTTTAGCATCCTTATATGCTCTGACACTTAGAGATCCCTCTAGGTCAACAATTAGACACTGTTGTTGGCTCTGTTTCTTAACAATTAAACTTTATTATACAACCTGACTAGCTTACACAAGAAGGAAAAAAGGTTAAAGGGACAAAAGAATGAACCTTCTGGTAATCCATTCCATGAGATGGGTCCTTAGGTGTCTCTCTGGCCCGCATGCTGGTCCACCCTGTTCGCTGCTCCACACGTGCTCAAGCCTGGGTTGAACCTGTTGTTCTCTCCTCCCCACCTGCCTGAGTCACATGGGAAGGGTGGTCTCCTTCTCCCATTGAGGGCCAATTAGAAAAACAATAGCCCAGGTGGGGTTCCCAGATCTGCTTTCTGAATTCCAGGCCCAGGATGGCTCCACTTAGTCTGTCACAAGGTATTCATGGGGTGCCCCAAGGGTAAAGCCTGCCAAGACTGCTTCCACCTGTGACAAAGCTTAATCTTTCCTATACATCCCCCTTCTCTTTTAAAAAAATTAAGAACTATATACACACATATACATATATACATAATCATTAGGTATCAAGTACATAACCAAGTCCTTTTATACTTGTTAACCTGAGAGAAAGTATTCCACTATCCTACCAAAGAGAGTCCTTTTCTTTCATGAGAAATTGCAATTATCAATCTATAAATGTGTTTTTAATTCTTAAACCAAAGCTTCTAGTAACACTGTGTCTATCTAGTCTTCAATCCCATCAAAGACTCAAGAAGGAAAATCTATCTAATACAGGAAGTGCTGGCGGGCAACTTCCAAGTTGCATAGGACAGAGAGAGCAGACTGCCTTGATAGTCACCTGATTCTCTCCTTTATTGGGGCAATCAGTCTTCAGCCTTATTACCCAAAACATCCAACAAACTGCTTTTGGAAGTAGGAAATCTGACGGGTCTGGTCCATCTAGTCTCTTCAAAGCTGGACAGTCAACTTCTAGCATCACTGTTGATCATTGCAGACAGTCAGCCTGTTATCAGCATTAGAGGTAAGAGCAGTTTCTCAGTTCAGTGACATTCTGTCACCTGCGTCTCTTGAAGTCCCCCATCTTCAATGATGCAAATGTAGATGCAGCCAGGAGCGGATGTCTTTCTCTGTCAGGAAAGCCCTCATCGTTAAATGCCATATTCTGTGGATCTCTGAAGAGTTTGAAGACCAAATCTCTCTATTCTTACAGTTATCAATCTATTCCTTTGAAGACATATACAAGGAATTAAACAAACCTGCTCTATGACAAAGTAAATTAGTATCTAGTAGGATTTCTACGTAACTAAATACTAACTTTTATGCTCGATCTTCCAGAACAGATTATTAATAGTTTTTCATAAGACATTAGTGGTACATGAATAATACATTAGATAAACATTGAACAAAATGAACTTAAGTTTCTAACATACAATACATAATATTTTGTCAACATATAACATACAATACATAAGGCAAAAATGAATGACAATATACAATTTAAGTTCTTATCAATGTGAAGCAAATGTTGAAGTCTTAAATTTCCATCAATCAAAAGTCTTAAATTTTCAATCTACAATAACAATGTAGGATTTTTGTAGCTAGTAGATTCAATAATCTAACTTTTATTCTACAAACCTGTGTCCGCCCTTCCTTCCCAACTTTTCCTTAATATTAGAAGGGATAGAAAGTAAGAGAGAAAGAAAATAGAAGAAAGAAATCCCCAAATGGAACTTTTAATAATTGTAATTAACCCCCTTAGGCAAAAATGAGCATTGGTAATCCACCAAAAACACACATCCCACCTACTGGGAATGGGGGTGTCGTGTTCTCAAAATTACTTTATTTTGGGTTGGAGAAAAATCTTTTTTGAGTACCCTAGAAAAATAATATATTGGCCAAGTGCTGGAAAAGCTAGCTGTTTTTGTCCAGTCCTTTTGGGATTGATCCTTTTGGCTGGCCAATTTATTGTTCATATGCATGCAATTTCTGGAAGAAGCAGTAGTGCCATGGGCAGAAGTTCGATCTTCATAATTGTCCTGATTTTCGCTCTGAAAGTAAGCAGACTTTTGAAATCATTGGTACAGGTATGTTAGTACATATATAATTTTTCAAGGAAACATCAGTTGAGGCACCTTGCTAGAGGTGCCAGAGGCATGCTTTTGAGGTTAAATCACCCATGCTGCTTGCTTCGTCTTCAGCATTGTCCTGCTTTTTGCAAATAATACAGGGCTCTATCTGCATATCCACCAACAGGACAGAAGAGGGCATTAGTTCTCCAAGCTGTATGAAACAATGTCAAGTTGTTAAGAACCAGGTAGCTCTTAAGATTCACTTGTATATGGTCAGATCTAATCTTTATAAGTTTAGTTGGTAGCCATGTTTTTTCACTCCCTGTGGAAACATATGCATACCCACGACCCCATCTCAAAACTTCTGCAGGTTTCCATTTCATACTTGACAAGTCCTTGTAGAACAGCAGTTGTCCCAACTCATCAGTTTTTTCTATCACCCAATGTCTCTCCGCACCTGATGTCCCTTCATCATTCACATTAAGAAAATTTAGAGTCAACAAAGAATTATTTAATCGGTCCCTTGGTGTCTTTACCCTTCCCGTTTGTTTAATAAGCATTTCTTTTAAGGTACGATTAGCTTTTTCCACAACTGCTTGTCCTGTGGGGTTGTGAGGTATAACAGTAACATGTTTTATATTATAATACATAAAGAAGTTTTTCATCTTAAGGGACACATATGCAGGAGCATTTTCAGTCTTAATTTGTGCAGGTATTCCCATAAATGCCATTATTTTCAGCAAATGAGTAATCACAGAGTCAGCCCTTTCAGAACTTAAGGCAGTTGCCCATTGAAAACCTGAATATGTATCAATGGTATGATGCACATACCTCATATTTCCAAATTCTGCAAAATGAAACATATCCATCTGCCAAATTTCATTCCTTTTGTTACCTCTATGATTAATTCCAGCAGGTAATGGTAGTTGACTATATAAGGAACATGTAGGACACTTATTAATTATTTCTCTGGCTTGTTGCCGAGTGATAGAGAATCTTTTCTTCAACCCCTTACCATTGACATGTTTTTCATGAAATTGTGAGGCTTTTAATACATAATCTATCAATAATTTGTCGATCTCTTCATTTCCTTCTGCCAATGGACCTGGTAAAGCTGTATGGGATAGGATATCAGTAATATACAAGGGATAATTTCTGTTTCTGATGACCTGTTGCAGTTCTATAAATAAGGTAGTCAATTCTGTGTTATCAGGAGTAAATTCAGCAGTTTCAATATGCAAAACAACTCTTTCAGCATACTGAGAGTCAGTAATTATATTAAGAGATTCAGGAAAATCTAACAATACCACAGGAATTGCATATAATTCTGATTTTTGAATTGATATAAATGGGCTTTTAATCAGCTTAGTCATTTTCTCAGACTTATAACCAGCCATACCTGATTTATTTGCATCAGTGAAGAAGGTGGATGCCCCTGAGATTGGTGACCTCTTTACAATACTTGGAAGGATCCAATTAGCTCTTTTTATAAATTGTATATATTTGCTTTTTGGGTATCTATTGTTAATGTCCCCCCAATAGTTACTACAAGCTTTTTTTCCAATCTTCATTAATTACCCATAATGACATAATCTCAGAATCAGTAAGAGGCACTACAATTTCCCCTGAGTCCATCCCTGACAGTTGGCGCAACCTTATTCTTCCCTTTGTAATTAATTCAGAAATGTTCTATATGTATTTTTTAAAATTTTTTGCTTTGTTTATTTGCCAGGAATATCCATTATATGATCCTGTCTTCCCTTTGCATAAGAAGCCCAGTAGGAGAATGTTTCGATGGCAAAATAACCAGAATGCAAACAAATTCAGGATCAATTCTATCCACATATGCCTTTTGAAGTTTTTGCTCCACCAGAATTAACTCCTTTTCTGCTTCAGTGGTTAGACACCTAGGACTGTTTAAATCTGAATCCCCTTGTATTGTTTGAAACAAGTTACTTAACTCATAGGTAGCTAACCCGATTGTAGGCCTTAACCAGTTAATATCTCCCAATAATCTTTGAAAGTCATTAAGAGTTTGCAACTGATCTCTACAGATCTTTACTTTTTGTGGTCGAATTTTTTGTTCATTTATTTTATAGCCTAAATAGGTAATTGAATCTCCTCTTAGTATTTTTTCCACAGCAATCTGTAATCCCCGGTGTGGCAGAATTCTTTGTGCTTCCTGAAACATTTATTCTACAATACTAGGATCAGAATCAGCTAGCAGACTATCATCCATGTAATGGTATATGTTAGATTGAGGAAACTGCTTACAAATTATTTCTAAAGGTTGTTGCACAAAATACTGGCATAAAGTTGGGCTATTCAACATTCCCTGTGGAAGTACCTTCCAATGACATCTCTTCATTGGAGAATTACTGTTTAGAGTAGGTATCGAGAAAGCAAACCTTTCCCTGTCCTTATCATGTAGAATTATGGTGAAAAAACAGTCTTTTAAATCAACTGTAATTATATGCCAAGACCTAGGTAGCAAGGAAGGCAGAGGAATTCCAGGTTGAAATGAACCCATGGGTTGAATCACCTTGTTTATGGCCCTCAAATCTGTTATCATTCTCCATCCACCTGATTTCTTTCTTACCACAAACACAGGGGAATTCCAGGGACTGGAAGATTCTTCAATGTTTTGAGCCTCTAGCTGCTCTTTCACTAAACCATGAAGCACCTGTAACTTTTCTATTGTTAAAGGCCACTGCTGGTGCCATACAGGTCTGTTTGAAATTCATTTTAGGGGCAAGGCAGTTGGTATCTCAGCAGTGGCCCCTCTTATAAATTTGGACACTCTAAATCTGAAGAGTTCTGAGGTTGGACAATGGGCATAGCTTGTGGTCGTCCCTGATCACTTACAAGGATCTGTTCCCCAGAAGCACGTACCAATTGACCCATAGTTTCAACCTTGTTTATCTTGGTATTTGCAGGAATAGTAATCTGAGTATCCCATTGTTGTAAGAGGTCTCTTCCCCATAGATTTATGGGAATGTCCGCCATATAGGGTTTCAGCCTTCCTATCTGCCCCTCTGGTCCCACACACTCAAGCCACTATACACTTTGTTTTATTTGAGATAACTTACCAATTCCTACAGTTTCTGTATAAACCTTCTTAAGTGGCCAATTTGGGTTCCAAGATTTCTGGTAAATGATGGAGACATCGGCTCTGCTGTCTACCAAGCCTTCTATTTTAACAGAATTCAATTGTATAATTAACTTAGGTCTCTGATCATTAATTACTGTCTGCCAGAACACATGTGTCCCTGGGCTTCCAAATGCACCAGTCCTTTCCACTGGAGTGGTTTTGCCCTTAATGTAAAGAAACATTAGGAGTTGAGCAATTCTATCCCTGGCATCGATTTTCATCTCCTTTTTCACACATGCCATGATTTTTATTTCATCCTAAGAATCTCCATCTATAATACTGGAATGTACAATAAAACCATGAGAAGTCAGTCCACTTCTTCCCAGAACCATTCCCACTGTGCCTGAAGGCAAAGGCCTGAAAACACCAGTATTTAATTTGTAACATTCAACCTGGGGAGATGGGGTAAGAGATGTAAGCCAGATCCAAGGCTGTACTGCCTTCAGTAGCATGCATTAGATCACTAAAACTCAGTTCCCATTTTCCTGCGGGTTTGTCACTTCCTAACTGGCCAAAGGGATTCGGCTGGCATTGTTTAGGGGGGCCCGAGCTGATTACCCCCTCCTGCCATTTCCCATCAGCAAGATATTGCCTTGCACATCTTTCTAAGACTGACAATACCAAGACCAATGTTTCCCTTTTCCATAGCGACTACAGTACCCTGGTAGTCTTGGTACCTCATTACCATCATAACCAGAACCTCCTTGTTCTCTCATACAAGCTACATTTTCTGCTGGGTTATTGCGCCTTGTATCTCTACAGTTTCTTTGCACATGACCAATTTTACCACAATTGCAGCACTGAGTATTATGATATCTGGGCTCTCTGGCTAAAGCTTGTCCCACAATATTCTTTTGATACTCCTGAGAGTTGATATTAACTGTCTCTTTACCCAGTCATCTAGTGGAGTGCCTCTTTCTTTTAATGGTCTAAGCACCCTCTTACATTCAGTATTTGCATTCTCATAAGCCATGATAAGTTTTAATGCCTGTTTGTTGTCAGAATCTGGCATCACCTTATCCATAGCAGATCCTAATCTCTGCAAAAATTCTGTAAAGGTCTCCAGAGGTCCTTGGAACACTTTAGCAAATGGTATAGTTGTTTTCCCGGGTCCTCTACCAGCTCCTAGCTCTCAAGGCTGCCTTACAACATTGTTCAATCACTCTATCTTCAGCTTAAATTTGCTCTCTAATGTTAGTATATTGTCCTTCACTAAGCAATTGATCTCTATTAAAATTTATTCCCTGTGTCGTATTTTCTTGTTCTATTTTTATCACCTCTGTTCACCACCATGATAACCACTGTAACTGCTGTGCTGCTTCCAATACCACTGAAACTAAATTTTTCCAATCTTGGGGAACAAGTCTATTCTGAGTGGCCCAGCTGTTTAACATTTGTTTAATGAAGGTAGAGTGCATACCATATTTGACAACAGATTCTTTAAAATGCTTTAAATCCATCATGTCTACAGGACGCCATGCCATTTCTTCATAACCCTCAGCACCATTTTGCACGGGCACATGTTTTACAGTGACTGAAAAAGCTGAAGGTGTCTGGGCGACTGTGGAGGTGTCCTCCACTGGGAAATTTACTTCCAAAGACCTTTTGGTCAGTCTGGCTTCCTTTGCCTCTGGTTTCTGATCTTCTCCACCTTTTTTAACCAAAGGTGCCTTCTGCTTTTTCAGCCCTTCCAGTTTTTTTCTGCATTTTGCCCCTTTTGTTCAGTCTAGTTAGTAATTCTTTCCAAAAGGATAGAGCTTATTGACTCTTCTGGTTTTTTCTGGCTTTCCAGTCTCTCTATTTTCTGTCCTTCATCACTCCCAATTACTGAAAATTCTATCCGCTTTCTCATCCCTTCATTTTCTTTCTTCAGCCTTCCCATCTGTCCAGTCAAATCTGCAATCTTTTCCAAAAGGATAGAACTTACTGACCCTTCCGGCTTTTCTATGTCATTAGCCTTTCTTCTAATCCTTCTAAGTATGAAATATTATAATAAAAGGACAATGAAAAAACAGAGAATTCCCTATAAGTATAAGGCAGGAAAGAGTTTTGCAACAGCTGTTACAACTTTGCTGATACCCTGAAACAGCATTTCTGTACCTTCGAATACTGAATCTTCCCTCATACCATTAGGGACTGTGGAACCCATGGGGCCCCATGTCATGCGCCAGATGTTAGCTCTGTTTCTTAACAATTAAACTTTATTATACAACCCGACTAGCTTACACAAGAAGGAAAAAAGGTTAAAGGGACAAGAGAGTGAACCTTCCGGTATCCATTCCATGGGATGGGTCCTTAGGTGTCTCTCTGGCCCGCATGCTGATCCACCCTGTTCGCTGCTCCACACGTGCTCAAGCCTGGGCTGAACCTGTTGTTCTCTCCTCCCCACCTGCCTGAGTCATGTGGGAAGGGTGGTCTCCTTCTCCTGTTGAGGGTCAATTAGAAAAACAATAGCCCAGGTGGGGCTCCCAGGTCTGCTTCCTAAATTCCAGGCCCAGGATGGCTCCACTTAGTCTGTCAGAAGGTATTCATTGGGTGCCCCAAGGGTAAAGCCCCCCAAGACTTCTTCCATCTGTGACAAAGCTTAATCTTTCCCACAACTGTTACAGGACCTACTTGTTCTGATAGCTTGGGAGATTCTTCTGGGCCTGCTGACCCAGCTAGGTTCTGTTTGTTGTATAGTGCAGGATCTGTGCACTGTGGGCCAGAGACAATACGGATTCATGCTGCTGGTGGGAATGAGGGTGGCAGCATTTTCTGTGCCCTTGTAAGCCGGGATGCTCAAAGATCCCTCTAGGTCACCAATTAGACACTGCAGGTACACGCCTTGTCTCCTGATAACGTGGTAGATCCTGCTGGGTCTGCAGGAGCTGACCCAGCTAGGTTTTGTCTGTTGTAGAGTGCAGGATCAGTGAACTACAGGCTAGAGACAATACGGATTCATGTGGCTGGTGGGATCCAAGGTGCCAACACTTTCCACTCCCTTGTAAACGGGGAAGATCAGAGATTCCTCTAGGTCAGCAATTAGACACTGCAGGCAACACCCACTTGTTCTGATAGCTTGGCAGATCCTTCCAGGCCAGCTGACCCTGAGAAAATATGTATGCATGTTGCTGCCGGGATCCAAGGTACCAGGACTTCCATAACTTAGTGCTGGGATGCTCAGAGATCGCTCTCAATCAGCCATTAGACACTTCTGGCACAACCCTCATCTCTCAATAGAATGGGAGATCCTGCCAGGCCTGCAGGAGAAGACCCATCTAGGTTTGGTCTGTTGTAGAGTGCAGGTTCATTCTACGGCAGGTCAGAGGCAAAAGGGATTCAGGCTGCTGGCAGATTCCAAGGTGCCAGAATTTTTTGCTCCATTGTTAGCCAGGACACTCAAAGATCCCTCTAGGTTATTCATTAGACACTGCAGGAATGACTCACGTCTCCCGATAGTGTGGGAGATCCTGCCGGGCCTGCGGGTGCTGACCCAGCTGTGTTCTGTCTGTTGTAGAATGCAGGATCAGTGCACTGCAGGCTAGAGACAATATGGATTCAGGCCGCTGGTGGGATGCAAGCTGCCAGCACTTTCCACCCCCCTGTAAGCAGGGACTCTCAGAGAACTGTCTAGGTCAGCAATTAGACACTGCAGGCACAACCGACATCTCCTGATAGAATGGGAGATCTTGCCGGGCCTGTGGGAGCAGACCCAGCTAGGTTCTGTCTGTTGTAGGGTGCAGGATTAGTGCATGGCAAGCCAGAGAGTATATGAATTTATGCCGCTGGCGGGATCCAATGTTCCAGCACTTTCTTTGCCCTTGTAAGCTGGGACGCTCAGAGATCACTCTACTTCAGCAATTAGACACTGCAGGCACAACACACATCTCCTGATAGTGTGGGAGATCCTGCCAGGCCTGCTGACCCAGGTATGTTCTGTCTGTTGTAGAGTCCAGAAACAGTGCACAGTGGTCCAGAGACAATACGGATTCAAACCGCTGGCGGAATCCAAAGTGCCAGCACTTTACATACCCTTGTAA
Organism: Acomys minous; assembly: GCF_964271855.1. Classification (NCBI taxonomy): domain Eukaryota; kingdom Metazoa; phylum Chordata; class Mammalia; order Rodentia; family Muridae; genus Acomys; species Acomys minous. The sequence continues at coordinate 69,380,067 of NC_140494.1, forward strand.
GCCTAGATGCTCAGAGATCCTCCTAGGTCAGCAAATAGACACTGCAGAATTGACCCACATCTCCCGATAGCATGGCAGATCCAGCCAGGCCTGCTTATCCAGCCAGGTTCTGTCTGTTGTAGAGTCCAGGAACAGTACACGGTCGACCATAGACAATACAAATTCAGACCACTGGCAAAATCCAAGGTTCCAGTACTTTACACACCTTCATAAGCTGAGATGCTCAGAAATCCCTCTAGGTCAGCAAATAGACACTGCAGGAAGGACCAACGTCTCCTTACAACATGGGAGATCTGGTCAGCCTTTGGGAGCTGACCTAGCTAGGTTCTATCTGTTGTAGAGTGTAGGATCAGTGCATGGCGGGCCAGAGACAATACCAAATCAGGCTGCTGTTTGGATCCAAAGTGCCATCACTTTCCTTACCCTTGTAAGCTGGGACTCTCAGAGATCCCTGTAGGTCAGCAATTAGACTCTGCAGGTACAACCCACATCTCCTGATAGTGGGGGAGATCCTCTCGGGCCTGCGGGAGATGACTCAGCTAAGTTCTGTCTGTTGTAGAGTGCAGGATCAGTAGAGGGTGGCCCAGAGACAATATGAACTCATGTCCCTGGCCAGATCCAAGGTGCCAGGACTTTCTGCGCCCTTGTAAGCCAGGACGCTCAAAGATCCCTCTAGGTCAGCAATTAGACACTGCAGGTATGACCCATGTCTCCCGTTAGTGTGGGAGATCCTGCCGGGCCTACGGAAGCTGACCCAGGTAGGTTCTTTCTGTTGTAGATTGTGGGATGAGTGCACGGTGGACCAGAAACTATTCGGATTCAGGCCACTGGCGGGATCCAAGGTGCCAGCACTTTCTGCGCCCTTGTAAGCCGGGATGCTCAGAAATGCCTCTAGGTCAGCAATTAGACACTGCAGGTATGACTCATGTCTCCCAATAGCATTGGAGATCTTGCTGGGCCTGTTGGGGCAGTCCAAGCTGGTGTGTAACTGCCCCTGTTTGAAGGCGCAGACTGTTGCGTCTGACTTTAAATTAGGCCCAGTACCGCTGCAATATGCATGCACACTCTAATTGTTTTTGGTGTGCCCCACCACCTGTGTTTCCACTCGGCTTGGGCGGGCATCCTCCACAGTTTGGCATGGAGGAGGGATCCAAGGGTAGTTTCACCCTATTCCCTGAGACTCCTCAGGCCAGGGGCTCTTTAAAACCACCTCCCCACACAGCGAGTTTGTGTTTTATATGCCGGCTGCAGCTCGCATGTGGATTCTTTCCAGAGTCTGGGGAGTGCATTTAGCACCTCTGCGCTGTTGCTTGTCCTGGGGTTAGGCCTACCAGTGGTCAACAGAGTTTGGGACTCCACTCACCTACAGTTCTCAAGATCCAACAGTCTGTGGTTCCATTCAAGTCCCTGGTCTCCTCGCAGTAGGTCAGATATGGTACATACTGCTCAATGCCATCTTGGAACCCCCGGAAGCCTGGATTTTACTGGAGACTCCAAGATGTTGGAGATACCTAGCAAAGAAAGCTGCAAATATGCATGGAACAAGCTTAAGAAAGAAACTTAGTTTTGGTCAACAAAGGTAAAAGGAATTGGAATCTGAAGAGCATTTTGGCATTAGATATTGAGATACAGAGTTTGGAGTATGCACTGCTAGTTTGAGTCCAATATTCACTCACTATTCTCCCTTTTGGAACTGTAATAATGTATATCCTGTGCCATTGTATGTTGAAACTATGTGATCTTCTTTTTCATTTTGGTTTACCAGGGGCTACAGTTAAGAGTTTCAAGGGATACAATATTCTCTCTTGGCTTCTGCAGGCACCAGACATGAATATTTTGCATGCAGGCTAAATAGACATAAAAAGTGAAGAAATATGTAAATATGCTCTAATTAAACATTTTCTCTGATACAATATATTTTATTTAAAGAATAAAATGGCTACTTTCAAACATGGCCCTACTTCACTATGTACTTCTTCTAGATAAAATAGAATAAGAAATTAGAATCTTAACCTCTGTGTCTCTGGATAACAATGCCATTAAGCAAATTTAAAGTTTATGAACTCTGGTATGAATTCATCCTGAGTAATAAACCTGAAAGGATACTAACAACTCATAAATAGCTATAGAGACTGGTACCTGACAGGAATGTTATTGGAACTTGGAATTTCCTAGGTTAGTTCAACAATTTTGACATGACATAATGATGTTTGTAATTAAATGTGACATTCATATAAAAATTATTTAAAACATTACAGTACATTCTTCTAGGAGAAATGAATGTGAAAGTTTTGCTATTTCAAATGATAAAGGAACCAAAAAAAACTTTGACACCAGATTAAAAAATCTTGAAGAGGAATTGCTTCTATGGCAAAATAAGATACGTAATACCTTGAAACATATTCATTTCAATAGACTCTACTATTTCAAGCCTAAATTAATTACTTTGTATGTATCCTACTAATACGTTACTATGAGTAAATATATTTCCTATGAACAACAAAATACTACCTTCACAAATGGGTCTTCTTTATTACTTACTAATTTTATAAACTGTTATTAGAGTTAGTCATTTGAACTAAGATACTGATTGCAGAAAAATAGTATGAAAATATAGAATTACACTGCTGTCTGAAAGTGTATGTCTTATAACTTTAAATAATTATCCAAGAAATTCTGTTGTAGGTCAGATCGTATGTTTGGAATTTAAAGTCTAAAATTCTGAATTTTAATAACAGGGGTTTGTGTTTTTTATCTTAACTGTGCCAGCCACTGTACAGATAATGGGGAAGAGATAGTAATTGAGTAAGATAGGGTATTTAACTTCTTAACAATCCTGCAATGGTTGTATTTTAATCTTTTTCTCCACTTCAGATAATGAATGATGCTAAAAGCCAGGGTTACCCATGGTCGAAGAAGGCAAATCACCATTAACTAACTGTAAAAGATTAGAATGTGTTTCTTCTCTTGCTGGGGTAGTATGGAAAATTAATGTTTACAGATATCAAATATTCACAGAATAAACCAGGATTGTCATTCATCTACAAACACAAATGACTCTTATTAAGACTCTTATCCTGAACATCTATAAAAGATGTGGCTCTTTTATTTAACAGGTTTATAGATCACAATTTTTGAAGTACACCTTAGAGATTATTTACATAATAATTTCCTTGGTACATTAAACAGTTGTAGATGTATCTCCAAAATGTAATATTACATGTTCAATGCATATTATTGTAAATAGTCCTATAATAATGCACGCTATCATTTCCCATTATCTAGAATACTGATTTATATTGCTAACTAACCTCAAAGACCCTTCCTGAGACTCACTTCTGTAACCAGGCCTCAACAAATAACAGTAATATTGCTCCTTCTAAAGAATGAGCCCAGATAATACTACTTACCTGTTTTGAAATTCTCCAGTGGCCTCCCCCTACAGTCACACTGTACAATGTATCTTGATAACTTCTGTTTTCTGACTCTTTCTTTTCTAGTTATACTATCATTTTATTCTCTGAAGGACATCTCTTTGTGTGTTTTTAAATTCTTAGTAGATTGATTTTCATTCAGCTTTCCTACTCATTTTTGTCTGCTCAAATATCATACCTTCTGTAAAACCTCCTCTGAACACTGTTTCCAGGACACCATACCTTAGCCTTTTGTTACTCTTCTTCATATTTTGTTTATCTTTCAAAATGATTTCTGTATTAGCTACTCTCTAATGCTATCTAAGTGTCCTTTTTAGTGTCTCTATGCCTGTGAAGGGTCACCATGACAATGATAACTCTTATAAAGAAAAATATTTTATTGGTGTTTGTTTACATTTCAGAGGTTTACTCCATTATTGTAATGGTGGGAAGCATAGCAGCATTCAGGCAGACTTTGTAAGCTTCGATTAAAAAAATAATTTATTTGGAGTTCTTTCATGCTTTTACCTTTCTTTCAACCCACCTACCCTAAGTAGGAGTGAAATAAGTAGAGATAAAAGAGGTAGAGCTTTTCAGACTCAATTTCTTGGGGGTGATTGCACTCCCATCCAATAGTCAAATATATAGCAAACAGCTACAGCAACAGTGGAACAAATCAGAAACAGTGGAACTAACCATCAGCAGCTGTAGAGCATTTCTCTCTAGGAGTGTCTCAGAAGGAAAAGAATCAAATACACACTCTCTCCAGGCTCTTCTTTATATCCTTCCAGAATCTGCACTAGGATGTTTTCCAGCTGGCAAATACCATGCACCCCTGCGTGAGTCAGTTCCCAGCTGATAAATATCACACTTCCCCCCTGAGGTTGTTAAAAGCAGTTTTACATCCCACACTTGGCAACAAAAAGAAAACATATTTACATAACATAATCAAAACTTCCACCACATGACATGGTGCTGCAGAGGAAATTAAGAGGTTTGCATCTGGATTGGCAGTTAGCAGGAAGAGAAAGTGACACTGGACATGGCTTGAGCAACTTAAACTTCAACACCAAACCCCAGTGACATACTTCCTCCAACATAGCTACACCAAATCCAAAAAGGCCACACCTTTTAATAGTGCCACTTCCTATGGGCCTCTGAGGGCCATTTTTATTCAAACCACCACATCAAGTATTCATCTCTTTGATACAATGAACATTGGAAAATATATGTCTAGGAGGCCTGGGGTCGGGCAGGGGAAGGGGGGTGGGGTTCAGGCCTCATGGCTGGAAAGGAAATGATCATGTGAAGCAGGAAGAAAATCTCAGTTCAATCTGACTTAATCTACAGATTCAAACTTGTAAGCATCTGATACCAGGCAGATTATTGTAGGCATATTTAAAAACAGTAAACTGAAAAAAGTTTCTTGGTGTGATACAACTGACAATGCACAAGTAGATGTGACTGCATTCAGACTAAAAATCTAGTTGCCATATTTGCCAAGAAAGTGGTTTCTAGAGATAGGCTACATGCATTAGCTTAAGGGCCTATGGAAGTATGTGGCATGGTCTTGGTTATACATGTAGTTTATAGGTCATTTGGGCTATAAAGCACATGTGACATTGCCCATAAAAATGGGCTTTATTGATTGAGAAACAAAGGTAAAATAAAAGTTTAAGGAGCAAGAGTCTGGGATAACATTCTGGGGCATTTGGGTGATGTTTGTCTCTACAGATAGCAAAGGTGACCAAACATTAAAAACCTCTATTTCCATCGTTTTAGATAGAAATCCAGTATTCATTTCCTCCTTTGAGAAGACAACTGCATAGGTAAGATTCCTGATTTCTTTAATGCATACCTATGAGCACTCACTCCTTCCACATAATATATTCCTTGAGGAGAATTGCTTCATCTCAGCAATTTTATTTGAAGGACAAATGCCCCACACATAGTGAGTACATTATTTTTTAATAAAATAGGGAGAACAGGTAGCTATGTCCCCAGGAAAAGCGAGTTTCACACAAAGATAAAAGATATAATCAACAGAAATAGGAGGATAAAATTAGGAACAGGAATAAGTCTCAATTTCCCTTTTTAAAGTGTTTAATCAGGCCACAGAGATGTCTACTAAATTTCTCAGTTTCATATAGCCAGCCAGTGATAAGCTGAGAAGCAGAATGCAGATTTGCAATGTATGTACAAATATGGGTTTGTGGTGTTTAAGAAGCCTGAGATTTAGAATAAGGTTTGTATAATTCTGATAGAATGTATTATTTGAAGACAGTAATATACTTTCAATGATAATTTAGGTTCTGGCTTAGAGTTGCACCAGAAAAGAAAAGTGCCTATAGTCAAAGGGTAATTCTATAGCAATGGACTTAAACATGATCCCAGTATACTCATTTGGGGGCACTAACTCAAATTTATCTTTAAAACATTTATTTTCTTAAACTAAGACACAAATGATGTTATATAATGTCAAATAAGTTTCTTAATAATAAATAATTCCTCAGAATAACCCAACAGATTGGTTTAGGCTGAAGATTCAGTGCCATTGCCTGAGATCTAAAGAAATTGTTCTTGGTACCTTGTATATCAAGTAGCTAGTAGAATTTTATTATATCCATGTATCCTTGGCATGATCTTTGAGGTATCTGTCTAACAAGAGATGAGTTGTTCATCCCAAGTGTCTGGGACACTAGAGACAAGACTCAAATGGTTCTTACACCTCTGAGCATATCTCTTATATTAAATAGAGACAAACTATTACCATTTTTATTGGCAGCTTAGATTATTAGCCCCAGTCCACTGCTCTGTTAGCATGTGTAGACTCTAAATATCTCCTTAGCATCTGTTCAAACTATGGGAAGAAATAGAGGTATGGCATCAAACCTGCTCCTTCCTTCCTCTTGTCACAGATTCCCCAATAAACCTGTGTTTCCATATAGAGTGCTCTGCCATATGCCCATGACCTGTGATATAATACCCTAAGTTAGACATAGTAGCAAAACCAAACATAAGTTTAAAAAATTGTAATGTGAATCTCAGTGTCTAGATTTCTTACCCTTGTTGCTTCATTTTGTTCAGGTAAATTTATGATATAAATAAAATAAAATTCAAGTTTTCAGAGGAATACTAGACACAGATTTAGGGTATGGAAGGAAAAACACAAAGGAGGTATATGAAATGAATTACATAAATTATTCCTTTACTTCAATGTCAAGATCAAGAAAAGAAAATATGACTGTCAAGATTATGTAGAACAACTACAGAATATTTAAAAACACACTATTGGCAATAACAATATAATGATCACTTAGTAGGTAGATGAGAAGTTTTCACTTGGTCTCTATCATTTCTGCAACAATAATCTTGAGAATAGATGATGTGCAGTTCACAGGGAAAACAACTGTTTCCGTGCTGCTGAGCCACACAGCCCATCCTCGTGCTTTATATTTATTCAATACTAGTTAGATGGTTATATAAAGATGTGGATAAGCTACATGGGTCCCCTCCCAGGCAACTACCCATGTCCTTCCAGGATTCCTGTTTAGACTCCCAGCCAACAGTTCATTTTTTATGGTAAATCAGACAACTAATATCTCACGAATGTAATACATAAGATCGCTTTGGCAAAGATAATGTCTATGTTGTATTACCAGAGGAATGTTTAAAATGGGAGTTTAAAAAAGACCTTAACTCCCCCTAAACTTTTTAAGTTAAATTCTTCTGTGTGTATGAAAAGAAATACTATTAAATTTCTTATGCTCAACATAACAATTATCCAATCAGGACTGAACTCATAAGCATCTCTGTGGAGGAATAGGTGGCATGTGAGTCATGTGACCAGCAAAAAGAAGGCAGCATGGCCCAGAGGCAGTTGATCTAGTACCAACTCAGAGTAACAATTGTTGATTAAAAAAAAAAACCAGAGGAGCCAAGATGGTCTGATCTGCAGGGAAGAGACCACAGATGCTACTGGGAGCCTACAGACCATGGGAGCTGGGGATAATTGGATAAGAGAGAGCCACACAGTGGAGACCACAGGTGAGTCAGACCTCCAGTCATCCAGCATCCCAGAAAGGATGACAGCACATGGTAAGGACCCCACCTGCAATCTGTGAGCTGTGAGTGGTGTCCTTGCTTGGCAGCATGGACACAGTATTTGGGACTGAAAATGTGACAGGGGAGCATCAGACCTCCTGGCTAGGAAAATCTCAGAAAAATGGCTGAATTGGTCCTCAGACCTCCCCAACTTGCCCCTCAACAGTCTACAGAAAGCCTAGGTATGACACGGGGGCACAGATAGCTGTGGCCACATCACCCAGACACAGCAGAGGGGGTCTGAGAAAGGGGACACACACAGTCAGAGCTTCATGATATGAGAATAGAGATGCTGCCAGGAGTCATGGATGACAGCAGCTGTCTGAGCAGGCCTGGGCAGAAGCCTAAGGGCTGGTCCTGAGGACTGTCCTGATACAGCTGGTCACAGTGGTTGCAGCCTAACCAAGATCCACAGCTAGAAGGGTCTCTCATGCTCCTGGGAGAGGCTGGGCAGGCCAGAGGAGATAGGGAAAAAAATCTAGCCAACAAACAATAATCAGAGGACAGTAGCTGCTCTCTCCTTAGCAAGCAGAACCTAGAACCCACTACCTGGTTAGAGCAGGCAGAAACCTAAACAACTTCTAGAAGCCAGCAGGGATTCAGACACTCTAAGGTGATCTGAGCCTAGTATCCAAGCCCCAGGGCCCAAGGATAAGGTATTCAAAACCTAGGCAAAGATAGGGGAAAACAGCTCTACATAGACTACCTCAAACAAGTATTGAAGCTGCAGAGCAACAGCACCTACCCTGGCTGACCCACTGGGGAGCCTAGGGTGTGGAGCAATGTCTTCAGGAGCAAAAAACATGGCACCTGCCTGTTCCAGGGAAGACTTCCTTGACTACCACAGGCAAAGGCCCACGACCTATAATCACTCACCAACAAACTGCTCTCAAAAACCAGTGAGGGACATAAGTAGCTAACTCCCAACATCAGACACAGCAAGGTGACTAACAATATGGCTTCTCAACATCCCAGCTATCCCAAAGAAAGCAACCCATAGAACTCAAGCAAAATTGAAATACAAGAAAATGACCTCAAATCCTTAGTAATTAAGGTGATAATGGAGGAAATGAATAAAATCCATAAACAAATGCAGGAAGATACAGCCAAACAGGTAGAAGACATAAAAGAGGCCAATAGAGAGGCACTGGAAGAAATTCAGGAAAATACAGACAATCAGATGAAGGAAATAAACAGCTCAAGATCTGAAGATGAAAATGGAAACAATGAGAAAGACACAGACAGAAGAGAAGCAGAAAAGAGAAAAATTAGAGGAGAAAGCAAACAACACCGAAGAGATCTTATCTAACAGAATTCAAGAGATGGAGGAATAAATCTCAGGTCTAGAAGCAACCATCAAAAAAAATGCTAAATCTGAAAACTTCCAGACACAAAACATCCAAGAAATCAAGGACAAGATGAAAAGATGAAACCTGAAGATAATAGACAATGAGGAAAATATAAGATGCCAGACTCCAAGGCCCAGAAAATATTTGCAACAAAATTATAGAAGAAAATGTCCCTAATTTAAAGATGGAGATGTTTATAAAAATAGAAGAGGCCTACAGAACACCAAATAGAATAGACCAGAAAAGAAAAGCTTCCCATCATATAATAATCAAAACACAAAATATACAGAACAAACAAAAATATTAAAAGTTGCAAGAGAAAAGGGCCAAGTAACATACAGGCAAATGTATCAGAATTACACCCAACTTCTCAGCAGAGACCATAAAAGCCAAAAGGGCCTGGACAGATCCTAAAAACCCTAAGAAACCACAGATGCCAGGCCAGACTCTCATACCTAGTGAAATTATCAATAACCCTTGATGAAGAAAACACTGTATTCTAAGACCAAATCAAATTCAACAGTACCTACCCAGAAATCCAGATTTACAGAAATTACTAGAAGGAAAACTTAATCCCAAAGGGACAAGCTACAACCAAATTACAGGGAAATAGTTAACAACCCTGTCCCCAAAATACAACCACACAAACTCTCTACTTCAATCAACATCAAAATCAAGGGACATAACAGTCATTGGTCATTAATATCTCTTAACATAAATGATCTCAGTTCTCAAATAAAAAGACACAGACTAGCTGAATAAATGTTTATACAGGATCCAACGTTCTTCTGCATTTAAGAAGCACATCTCAGCCACAAGGATAGACATTATCTCTGGGTAAAAGACTGGAAAAAGATATTCCAAGCAAACTGACACAAGAAACAAGCCAGGGTAGCCATATTAATATCTAATAAAATAGACTTTAAACCATAGCTAATCAAAAGGGATGAGGAAGGACACTTCATACTCATCAAAGGTAAAGTCAACCAAGATGACACTACAATTCTGGACATCTATGCTCTCAATAGAAGGGCACCCACATTTGTAAAAGAAATATTAACAAAGCTTAAACCACACACTGATCCACACAACATTGATAGGCATGCTAAAGTGGATGCGAAAAGACCATAAGGCTTCATCTTTACACAAAGAACTACAGGCAACCAAAGAATGTTGCAGAGGATGAGACTTGATAGCCTATGACCGTATAGTGGGGGAGGAGGTCCCCCTCAGTCTTAGACCTATGGGAGGGGAAGAGGGTGAAAGCAGGAGGGAGGGAAGAATGGGACAATACAAGTGATAGAATAACAATTGAGCTGTAATCTGACTAAATTAATAAAATTAAAATTAAAAAATAAACTAAATCCCAGAAAAAATGTTGCAGAGGAATAAATAGTCTTCCCCAGGGAAGAGCATACCAGTAAAAACTGGTCAGCCCTGAAAACATACATCCAAGTAAGCTTATACAGATTTAGAAGGTTATATTTAGGAATATATCTGTATATGTATATAGATATAAGCTTATAACAACAATTAATGGAGAAGAGTCTATTACTTTCAAAGAAAAGAAGGAGGGGTATGTGAAAAAATTTAAGAGGAGGAATATAAAGTTATATAATATCAAAAAAAAGAAAAAATTGTCCAAAAATCACTACTCTTAATTGTACCAATTCTACCAAACCATTTGTCAATATAATTAGTTTTTATATCTTATTACTATTAATTTGTTGTTCATTTCATCCTAAATTATGTGACACTATCAACTATTATCTTCTGTCCTTGGGCAGTTACGAATTAGGAAGATGGCATAAAAGATGCTTTGAATTGGAGGTATTTCTGTTCTTACTTTTAGGTAAAAGTTTATGATGCACTATCTGGAGTTTAGTTGACAAGATTGTACTCTTTTTATTTGCATACTATCTTATATGTAACAAAAATTTCATTTTTGTTAGTAACAAGTCCTTAAAACTTAATATTGACTAATGTGAATAAGCCTTCTGTGAATATGGTTGAGTAAATGTTCTTGTTGTGTGCTGGAGCATCTTCTGGGTATATTTCAAGGAGTGGAATAGCTGGGTCTTGAGGAAGCCCTATTCTCAGTTGTCTGAGATAGCACCAGATAAGTTTCCAAAGTGGCTGTACTAGTTTTCATTCCCACCAGCAATAAAGGAGTGTACCTCTCTATATATACCCTATGAGCATATACAGGGGGAGGAGGTAATCTCCCTCAGTCACAGTCATAGGGGAGGGGAGTAAGGGGAAAATGGGAGGGAGGGAGGAATGGAAGAATACAAGGGATGAGATAACAATTTAGATGTAATATGAATAAATTAGTAAAATACATTTTTAAAAAGTTGATATTACCAAATGGTTAGTTAACACTGAAAATTACAAATTATGTCACTGATTCCACTTTTCTGATGTATATGCGCTATTAAATAAAATTGCTAGGATTTTGCATATCTTTTTTTTTATTACCATGCAGGCACTCACAAATTTTCATAATTTACTTGTACTTATTCTGCTTGGTAGCCTGCTACCAGCAAATTCTCTGAAATTTGTTTTAATTGGTTGCCTGGCATAGTCACTCAATTTCATTCTCCAAGGATATAGTTGCTAAATGTGGTATTTTAGGTATTTGGTTTTTTTAAATTGTTCTATTAAAGTTTTATCTCTTGAATTGTGCTAAGTAAAATACTTTAAGATAATCCCAAACATGCAGTAACACTTTTGCTCTTTATATTTCTTTCAATATGTTCCACTTTATAACTGTAATATGGTATTTCAAAAATATGTAACTTTTCGGAGATATATTATGATTTTGTTGTTCATTTAAAATTATTCAAGAAAATAATGCAGGATAGCATTTGTGGTTAAGTTTCTAAATTTGAGAAATTCTGGTCTTAATCAGAAACCTGCGTGGGACAGTCTGAAATGCTGGACCAACTGCGGCGGAAGCTTTCTTAAAAGCTGTCCATGGAGCTGTCTGTTCTGATGAGGAACAACAACTGAAGTACTTCGTACTAGAACATGAAGGATACAAGATGTCACTGTCTAGTATGCTGAGAGGAATGAATCCCATCAGATCTGATCCAATGTCAGTGTCTGGTTCTCTTGCTTTGAAAACATATAATTTCTCACAAGCATTATACAGTCCTAAGATTATAAATGGATAAGGTGTGCATGATGCACAGAACAATTAAGGCTGGCTCTCTTCTTTTTGTATGAGCAGACAAAAAAGGCATCTCTGAGTCTTCATGCCATATGAAGGATGGTATCTAATAATATTTCATAAGGATCTGTATCTAACAAGAAGCATTGTCTATACCTAGACATTCATGTTTCAGGAAGTCTCAGAGCTATTCCCATATAGTGGGATTAGCAATATAAATTACCTGCTTGTTCTGCAGTTTCAATTCTTCACATCCAGATTGTATGCCCCTTCCTCATCCTTTCCAAGAAATATCCATTTTAGTGTATCTCTCCTGTATGGATGTATTTACTTTATCTTTATAGTATGTATTTTAAATATTTGTTTTATTTTTTGAGGTTATAATTAAATAGCTTCCTATTTTCTCTCTCTCACTCTTTCAAATTCATGACCCCTTAACTTCAAAATGTGTCACATATGTATATGTTTTTATTTTTTCTTGAATATTTTTACTATACATTTATATTGTTATACATATATACAATAAACTACCTACAGCAAAAAGAACTATGAAACAATCAGGAATTATATACGTGTTACATTCATAGTGTTTTGGCTATTTGTATTTGTCAGCCTTGAAGAAAACATCTTTTCTACCTTGGTGAGTCTAACATTCTGAATGGTAATCAATATCTATCACATCTCATCTTTGTCAACTTAAAACATCAATCTAGCCCTCAACACATTCAACTCCATCAGAGGCTTGAGAAGGAAGAAAATTAATTACCTGAGTATACAGGGAGTGCAGGTTAGCAGCTTCCCAAATGAGAAGATAACAGAGACAGTTCGCTGCCTGAACAGTAACCAAAGTTCTTTATAACACTGGAGAATCATCTTCAGCCTTGAAGCCCAATATATGTGACAGACATATTTGTGAGGCAGGAACTATTGAGGACTTACATAACTTGTCTTGGCAGAGTTTGGCTTTTAACTCTGACTGCATGCAAGCTTGCTAATTTTTAGGCAGAATTCTTTCTGTGTTAAAAAATGAGGACATTTTGCCCAGTGGCTTATTTGTCACATTTGAAACCATCTCCATAAAGAGGTTCTTTGATGCTCATCATCTTCTTTGAGGTAGGCTGGGTGTTGTCAGGAGTTAACGTGTCTCACTGTAAATGTATCTTTAAAATAATAAAAGTATCTTTAAATGTTATATTCTGTATGTCTCTGAGGTTTTGGAGACATTATCAAACTACTTTACCTTCTCTTACTATAGAATAATATCTATCTCTAACAATTAGGATGTATTTTTTTGTGATAAAAACTGCACTACAATACAGAGACTGATGCACTAACCAAGGACTGAATAGTTATGTGGACCTAGACCCTCTGTTCATATATAATAGATAGGCAGCACAGAATCCTTATGGGTCCCACATATCGTGAGTATGGACTACATCTGACATGGACTCTCTCATCCCCAACTTTGATTGCTTCCCCCTGGCAGGGCAGACTTGTCAGGCCACAGAGGAAGAAGATCCAGGTAGTACAGATGAGACTTGATAGGTAGAGGTCAGATATATATTGCTTTACTTAGTACATTCAAATAACTGCTGGCTAAAGAATTTTCCTGAATGCTTTATAGTTAATTTTACTTCTCTTATTATTTTCTTATTTAGTTAAGTGGTCTTTTTTAGAAATCTTATCTAGTTCCTTGGTTTCTTTGTTTGTTTGTTTGCTTTTTGTTTTGTTCTATTTTGATTTTGTCTATTGTATTTTTGATTTGTGGTGACCAAGAGACATATTGAAAGTTTCTTGCAGTTATAATATATTCTAATGCACTAATATCAAAATAAGTATTACATAAAAGTTGCCTCATCCCATAAAGGATGGAATTTTAAAATTTTGAAACAATTTATTTCAACTTATATTCCATATACCTTAGCAAATTATATTATTGTTATTTTAATATTATTGTTTTTATTTATAGCAAAACCACATAATTTATGTACTACTATAGTATTGATTGATCATTCTTATTTTAATATATACTTAATATCCCTGTGTAGTGTTGTAGTTTTCTTCTTTTAATAAAGATTTATTTTTGTCTTCATGTATATATGCATGTGTGTTTTTCTCTGTTTTCTCTGTGTCTATGTGCTACCTGTGTTCAACACCTGTGGGATCAAAGGAATGTGTCAGACTCCTCTGAAGCTGAAGTTAAAGGCAGTCTCTGGACCATCCAAGGCGAGTGAGATGGACCAAACTCTAGTCTTATGGAAGACCATCATGTGGTATAACAATCTCTCTAGCCCATTTGTAATTTCATATATTTTTAATCTTTCTACTTAGCATCTATTTTTCAATTAAATAGATTCCCTATAGTATTTCTTTTGTGATGGGTTCTGTGGCAATGAACTCCTTCATCTGCTTACCTAAAAAGTTTCCTGCCTCCTTCATGTCAGAACCTTGGTTATGCTATAATGATGTTTTTAGTTGGAGACTAATTCCCATAATTCTTTTAATGTTATCATCCCATGCACTCTCGGCTTGTGAAGTCCATGCTTGCCATAGGAAACATCACTTATATGTTATTTTTTTCTTCTGAAGGCAATAGAATGTCTTCATTTCTGAGAGATAATTCTACTATATCTTGGTATATCTAATAGATACTTTGAACCTCCTCCCTAGGAACTCCTGTTTTTTCACAGAATTTGAATTGGTTCCTAAGCATTTTTGCCTTTGTCCTCTTTTCTTCTTTATGAGTTAATGAAACTTGAATATTTGTTTGTTTTTTGATAGTAAATCAGTTCAATAAACTATTTTTTATTCCTTTATGTATAATTTTTATTTTTTCTCTAACTTTATCTTCAAATAGCATGTATTAGAATTAAAAGATTAATGCCTGAGATCAATTTGCTATTTATTAATTATAATTTCATTAATTTTGTTTTGACCCACAAAATCAATTTAACTTGAAATAAATTCAAATTATTATTAAAATTCTCATTTGCTCATTTATTATTTTCCTTTTCTCATTGACCTGGGTTTTTTTCTGTACTTTTTAAAAGTTTGATTACCTTCCTTAAAATAATTATTTTAAGTTCTTATTTGGTCAGGGAGTTTGTATATTTTGACTTCCTTTAAGGCCACTGTTTCTAGAATATTGTGTTCATTCTGAGGTAAGTCTGGTTTTTTTGTGTGATTAATTTGATTTGTACTAGGTTATTCACCTGTGAAAGTATAATGTGAATTCCAATATTTGAATATTATGTGTACCAGAAATTCCTTATCAGACAGCATATTATCAAATCCTTGGTATGTTTCCACTTTAGTCTAAAGGTGGCCTTGCAGATGTATTCTTTGCATATAATGCCTTTATCATCATTAAAGTAGATAAAATCCTGGATATACTTCATAGTAGTTTTCCTGAAGTCTAAACACTTATGTAAGACTTCTCTATTGAACATGTGGAATGAGTCAGGACCTTGGATTGTATACCAGGTTCATGGGCCACTATCACCTATGATAATGGGTTTCAATCCTGTATACTATTCAGGTTGTGCTAGAAGTTGAATTCACAAGTCTTCTCTGGGAAAGGACTGGTCTTGTTGCCTAGGAAACCATAGTAATAGCAAAGCTTAATCCATGAGTGATGCTGGAAGTCTTGTTAATCAGGGTGGTCCTGGAATTTGAGTCCATGAACTGACAATGGGTTGGATGGAGCATGCATGGTTCCTGAGAATCTATGGATCCTGAGATTATAGTGCTCTTTCTGAAAGCTGGAGTAACTTCCTTGAATTTACTTTATATCAGGGTATTCAAGGGCTAGGCTAGGAGCTAGAATTGTGTACAATAGCATGGAGTCTATAGATACAGGGTTTGGTCAGAGGCTAGCAGCCTTGGAATCTATGTCTTGGCTAGTACCTAAAAAGAAGCTAAATGTGTGGGTATAGGCCTAAAAACTACTGTGTTAGGGCTGGCCTTGGGTTGTGATACTTAGTGTAGCTCCTTGTATATAATTTAGTGAATTCATTTAGTGTACTTTGGTACTGGGATATTAAAAAACAGCCCTGAATGGTTGTCACACATGAGATAGAAGGAACAAGTCACAGGATGAGCTGTGAGGAACTTCCTGGCTGTGTTCCATTTTAAAACAATGTGAGTGAGTGTATATCTCCCATTTGAGGTAAAGAAAATTGGCATGAAAATAGGGCAGACATCAGGTCTTAATGTCAACAATTAATAAATGGGACCTCATGAGGCTGAGAAGCTTCTGTAAGGCAAGAGACACTGTCAAGAGAACAAAACGACAGCCTATAGACTGGGAAAAGATCTTCACCAACCCTACATCTGACAAAGGTCTAATATCCAAAATATATAAAGACCTCAAGAAATTAAACACCACCAAACCAAATAACCCAATTGAGAAATGGGGCTTGGAACTAAACAGAGAATTCTCAACAGAGGAATATCAAATGGCTGAGAAACACTTAAAGAAGTGCTCAACCTCCTTAGTTATCAGGGAAATGCAAATCAAAACAACGCTGAGATTCCATCTTACACCCATATGAATGGCTAAGATCAAAAATTCAAGCAACACCACATGCTGGTGGGATGTGGAGAGAGAGGAACACTCCGTCATTGCTGGTGGGAATGCAAACTAGTACAGCCACTTTGGAAATCTTTCTGGTGCTATCTCAGAAAACTGGGAATAGGGCTTCCTCAAGACCCAGCTATTCCACTCCTTGAAATATACCCAGAAGATGCTCCAGCACACAACAAGAAGATTTGCTCAACCATGTTCATAGAAGCCTTATTCATAATAGCCAGATCATAGAAAGCCTAAGTGTCCCTCAATAGAAGAATGGATAAAGAAACTGTGGTACATATACACTATGGAATACTACTCAGCTATTAAAAACAAGGAATTCCCAAAATTTATGGACAAATGGATTGAGCTAGAAATGATCATAATGAGTGAGTTAACTCAGAAGCAGAAAGACTCAAATGGTATATACTCACTTATATCTGCATACTAGCCCAAGGGGCATATCCCATGAAAGCCTTCACTTACCAGGAAACTGGGACAGAGGGGAGGACATCTTATTTGGACTCTAGATGAGAGAAGCATGGGAGAATAGCAATGTAGAAGGATCCAGAGGGTCCTAGAAACCTACAAGTAGAACATTATGATAGGCAGATTTGGGCCCAGGGGTCCTGCTCAAATTAAGGCACCAGCCAAGGACAATACAGGTGGTAAACTTTGAACCCCTACCCAGATCTAGACAATGGACAGAACATTCTCCATAGTTGAGTGAAGAGTGGGGTATTACTTTCACATGAAGTCTGGTGCCTCACATTTGACCATGTCTCTGGGGTGGGAGACCTGGTGGCACTCAGAGGAATTATAGCAGGTTACCAAGAAGAGACTTGATACCCTATGAACATATACAGGGGGAGGAAATCCCCATCAGGAACAGTCATAGGGGCTGGGAATAAGGGGAAAATGGGAGGGAGGGAAGAATGGGAGGATACAAGGGATGGGATAAGTATTGAGATGTAACAAGAATAAATTAATAAAAAATTAAAAAAAGAAATATGTAACACATATAAATAAAATAAATAATTTAAAAAAAGAGAAAAAAAAAGAAAATAGGGCAGACATGAATTTTGGAATATGTCATGGTTCCAGAATTCCAAAGCAATATAAGTAAGAATATAGGACCTGCCTTATCACTGGGTGGGCATAATTTTTTATCCACAGAGTAGCCTGTCTGAAGCATGGTGTCTCAAGTAATGGCATGATGGTGGATGGCCTGGAAACACTGATATTTATCTACTTTTTTAAAAAGGCATAGAGTTCAGGGACATAGATTTATCTAAGAAGTGTGGCTCCTCTTGTGGGTGGGATTACTATGTAAGTAGGTTTTTTTTTTTCCAGCTACTGGAGTTAACTTTGGACAAGAAAGTATGGGGAACATAGTTGTAGAAATGGATATAATTGGGAGGTAGTCTATAGACTGAGACTACAAACATAGATCTGAAGCTGACATTATGGTACAAGCTGAGGGTACTGTTCTATCTTCTGGGTTGATGGATTCTATTTGGTACAGTTTTTGACCAAGGAGGACCTATTGTGAGCATCCAATGCAAGTCTGGTATGCTTTTTTCTTTTTACCATACATGGAGGATGTCTCTTTCCATGTTTAATTTTCCTTAAGTTAGGCAACGAATGATGTGGTAAATGGATCATACTATAGTCTAATACATTAATTTAACAGCATTGTTTTTTATTATTTGTTACTGGATCTTATTTATTCCAGGCTTTCTCAAACTCCTTAAGTAGCCAAGGATGACTTCTTGTCTTTGAACTTCTTGTCTTTCTTCCTGCCCCTCCCAGAGCTGGGTTACAGTCAGTTGCACTATGCCTAGTTGATCTGGTGCTCTGAGCTCTGTGCATGGTAAGCAGACATGAATCTTATTTTTTGTAGACCTAGTATCCTTAGCTATTATGAAAGTTTGCTTACTTCAGTGTCTTGGGAAGTAATAAACTACAGAGTGTCCACTTCTACCACTCTGCTTATGTTGACATTATTTGAATTTTTAATTAAAAATACTTTGTTCAATTTGTCTCTCTCAACTAGTGTTGACTAAACAGAGGAGGAATCAACATATTTTAAAATCATATTTTAGTTATTGCATCAGTTTATAAAGGCAAAGAAAATAAATTAGTTGCTTATATATTTGTGCATTTCTGAAGAACCACTGTAAATATATATAACATTGCTGTTCTTAGACTCAGGTAATCCATATAGAAGCTGCCACAAGTCATCCAATATCTCCATACATTTCTCTGTTATTAGTCTCCAGTCTAGAAGTCTGAAATTGCTTTGGCTTTGACATTCCCCTCATATTTTTTCTTTTTTTATTTCATTAATTTATTCAGATTACAACTCAATTGTTATCCCATCACTTGTATCCCCCCATTCCTCCTTCCCCACCCCTGCTTTCACCCTATTCCCTTCCCCTAGGTCTATGACTGAGGGGGATATCCTCCCCCATTGTGTGATCATAGGCTATCAAATCTCATCTTGGTAGCCTGCTTATTCTTTCTTTAAATGCCCTTAGGCCTCCCCACCAAGGAGAGGTGGTCAAATATGGAACACCAGAGTTCATGTCAGAGTCATTACTCACTCTACATATAACTGTGGAGAATGTCCTGTCCATTGGCTAGATAGATCAGAGTAGGGCTTCGATGTTTACTAAAGTTGCTCTGTAGCATTTTTACTCTGTTCAGAATGCACAGAATTTTTTTTAAAGTCTAACAAAGGCAATTCTATTATCTGTCTTTTCTGGTAGGTAAGTCATCAAAAATAAAATAACCCGAAAACACTGAGATAGTTGGGCATCATGCTTTCTTTTCTCTTTGTGATGCAAAGTATAATATAGCTTTCTGCAAGATTGCTAAAGATATTATTGAAGCAATTAAATACAACATCTTCTGTGTGTGTCAGATTTTATTCATCATTATGACATATTACTTCACAGAAGAACATAAAGAAAGAAAGATTTAATTTTCTCACCTTTCAAAAATTTCCATTTGTGGTTGTTTGAATCAAAATGGTCCCCACAGGCCATTAAGGATTTGCACCATTTGGAGGTATGGCCTTGTTGAAGTAGGTGTTGCCCTGTGGGAGGAAGTATGTATCTGGGAATGGGCTTTGAGGTTTCAGAAGTTCAACCCAGGCTGATAATGCAGATGTAGACCCCTCAGCTACCTCTCCAGCACCATGTCTGCCTGAATGCCAACATGCTTACTGTCATGACAATAATGGACTAAACTACTGAATTGTAATCCAGACCCAGCTAAATACTTTCCTTTGTAAGAGTTGCTGTGGTTATGGTGTCTTTTCTCATCCATAAAATCCTAGCTAAGACAGAAGTCAGTACCAGGAACTGGGGTACTGCTCTGATATTCCAGATTCTGCATTTGCTTGGAGGAATATGGAACACTTTGAGACTTTGTGTTTAATGGGCCTTCCCAGTAGAATAAATGGAAACAGTAATGCCAAGGTAGATTTCAACTGTAGGGGCCAAGCTCAAGAGGTTTCAGAGAATAATAATAAATTAACAGCTTTTACAAATAAATCTTCAAACCAACTAGAATTAATGGTGTTTTCTTGCAATTAGTGACCAATCTTATGCAGATCTACAATGAAAAGGAACATACTGATCAAGGAAAAATATATACTGTAGAGTTTGAGGAGAAAAAGAACACCAGAAAATGTAAACAAATTAAAGAAAAGACTGGTGATGAGTGAAATAAAAGGAGTGATGACCTCAGAGCAAGATCCCATACATCTAAGCTTCCATCTTGTGAAAAAGAATTTTTAAAAATGAGAAGGAATTAAAGGAAAGCTTGGTGCCAGGTGTGGTAGTGTACACCTTTAATCCCAGGATTTAAAAGGCAGAGGCTGCTGAATCTCTGAGTCCAAATCTAGCATGTTCTTGAAAGTAAGTTCCAGGACATTCAAGCTTAGGCCAAGGAAACCACTGAAAGCAGAAAGGCAGTAGGAATGTATTTGAACAAGAGACCAGTGTTCCAGTCCCAGCAAGCAGAAGAATTTGGCACCTTTTACCATGTACTTTCTGGCTTTAGAGTCAGTATAGAAGAAAGGGGTTATGGCATTTCCCTTAATTAATAAGGAAATCCTATGAAGCCAGGTATATGTCAGGGATGTCCCTGTATCAAGCTATCAAGGTGAATACTGAGTTGCACTGGAGACCCTAAGATGTTGGATATGCCAGAGTCATGGGATACCTCTCAGAGAAAGCTGCTAACTACAACGCCCGCATTACAAGTGCCCAAATTACCGATCAAGGGACTGCAGATTGAAGAACACTCAATACAGTGGGTCATTCGTGCTAAGAGAATGCCATTTATTGGGAGTAACAGAACTGCTTATGTAGGGGAGGATCCCGCAATCCAACAGCACTGTGGACTCAAAACAAGGAAAATGAAGGCAACCAGTGGAGCACAATGTTTCAACTGCAGACAAAAACAAGTAATGTTTCAACTGCAGACAAAAATAAGTAATGGTCAGTACCAGCACAGCTGCAGTTTCCTACAGCTAACTGGAGTGAAACTTGCCCATGAGAATGAAGTATGTTGCAGTCAACAAAGATCAATTAGAGAGGGAGATCTCAAGAACTTGTTAACATCAGACATGAAGATATAGAATTTAGAGTTTGCCCAGCTGGTTTTTTTTCAAGGCCCATTTCTGCCCTTTGGAAAGATAATGCATGTCCTGTGCCATTGTATTGTGGAAGTATGCAATATATTTTTCATTTATATTTTACAGGTGATTACAGTTAAGAGAATGCAATGAATCTCAAAACATTCTATGAACTTCCAAAAATTGTTGAGTCTATGGTAGACTATAGATGGGAAGTTCTGAAGTTGGGATGAGTACATTTCTAAATTATGACATGGTTACATGTCTATGAGTGCCAGGGAATGGATGTGTTATTTTGAATAAAATAACCCATATTAAGGATTTGTAATTCCACCTCGAAATTTGGATCATATATGGTCCTTATTGCCTCAAAACACAAGTTAAAGGCCAGTATCAGCATCCATCATAGTAGGTGTGTATGGCTGAGCTGGGTAGCTCCGGTCATGCTAGTGAAGCATAGAAGCAAGACCTAACTGACTTTCTCATTTTACTCTTTTATTACACCCAGACTTCTTGCCACCCACAATCATCATTTGTCTGTTCTTTCTGGAAATAACCTCAGTGACACATGCAGAGACATGTTTCAATAGAATTTTTGGTGATAATTTTAAAACATGTTTATTCTTACCTTAATTTTTATGTTTCAAAGCAGTAAATTATCAAATTTTTTGCATCTTAAGATTAAGTTGAGTATCAAAATCAACCATCATATCTATGTAGCCTTAAAATCATGGCATAGGAATCAAGTGCCTATGGTTTTCATATCAGCCACATATTAGTTTGAATCACAACTTCACTCCTTATAGGCCTTGTTGGTCACAAGAAAGTGGAGAGAGTATATATCAACATTTTTCTGTATTGGCAGCATAAAGCTGCTTTAGGATTATGTGTTGAAGATCCAACATGATTTCCAAATACTTGACACACAAACATATTACTCCTAGGCTAAAACATTTTCTTTCTTGTTCATCCCCAAAATCATTAACATTAACATCACAATATAAGACACTCCAACTTTTAAAAGTCCCATAATCTTTAAAAATGTAAACTCATAAAAGCTTTTTCTAATATTCAAAATCTCTCTAGAACTACAAAGTCTCTTTAAAAGTTCAAAGTCTTTCAACTATGGGTTACTGTAAACTCAAGATAAGTCAAATACTTTCTAATTCCAAAGGGGAAGAACCAGGGCATATTCACAATCTAATCAAAGTAAAATCAAACTCCAACAGTACAAATATCTCAATGTCCTGTGTCTAGAATCACAATCTATTGGCTGCCAGACAGCTTGGATCACTTCCAAATCTCCACACTCTGCAAACCACAGATTCGCTCCTAGGCTCAGGTTGGCTGGCTTTTCTCTATTGCTGTTGCAGTTCTTAGCAGTTGTTCTACGGTACTGGGATACATAAAGTACTATGATCTACTACAAATGAGCTGCACTTTAACAATAGGTTCGCTGAGATTTTTTTCAAGGATTCCATCCCTACCAAAATTGTGAAGTCTCGGTGGCTCTCCATGACTCTTTGGTGTATTTAAAGCCATTACTACCTGTGTTACTCTTGCTCTACTCAGTTCACCTGCCAGCACAAAGTACAACTTTAGACATATCTAAAGCACAGCTTCCATGTGCTGACCCTTAGGAAATACTTCCCAGAATTTATCTCAGTTATGGTGGTCACTTCTTAATCACTAATAATTTTAAGCTCCTCTTTAAGAGTATCAATTCTCCTAGTAAAAGAACAGTTTTACTTCAATGGTGCTTGTCTCTCTTTAACCACAGTTGATGCTTCAGTCCAAACTGACAAGAACCACAGATTGTTAGTATAAAATATCAGATGGTAATAAGAGTTTCCTTCTGAAACTTTACAAGCCAGACCTCCTTCATCTTTCCTGCTTTCAGCACTATCCTAATCTTCCAATTTATTGCAAAAGAAATCACAAACCTTTAAAAATTCAATGGTTTTTTAAAGCCTACAGTTTCAAAGTTCTTCCACAGTCTACCCCAAATCACTTGGTGAGTATCCTCATAATACCCCACTCCTGGTACCAATTTCTGTCTTATTAATTATTATTGCAGTGATCATACACCATGACTAAAAGCAACTTGGGTATCTACTTGGCTTACATATCCTGAAGTAAACCAGGGCAGGAACTCAAGCATGGCAGGAACCTGGACTCAGGGTCTGATGCAGAGTACATGAAAAAGTGCTGATTACAGGCTTGATCCTTATGGCATGATTACCCTGCTTTCTTATAGATCCCATGACTGTCTGCACATTATAGTACCACATACAATGATCTGGTCTCTATCACATCAAGAATTAGTTAGAAAAATGTTTCATAGACCCACTTATAGCCCAATATCATAGAGGCATTTTCTCAATTGATGTTCCCTCCTTTCAGATGACTGACTATAACTTGTGTTGACTTGACGTAAAACCAGCCAGTACAATTGTGTATTTAAGACATGACCGGGGAGTTGAACCCATAAAATATCAAGAACTGAAAATGACTATATCAGTTAACATATGCATACAGATGGGGAAATTTCTGAATGTGCTCTCAGTAGATGCAGAGCTACAAGTAATCTATAGCTGCTAAGGAAGGGAGAATTAATTTCCTAGCAACAAGCCTCATGATAGGTTATCCAATCCTAAGTGGTCAGCATTAAACACACATACATAATAGAAACATGAAATGGATTAAGTAGGTTATGTGTGTGTGTTGACAATAATAATTATAGAAGATGTCATACATTTGAGAGGAAACAGGAAAAACTGGGGAGGAAGGGGTGGAAATAATGTGAACATAGTACTGGTGCATAAAATTCTCAAAAATATTAATATTGTAAAAGTAAATAATAAATAATGCTATTTTCTCATGTATAATATAAAGATATTAGTCAATACACAATACCAAACAAATTTAGCATATTTTAAAAAATATTGTAATAAAGCTTTATTTTTCATGTCAGTGAGTATACAATGACAAAAGAGATACAAAGATAATATTCATCCTGTTTATTTTCTCATCAAGTAAGTATGTGAAATAAAGTTCACCAATATTAATCTTTCTTTGTCATATTTGATATGAAATGAAAATGAATCAATTTTCTATGACATTATTGGAAGTAACTATTAAATGAATAAAAATAAAGAAAATAATTAACACAATGATATCTGTTTTATTTTGTCATATATAAGCATAATATTTTAAAGGAAAAATAGTATTATCTCTTACAAGTTTACATCCTTGCAATTTTGCAGAAAGAAAGAATTATATTGACAAAGCAGAATTCAAAGGACATTTTTAGATGAGTTTGTTCTTGAAAATTGAAAAGGAATATAGGCTCACATTATTAGCAATATCATTATTTTACAAAACTAATATTACTTGGAATTAGTGGAATGGACAACAATCATGTCACAATATTAAGGTTAATATTATTTCTATCTTATTCTTCCATGAAAGGACCAAACAAATGATCCCTCATTACTTTTATTAAGAGAAAATACATGTAAAGGGTTCTCCATTAGTTACTCATTTACCCAAGTTAGTTATCAGCAAATTTTGTAACATCTGAGAGTCCCATATGGGTGACACTACATAATATGAAATGATTATCTTCACTATCACTCCTCATAAAAGATTTAGATGTTTCAGGCTTGTCATTTTAGACATCTTACGTCATTGGAAAAGTGTGAAAGGCTGGGTGATGTATGAACAAGATTTATTTTTCTCATTTAATAATGTTCTTTCAAAGAGATTTTGGAGAAAATCTTTTAAAACTAAACCAATTTTAAAAATTTGCTTCATATACATATATGTACATATATGTATATTTATCTCTGACAATTATTAATGAAAATATGTTTTGTAAGAAACTCATGGAGCTGGAGAGAGGGCTCAATGTTTAAGAGTGCTTGTTGAACTTATAGATGACCCAAGTTCTGTTCTTAGAACCCACATGACAATTAATTGCCATCTGTAACTTCAGTTCCAAAGGATCCGATGTGTTTTTCTAAACTCCATGGGTGTTGTGCACACTCTTGCATAATCATACATGCAAGGAAAATACCCATTTAAATAAAAATAAAAATGAATAAATCTTCAAAGTAGAAATTCATGAATGGAAATACTATGTAGTCGGTCACTAAGAACATTACTTGATCTGTATTTGAATCTTTCAATAACAAGCCATATGCTTATATTACTTCCTTCTATGTGCAGGGATAATTGTAGTGGGAAGAGTGTAACTGTTCTGTTGAACTCTGTAGCACAAGAAAACACTGTTTCTTCAAAGTCCCCTTTCTCCAACATTCTCACATTTTCACTTTTTCTAGTCTGTACAACAATGTTTTAATTTTGTGTATATGTGCAGTTTTGGTATTGTTTATGTATATATATGGTTTATGTATATTTGTGAGTCTGTGGTGAAATTTCACGGTGATGTGTGGTGCCTTCCTTGGTTTCTCAGCACCTTTAAATTTTGGAACTAGATTTCTCACTGTACCTGGGTAACCTTTTTGGCTAATCTAGTTAATCAAGTCCAGGAATGCTCATATCTCCACTCCTCCCTGCAAGTCTAGGGTTAGAGGTGTGCACCACCATGTCCAGCTTTTTAAGTGGGTCTTGATGTGCACTCTGGGACCTCATTTTGCAGTAACATTTTCATGCCTGGTACTTTACTATCTGTCCATTTCCTCATACCTAATTCATCTTTATCATTAGCATCTGTCTTATTGTCTATTAATATTTTTCTGTTCATAAGCTAATAAATTTTATCTTAAGAAGGAGATTTTGCCTGCTTTACTCACCCAGAGGAGTGTTTAGCACAAAGTATATACAGACTAACCATTTAACAAATTAATTAACAGTAGACATAATAGTTTATGGTTTGATTTATACTTAGAGAAAAAAATAAACTCTTAGAAATTATATTAAAGTGGAAACTTCCAAAGCAAAATATGAGTCTTCTCTAACTTTACTGTGAATTGTTTTGTGTGAGAGAAAGCCTGGCTTTTGTCTTAAAGCATGGGTTGTCCCTGTGTTATGCCTAGAATTCTATAAAACTGATGAATTGTCATTCAGCTGAATGGGCTTTATGGATTTTGGGAAAGTGTTAAATCATTGTGATATATATGAATCTGTAATAGTAAAGGACAAATGGCAGAGTGTGCTTTGGTGGTCCCTCTTTTGCTACTGAGGGGTCTGGAATACTGCTTCCTTCTAATCAGCACTTTTGGGCATATGTGCACTCTAGACTGATTGTCTTGAGTTTCAGGAAACAGAAGTTTGTCAAACCCGTGTGTGTGTGTGTGTGTGTGTGTGTGTGTGTGTAATATATGACATACTTCAGGCAGCAGGCATTTTTATTTTTTATTTTTTTAAAATATTTTATTCATTTTACATCTCAATCGTTAGCCCATACCTTGTATCCACCCATTCCTCCCTGCCTCCCGCTTTCCCCCTACTTCCATCTCCTATGTCCGTGACTGAGGGGGACCTCCTTCTGCTGTATATGCTCATAGGCAGCAGGCATTTTTAAAGCATAGATTTTAGCTTAACCTAAACAGCACCAGTCTAAATTTGAATACATGTTTTATTCGCCCAATAAGGAAGTGTGTGAACTATACAGTTGTGGGTACACATTGGAATAGCTTTACATATGAAAGAATTATTTCATAACCTTGAACACCCTAGGGATTATGTGCATAAAATGGCCACTGTGAGAATGGTTATATATGACCAAATATGTGATCAATTACAAGTTGGATTATTCCATAGAAATTTCATTAATATGTCTAGGTACTGTGCGAATTACATGCTGTAATTAATGAAATACAATATTACTTGATATTATTCTCAGATTTGTGTACAATTCACCCTTTGACTTAGAGATACAATATGGCTGGATATAACAAAGATTAAATTAGTGTCATACCACAACAAGGAACCACTGCCATAAATACTCTTTTTTCTTACTCTTTTAATTAATTAATTAATTAATTCACTTTACATCTTTGTCATAGCCCCATCCCTCCTCACCTCCCAGTCTACCCCTATCTCCCTCTACTTGAGATTCCTTCTGCATAAATGAGGAACTGTATAGCTAGTGGGAGAGAAGGGGTAAAATGAGATTTTGCCACAAACAACAACTAAGGAATTAAGGATTTAGTTTTGTTTTGTCTCTGTGGGTCTTATGTTCCTTATTCTACTCTGAAAATGGAAGCAGGCAGAAACACTACCTATGTGAAGGTACATGCTTGGAATTTTGTGGTATTGACAATTCTGTGCCAGCAAGAGATACAAACTGGACAGCCTTGGGAAAGTCTTTCTGCCTCTCAGGTAGTAGCAAAAGGGACCATTGAGTACTCATCAATGGCCTGAGACAACTCAAAGGGCATCCCATAGGCTACAGAAGTCAGGCTGTCATAAAAAAGAGACCACAAAAGTAGGTGAGGCCAGGGTGCTGAAGTAAGTGGGATGCCTTCATGTCTCTGAAACACTGAGTGTCTTCTAACATTGCTTCTCAATTGTGTAGGAATAAAAATAACCTATATCCCAAATCAGTAAAATACCAAAACTAAGCCCTAAGATGTCTCAGTGGGTAAAAGCATATGTTATGTGTTCTTGGGGACAGAAGTTTGATCCTCAGAACCCATGAAATGGCAGAATAACTAACTCTCCACAAAGTTGTCTTCTAATCATAGGATGCATTCCTCTCTATACATGCAGATGACATTTGACACACACTCACTCACACATACTGTACATGCACACACATATCTACACATGACAGTCACATACATATGCAAATACATATGCACATGGACACATACATATTAAACATGCATGTAGACACATACATATTTTTAAAAATCACTAAAATTACAGCTTAAATGAGAAAATACATTGATTCACAATGCCAATGAGATTTTGAATCATGTGAAAATTATCATTAAGTAATTGTCACAAAATCACCCAATAGACATTTAAGGTATTTTAGATTCCTTTATTTTATCATTGTTTTCTTGCATGGATATATGTGTGCCATGTGCATGACTGGTGGCCATAGTGATTAGAAAAGTGATTCAGGCCCTCGGGACTGAAGTTAGAAAGGACTGTGATTTACTATGTGGGGTCTGGGAGTCAAACCCAGATACTTTGCAAACCAGTAAGTACTCCTTAGGGCCATCTCTCTGGCCCTACATTTAAATTATTGTCAAGTCAATACAACAGAAAATATTAGAAAAGAGAAGACTCTGTTTTAAAGAATTAATAAATGTGATAAAAAGTGAAATTTGATACCTAAGTGAAACCATGATGAATGATTGGATGAAGTTTTTATCCACTGAAGGGGAAGCATTCAGATGAAAATCCTAGTACCACAAACAAGTAAAACAATAAAAAAAATGGATGAAAATTATCTAGAAAATGGCAGCATTAATGACTGACAGTTACTAAGAGTGGCATGCTTGGCATTCTATAATCACCACCACCACTCTATGTTGAGGTTGTCTGGTGCACGGTGTATACAAATGTTGAATCTGGGGCCCTAGATCTGGTTGCTGTCTAGAGGAAGGTATTGTCACATTGTACAAAATTTGTTCCTCAATTATATCTGATTGGTTAATAGACTGAACAGCCAATTCTGGGCAGAGAAGGTATGTAGGCAAACTTCCATCTTGGGGTCTCAGGTAGGGACTACTAGAAGTGGGGAGAGAGGAGAGGAAGAAGTAACAGAGAGCAGATATCACCATGAGGAATTGACCTGATGGTCCAGAAACAGTCCAAGTAGGACCAGTATGGCAAATAACTTGGGGTGTGTGGCTTGTAGTAGCCAGAGTAGCTTAGAGGATTATTATAAATAGATATCTTCCTAGTTCTTGAACCCAATACTTGTGAATAAATCTAATAAGTCTTTGTGTCTTTTATTTGGGAGCTAGTGAAAGTGACTAGGAAAGCCTCCCAAAATATCAATTTATCAGTTATCTGACTGAAACACACACACACACACACACACATGCATTCATTCACGCATGCATGCACATGCACACATATACACATGCACATGCAGAAACTAAATATATAGAATTGAATGAAAGCAGAAAGCTATACAACACAATTTATGTGTTCCAACGAAAGCCATACTGAGTGTGAAGAGGAGATCACATATAAATTCCTGCTTTACATTTGTAGATACAAAGGTCTGAAAACTTTAATTTATATTCTTTTTCTATTTTTATTTTAACTTATTCACTTTATATCCTGACTATAGTCCCCTATCCCATCTACTCCCAATGCCATCCTACCTGGCTTACTCTCCTTTCCTCCCTCCCCCAGTTCTCAGAAGGAGGAAAACCTCCTCCTCTAACATCTGAGCCCAGCCTATCAAATCTAATCTAGACTGCCTTCATCCCTTCCTCTGTGGCCTAGCAAGGTATTCGGGGGGATGTAATCAACAAGTATCCCATAAAATGAGGAGTGTGGGCAACCTCTGACACAGACTATAATTTATATTCTTATTTCAAAGGAATAATAAAGAACAGTGAAATAAGTCTATAATAAATAGAAAAGAAAACTATTTTAAGAATCTATGATAAGATTTTCATTTAAGAAAAGTTCTTTATTTAAGAAAAAGGCAAAATGATTTTCAATATTGAAAAAAAAACCTGATCTGATATAGTATTTGCCTAGCATGCATTCTAGCCTGTATTCCACCTCTGGCACCACAAGCCAACCAAAAAGACAAAAATAAGTGTAGTTTGTAGGCAACTGATTATTCAAAAATAATAAAGAAATGTACCATAAATCACTAACACTGTAATGACACAGCTACATCAGCATAATTTGTCACACAAATGAAAAATAACAAGGATATATTATAAACAACTGTACACTAATATATTTAACAACCTAGACAAAAATGTATCAGTTACCTAAGATGAAAAACCACTAAATTAATCCAATGTGAAACATAAAATTCTAATCCTATAATCATTAAGTAGTAAGATGGTTGGTGATACTTTCATCCTTCTTATAAAAAATAAACATGCAACAATTACATTCATATTGTATATGTGGCATTTATCTGAAAGACCAAAAAAATATTGTGATGACTGTCAGTCTTACAGATGCAGAATCCACAAGAGACAAAAATCTGTCCATGTTTGGACAGGGTTTCCAGATAGCATCAGTTGAGGTGGGAAGACCTACCATAACTATGAATGTCATCATTCCATGAGCTGGCATCTTGACCTGAATAAAAAGAGAATATCTCCTTACTGCCAGTATTCATCTCTCTCTGCTTCCTGACTTTGAAGAATCTGACGAGCCCTCACACTCCTGCCACTGCCCCTTCTTACTGTCTTGGCCTGTACTGAAAACAGGGAACCGTGTTAAACTCTTCCTTTTGTAAGTTGCTTTTGTTACATATTTTGTTTCAGGAGTCAGAAAGATAACAAATAAACCCATTTTCCAAAACATCTATTCCCAAATGCAAATGGTAGCACTTAGGCAATTGGTGTTACGTACTTGCAGTGACAGTACTTTGGTAGAGTAGTGATGGACAGGTCTCATAAAAAAAACTCATGGCAACAAAAAGAAAAGGAGGTCACCTGTTTATAAAAAGACAACATAAGTTTTTCCCATGGTGGTCCAAAATACTTTCATGTTGACTATGTACTAAAATGTGATAAATGACCAAACATCAAAGATACTGTTATTGAGATCTTTGTGATTCTGGTTAAAAATTATTAGAAATTGATCAGTAGGGATTAATAGAAACAGAACACAGAGTAGGCTCTAAGAAAAATACCTATCATATTTACTCAAACTGACATTATTACTTTGTTATGCATTCAACAAGTTTAATTGTTGGAAATGCATGGTAGAAAGTTTAATTGAGGCAAGTTCTTTAAATTCCAGGCAACTGTCACATCTACACATCATAAGAGGAGAATATGTTCCCTGGCTGAGAATGCTCAGGGCCTGTGTTGACCAAATGAGTTATTCCTGGCAATTGTTTTGTGTGTTCCTGTGGGAATGTTGGGCCCATTGGGGAAGGAAGCAATAGCATACACAAGCCTTCCCTGAAATTCTAACCTCAGTGCCTTCCTAACCTCTGAAGGTTACTCTATTTCCTGTCAATAACCAGTTGTTAGGCCCATTCTCCACTCATACACAAGGAAAAGTCTAGAAATCATATTTGGGTCAGCTAATCTATTTTTATAAAAAGCATGGAATTAAGAGCTATAATCACATTAGTGATGGCTGAGAATTCTGTTTCAATTCCAGGCTGTCTGGTGAAGCTAATGAACAGCTTTGTGGCTCCAGAGTGGAGCCAGGGTCTCACAGGCCGGTTGTGAGTTATGAGCACAATTCCTTTTATTGCCTATAAATCTTTTCCAGTTTTATATTCACAGTAGCTTAAAGCACCTAAATTCACATCAGTGGCTGTGCAGCAGTACTCTGAATGTTTGGAATTAATAGTGAAGTTAAGTATACCTCCTATATTTAAAAAGTGCATTTTCAGTGCAGCCTAACCTTAATTACAGTAAATCAGACCTTATCCCCTGACAAGGGTGATAAATGCTGGCACCTTTTTTTCTAGTATATGTCATAATAATTCTGCACACATCATAACCACTGTTTGGGAGAGAAATGAACCTGGAGTTAAATACTATAGCATCACATTTGAATGGTAGTATTGGTTTTGACAGGAAATCAATGATTGACTGGAGTGGAGTGACTAATGTCCATTCCACGAACCAGGTATGGAGAAAAGGACTTGGCCAGTAGGTGTATAGAGGTTATGAGTAACATTTTCTTATAGGGGAGTGATTAAAGAAAAGCTGATTGGTTTTTTAGTTAGAATTTGGAGAAGTATCTAGAGAAGTTGCAAGATGAGTGGAAAACAGTTAAATTTATATTTATCTCTATCTATTCATATTTGAAGAAAGAGAAATTTGCAGCACCCTAGCAACACACTTTTGCGTCACCTGCTGTGTGTAGACACTGATGAGATGAGAGTAAGTTGACCTGATATGTGTTTCTTAGAATAGACATCAACAAAAGAATTTACTGTCTGTAAGGTTTCTCTGTGGTGACATTTGATCTGCTGAAGAATTTTAGCCTCAATATATTTTTAAAAAATTTCTTACCAGTTCTCTGTTATTCACCTGATTTTGGGTAGAAGGGCCATTGTGATACTTCATATCCTTTGATCACTAAAATAATTCACCTCTAGACATAATAATTTTGGTATGCTTTCTAAATTACTTGTTTCTAACAATTTCTTTATAATAAGGTATCATATGTCAAAGTAAATGTTCTTATGACAAGCTGTGCTGTGTCATGGAAGGAGCAGAATAATAAAATTTTTATTACAGAAAATATGAAACCTGTAATTCCTAACGTTTATCTAAAAATATAATAGTTGTAACAAAGACCATTATGCCATATGTGAGAACTTCTACTTCAGTTCCTACTTATAACAACAACAACAACAACAATAATAAATTGAGCTGTGTTCCTCCAAGGACTCTGGACAACCTTTAGCACTAGCTAGAAATGTCACCATTTGGATTTATTCCTAGGTTAAAGATTGACCCTGCTTTCTGTCCTTTATCATGAGAACATGGTAAGATATGAGATGATAATTATATTGCTTAACTGAGGTTTGCATAAATGCCTCATTTATTTTCAACTTTCATACCGTGTGAAAACCTTTGATATTTATAAAGGGACAATTTTCTTAAACATTCTGTGAGAGCGAAGAAAGAAGGCAGAAGCAGGAAGGCAACTTTACAATTGTGTTTACATGATCAGCATGGCAGTGTTTTAGATTAATTCATTTTAACAAAGAATCACTCTGGTTTACAGGAAAATAAAAGGTTATCTTGACAATGTCTATTCTGAGATCTTTTTTCCAACAAGATATTTTTGTTAATCATCTTTTTGCTCAATTTTTATATGTTATAGTCTTTCTATGAATCCTTTGACATAAATTGGCAAATATTACACAAAACACCAACCTTTTGGTGTACTAATGCATCAGTACCTCAGCGACACTGCCAGAGTTTCCTGTGAATGAAGATGTGGGATTTTAATGCACAGAACTAGCCGGAGGTAGTGGATGCCAGTGAAAAACTCAACTAAAACCAGGTTTGGAAACAAGACTAGGGGTTCATCAAATATGGTGGTAAGTACCCGTTACTCCTGCAATCTGAGATTAGACAATGGGCCGTGAGTTCAAGGTCAGCCAGAGCTAAAGTTTTGAGAGCAAGAGAAGATATTACAGATAACTAAAACTAAAAATCTCAGAGCTTCAAAAAGAAGAAAGATTCAAAATACTACTCAGCTATTAAAAACAAGGAATTCTTGAAATCTGTAGACAAATGGATGGAACTAGAAACAATCACCCTGAGTGAAGTAACCCAGATCCAGAAAGAAGCGCATGGTAAATATTTACTTAGAAGTGGGAATTAACCCACCTTAAATGTACTCTGAGAAACTCTGCCCAGCAATGGATCAGGACAGATGCTGGACTGGCAGCCTGACTCTGGGAGGAGTGCTGAGAGTTGTATAAAAGAGTCAGGGGATGGAAGGACCCTGAAGGTTCAGGTGCCCCAGAAGGAGGCCATGAAGGCCAGCAGATCTGGACCCAGGGTTCCTACACAAATTGATGCACCAATCAAAGACAATGCATGCAAAAAACCTAGAACCTTGTT
This sequence comes from Acomys minous, assembly GCF_964271855.1. Taxonomy (NCBI): domain Eukaryota; kingdom Metazoa; phylum Chordata; class Mammalia; order Rodentia; family Muridae; genus Acomys; species Acomys minous. Next base: position 69,414,057 of record NC_140494.1, read on the forward strand.
CAAAAATGGATAGCTCGTTCTCTAAACTTTGAGGTGGAACATTGCAGGGACTGCTTCTGACATGAACTCTGTTGGCTGGGAGGCCCTGTATGTATACCCAGGAAGAGGTTGCAGGTTTTATGGAGATGACCTGATAGGCTTTGGTCATATGGTGGGGGAGGAGTGCCCTACCCCAACCCTCATTACAGGACTACGGCACAGGAATGAGATGGAAGAGGGAGGGTGGGAGAGGGAATATACAAGGGAAGGGATAATATGAATAAATTATAATAAATAAAAAAAGAAACAATCTTGCAAGTATTTCAATAAGGAAACTGAACAATCATCTCAATTCAGAAACAGTAACGTATCCATACAAGTCTGTGATCTCTTTGAGGGATCCAGCAGTTTAACCCAACTGAGATCACTTGGAATGTTACCTTCAATCTGGAATGCAATTTTTAAAATGACTATTTTTAATCAAGACAGAATGGTGAGATTTCCTGGAAGAGGGATGATACTTGATGTGTCTAGAAATAAGAGAAAGAATTATTTATGGAAGAAAACTAGGGTTCTACCTCATGTAATATAGCAGAGCACTGCACTTCTTTAAAAAATTGAACAGCCTTCTAGAATATAAAAAAGGGTTACATGCACATTTGATCTCACAGGCAAGGCAGAATTCTACAGAGAACTTATTTTATTTTATTATTAATTTTTTTTGGTTTGAAGCTTCAGGAAATATTTTAAATCCTATATTCTGCATTGTGTGTTATAAATTAAAAAATATTTTCACTACCTTTAATTATAGTGTATTAGGCAGAGTTAAAAATTCTCAGACACACATTCAAAACTTGAGACAAAGGGAATTATAATTCTATATAGAGCAGATATTTTTGCTTATTCGTATAGACCTTCTAAGTACTATGTAATTTTTTTACTTTTTTACCATTTATTTATTAATTTAATCTCTTTGCAGCCTGATTCCAGTCCTTCCCTCTCTGCTCTCAGCCCTACCCACACACATTCCTCACTCTATTCCACCTTCTTTTGCATTTTTCTCAGAGAATGGGAGGCCTCAAGGTGTAATAACTCACCCAGGTACCTCCAGTCATAGAAAGACTAAACACATCCTCTTGATTTGGGGCCTGGCAAGGTAACCTAGCTAGGGAGAAGGGATCCTGTGGCAGGCAAAAATGTCAGAGATAGTCTCTACACTCATTGTAAGGGAACTCACAAGTTGACCATGTAGTATATCTGTTGCATATGTGTAGGGGTCTAGGTACACTCTGCATGCCTTCGGTTGGTGGTTCAGTCTCCATGAACCCATGGGCCCAGGTTAGTGTACTCTGTAGGTCTTCTTGTGGTGTTGACGCCTTCAGATTCGTCTATTCTTCCTCCTGCTGTCCCATAGATATCTTCTAGCTTGACATGTGGGTCTCTGATTCTGTTTCCTTTAGCTACTGGATGAAGTCTCTGAGAAGACAGTTATGCTAGAGGTCTGTCTGCAAGTGTAGCAGAGATTTTAAGCAAAAGAGAAGGGGGGAAACTACTGCTAATCATTCAACCCAGAGCTCTATTTTTCAGTGCATTTTCTGTCATATGCTTGGGAGCTTGAATATAGGAACATTATGGAATAAATCCTACTGTGTACGACATAGCAAGAATGAAGAAGAGTTCAAAAAAGTGTGTATAACTTCAGTGAAACTTTTTCTTTTGAGACAGAATTCTATACTTAGTAAGGCATAGTGAGCAAGAAACTATGAGGCTTATAATGAGATATATTATATTAAAAATTATATACAAGATGAGGAGGATGAAGGCTACTGAGTTTTTTTTATAAGCCACTTAAATTTTGGCCTGTCTGAATTCATAACACTTATTTCTTCTTAAAAATATTAAGCAAATAATTTAATTTAAAATGCTGCTTGGATGACAGGAAATCTCATTAGTGCCTGGTATCAAAGACTAAATTTTCCTGATACACAATTTCAATAAGAACATACAGCTCACAATAAAATGTTACATTGTGTATATTAAAACAGGCCTCAGAAGTGATACCCAAAAGAATTTTCACAAGATAGAATGATAGTCACCCATTTCCTGCATCCTGAAGCAATGAGGCTAATACATCAATTTACATAAATTTGAGGAATTATGTGCATAAAAACAAATCAATGAACAAAAATGCAATAAGAGCATTAAACACAACAAAAAACATTGCAGAAACAATATGTATAACATATACATCCATGCATTTTATTTTATACATAGATAAGTTTTAAACTTAATGATGAGTTAAAAATAACTTTTAAGAGCAAAGAAGAAAGTATAAATATTTTGACTAAATCTTTAGATAAATGAACACACTAAAGAACATTTAAAAGTAAAAGAAAGTCAGTCATGCAGTGAAATGCCACTTTTCCAGAGTACTGGCGTAAGGTGCTAGACGAGGAAAACCCATGGAGACCAGTGAGTGAATAGATCATCACTCAAGATCCTAGAAGTCCACTAGGTATTTTTGATTAATAAAAATTAGCATAAAGGCTGCTTCCTCCTCGGGAAAACACCAAATGGTGGATGACGCCAGTGCAGCGGGAGGGCCCGGAGGACCCGGGGGCCCCGGATTAGGAGGGCGAGGCGGTTTCCTCAGAGGATTCCGCAGCAGTCTTAGGGGCCGCAGTCGTGGCCTAGGCCGTGGCCATGGTCGAGGCGGCGGGGCTCCTGGAAGTAAACCCGAAGACAAGGAATGGACCCTCGTCACCAAGCTGGGCCGCCTGGTTAAGGATATGAAGATCAAGTCCTTGGATGAGATTTATCTGTTCTCCCTGCCCATTAAGGAATCTGAGATTATTGATTTTTTTTCCTGGGCGCATCCCTAAAGGATGAGGTTATCAAGATCATGCCAATGCAGAAGCAGACATGGGCTGCTGCAAGTCTTTTGTCGCTAATGGGGACTACAATGGTCACGTTGGTCTTGGTGTTAAGTTCTCCAAGGAGGTAGCCACTGGTATCCGAGGTGCCATCATCTTGGCCAAGCTTTCCATCGTCCCTGTGCGGAGAGGCTACTGGGGGGAAAAGATTGGCAAGCCACACACTGTTCCATGCAAGTTGACAGGCCGCTGTGGCTCTCTTTTGGTGCGTCTCATCCCTGCCCCCAGAGGCACTGGCATTGTCTCAGCTCCTGTGCCCAAGAAGCTACTAATGATGGCCAGTATTGATGACTGCTACACATCAGCCAGGGGCTGTACTGCCACCCTGGGCAACTTCTCCAAAGCCACTTTTGATGCCATTTCCAAGACCTACAGCTACCTGACACCTGATCTCTGGAAAGAAACTGTTCACCAAGTCTCCTTATCAGGAATTCACTGATCATCTTGTGAAAACCCACACCAGAGTGTCTGTTCAGAGGACCCAGGCTCCAGCTGTGGCTACCACATAAGGGTTTTTTCAAGAAAAGTAAAGTGAATTAATTATGTTTTAAAAATTATCATAAAGGAGAGACTCAGTGCTGAATTTGTGTAGCTAAAACAGAAGCAGTGGTAGCTTTTAAGCAACTAGAGGCAATGCAGTTAGTTTGATACGTTTTTTTCAACAGCACCAATGTTAGAAGGGCGAAGTATCCAATAAATTCAAGAAAAATTAACCAGTTAACAATATTGTGCTAGATATTTCAAATTTTCTTTTTTTATTAATTTATTCTTGTTACATCTCAATGGTTATCCCATCCCTTGTCTCCTCCCATTCTTCCCTCCCTCCCATCTTCCCCTTATTCCCCTCCCCTATGACTGTTCCAGAGGGGGATTACCTCCCCCTGTATATGCTCATAGGGTATCAAGTCTCTCCTCGGTAACCTGCTGTTCTTCCTCTGAGTGCCACCAGATCTCCCCCTCCAGGAGACATGGTCAAATGTGAGGCACCAGAGTACATGAGAAAGTCAGACCCCACTCTTCACTCAGCTGTGGAGAATGTTCTGACCATTGGCTAGATCTGGGTAGGGGTTTAAAGTTTACCACCTGTATTGTCCTTGGATGGTGCCTTAGTTTGAGCAGGACCCCTGGGCCCAAATCTGCCTACCATAATGTTCTACTTGTAGGTTTCTAGGACCCTCTGGATCCTTCTACTTTGCTATTCGCCCATGCTTCTCTCATCCAGAGTCTCAATGGGATGTCCTCCCCTCTGTCCCAGTTTCCTGGTAAGTGAAGGCTTTCATGGGACATGCCCCATGGGCTAGTGTGCAGATATAAGTGAGTATATGCCAATTGAGTCTTTCTGCTTCTGTGTTAACTCACTCATTATGATCATTTCTAGTTCAATCCATTTGTCCATAAATTTTGGGAATTCCTTGTTTTTAATAGCTGAGTAGTATTCCATCGTGTATATGTACCACAGTTTCTTTATCCATTCTTCTATTGAGGGACACTTAGGCTGTTTACATGTTCTGGCTATTATGAATAAGGCTGCTATGAACATGGTTGAGCAAATGTTCTTGTTGTATGCTGGAGTATTCAAATTTTCTTAAAGTACATACATCTTAAAGTTCTTTTCACAAATTATGAATATGTTAAATTAGTTTGATTATGTCATTAATTATATAATGTATACACACACACACACACATAAAGAATTATACTTTTCTCTGTAACTAAACACCATTTGCACATGTTGCTCATACAAAATAAAAAGTTGAAGGATACAAAAGACTTTATTATCCAGAGAAACTATCATACTGGTTACGATTACTGTCAACTTGAAACAATTTAGAGTTACCTGGGAAGATGAAACCACTACTGAAAATTGTCACATACAGAATAGCCTCTTACTATGTCTGTGAGAAAATCTTCACGATCATTGATGCTGGGGGGGGTCCAGGTCACTGTGGCTGCCACCATCAACATAAATGGGCCTGGGACATATAAATTTAAATGAGGGTTAGAGAGATGGCTCAGCAATTAATAGTCCGTATTGCTCTTTCACATGACCTTAGTTCATTTCCAAGGACCTACAAGGCAGCTCACAACTGCCTTTAACTACAGTTCTAGGGGATCCACCACACTTTTCTGACCTCTGCAGGCTCCTTACACACATGGTACACATACAAACACTCAGACACAGACTTATTGAATAAAATAAATTAAATAGATATTTTTAAAAAAAGAATTCTAGGTGAACATGAATGGGCAAGTGAGCAACAGGCAGTTTCCTCCTTTTACTGTCTTCAGGGTCCTGCCTAGTTCCCTCCCTGACTTCCCTTAATGATGTATTGTAATCTGAAGTGTAGACCAAATAAAGTATTTCCACCTCAAGTTACTTTTGGTTATGGTATTTATCACACCAACAAAATTAAACTATATCGTTTAACTTTACAAATAAAAGAAAAATGCTTTAAAGATACAAAAGAGGGGTTATATTATTAGCAATCACATACAGGTTAATATTCAAATGCAGAAATTAAAGGAACATTGCAGAGATACTGAGGGTTGATATCAGATATTGGAAAGTGTGAGGTAAGCTTAGAAGAACGTCTAATAAATACTTCCATTTAAAAGCATAAATGTAAAATGTCAAAACTAAAAACATTACAGTGGGTGAAGGTTATCATAGTCAATTCACTTTGTTGTTATTGTCGTCATTGTTGTTTTCACTTTCTATCAAACAAACCTTGGTGATTAAACTCAGGCGTTCAGAGAAGAGGAGAAAATATTAGTTTCTTTAAATGTCAAATTAAGAACTCAAATACTTTGGGATCTATTGCATTTTCTTAAATTATAAGAGATACATCTATCTTGTTTAGTTAGGATCTAGTTTTCTGTATGTAGGAAAATAGCGAAGGGACCAATGTTAAAAACTGCAACTTTTGTCACACCTAAATAAAATGGGAACATGATCAACACAAGACCAGATCACTGGTTGTCCAGGGCCCATGAAAATAATTTGTTTACTTTTCAATGGTTACATTATAGCAGACTGGAGAACTGGCCAACCTCCAAATAATGGCCTCAGCCTTTGTCCCAGTCTCTAACGAGTCCTATAAAAATTCCAAGACAAAGAAGTTCAATGGCTTTTTCTCCCTCTTAAAGACCCCTTGTGCTTGTGCTTAGGAGACAAATACTAATTTTCCATAATTCATTAACTTCCTTAATCTATCTATCTATCTATCTATCTATATATCTATCTATCTAATTTTAATTTAAATTTTAAAAATATTCATGTTACATTTCAATCATAGCCCTTTTGTTCATTTCCTTCCAGTCCTACTCTCCCTGCTCCCATCTCCTTCTACTCCCTACTCCCCTCCCCTAGTTCTTAGGGATGGAGAGAACTTCTCACCTACCATCTGAGCCTAGTCAGTGAAGTCTCATCAGGACTGTCTAAATCCTCTTCCTCTGTGGCATGCTAAGGCACCTTGCCAGGGGAAGTGATCAAAGTACAGGCAACAGAGTCTATAGCAGGTACAGTCCCTACTTCCCTTGCTAGGAGACCCATATGGAGACTGAGATACCTATCAGCTATATCTGAGTGGGAGGACTCGGTTCTCAATTAATGGTCCTTGTTTGGTGCATCAGTATCCACAGGCACCTGAGGCCCAGATTGTTTGGATCTGTTTGTCTTCTTGTGGAGTTCCTGTCTTCTGTGGGTCCTTCTAACCTCCCACTCCTCCATATAACTCCCTGCACTCTGCACAGAGAGTGGCTGTAAGGCTCAACTTCTGCTTTGATCCCTTGATGTTTGGAGTCCTTCAGAGGACAATTATGGTAGGCTCCCATCCTGTTCCCTTTCTTCAAATGCTTCCAGTGTTTATTCTATTTGCCCTTCTGAATGAGAATTAAGCATCCTCCCTAGGGTCCTCCTTGTTACTTAGCTTCTTTTAGTGTATGGATTATAATATGTTTATTCTGATTATATGGCTAATTTCCAGTTATAAGTGAGTGGATATCACATGTGTCCTTCTGTGTCTGGATTGTTTCATTCAGCATGATCTTTTCCAGCTCCATCCATTTATCTGCTAATTTCATGATGTCCTTGTTTTTTTCCAAGATATATATTATTTTATTAATTTGTTCTTGTTACATCTCAATGGTTATCCCATCCCTTGTCTCCTCCCATTCTTCCCTCCCTCCCATTTTCCCCTTATTCCCCTTTTCTATGACAGTTCCTGAGGGGGATTACCTCCCCCTGTATATGCTCATAGGGTCTCAAGTCTCTACTTGGTAACCTGCTGTCCTTCCTCTGAGATGTCCTTGTTTTTTTTATAGCTGAATAGTATTACATTATGTAGATGTACCAGTTTCTTTATCCGTTCTTCTCTTGAGGGGCATCTGGGTTGTTTCCAATATTTGGCTATCATGATAGTTGAGCTTATATCCTTGTTGAATGGTGGAGCACCTTTTGGGTATATGCACAGGAGTGGTACAGCTGGGTCTTGAGGGAGAGTTGTTCCCATGTTCATGGATATGTAGGATTAACATAATAAAAAAGAGCATATTGCATCTACAGATTCAATGCAATTCCCACCAAAATACCAAGAAAATTATTTATGGACCTTGAAAGAAAAAGTTTCAACTTCATAATGAACAATAAAAAACTGAAAATAGCTAAGACAATCCAGTACAATAAAAGATCTTCTGGAGGTATTTTCATCCCTGATCTCAAGATGTAATATAGAACAACAGTAGGAAAAGGGCATTGTACTGGCATAGAAAAAGACTTATGGATCAATGGAATAGAATCATAGATCCAAAAATAAACACTGAAACCTAAGGACACTTGGTATTTGGGAAAATCCAAAACTATGCAATGTAAAAAAGATAAGATCATCAAAAATAGTGCTGGTGTAACTGGATTTCTATATGTATAAAAATGCAAATAGACCCATATTTATCACCCAGCACAAATCTCAAGGCCAAGTCCACGAAGGACCTTAACATAGAACTAAATCTAACTAAATCTGTTAGAAAAAAAGTGGAGAACAACCTTAAACTCATTGGCAAAGGAAAAAAAATTCTGAACAGAACAATAGCAGCTCAGGCTCTAAGATCAACAATTAATAAGTGAGATCTCTTGAAACTGAAAAGCTTCTGTAGAGCAAAGGACACTGTCAATAAAATAAAACAATAGCCTATAGACTGGGAAAAGATCTTCACTAACTCTATATCTGACAAATGGCTAATATCTATAATATATAAAGAACGTAAGGAATGTTGAATGGATGAGAAGCACTTAAAGAAATGCTCAGCATCATTACTTACCATGGAAATGTGAATCAAAACAACTCTGAGATTCCATCTTACACATATCAGAATGGCTAAGATCAAAAACTCAAGAGAGAGCACATGTTCGTGAGGATGTAGAGAAAAGGAAACACTCCTCCATTGCTGGTGGGATTGCAAACTTGTATAAGCACTTTAGAAATCAATCTGGCACTTTCTCAGAAAACTGGGAACAGCTCTCCTTAATAGCTCTTAATAAATGCTTTGCTTACCCCATCAAAGTCTATGTAAGACTTTTGCATAAGGCAAAGAACTCAGGAGCCACATGAGTGTTTCACATCCAAAGTCCTTGGATCAGAAATAATGTTCAGTATAGTTAATTTCTCAGTTACATCCTCCAGCAGTATTATTCAGACCTTCATTTCTTAGGCATTTTATCTAAAAGCATGAAAATGTCTGTCAACATATGTACTTTTGAATATTACTATATAGCAATCATATTAATAATAAAGTTTAAATACCTAAATGTCTAAATTTTAATAACAAATGCATGATTAGACAATGTAATATAAGCATAGCATAAAATACATACTACTCAGGTTTCCATAATTACCTATTTACACAAGAGAAATGAATTGTTTTAACTATATAAAATCCTAATACAGAAGATGTATCATAAAATTCAATTTATATGATGCTATTTGACACATAAGGGAACCTATGTTGCTTGAAATGATATGACTGAATGTTTCCTGGTGTGAGAGAGGCATTTGACTCTGAAGGGAAACAGCAAATTTTTCTGGAGTGATAGTAATATTATACATATTGATCATGCATTTCAAAATTATCAAGGCCAGGAAGATGGCTACTACCCCTAATGACCTGAGTTCAATCCCCAATGCATGCATGATGGAAAGAGAATACATATACATCCATGTTGTCCTCTGACTTCCACACACGCTTTGTGACATACACCAGCCACACATGCAAATTAAATGAATAGAAATAAAAAGTTTTTTTGGTGAAATGTCAAACTTTTTGATTAAGGAATATATTATGCCTGGTAATTATATGTTAATAAAAAACATAGACGCACTATCCAAATTTAATGGCAACTTAAAAGTGATAAAATAAAATTATATATGCTATGTTTACCAAAGAAAACAAGAAAATATGTTAAAAAGAATTGAGTAAAAAGATGTGTAGAAAGTGTATAAAAATAAGGTAGACATAAATTAATGTATAGGTAAAGTTAAAAACATTTATTTGCCTTTAATTCATTTAGAAAATATGTTTAGTTGACATTTCCATCTATCTAATTAATAGAAAATATTAAACAAAGCAAAATATTGTGCTTTAAGGATAAACTATGATATACTGGAAAAAATCTGAAAAAAAAAAAGAAATATGAGACAAATACATTTATATCAGAAGCCAAAATAAGACAAAACATGATATCAGAAATAAAGTTAGGCCCCAAAACATACCAGAAAGCTTCACTGAGCAAACCTATATAAATGCTCTGAAATGAATCGTATCAGCAGCTAGTGGTCTAACTGGATATCTCCATATACAACAATCACAAACAGCTCCATATGTATCTCCCTGAACAAAACTCAAGTACAAGTGGATAAAAGTCCTCACATAAAACCAGATACACTAAGCCTGATAGAAAATAAAGTGGGGAAAAGCCTTGAATACGTTGGCATAGGATATACCTTCCTGAAAAAAAAACACCAATAGTTCACACAATAAGATCAACAATTAATAAATAGGACCTCATAAAATTGAAAAGCTTTTGTAAGGCAAAAGACCCCATCAAAAGGACAAAACAGCAGCCTGAATAATAGGAAAAAATCTTCACCAACTCCAAATCTCACAAAGTGCTGATATCCAAAATATATAAAGAACTCAAGAATTAAAACGCCAACAAACCAAATTCCACAATTTAAAAACGAGATAGAAATATTTATTTGGGATAGCTGGGATCTGGAGATGCCATATTTGTGTGTGTGTGTGTGTGTGTGTGTGTGTGTGTGTGTGTGTATGATTTTATGCTGTCCTTTAGTCATCTTGCTGTCTCTGTTTTGGGGAGGTAGCTTCCGGAGTTGGGTGGAGGTAGTCTGGGGGACAAACTCACCTGTTTTCTCATGATTTTCCTAGCCTGGAAGCTCTGATGCTTCATTGGTCTGGATGGCAGAAGGCCAGCTCCATAGTTTGGGTCTTTCACAGCCAGACTCCCAGTTCACCTGGACTGTGGGTCGCGGAATCATCCTGGGTCTCAGAATGCGTACTGGGTCAGGCCAAATTGTCCATAGCTTCTGGGTCCCCTGTGACACTGGAGCTCTCTGGGGACTGTGGCAGGTCAGACAGAGGGGGTCTGATGGCCACTCTCCTCCCTGTCTTCCACAGATTTCTTTAGTCCTGGAGCTCTCATGCTCCCCTACTCTGTGGTTCCCAGTAGTGTTTTGGGACCCTGACCACTTGCAGAATCCAGGTTAGTGTTACAGGGCCCAAACTGCACACACACTGAGTCCAGTTAGCATCTATGGACCCAACCTGAGCATTGAGTACAGTTCACATCTCTGGACCCAATGGGTATAGGGGCCCAATCCATGTGCTTAGCCCAGTTAGTGCTGAGTTCAACCAGGGTCTTGGGCCCAAACCACCAGCTGAGCTCAGTAAGTGTCTCAGGGCCTCAGGGTCCTAACTACACACCAAGTTCAGCTAGGGTCTCTGGACCTAAACCAGGCAACAAATTCAGCTAGTGTCTCCAGGCATGAACTGCTCACTGAGCTAAGCTAGAGTCCAGTATAGATCTCTGGGCTCAAACCATGAACTGAGATCAGCCAGGGTCCCGGGGTCCAAACCCCGTGCTGAGTTGAGCTTGGGTCACGAGGCCTAAACTGAGCTCCTAGTTCATCTGGGATTTCTGGGCCCAAACTTTGCACCAAGCTCAGCTAGGGTCTCTGGGTCCATATCTTGCACTGAGTCCCCTCTCCCACAGCAATTCGCACTGGGCACCATGCCAATCACCTCTGCCGGAGGGTTCCCACCTGACAATCACAGCTGTCGCCGTGTCTGCTATGATCTGAGAGCATCCATGCTCCTGCCATGTTTAGGGGTACACAGGTTCTCTCAAGATACAAATCTAAACAAAGAATCTTTACAGAGGGATCTCTAATGGTCAAGAAGCACTTGAAGAAACGTTCAACATCCTTAGCCATCAGAGAAATGTAAATAAAAACGGCTCTGAGATACCATATTACAACTGTTAGAATGGCTAAGATAAAACAGCTCAAGTAGTAGTTCATGCTGGAAAGGATGTAGAACAAGAGGAATATTCCTTCATTTCAGTTGGGAGTTCAAATTGTGGTTTCTCACAAAAATTTGGAATTGATCTGCCTCAAGACACAACTATACATTCCTGGTCATATACCCAAAAGATACTCCATTTTACCTCAAGAGTAGTTGCTGAATTATGTTCATAGAAATCTCTTTTGTAGTATCCAAAACTAAAAACAACATAAATGTCCCTCAACCAAAGAATGGATAAAGAAAATATACTTTTATACAATGGAGTAGTACTCAGCTATTAAAGACAGTGACATCATTAAATATGCAAGCAACTGATGGAGATAGAAAAGCTTATCTTTTGTGTGGTAACCCAAACCCATAAAGACACATGGCATGCATCCCCTTATAAGTAGATATTAGCCATAAAGTATTGGTTAACAATTCCATAGTTAACAAACCCAAAAAAGCCAAGTAACAAAGAGTACTCATTGAGCATGGGGGGAGGTGCTTAAATTTTTCTGGGAAAAGGAACTAGAGTTGACATTGCAGCCAGACAAGGAAGAAGGGACTGGATGAGAGAAGGGTGAGGGATAGGAACAGGAGGAACCAGGTGGAGGGAGGACAGATGGAGAAGCATGCTGGGAAAGACAATGGGAGGGGCATGGACACCATGATGGTAGTATTGAACAGGTAGGGTATTTTATCTTCAGGATGGAGACTAGGGACCGAGCTGGGAGCTACAGACCATAAGACCTGGACAGTACTAGGTGAGATGTTTCTCCACAATACAAGGCACAAATGGGTCCAGCCTCGGGTCATCCAACTGGCCCAAGGAGGGTGAATGCCAAGTCCCCAGAATCTGGAACCATATTTATCTGTGAGGTGTAGCCATGCCTCTATATCATGAATTTGGTATCTGGAACTGAACTTTGGGCAGTGAAGCACCAGAGTCTGGATCTGCTGGCCTGAGAAAACCCAGGAAAATGGGCAGATCTGACCTCAGACCATCTCACCAGTCCACAGAAAGCCCCAGGGGCCAGCAACCATGTGGACATGGTATCCAAAATCCAGCACAGCCCATAGTGTCATGCCATATATGCAATCTTTCTCTCTCCCTATCTGACTGAATTGTAGCCTATAGAGAAACTACATCAGTGTCTGCTGGCCCAGGGACAGCCCAGAGTGTGAATCTGGGATCAATCTGAACATAGATAATCTTACCAGTCCATAGAGGGAACCAGGGCACATGTGGGAGCCCAGGTGGCTGTGGACATGTTCTCAAGATACAGCCCCATGGCTGCACTCTCAGGATGATTGATCTAAGATGTCACAGCCTTAACAGAAGGGGCAGAAACTTTCGCAGCCACTCAAACCCAGGGAGCTGTTCCCACACTGTCTCTGGATGTGCTCATCCTGCCTAAACACGTAAGGCAGAAGCCTGGCAAAACATGACAAAAACAAATTCAAACAGTACCTATCCATAAATCCAGCCCTACAAATGGTACTAGAAGAAAAACTCCAACCCAAAGTGACAAACTACAAACAAGATAATGCAGAAACTAGATAAGTTCACTGTTGCAAAACATAATCACACACTCTATTGCAAACAACATGAAAATCAAGGTCCTTAATAGTCACTGGTCATTGATATCTTTCAACATCAGTGGTGTTAATTGTCTAATAAAATGACACATACTAACAAAATGGGTGCATAAATAAGACCCAGCATTCTTCTGCATTCGAGAAACACATCTCAGCCAAAATGATAGACAGTACCTCAGGGCAAAAGGCTGGAAAAACACATTCCAAGCAAGTGGACACAAGAAACAAGCTGGTGTAGCCGTTCTAATATCTAATAAAATAGAATATCCACCACAATTTATCAAAATAGACAAGGAAAGACATGTCATACTCATCAAAGGACAACTCAATCAAGATGGCACCAGTATTCTGAACATCTACACCCTCAATACAAGGACAACCCACATTTGTAAAAGTAATATTAACAAAGCTTAAACCACATGTCATTCCCCATACATTTAATAGTGAGAGACTTCAACATCCCACTTTTCATCAAAGGACAGGTCAACACAACAGAAACTAAACTGAGAAATAGTGAAGGTAACTGATGCCGTGAATCAATTAGATCTAACAGATATCTACAGAGCTTTTTACCACAATACAAAAGATTATAACTTCTTCTCAGCACTTCATGGAACCTTCTCCAAAATTAAACATAGAGTAGGTCATAAAACAAGCCTAAATAGATACAAGAAGATTGAAATGATACCTTATATCTTATTAGGCCACCATGCACTAAAGCTGGAATTCAACAAGAACAGAAGTAATGAAAAGCCTACATACACATGGAAACTAAACAACTCTATACTTAATGACAACTGGGTCAAGGAAGAAATAAAGAAAGAAATTTAAGGACTTCCTAAAATTCAATGAAAATGAAGGTACAAAATATTAAAATTTATGGGACCCATTGAAAACAGTGCTAAGAAGAAAATTCATAGCCCTAAGTGCCTTCATAAAGATATTTGAAACATCTCATATAGGCAACTTAATGATATATCTGGAAGCTCTAGGAAAAAAGAAGCAAAAACACCCAAGAGGAATAGATGACTAGAAACAGTCAAACTCAGGGCTGAAATCAATAAATTAGAAACAAAGAGAACAATTCAAAGAATCAACAAAAACAAGAGCTAGCTCTTTGAGAAAATCAACAAGATAAACATACCATTAACCAAACTAGAAGGTAGAGAGAGAGACTATCCAAATCAACACAATCAGAAATTAAAAGGGAGACAAAGCAACAGACACTGAAGAAATACAAAGAATCATTAAATCCTACTTCAGAGGCTTATATACCACAAAATTTGAAAATCTAAAGGAAATGGACAATTTTCTTGATCAATTCCAGTTGCCAAAATTGAATCAACATCAGATAAACAAAGTTAATACTCCTATTTCTTCTACAGAAGTAGAAACAGTCATTAAAATCTCCCAGCTAGAAGAAGCCCAGGGCCAGATGGGTTTTTTTTTTCACAGAATTCTACCAGACCTTCAAAGAAGATCCTCTTTGATCCTCTTCCAGCTACTCCACAAAAGAGAAATAGATGGAACATTACCAAGCCAATTCTATAAGACTACAGTCACTTGGATAACTAAACCTCACAAAAACCCAACAAAGAAAGACAATTTCAGACCAATTTCTCTTATGAACATTGATGCAAAAATACTCAATAAAATACTCTCAAACCAAATACAAGAACACATCAAATATACCATTCACCATGGCCAAGTAGTCTTCATTACAGGCATGCAGGGATCTGTCACTATATGGAAATCCATCAATGTAATCTACCATATAAGCAAACTGAAAGAAAAAAAACACATGCTCATCTCCATAGATATCAAAAAAGCATTTGACAAAATCTAACACCCATTCATGTTTTAACCTTGGAGAGATCAAGGATATAAGGCACATATGTAAACATAATAAAGGCTATATACAGCAAGCCAATAGCCAACTTTAAATTAAGTGAACAAAAACTTAAGGAAATTCCACTAAAATCAGAATCTAGACAAGGCTGTGCACTTTCTCCGTATCTCTTCAATATAGTTCTTGAAGTTCTAGCTAGATCAATAAAACAACCAAATGAGATCAAAGGAATACAAATGGGAAAGGAAGAAGTCAAATTATTCATAATCTCAGCAGATATGATAGTGTGCATAAGTGACTCCCAAAATTCTGCCAGAGAATTCCTAAAACTGATAAAGTGTACACTTCAACAAAGTGGCTGGATACAAAATTAACTCAAAAAAGTCAGTAGCCTTCCTATATACATATGACAATCGTGCTGAGAAAGAAATAGGGAATCTACACTCTTCATGATAGCCACATGTAATATAAAGTATCTGTGTAACTCTAACCAAATGAAACTTGAATCATCTGAAGCAGGAGATTGAAGAAGACATCAGAAGATGGAAAGATCTCCATTGTTCATGTATCAGGAGAATTAACACAGTAACAATGGCCATATCACAAAAGCAATTTGCAGATTCAATACGATACCTTTCAAACTGCTTACACAATTTTTAGTGACATTGAATGATCAATTCTCAACTTCATATGGAAAAAAACTGAATTGCTAAAACAATCCTGTATAATAAAAGATTCTCTGGAGGAATCTCCATACCTGATCTCAAGCTGTATTATATAGCAACAGTAATTAAAACAGCATGGTAATGGCATAGCAATAGGCTGGTTGATCAATGGAATTAAATTGAAGACCCAAAAATAAATCCACACACCAAGGGACACTTGTTTTTTTGACAAAGAAACCAAATATATTCAATGAAAAAAAGGATAGCATCTTCAACAAATGGTGCTTGTCTAACTGGATGTCCACATGGAGAAAAATACAAGTATTTATCCATATTTTTCACCATGCACAAAACTCAAGTCCAAGTGAATTAAAGACCTCACCATAAAACCAGAGACACTAAATCTATTAGAAGAAATAGTGAGGAAGAACCTTGGATTCATTGTCAACTAACTCACAGGAGAAAACTTCCCTAACCTAAAAAAATATTTTAAAATGGCCATAAATATACAAGAAGCTTACAGAACTCCTAATAGATTTGGACATCTGGCCAGGCCTTTCTGGCTTCATATTGTGTTGAGAAGTCAGGTGTGATTCTGATAGGTTTGCCTTTATATGGGACTTGGCCTTTTTCTCTTCCAACATTTAATATTCTTTCTTTGTTTTGTATATTTAGTGTTTTGATTATTATGTGACAGGAGGATTTCCTTTTCTGGTTCAATCTATTTGGTATTCTTTCATATTCTTGTACGTTTATGGTAGTGTCGTTCCTTAGATTGGGGAAGTATTCGCCTATTTTGTTGAAAATATTTTGGGGGCCTTGGATCTAGGAGTCTTTTGCTTTTTCTATTCCTATTGTTATTAGGGTTTTTTTTTCAGTGTCAATAATTTTTAGATGTTTTGTGTAGGGTACTTTTTAGATTTAACATCTTCTTTGACTGACTTATCATTTTATTTAATTATATCTGTGTCTGAAATTCTCTGTCATATACTTTGTATTCTGTTGTTGATGCTTGTGTTTGTAGTTCCCATTCTATGTTTGCACTCTCCTGGCTTGCCTCAGATTGTGTTTCCTTCATTGGTTTTGTTTCCTTTTTTAGGTCTTGATCAATTTTATTAATTTCCTTCTCCCATGTGACTGTATTTTCCTAGATTATTTAATGCATTTATTCAGTTCCTTCATCTGTTTGAAGATATTTTCCTGTCTTTCTTTCAGGGATTTATTTTCTTCCTTTAAGACCTCTATCATTTTCACAACCTCAGATATATGCATGTTTTTTGCACTTCAGGTAGGATAGTATCTTCAGGTCTTGCTGTGGTAGGATAGATGGTTTCTGGTGTTATACGCCTGGGTTTAGCTTCTTGTGTTCTTATGCTGACCTCTAGCCATCTGGTTATCTCTAGTTTTAGTAGTCCTGTTGGTCCCTCTGCTGGCCTTGTCCCAGTTGGGTTTGGCAGACTAGGAATCAACAGCATAGAGGGCTCTAAGTTGGATGCTGCTTATCCTGACAAGGGCCTCCTCAGGAAGGAGGACAATGGGGGTTGTGTCCCTAGTACAGCTCATCTCTGTTGTCTCTCTGCTGGCTGTGTTCCAGGTGGGTCAGAAAGATGGAGTCAGCAGAGAACAGAGCTCTGAGATGAGTGTTTCTCAGGCCAGATACAGGCCTCTTCTGGGTGGAGGATGATGTGGGTTTGGTCTCACTAACAGCTCACCTGTGCTGGTTCTGGTAGCTCACTGTTGTCTGTGTCTCAGGTGTGTCAGGCAGATGAATTCAGCATCAGAGTGAACTCTTATTTGAATATTTCTCAGTTCAAACACAGGCCTGCTCTGGATGGAGGATGATGGGGCTTGTACCTTACCTAGAGCTTACCTCTGTTGAGTTTGCTGACTCACTGCTGTCTGTTCCAAAGGTGAGTCAAGCAGATGGGCCTGGTAGCAGCAAGGGCTCTCCATCTTCTTTTCTATTAAGAACTAGAAAATTCTAAAGGTAGGAGCTGTACACGATAGCATATTTTTCCACTACTAAGAAAAAGTTTTTTACTGATGAAGTTGCGTTTTGCTACTTATAGCAAAATCCTAAAATGTGTCTTTCTTTCTTCCCTGTTTTACTCTTCAACCTCCATGAATGAGACCTCCTCCTAAATAAATTTCCACAATCACCATTACAAGGTAAGAAATATGCTGACATAATCATGCATTTCCATCTTCAACATATTTGAAAAGCATGTTATTTGCCATCTCTTCTTTCCTTCTTTAAAACACTATATTTCTTGGTGTTCAGGATAATAAACTATGACTCCTACACTATAGTCACTTCCACTGTGGGTTAATTTTTACTTAGGCAGATCTTTAAAGCTCAGAGAACATAGTCCATTGAAGTATGTTCTTTCTCTGCTTCCTCAAAGTTGTATTGTTGGTGATCTTATCTGACACAGTATTAGTTGTATCATTGTGCTGAATATGTCTCAAGATATGTTCTCAAACTTTACATCATGTAGGACATATTGCTCTCCCTACATTTCAATAATAT
The DNA here is from genome assembly GCF_964271855.1 of Acomys minous. NCBI lineage: Eukaryota > Metazoa > Chordata > Mammalia > Rodentia > Muridae > Acomys > Acomys minous. The sequence goes on from NC_140494.1 coordinate 69,432,189, forward strand.
TCACCCTAAAAATAAATGCCAAAATTAACCACTTGAGTTATGCTATTCAAAAATATAATGAGGTGAAGAATGTTAGCCATCATGAAACTCATTATGTTTTCTTTGTCTGTGGCCATATAATTGGAAAGAGTTTAAATTTCTTGTGCTCTATGATTCTTGGTCTCAGAGTCAGAGCAATTAGTAACAACATAGATATGGCTGTTCAGAATGAGTGAGTATTGAATGTGTGCTCATGGCTGATTGCTGTAAATTTTGAGAATTATTTGTTATTTCTGCATAATGAAGCAGGCTGACAGAACAACTGTCTTTACATTTCATGTATCTGATTTTATAAACATTAACACCATGTTTATATATTCCAAACTATTACTCATAATTCACCTACTATTTTTCTTTTTGATTTCTTATCTACTGAAAGTATTTCCATTCTTTCCATTGATCAAACTTTCATTTTCTTCTTTTTTGAAAGATCTATGTCAATCTTTTAGGGAAAAATGTACTAGGATTATACGAACAAATTTGTCAAATCTTGTTGCCATGTCATTGCTAAAACCTCAGTAGGCCTTAAATGCAACACACTGTAGTAATATCTTTATGATTTATTTGACTTTATTTACCTCCCTTATAATTCTACATTTTTCTCATTGAAGCCTAAATAATCACCTAAATTTTTTCTTCAAACTATAATACACTCACAAGTGGTTTGCAATTTGATTTAGAGTGAAATTTTAGACACTTTTAATGTTGTCTAGAGAGCTTTTACTTTTTGCCTTTTTGATTTCATTTCCACACATTCTCTCATCTTCCTCACTGCCTATCCTGAGGCCCCTAGGTTCTTCTTCAGATATGATGAGCACCACCCTTTCTCATATTATGTTCATGAATTTCTCTATGCATATAAAATTTCCAACAGATTCATAAGGTTTAATCTACTATCTTTCAATGCTTTTCTGTCATTATATTATCAGTTACTTCGTGTAATCATGTATGCCTACCAGATAAAAATTTCACCATTAACTTATAAATTTCTCTACCACATCTTCAAAAAATAATTTATTATTTTTTCTATGAATTTTCCCTGTGTATATATATCTGTTTACCACACATTCACACATGTATCTGGTTCCTGTGTTGCTAAATCAAGGACATTAGAAATCCGGGAACTGAAGCAACATATATTTTCTAGGCACCATGTGGTTTCTGAAAATTGAACCTGGGTCCTCTGCAAGACTAGCCAGTTTTCTTAAATGAAGAGCCATTTCTGCATCCCTTATCCAGATCTTTTGCAGTTTTCTCCAAAGCACTTAATATAAAATAATACAGTAAATAAGACTAATATGGTATAACATGTATTTTTATGTCTCTCATGCTACTTGATTCTAAGTTTTAAGTTGTGTTCACCACTCTGTCACTGATACCAAGAATGGCTTAATAAACGTTGACTGGTGAAGTGTTTATTGATGATGCTTAAGAACTAATGAATTAAAAGGCTCTGATTATCCCAGTTGTTTTAGGTCCAACAACAATTTGCATGAAGTATTTAGTGTATATTTAACGTGTAGAATGAAAATAATTGAACTCATAGACTTTATGTGAAGGTACTTTTTTTTTGTTGTTGTTGTTCAAAGTGTCCTAGGCATGAAACCGCTTTCACTATCAAGGCATCAAGCTAGGATGAACAATGGATTGCCATCTTTTCTGCCCCTGGCTATCTAAGACCACCACCAACAAGGTCTCTTTTTGCCCATTGACACGGGGTTTATATGAAGGTTATAAAAGTGAAAACACAGATGTAGTATTTAGACCTAATCTGGAATGATATGCATGATCAATAAACTTACTGCAACAAAAGAAGGTGAATTTTAAATAATACCTAACATGCATACAGGGTACAATAGTAATACACTGTATTAAATTCTTTTTTAAAAATTTTTTGTTAATTTATTCTTGTTACATCTCAATGGTCATCCCATCCCTTGTATCCTCCTATTCTTCCCTCCCTCCCATTTTCCCCTTATTCCCTCCCCTATGATTGTTCCTGAGGGGGATTTCCTCATTCTGTATATGCTCATAGGGTATCAAGTCTCTTCTTGGTAATCTGCTATTCTTCCTTTGTGTGGCACCAGGTCTCCCCCTCCAGGGAACATGGTCAAATATGAGGCACCAGAGTTTGTGTGAAAGTCATACCCCATTCTCCACTCAACTGTGGAGAATTTTCTGTCTGTTGGCTAGATCTGGGTAGGGGTTAAAGTTTACTGCTTTTATTGTCCTAGGCTGATGCTTTAGTTTGAGCGGGACCTCCGTGCCCAAATCTGCCTATCGTAATGTTCTACTTGTAGGTTTCTAGGACCCTCTGGATCCTTCTACTTTGTTATTCTCCCATGCTTCTCTCATCTAGAGTTCCAATAGGAACAGAGGAATATCAAATGCCTGAGAAACATGTAAAGAAATGCTCAACCTCCTTAGTCATCAGGGAAATGCAAATCAAAACAACTCTGAGATTCCGTCTTACACCCATCAGAATGGCTAAGATCAAAAATTCAGGCAACACCACATGCTGGTGGGATGTGGAGAGAGAGGAACACTCTTTCATTGCTGGTAGGAATGAAAACCAGTACAGCCACTTTGGAAATCTATCTGGTGCTATCTCAGAAAACTGGGAATAGGGCTTCCTCAATACCCAGCTATTCCACTTTTTGGAATATACCCAGAAGATGCTCCAGCACACAACAAGAAAATTTGCTCAACCATGTTCATAGCAGCCTTATTCATCATAGCTATAACATGGAAACAGCTAAGTGTCCCTCAGTAGAAGAATGGATAAAGAAACTGTGGTACATATACACTATGGAATACTACTCAGCTATTAAAAAGAAGGAATTCCCAAAATTTCTGGACATATGGATTGAGCTAGAAAAGATCATAATGAGTGAGTTAACCCAGAAGCAGAAAGACTCAAATGGTATATACTCACTTATATCTGCATACTAGCCCAAGGGGCATGTCACATGAAAGCCTTCACTTACCAGGAAAGTGAGAGAGAGAGAGCGGAGGACATCCTGTTGGGACTCTAGATGAGAGAAGCATGTATTAAATTCTTACTCCAGCATTACCAATGGATTATCTCACATAAGCCCACACTATTTATTTGAGATTTCTTAAATATAAAAAAAGAAAATATAAAAAGCAAAGATTGAGGGTTACACAGTGTACAGTTTGTGGCTTGCACACAAGCAGTTAGGCAGCAATAACAGAACCTTCATGGATCTGTGCTACATGCTCTGCATGCATGTTGTGAATATTTGCTTTGAGTTTTAGTGGGACTCTACCAGTGGTAGAGGGAGTGTCCCTGACTTTTGTTTTGATTTTGATACAGGGTTTTTCTGTGTAGCCTTGGCTGTCCTGGAATCGTTTTGTATACCAGGCTGGTCTCAAACTCATAGAGATCTTCTTGCACTTTTCTACTCAATTACTGGGATTAGCGATGTATGCCACCATGTCACACTCTTCCTGAATCTTTTACTTGCTCTTAGGTCACTTTACCTCCTAGAGGTTGCATAATCCAGCTTTGATATGAAGGGTTGTGCCTAGTCTTATTGCATCTTGTTGTGTTTTGCTGATAACACTGGGATACCTGCTCATTTCTTAAGGGAAAGAGGAATAGTGGATCTGGGGAAGAGGGAAGATAGAAGGGTGGACTTGAAGGGAGGGAAGGTTTTAGTCCGTTGCACTTTATGAAAGAGGAATAAAGAAAAATAAAGAAGTGTAACAAATTTTTAGTAATTTAATTTCATCAAGAAGTAAGGTCTTTGAGATTTATAAGGTAACTATTATTATGTTTTAAACTTTTATCAAAATAATACAAAGATAGACAGGTAAGTTTGCTACCAAGAATAATGCTAATAAGTAGAAAATCTGAGATTTCCACACAGATTCTTTGGTTACTTGCCCATGCTTGTCTATTATGTCAGTAAGTATGTTTGTTCATTTAATGGAGTAATAACATGAAAAATCAAACCTTAAATTATTTCCCTGCCACAATGAATTATTCAATCACACTCAGGGTTGCCATTGTGAGATTTTGTCTTCTCCTTCTCTCCGTGGGCGTCTTAGGCTTTTTAGTTTCCTTGACAAGCATAGGTGCTGTTCAGGGTTGGCCATCTTGTGTAATTGTTCCTTATAAAGGATTGGCAGTGATTTTCTGAATAGTTGTAATAAGCCTGAAGAAAGCACAATTTATTGCCTAAACGTATAAGTAATACGTTTTTAGGTTTAGATTCTTATAAGTAAGGACAGAAAGGAAATAACTTTTCATGGGTTATCTCTAATGTTTTCATAAGTTGGGTGTTTTGAGTAAGACTTTGAACACAAAGCTGTGGGCCTCAGTGAAGACAAGGCTGTTGGCCTCAGTGCTAGTTGAGTTTTCTCAACAGTACAAACTAGAGCCATTTGGGAAAAAGTGAACTACTATTGTGTATTAGTATTCATTTAACTGGACTGTGGACTTGTTTATGGAGGCATTTTTCCTTATTGCTGATTGATGTGAGAGGGTCCAACCCACTGTAGGCACTGGCATCCCTGGACAGGTAGGCCTGGACTGTAAAGAATGTTAGTTGACCAAGCCAGGGGAAGCAAGCCAATTGCACTGTGGCCTCTGCTTCTCTTCTTGGCTCCATGTTTTGTTCTTGATTTCTTGCTCAGACTATGATCTTGGAGATGTAAAGTAAATCTGGTCTTTCTTCCCAAGTTGTGTTTGGTTATATTATTTTATTATGACAGAAAACAAACTAGAAAAATGTGGTGGTTTGAATGAAAAAGTCACTCATAGACTCATATATTGGAATGTTTGGTCCCCAGTGTTTGGCATATTTGGGGAGGATAAAGAGAGGTTGCCTGTTATAGCAAGTATGTCAATTGTTTTGAGAAACTAATTTTTAGTTTTATTTCTCTAACTGAGTACATGTGGTTTGGAGCTTCCTGCTCCCAGCCATACCTCTGCTGTCATGGACTTTTATCCCTTTAGAGATGAAGGCTGAACAAGCTCTAACTTAAGTTGTCTTGTACATGACGTTTTATCACTGTAACCAAAAAGTTACTAATACAAACATCCTCCAGTCATTCCATATTTCCACCTTGATTTCTGTGCTACCGCACGTAGCTAATCGATTGCCAAACATAGGAGAAAAAATAAAAGATGAGCTTTGTTTTAAAATCAAGAGTCAAGCTGCCATCATAACTCCCTTATAACAACTTTATTTCTGTTAAACCTTTAAGCTCTGTTGAAAAAAAGGAAACTTTCAATATTTTGGAAAGTGTTTGATGAAAATTACCCACAATTTAAGAAGATACCCTTATATATGATTATCCATGGTCCTGTCCACATCTGTGTATGGCATTTGATTGATCTTGTGATTGTACTTGTCTATGCATGGTAAGATTTTTCTGCAGATGTGATACAATGCTTTGCTTAATATTTTTCTTCCTATATTAAAATTAATTATTTGGCATTTGTCAAATTTGATATAATTTTGGTAAGTTGATTTCTCCTAGGTTATAGGATCTCTCATATGGCAAGACTGAACTTAAAGTTGACCACAGGAAAGATTTCTGGGCACCTCTGGTGGGCATTAATGTACATGGGCTCCTGTGGTAGCTAGTGGTAGATATTGTGGATTTCTTCCCTAATGTAGTTTGAATGTGTTTTGTAGGGTCTGGGTGTGAGAAAGCCTCAGACAGTAAGAGGAGATACTTAAGCAAAGGAGATGCCAACCTTGGATCAAAGAAAGGAGCCAAGAGATGATCACAAGCAGCTGAAACTGCCAAATCTGTATAATCGATGAATTAATGAAGTAGAATCTTGATGTGGGTGTTCTTGTCTCCCTTCTTTGAGTGTTGCAAGCAGATATCTAATTACAGAAAGACTCTTCAGCTTCAAGTTAGAGTCAGAGTACTTTTGCTCAGTTTAGGCATGGTAAGCATGCTTTTCATGCTCACTGTTTGAATCCTGTTCTAAATGAGCATCCTGATCTCTGCCTGCTAGCAGTGAGGGTGTCCTCTGCCACATCTGTTTCCTAGCATTGGTCAGACATTCTATAATATGCTGTTTTTAGTCTGTACAAACTGGTAGTTTCAGGTTTAGCTACAACCTCTGAACTCTTCTTCCAACTTTTTTGCTGTTATGTGCTAAAATACTAAGTGTGTCCCAGCCCGTGCTAGGTCACACTTTCTTTTTCAAGATTCTTTTTGGGTAGCTTGTACTTGTTAGTCTTATGTAATGTGCTGAGAGACTTTTCATAGAAACAAGTTGTGTGACACTGTAGCTGACTGTAGATGAAAGCAGGCCTGGAGGCCAGAAGAAATCACACCTTGTATTAAGACAGATGATAATTAATGCATCCCTTTCATTTTTGATGCTCTGTAAAGCTCTATGGAATGTCACTGTGTCTTGGTCACTCTCCTACTCAGTTTACTATTGACCCAATACTACTTTCTGGAATGAGGAGAAATGCTATGTCCTGAGGCAAAGAGATTGCAACTTACTTACCCTCAGATAGCTGCTATAAATTTCAGCAGTAGCAAAAAGCCTACAATATTCTGAGCTGTGAGGTAGACTCCCAATATTTATTTTATTTATTTATTTTTGGTTTTTTTGTACTATTATCATGAGGCGCTTCTAATATTAGTAAACTCCACATCCCAAACCAAGTAATTTACATTTTTCCTGTGGTTTTCACATCATCCAGTTTTGCTGATGTGAATTGTTTTCATGTCTCCTTGAAAGCACTGCTCTTCTTTCATTTTATATCCAGGTCCTAAAATTCATTACACATTGTTTTATCCCCCACCCAAATACCCTTACTTCCCACATGCAATCTTATTCCTATGAGGGTGCACATGAACTTCATTTACTTTCCAGTTTCCCTTTCCTCCCCTTTCCCCCCTTTCCTGTCCTACCTTCCCCTTCTCCTTTTCATATGCAGAGCCAAATGTGAGGAAATGCTGATGTCTGTAATTCCATCCCTTGGAAGGCTGAAGCAAGAAGAGTGTGTGGCCCAAGCTAACCTAAGAGTTAGTGTACAGCCCTGTTTCAAATACATAGAGGAAAAAAAAGAAAGGAAAATAAGATGTGCAGAGAAAAGAGAAAGGAAAGAGAAGAAAAATTGGAAAAAATGAAGTGAAGAAAGAAAGGAGATTTAGGGAGGAAAAAGGATACTACCCATCTACCTAAACCACCAAAGTTTAAAAGATAACATCTAAATTAAAATCTGTCTCTTGTGGTTTGAATGCTTACATTCCAGAGTGTACTTTCTCATAATCCTGTGTAATTGGAATAAACAACCAAATCTCAGGAGATGTGTTGCCTTTGAAACTGTCATCTCCTTGTTTTAGTTTTAACCATTGCCTGGATTTTGACTTATCTTCGCTTTTCACTAAGCATGCAAAACATTTCTCTTTTCCCTTTAAGGCTCCTGGAAGCTCTATTCCATCAATATTATATGCAGCTACTCAGCAATGCAAACACTATTCTTTCAGAGAAAGAAGCATCTTAAAGAGCATCTGCTCTATAAACCTAATGACCTAAACTAACTGTAACTGTAAAGAGAGAATAGATGCCCAAAAGTTGTCCTTTGACTTCTATATACATGTCTTGGCTCCTGAATATTAACAATAATAACAATAATAATAGTAATGATGATGATGATGGTGGTGGTGGTGGTAAAATAGAGCATGTCGGTAGACATGTGATCAATATGAACAGATTTTGTCAATTATGAAATAATAAATATTAACAATGAGCATAGCATTTTATAGAATAGGAGATGTAATTCTTGTAAAATTATAAGAGCAATAGAAAAGGTGCATTTGAGTGTGTACAAATCTGCTCCAATAAAGCAATTGACTGGCATTTTGATTAAAATACTCAAGTGTTTTGTTTATGTTTTATACATTGTATAAAGAAAACCCATTTATACACTGACAATCTGTTCAAGGTCATTATTTAATATGCCACATTGAGAACAGTTTATAAGCACAACATAGTGAACATAAAAACCCATTGATTAGACACTAGACAAGAGAAGTAACAGTTTGTGCGAGGGTTAATAACAATGTTTCACTTGTCATTGCAAAAGGGGTGTGCAAATATCTTATAGGTCATTAAATTCCTTTCATCCAATTGCACTCATATGCCAGCATTTGATTCAGCTCTGATCCTATGGCTGTTCCTGTCACTGTGGTTATTAAGTAGATACTGAGAAAAACATAACCTTTGAAATTTGTTTGAAGACTGGGGCATAATGAATATCATAGATAACTAGAAAATGATGAGTCGTTAAAATGTAGCTTTCATAGGAAGAGTAATTGACTACCAAGTTATGACTTTTATATGGCCTATGTAATTATTCTTATTTGTATGCGTTGTGTGTGTGTGTGTGTGTGTGTGTGTGTGTGTGTGTGTGTGTGTGTGTTGGTTGTATATGTGGTATGAGCATGGACATGCATTTATTTGTGCAAAGGACAACTTGTCACTTCTCTCCTACTATGTAGGTCTCAGAGATGAAATTCATGCCTTCAGGCTTGATGGTAGATATTGTTGTGTGCTGATCCATTTCACCAGCCTAGATAGAAAATTTAGAAGCTTTCTGTATTCACAGTCTCTTACTAGATAACATATTAATTTTGTATCCATATTCACTTTTATTTCCTATCTCCATTGATTTTTTTGTCTTCATTATAATTTAAATTGGTTAGTTAATGTTAGAATGGGTATACAATAGATAACAATTTATATAAGAGGAGATCCCTAGCTATCATCACATGATATGTTTATTAGCAATTGTATTTGTTGGTTACAGTAATTTTTAAGCTATTATTTGAAACTCATGGTTTTAGATAATAAGAAACAAAAATTCATTGTGTTATGCAGCTACAGATGTCCCTTTTTACTTTGTTAAATAGTGATCTAAAGGTGTATGAGGAAATTATTGTAAAATATATTAAGAAATTCAGGAATGTTAAAATGTGTTAACAATGTATGTTTTATATAAAAGAAAATGATATGAGTTGGGCATTAAGAGAATATACCCAGTGTGGAACTGAGAGAATAAACTATCTTAAGAACACCTTTGCCTACCATAAAACTTGATGTCAGAGTTTTATAATGTCTAGAAAGCTCAGTTGGGGAGATTGAATAAGTATAACTTTTTGAATAATGGATTCTTCTGTGGAGAAGACAGTTATATGTAGAATGCTTTAAGAAAATTAGTTTTGATCTTGGAAAGATAACTGAATCTCACAAATTAAAACTTGATATGAAGCCTTTTGAGAGCATTAGCTATGACATTTTGGGCAGGTGTATATTATTAGGTATATATCAGATATAATGATTGTGAAATAATAATGCTGTTACTGAAATTATTATTTTTATTTCCTTATGCACAAAAGGAGCAAGGCTGAGAGAGAGAGAGAGAGAGAGAGAGAGAGAGAGAGAGAGAGAGAGAGAGAGAGAGAGACAGAGAGAGAGAGACAGAGACAGAGACAGAGAGAGAGAGAGACAGAGAGAGAGAGACAGAGAGAGAGAGAGAGACAGAGAGAGAGAGAGAGACAGAGAGACAGAGACACACAGAGAGAGACAGAGAGAAAGACAGAGAAGAGAGAGAGAGAGAGAGAGAGAGAGAGAGAGAGAGAGAGAGAGAGAGAGAGACAGAGGAGCAGATCAGAAATTTTAATATTTCATACAGTGAACTTTCTTAATTTCTGAGGAATGGTAGAGCTTATCTTATTTCTTTTTGGTTTTGGAGTCTATTTTTTGTGTTCTTCAGTTCATATTTTGCCTGGCTTGAATAAAATCATTTCCTCATCAGTCTTGTTAAGAGAGCAACGTCATGCATGAGTTTGTTTTCAGCTGCTTTCCTGGCCATTGAAGTCATCCCAGTCTCTGTTTTATGTCCAAACCTGGAAGGGAGGAAAATATACCCCTTTCCTAGTTTTTCATCAAATTATAGTTGTAATTTATCCCATTTGCCTTCAACTACATGCCTTCTTTTTGCCATCTCTTACTCCTACAAAGCTTCTGATTATTTTCTTTTAATTATTTGCTATGAAGAAAGGTTTAAATACTATCAAAACAAAAATGTATTTCCTAGTCCAAATTTTACATTAAAAACTTCACCTGTTTATGAATTGAGGAAGACATGAGGTAGTAGCTTGTCACAGAGAGAGAAGTTTGGCAGTGATATCTGATGGTCTGCTAGGTTTTGTGATTGAAAAAGACCTGCTCTTTTTGAAAAAAGTTACAAATAGACAAATGACATGTTTACACGGCATCTTTTAGTATCTCTAAATAAGTGTGTGCTTTAAATTTCTGCTTCTTAGCATGCTTTGATATGATGTGAGGAAACTTCTAAAGTATTGTAAATGTTTCCAACTTTATAATAATGGGGGTTTGAATATGAATGCCCTAAGGTTCATGTATTTGAATATTTGTCTTCCGTTGGTAGAACGGTTTGGAAATGAATAGGAGCTGTGACCTTGTTAAAGATCTGTCATTGGGCATAGGCTTGATTTTTCAGAAGGTGGAGCATTTCCAGTGTGGTCTCTTCATCCTGTTTGTATATCCAAATCTGAGTTCATAGCTACTGCTTCAGTACCATGTAACCTAATACCATGTAACCTAATACCATGTTCACCACTATGTTGATCATAGATTATATTCCTCTGGAATTCTAAAACTTAAATAAACCCTTCCTTGTATAAGTTTCCCTAGTCATGGTATTTTTTTTTTGCAAAGTAGAAGGATCCAGAGGGTCCTAGAAGCCTACAAGTAGAACATTATGATAGGCAGATTTGGGCTCAGGGGTCCCGCTCAAACTAAGGCACCAGCCAAGGACAATACAGGTGGTAAACCTTAAACCCCTACCCAGATCTAGCCAATGGACAGAACACCCTCCACAGTAGAGTGGAGAGTGTGATATTACTTTCTCACATACTCTGGTGCCTTACCGTTGACCATGTCCCCTGGAGGGGGAGACCTGGTGGCACTCAGAGGAAGGACAGCAGGTTACCAAGAAGAGACTTGATACCCTATGAACATATACAGGGGGAGGTAATCCCCCTCAGGAACAGTCATAGGGGAGGGGAATAAGGGGAAAATGGGAGGGAGGGAAGAATGGGAGGATACAAAGGATGGGATAACCATTGAGATGTAACAAGAATAAATTAATAAAGGAGAAAAAAAGAAGTGGAATATGATTTTCTTTAAGAAATAAACAAAGAGGAAAATGCTGTTGAACATAGCTGGTTCTTTGAAATAGGTTATGAGGAAAAATACTGTAATGAACTTGTCTCAAGTACCATGAGTTCCTGCCCTAATTTTAATATGCTTCTTAAGGTGTCACTAAATGCTGCTTTTACACTGCTAGTCATGGTATTTTTGTCACACAAATTTAAAAGTCACTAATACAATAATGTTCATGCTCTTTGATGCTTTTCAGTTCTTCTATCATCTCTCTCTCTCTCTCTCTCTCTCTCTCTCTCTCTCTCTCTCTCTCTCTCAATCTGTGTGTGAGTGTGTGTGTGCATGCACATGTGTGTAATGGCAATTTCCTATCATAATTACTCCTATATGCTTACTTTTTTACAAAGAAGCTCCCTATCTGATAACACTAGGAAAGCAACATCCTGAACCCAATAACTTCTACATTTACTTATAGCCTATTTCCAGCTGCTAGTCTTGATGAGAATTGATGAGATATACCTCTAAGTGGTCAAAACAGGCTCAAAACTCCAGTTAGTTATTAACAAATATTCCTGCCATCTGATTTCTAATTCTTGTCAGAAATGGATTTTGTATATATATATATATACACTCTTCTGCTCCTTAAAATGTATCCATCTCAAGGATTTAACCCCATTTGACACTATTTGTGAATTAAGCACTCTTTTCCTTCTTGTTTTTAATAGTTTTGATTTCCTTTATGCTAATTGATGTTTTTGAGAATTCTTCCATTAATATATAAGTGAGAAAGATCGTAAAGTTAGTCTACTAGGTAACTTGTTTAAATATTTAGAATCAAGCAATCAAAACATGTATAAGAAGATAATTTCAATCTTTGGGAATATGGTAAATTTTACTTCGAAAATTAAGTGTTCTTTTATGAACTTCAAAAACTAACATGAACATACTCTTAGGATTTTTCTTTATAAAGTAGTGAAATCAGTAAATACTTGGTGTCATGGGAAAAAAATCCTTTAGTTTGTTGAACCTTGCTATTATATTGCACTTTGAGAGTTATAGATTGTTCCTCAATATATTTATACCGCACTTCTTTATTTTATTTACATGTATATTTACATGTATACATAGACATATGCAGGTGCCAATGGAGGCCAAAGAAGAGCAGTAAGAATCCTGGAGCTGGAGTTTGGGGCAATTGTCAGCCGCCCTATACTGTCACTGGGAACCAAACTCTGGTTTTTTCCAAGAGCAGCAAGCACTTTTTGTCTTTGAACTTTCTTGTCAGCCTCCCAAACTGGTATTTTTTCGACTTTAAGATAATAAAACTAAATGAATTCCTATAAGCAAGTAGGTGAAGATATCAGCACAGCAAGTGCTGGGCATTTTCATTTTCTTAGTGGTGATTTTGAAGGAGAAAAAATATTTTCTTCTTGGTGAAATATACTTCATTAATTATATCCTTTACAGTTTTATCTTTTTCTTTCTAAGAAATATTTCAACTGATGATCATGTGAATATATTTGTTTTTTGTTTTCTATATGACATTATAATTTTTCATAATTGTTTGTTCACTAAATCATAATGTCTAATTTATCATCACAGGCAGTCACAGAGTATCTCTATGTAGGCTTTTCTCTCTCCTAGTATGTCTTCTAAGTGGAACCATACTACATGTCAGTGTGTGTGTGTGTGTGTGTGTGTGTGTGTGTGTGTGTGTGTGTGTGTGCATGTGTGTGCATGTGTAATTATTTGTGTATGTGCATGCATGTATGTGTGTTTTACTTACCTAAGAATGCTTTAAATATTTGCGTCTTGCTGGACATCAAAGTTTATCTATTCAGAATGACTGGGACCCTTCAATATGATTGTAACCACATGGAATTGTGAGCTAAAATACACCCCCCACCTCTAAATTGCCTTTGCCAGAGTATATTATCATTGAAACAGGAAAGAAAAGTAGAACAGCAGGCAGCATCAGGACTCAATATCTCTTCCTACCTTCCTTGTTTTCTTTCTTTCTTTCTTTCTTTCTTTCTTTCTTTCTTTCTTTCCTGCATGTTGTTGCAGCTGTGCATGCATCAACTGCTATGCTCTGATGACATTTTCTTCCACACAATGATGGTTTAAATGTGGACAAAATGGTTTGGATTATTTGTTGTTTTATTTAAAAATACAGTTGATAGTACTTAATAATCTTTAAACAAAACCTCGTTCTAATTTAATAAAATTTCAAGGCACAGTCAAAGTCACAAAAATAATTCTAAGACATTTCTTTCTTTCTTTCCTTCCTTCTTTCTTTCTGACAGCTACCATCTAGAATTCATCTAATCTCACCTGTATTAAGTTCTTTGGATTTTTGTTATTCACATTCTGAATTTAGAATGGGATTTAGAAATAGAAGATAGTAAAATATTGTTGCTTGAATTTCCATATTTTTAAATGAAAATATTTAAATTGCAAACTTAATTAGTGCTATTATAAATACAGTAGAGGCAATCATATAACAGTGTACATTCTGCAGTAGAGAAAATTTGGGAAATGTGTTTAGAGATTAGAAATGTGTGTGTGTGTGTGTGTGTGTGTGTGTGTGTGTGTGTGTGTGTGTCCATATGTTTTATGTTTGAAGAAGAATTCCTTCTATTGTCTTGTGTTTAAAAAGGTGTTCTCTATTTGACGGAAATGTTTGAAAAGGATTAGTCAGTGTGGAACTTTAAAGGTTTTGAGCTTTCAAAAGACTTCTACCATTCCCAATGTGTTGTCTTTACTCCCTGTTTGCAGATCGCAGATGCTGCTTCGGAGACATGCCTGCCTGATTGTTTCTGTGCTCTCCACCATGATAGTGATGGACTTCTAGCTCTCTATAACTAAAAGGCCCAAACAAGTTCTTCCTTCTACAAGTTGTCTTGGTCATAGTATTTTAACACAGCAGAAAAAAGTAACTAATAAAATTTAATTGACATCAACTTTATTATTATGGTCAAAGATGTATTTAACTTTAAATTATTTTATACTCAGTATTTGGTAAACACTGAATTATAATTCTATACAATATAGCTATTTTTAAGATAATTTAAATTAGTTGCAATATTTTAATCTTCAAGCAATTAATTTAAAAAAAACAAAGTATAGGCTTCTACTTACAGAGTTTCATTAACATTTAATCCTAAATAAACCTCAGCACTACTAAGCTAATCCTCACATTTTAACAGATGTGAGATTATATTAAATTACCATGAAAAATCTCTTTTGTGAATGGCTACAGTAAGAATATCTGGATGACACTGTTTAAATATTCTGCATGATGTCCTTGTAGTCTGTTTTGTTTTTAGAAAGCATGCACAAGACAAGATCCTGATTTACTCATCCATTTTATGAAACCTTAAATCAGCATGGAAAGCACGCTAAGTATTCTGAAATTTTGTTGACAGATATTCCTAAGGAAAAGCCAGTCACTCAACACACTGTCTGGGCTCTCATACTGTTAGCTTTGTCATGTCACATTTCCTTCCTAGGACACCAGGGTAGCATTTAAATAATACCCTTTCTATTAGCATAAATCCACATGTCTCATTTGAATGTTCCCCTAAGAAGAGTTGCCTCTGCATACAAATACATAAAGGACTTTGAAATCTGTTCCTAAATTGTGTTTATTCCTGGTAGATTATTGTTGAGGTAGGGTGTAATAGCCCATGCCTATACTGCCTGCACTTAGTAGATCAGGTCATTAAGGGTTAAAGGCCAGCAGAGGTTCTATAATGAGACTTTCTCACCACCTCCAAAAAAGAAGAAGCAGCAGTATAAATAGGAGAAGAAGGCAAAGAACTTATTAAACCAATTTTATAAATTATGAAATACAAAAGAAACATATTTGTAAGACAAAATGGATCACCTTGGTAACTTCCAAATAAAGCCTTATCCATGTTTCCTATGAGAAATAAATTATTAGTTCAGGTTGTTTAATATGAAATCACTACATTATTTTTTACTTCTTTTCTTTTATTTAAAATACATTGTAATTCTGGTTTCCTTTCCCTCTACTTCTCCCACTTCTTCTTCAGCTCCCTTCCCTTTCTGATTCACTTTTTTTCTGTCTCTCATTATAACAAAATTGGCTTCTAAGGGATAATAATTAACTATAACAAGGTAAAACAAAAACCACCATATCAAAGTTGGACAAGGCAAACTACAAAGGAAAAGAGGCCAAGAGAAGTCACAAGAATCAGAGACCCACTCATTCTCACACTCAGGAATTCCATAAACATACTAACCTGGAAGCCAAAATACGTGTGCAGAGGACCTGGTGCAGATCAGTGCAGGCCCTGTGCATGCTGCATCAGTCTCTGTGTGTTCATATGAACTCTGCTAAGGTTAATTTATAAGACCTTATTTTGCTGGTATGCTCCATCCCCTCTGACTCTTACATTCTTTCTGCCTCCTCTTCTTTGGGGTTCCTGACATTTGGGAGAAAGAATTTGATAGAGACGTCCCATTTAGGGCTGTCTGCTCCAAGGTCTCTCACTCTCTGTGTAATGTCTGGTAATGGGTCTCTGAAATTTTTTTTTCATTTGCTGCAGAAGTAGGCTTTTCTGATGATGGTTAAACAAGGCACAGATTGATAAGTATAATGGAATGTGTTTGGAGCTCATTTTGTCACTATGTTTATTTTTTATTCTTAAAGTAGTATTTTGTTTTAGTCTATGTTTATAGGTTACCTAGTCTTGGTTCTTAGCCACCCAAGAAGTGTCTTTTGTGGGTTTCATCTCAATTCTAGAAAGTCTTTAATTTCTGCCTTGACCCATTCCTTATATTGGTGAGTTTTCCAGTTTCCATGTGTCTATAAGTTTTATGTTGTTTCTTTTGTTGTTCTTTTTGTTGGTATCCACATTTTTATCTGCAGTGGTCAGGTAATATGCAGGGTGCTATTTTTCCTGTATCTGTGGTGACTTGTTTTGTATCTGAGTATGTGGTCAATTTTGGAGAATGTTACATGAGGTGCCACAAGAAACCTATATTCTTTTGTGTTTGAGTGCAATATTCTGCAAATAGCTATTGTATACTTTTGGTTTACAGCTTTGACTAGATCTATCATTTCTGGTTAGTTTATTGGCTAAAGTTGGATATGTTCCCCTTATCAGGGTATTCAGGTCAATATGTCCTTTAAGCTCTATTAGTGTTTCTTTTACAAACTTAAGTATTCATTGTGTTTGGTGCATAGATGTTAAGAATTGAAATGTCCTTTTGATTGTAAATGTTGCCGTTTTGGTTCCTGTCCAGTTCTTAATTTTTTTCATTTCTAGATTTCCTTCAGTTTCAGTTTTATTTATTGATTCTCTTTCCCCTTCCAGGTCATGACCACTTTCATTCATTTCTATGCACCTTGTTGCTTCTTTGTGTTTATATAGATTTCATTAAATGATTTGTTTGTTTTCCCTTTGAAGACCTCTATAATAGATCTAAAGTTTGTCTTGAGTTATTTTTATTGTGTTTCAGTTATGTTGGAATATTCAAAGCCTTTTATAGTAGGGTTCCTTGGCTCTAGTAGAGACATTTTTCTTGCTTTTGTTGACTTTCTTTTGTCAGAAAACAGTAATCTGTGGAATAATAATAAAATAAAATAAAGATAGGTAAAAATCGAACAAATAAAAATATGACAAAATAACCAGAAAAGAATAAGAGCCCAAGAAAAAGAACAAGAGACTCATATAGAGAAACAAACATGTTCATACATCCAGGAATTCCATAAAAGCAGATTTTAAATAAGACTGTTGCCTGTGGCCTGTCACAAGATTTGAAAAACCGATATGTGTGTGTGTGTGTGTGTGTGTGTGTGTGTGTGTGTGTGTGTAAATTTATGCTACTTCAAAGAAATCTGAACATAGAGGTTTCTTAACCTTGATATTATAATGTATGAATCATTGCTGAAAAAAACCCTGCTAATGTCTATCCTTTTCTCGGTGTTATTCATTCATTTACTTAAAAGGGGTGGTATCCAGGGTCTTATCTACGCTAAGGAGATAGCCACCTATCACTGAACAGTATCTTTACCTACTGTGTTTAATTTTTATTATATAAGCATTTGTCAAAATAGGTGAGAGCATTAAAAACATAACTCAAATATTTAAAAGACATGGAACCAAATGCTGCCTAGTTCTTCTTTTAAAAGAAACATTTCCTCTGAAAATCAACTTTACATTTGGTGTTTTATAAAAAAAAAAAAAAAAAAGTAAGACATTTTGGAGTATTATAGGGTTGGTGTGCTAGTTAATTTTTTGTACCTGGGACTGTCTAGAGTAATTTGATAATAAAAATCATTTTTATTATTTATTTTTAAAATTTTACTATAAATTATTCATATTACATCCTGATTGTAATCCCCTCCCTCTCTCACCCTGTTCTACTCCTCTAGTGCTCCAACAAGTGGGACCTCCTCACCCTCCCTCTGACCACAGCCTATCAGATCTCATCTAGTTAGCCTGCATCCCCTTCCTCTGTGTTCCTGCAGGGCCTCTCCACCAAAGGACAGTGATCAAATACACAACCAACAGAGTTCCTGTCAGAGCCAGTACTCCATTCCCCCTCCTTCTCCAAGTGGAGAATGAGCTGTCCATTGGCTTCATTTGAGCAGAGGTCTAGGTTCTCTGTGTGCAATGTCCTTGGTTGGTACATCAGTTTGTGCAAGAATCCATGGGTCCAGATCCACCAGCCTTGATAGTCTACTTATAGAGCACCTGACCAAGCAACCACACACACACCATGTCCTTCCATCCCCCAAATCTTTACTGGGGAGGATGTGGAGAAAGGAGAACACTCCTACACTGCTGGTGGGAGTGCAAACTTGTCTAACCATTTAGCAATTATTCTGGATCTTTCACAGAAAACTGGGAATAGCGCTACCTCAATACTCAGGTATACCACCACTCCTGGGCATATGACCAAAAGATGTTCCACCATATAACAAAGACTCTGCTCAACTATGTTCACAGCACCTTTATTCATAATAGCCAGAATCTGAAAATAACCTAGATGTCCCTCAACTGATGAATGGATTTAAAAAAAACCTGTGGTACATATTCACAATGGAATGCTCTTTATCTACCAAAAACAAGGAAATATTGCAATTTGCAGGCAAATGGATGGAACTGGAAATGATAATCCTGAGTGAGGTAACCCAGACACAGAAAGACCTACATAGTTCATACTAACTTATAAGCGCATATCAGATGATTATAGATATACACTGAGTGAAAAGGAATCCTTAATTGAGAGAATTCCTCCATTAAATTGCCTTATAGGCAGACATATGATGAATTTTCTTAACTGATATGGAAATGCCAAGCCCATTTTTGGTTGTTTCACACATGAGTGGTCCAGGAGCACATAAAAAGTAAATTGAGGGAGTAAGAAGGATAAAGCCAGTAAATAACACTTCTCTTTGATGTCTGCTTGCATTTTGGTTCTTGCCTTGAGTTTCTGCTTCAACTTTCCTTCATGACAGACTCTACGCTGTAAAGTTAAAAATGCTTTTTCTCTGCAAGTTACATTTGGTCATGATCTTTATCACAGCAACAGGAAGCATATTACTACAACTGTGGCAGAAGAAAATGAGTCAATCCATGTTTCTAACATAGCAGCTGACATATGCACACTATCAATAAAGAATCTATCAGTATGATTGATGCTAATGGCATTATCAACATCTGCCAAGAGCTCTTTTTGATTGCATTTTGATCCTATTCTTACTTAACAAGAATAAAAGGAGATCATGAAACAGTTAAGGTTTCTTCTATGGAGGAAGGTCCACAGGAAAAGCTCAAGCCCTTAAAATAACAAAGCTACCAAATAACACTGAAGAGGTGTAGATTGTGGTATGAACTCCGATGTTTTAGTCACAAGAGATTAACATGCTCTCTGAATTTTTTGAAAATCACATATCTTTATTTATGTATGTAACATATATATATATAAAATTAAAATCTGTGTAATGTAAAATAAAAAGATTCATCACTTTTAGAAATCAATTTGGCATTCTTCACAGTGAGCTTAAACTCCTCAATCTATTCATACCCCCAAAACTCAACACACTATGACATTATCCTACAGAAATAAATCAATACACAAAGGACTCTATATAGCTACTTTATTATTATTTTCATTTATCATAGAATGTTTTCACTTTACACGGAATGTATAACAAGAAGAAAATAATGGAATTTAAATATTATTTCTAAAGTAATTATCATTAAATTATGTAGTAATTTAGAATTATAATAATTTTAAATATCAAAATCAAAATCTCTAGTATACATGAAGATACTAGTCATACATAAACAATAAAAAAACCCACAAATGTTCCCTTTCCTCCCTCAATATTTTGTGAACTTACCTTAATACATTACCAGTTTATCTTCAATAAAAAGTTATGCTTAACTATTCTGGGTTAAAGGGAGTCAACAACCTTTATTTCTCTTCACTAATAAAGTTTTAGAACTTATCTGATTCTCTTCTTCATCAGAGAAAAGTGTTTAAGAGGACATATGCCTAACAGATAGTATCCAGGAGTTTCCTGTTTGATCAAAACTGCCATTGTAATGAAAAATAAAATAAAACTAAGTTTTCTGCTCCCATTCCCTCAGCTTTTAGGAAATCAATACAACTCTGAAATCACTCACAAAACATGTAGTCTACTCCATAAGGTGCTGGTGAATCAATACAGGCAAAGAAAAATTATTTTATGGGAGAATAAACTTACACCATATTAAATGTAACAGCTCAGTCATAGTCCACAGGGCATTTTAAATATGTCTGGACAGAAACAAGGTGAGGTGGGTCTAGCAGGTTTCTTTGCTTCTTTTTTATGTATTCTTTCTGGCTGAAACTATGAAGGTATCAAGACACAGTATTTTAAATTCCTTAACCAAAGTTATATAATGAATTTATTGGGAATTACTTGTTTTTCCTTCCCTTTCTTAATATATTACCCTGAATTGTGCATTGCATAAATTCAGGTGATTGTATTTCCAATACTGACCCCTTGATGTTCTTGGCACAATCTCTTGATCACACTGATGACTTCTCATTGGAAGAAATTGCAAATTGAATTTATAGCATGCAGTATATAGTTTTCCTTACTACCTCACCAAGAGTTAAAACAACTGATTCTCAAAATTGAAAAGCAATTTTTACTAGCCCACTTATATTTTAGAGTGAAGTGATCTTCATAGATTGTTTTTGTTTTGTTTATGTCACTATTTAGCAAAATTGGACACAGTATGTAGTACTAGCTGGCTATTTTATTGAACTATGTAAAAGGGAACCAAAAGAACAAAAACTGTTTTCTCCAAAAAATTCTATCATGTTAATTGAGAAGGATGTTATGTCTTCTTAAACTTGTACACTAAAGTCTCAACTTGTATTTAAAGAAGGTTAATTGTCATCATGACACTCACGAACTAGTACAATAGGAATAGTGACCTTAGAAGGAAACTATGTACACGCAAAGAAATGATTACATGGCAGAGAAAAGAAAATCAGAAGTTACTGTCTGAAAGCCAAGAGGATAATGCCATGTCAAAATCAATTCAGCTTGACCGCAAACTAGTGTTTCTAAGAAGTGTAAGAAAACATTTTTTTTGCTTTTTATGCCATTAGATCTGTGATATTTTATTATCTGTGATATGTTATTATAGTAATCCAAGTCTTGTAACTATTGTTAGACTCATCATACAGCTTATGTTTATGGAATACTGGATAATTATTTAATACATGAAAAATACTTACGTTAAAGCAAATTTTTAAAACAAATTGTTCTCTCTATGTGTGACTGCATTTGCTGAACAGATTTATGGTTTATTTTGTCTTTTAAAATAAAAAAAATCTTGACCAAATCCATTAAGATTGGGGATACTATTTTCCCCCTCAGACTGGTTAGAAATAGTGATTGCTTACATCATCCATGACCATAATCATTAAGTTGACCTTGAGTTGATGTACTAATTCTAGATCTATTCAAAATTTTTTGGAATGCTGTTATTGCTTGCTTTAAAAATGTATGATCAAATATTGTGTTTAATATTTTTACTGTTGTAATAATTAATTAATTAATTAAACAAATCCAACCAAAGCAATGTAAGAAAGGATGGAATTGCTTTGGCCCACAGTGTGAGAGAATAGTTCAGCATGGCATGGAAAGCATGGGTAAGCTGTCAAGAAATTAAGCCCTCCCTCCTCCCTCTTGCCTTCCCTCATTGCCTCCCTACCTTACCCCCCATCTCTCTTTCTCGGGATCATAGGATATTGACTGAAATTGATTATGTTAACTGTTCTCTATCTTCGCACCTCAATCAAACCTTCTTGAAATCTGCCTCACATTCACACTCCTGTGCTCTTCTCTGAGTTAAATTTACCTTCTTTCAAATGAACAAGATTAACTGTCATGAACACATTATCCTTAATGGAAACATAAGTTGAAATTTTAGGTATCCACCTATTTTGCTGAAGGTGTTGGTAAGTCGTAGAAGTTCCTTGGGGAATTTTGGGGTCACCTATGTATACCATCTTATCACCCACAAATAGTGACAAATTGACTTCTTCTTTTCCAATTTGTATCCTCTTGATTTTCTTGAGTTGTCTTATTGTCCTATCTAGGACTTCAAGTACTAGAGTGAAAACCTATGGGAAGAGCCCTTTCTTGCCCCTGATTTCAATGTAATTTATGTAAGTTTCTGTTTAGTTTGATGGTGGCTATAGGCCTGCTCTATATTGCCTCTACTATGTTTAGGTATGTGTCTTATATCACTTCTCCAAGACTTTTAACATGACTATGTTTTTTTTCTTTTTTGTTTGCTTATATGATTGATTATCTCAATGGATTTCCATATGTTTAACCACACCTACATGCATGAGGAGGAAGCCTATTTGTTCATGCTGGATGAGATTTGTGATATGTTCTTGGATTCAGTTTGTGAGTATTTTATTGAGTATTTTTGCATCAATGTTCATTAAAAAATTGTCTGAAAGAGAACTTTATTTGGTAAATCTTTCAAGGTGACTGTGACAACATAGAACAAGTTTGGTAATGTTCATTTAGGAAAACAACACCTTTTATAATAGCCAAAAATAATATAAAGTATCTTGATGTACTTCTAACCAAGAAAATGAAAAACATGTATGAAAAATAAAAAACTTCAAGTCTCTGAAAAAAGAAATTGAATAAAATAATATTAGAAGATGGAAAGATCTCCCTTGCTCCTGGATTAGGAGAGTCAACAGTAAAAATGGCCAACTTGCCAAAAGCAATCTACAGATTCAGTGCAATTCCCATCAAAATACCTACATATTTTTTCAGACATTAAAAGATTAATTTTCAACTTCATATGGAAAACAAAACAAAAATTTAAAAATGCCCCCAAAAGCTAAAATAATTCTGCACAATAAAAGATCTTCTGGAGGGATCTCCATCCCAGATCTCAAGCTGTACTATAGAGCAACAGTAATAAAAATCAGCATGGTACTGGCATAGAAATAGATTGGTTGATCAATGTAATCCTACCAAAGACACAGAAATAAACACACCCACACACACACACACCCACCCACCCACACACACACACACACACATACACACACACACACTCCTATAACCACTTGCTTTTTTACAAAGAAGCCAAAATAATACAATGGGGAAAAGATAGCATCTTCAACAAATGGTGCTGGTCTAACTAAAGGGCTAAATGTAGAAAAATGCAAATAAATCTATGTTCATCTACCTGCATAAAGCCAAAATCTAAATGGGCCAAAGACCTCCACATAAAACCAGATACACTAAATCTGCTAGAAGAAAAAGTGGGGAAGAGCTTTGAACTTATTGTCACAGGAGACAACTTCCTGAAGAGCAAAACAGCTCAGGCTCTAAGGTCAACAATTAATAAAAGGGACTTCATGAAACTAAAAAACTTCTGTAAGGCAAAGAATGAAATGTCACCCTACAGACTGGGAAAAGATCTTCACCAACTCTACCTCTGACAAGGGGCTAATATCCAAAATATATAAAGAATTCAAGAAATTATACACCACCAAAACAAGGAACCCAATTAAAAGATGGGTACAGAGTTAAACAGAGAATTCTCAACAGAGGAATATTGAGTGGCTCCAAAATACTTAAATAAATGTTCTATGCCCTTAGCCATCAGGGAAATGCAAATCAAAACAACTCTGAGATTTCATCTTATACCCATCAAAATGACTAAGATCAAAAACTCAAGTGATGGCACATGCTGTAAAAGATGTGGAGAAAGGGGACCACTCCTCCATTGCTGGTGGGAGTGCAAACTTGAACAACCACTTTGTAAATCAATCTGGTGCTTTCTTAGAAAATTGCGAATAGTACTACCTTAAGATACAGCTATACCACTCCTAGGTATATATCCAAAGGATGCTCCATCATTATAACAAGTACATTTGCTCAACTATGTTTATAGAAGTTTTATTCATAATAGCCAAAATCTGGAAACAACATAGATGTCCCTCAAGTGAAGAATGGACAAAGAAACTGTGGTACATTTCCACAATAGAATGCTATTTAGCTATCAAAAACAAGGAAATCATGCAATTTACAGCAAATGGATAGAACTGGAAATGATCATGTTGTGTGTGGTAAGCCAGACTCAGAAAGATACATATGGTATATATTCACTTATAAGTGGATATTAGCCCAATATAGATGTTCTGTGAGAGACTCCACCCAGTAGGAGATAGGGACAAATACTGGGACTCTCATCTTGACTCTGGGCAAAGTGCTGAGAGTTACATGGAAGATTTGTGAGCATGAGGGGTGGGGAGGGTTATCAGGAGCTCTATAAGTAGAGTATCATGGCTGGCAGATCTGGATCCAGGAGGTACCTGCACAAACTGATGCACAAAACAAGGACATTGAAAGCAGAGAACCTAGACCTGCTGGTCAGATGTAAAAAATGAACAGCTCATTCTCCACTTTGGGAATGGGGGGTTGAGAGCAGAGGAGTACCTCTGACAGGAATCCTGCTGTCTGTGCATTTGTTCAGGGCCCTGGTGTAGAGAGACCCTGTAGGAACACAGAGGAAGGGGATGCAGGTTATTGGTATGAGACCTGATAGGTTATGGTCAGAATGTAGGGGATGAGCACCCTGCCTGTCAGAAGCATAGAGGAGGAGAAGAGGGTGAAGAAAGAGAGGAAGGGTAGGAACAGGAAGATAAGAGGGAGGTGATTACAATCAGGTTACAATATTGATTAAAATGCCAAGAAATATAAAAGAAATAAACATTCATAAAAACATATTTTCACAAGGATGTGCTAATGATTTCCTCTCATTAAAAAATAACTTTTTAATCTAGTTAAATAAATAAATAAGCTGGAGATATCTTTACAGCCCAGAAGCACAACAGAAAGTTTAAAAATGCTTAAGATTGTGAAATACTAATCTCTAGGGAATAGACAAGGCACACAGAAATTCAAAATTTAAAAGAGAATGCAACTGAATCTGATCATAAATTGTAGAATGTCCAGAACATAATCTAAAAAAAAAATTGATAGGGTTGTGGCCTGTGCTAAGTTAAAGCTTATTAGGAGAAAATTAATCAGAGATAAAACAGAACTGAGTCATCTGTGTACTTAAACTGTCAATATTTGATCTTGCTCTGATGTGTGCAGTCCAATGGGTCAAGAAAGAGTAACCTAAATCTATAAGTCACAGGGAAAGGCATTTAAAAAAAGAAAAATAGAAAAACAAAATAGGAACCAAAATTATTCCTTTGTACATGTTAAAGTATCTAAGTATGCAAAAAGTAATTAAAAATTTCACAAGGCCAATTTACTTAAATAATTTTGATATTTTAGATTTGTATAAAGTTAAAAATCTACTATAGAGATAAAAGGATCTTATCTGTATGTAGAAAATATATATGCCATTTACAAAAATGAAAGAATGAGTTATATCTCTAATTTTTTAACAAATATGTAACAAAACATGGGAGAAGCACGGATTTTCTCGGATTGGAGTGGTGGCGGAAGAAGCAGTGGCAGCGGCAACAGCAGCGGCACCAGAGGCACCAGTGGCGGCGGCAGCTGAGGTTTGCTGCTCGGGGCCTTCTGGTGGAGGCAACTGGAGTAGTGGCTGGTGGGAGTTGCTGCGGGAGAGGGGAATCTGGACAGGATTTGGGTCGCGTTGTGCCTTGTGACCCAAACTGGACTCGGCGGACAGTTCAGCCCCAGAGTCCCAGGTTCTTTCAGTGCGCTGTGCCATGGAGATGCTGGCTCAGCTCAGCAAGCCATTCTGCCTAAGGCACTAACTCAGTGCAGTCACAGCTCCCCTGCTGTGATGCAGGCTGGGCCAAGCGTTCAGTTTTACCTTAGGCACCAGCTCAGCTCAGTGGCAATTCTCCTGCTGTGATGCAGGCTTGGCAGAGTGCTCAGTTCCACCCTAGGCAACAGCTCAGCTCAGCGGCAGTTCTCTTGCTGTGACTCAGGCTGGGCGGAGCACTCAGTGCCACCAGAGGCTCGAGCTCAGCGCAGCCACAGTTCTCCTGTTGTGACACAGGCTGGGCCGAGCGCGCAGTTCCACCATAGGCACCAGCTCAGCTCAGCGGCAGCTCTCCTGCTGTGACGTAGGCTGGGCGGAAAGCACAGTTCCACCCTATACGCTAACTCAGTGCAGCCGCTGGTCTCCTGCTGTGACGCAGGCTGGGCAGAGCACTCAGTTCTACCGGAGGCACAAGCTCAGCACAGCCGCAGTTTTCCTGCTGTGGCAGATGGTTCAGGCCCTGAGAATCTAGCTGAGCTCAACACGTGGTTCGGGCCCAGTGTCCCTGGCTAAACTTGGCAGGGGACCCAGAAGGCCGTGAATACCTTGGCCTGACCCAAGGCTCTTTCAGAGACCCAGAATGATTGTAGGACCCACAGCAAAGGGGAGCTGAGGATCACTGGCTGTGAGAGCCCAAAATAATAGGTCTAACCTCCTGCCATCCACACCAGTGAAGCATCAGAGCTTCCAGTCTAAGGAAATTGTGAGAAAACAAGTGAATCTATCATCAGACTCCCTCCATCCAACTCCAGAAGTTACCCAACAAAAACAGAGATGGCAAGATGTCTAAAGGGCAGCGTAAAAGTATACACAAAAAACTCTAAAACAACATGGCGTCTCCAGTTTCCAGCTATCCCAAAGAAAACAACCCAGAGAACTCAAATACAATGAAAATGCAAAACCCAGGTAAGAGAACAGAAATTAGTTTGTGAGCATCAGCAACACAATACAAAAGATGGTAGAAAGAATTTCAGGTGTAGAATATACAAGAGAAGAAATTGATACAGTGATCAAAGAAAATGTTAAATCTAAAAAAATCCCTGACACTAAGAAGAGGTCTAAAAATAATAGGATTAGCAGAAGAACCTCAGAACAAATCCCAGAAAATATTTTTATTAATTTATTCTCTCATATATTACCTCACACTGCTCAGTAATACCATCTCCTCCAAATAACACTACTTCCTCCCTCACAATCCACTCCAATTTTATTTACCTTCAGAAAAGGGCAAGCCTCCCCTAGGTATGAAAAATAAAGATGGCATATCAACTCTTATTGATATTAGGCACCTCTCCTCATGTTAATACTGGACAAGGCAATCCAATAGAAAGACAAGGGCCCCAAAAGCAGACAAATTAAATTGTAACAATGTAATAAATCTAGTGCTACAGAAGGTATTAGAAGGAAAACTAACCTAATGGAAGTATATCACATCCACAAAAAACAGGCAACAAATAATCTCATACCAACAAAACAAAAAGACAGATGGCACACACACATACACATAGACACAACCACACACACCCCTACTACTACTACTACTACTACTACTACTACTACTACTACTACTACTATTATTACTTCTACTACTACTACCACCACCTACAACAAAAACAACAAAACCAAAATACGTGAAGTTATCAATCATTAGTCAGTGTTATCTCTCAATATCAATGGACTCAATTCCCCAATAAAAAAAGCACAGACATCTTTAGCCATCAGGGAAATGCCAATCAAATTGATTGTGAGATTCTATCTTCCACTTGTCAAAATGGCTATGATTAAAACCACAAATGACAGTTAATGCTAGTGAGGATATAGAGCAAGAAGAAAAGTCCTCCTTTGTAAGTATGATTGCAAATTTGTATAGCCACTTTGAAAATCAATATGGCAGCTTGTCAGATAATTGGAAATTAGTCTACCATAAGAACAAGCTATACTACTTCTGAGCATATACCCCAAGGGTGCTCTACTCTACCACAAAGACATTGGCATCCCTATGTTCATAGTTACTTTATTCATGTTAGCCAGAAATTGTAAACAATCTATATATCTTTTAAGTGAAGAATATTTTAAGAAAATGTGGTACATTTACACACTGGAATATTATTCATCAGTTAAAAACAAAAGCATTACCTTTGCAGGCAAATGGATAGAATTCAAAAAGATCATCCTGAGTAATGGAAGCCAGACTCAGGAAGACAAACATGATTTGTACTCCTCTTTAAGTAGATATTAACTGCAAAATAAAGGATAATAATGCTACAATACAGAGACCTATAACAAAAAGTGGTCAGGGGGGGGGTTCAGGGATATCCCTGGCAAAGGGAAATAGAATAGATGTTGAGCATGGACTCAGGGCAATTGGGGAAGGGAAATGGAAGTAACAGGAAAGTAGTCAAGAAGAGGAAGCAAGTACTGCAAGAGATAACTGGAATTAGGGGCCAATTTGCAGCAATGTAGAAAGATAGTACAAAGGAAACTCCCAGGAATCTATATGGGGTACAGAGTTTGAACCAGCTGTCTTCTATAACTAGCCATGTCTTGCAATGAAGGGTTTCATGCTTAAAGGCATATGGGATATTCTGCCCTACCAAAAAATTAACTGCAGTGTATGTAGGGTTTCATAATTATGCCTTACAAAGATTTATCAATTAATATTAAATGCCTCCTTCTAAATATTTCCATACAATGAATAAGGTCTTTGGAGGCTGACTTTTATAGTCCTATTTCTGTTATGTAAAGAGAAAAGTTGATTTAAGATCTAAGTGTAAAAATTAACCTTTAAGATGTATTACTTTTCCCTTATTAAAAATGATTGCACATTATAAGAAAAAATTGATAAAAATATCAAATAAAGAAAATCCAGCATTGATTTTCCTTAATTAAATTGAAAAATATATGAGTTTAATGACCAGTTTTCAAATGAAAATAGTGGTTGCCTTCTTAACGAATTTCATGATATTGTTATGAACACTTCTATTCTATATGAACATCAGTTTCTACATACTGAAATGCTGAAGTCAATATGCTGTTTCCTTATGATGATGGATGTTTCTACCCATTTTCAATTTTATGGCTTCATGATCACCACAACATTCAGCTCATGATAAATACTTCAGGTTTCATGGCTACTGGTAAAGAATAAAAATGAAGGAGGAAACATTGGTAAAAGCAAGCAAACATAGGATTCAATAAGTTTTGATGTTATATGAAAACAAAGGTCATTTTCCCCTGAATGGTAAGTAGAGAATATATGCTCATTTAAGTTCAGAGAGAGAGAGAGAGAGGTTGAGAGAAAAATATACAGCAAGAGGGAGAGGAAGAGAGAGACAGAGACAGAGACAGAGACAGAGACAGAGAGACAGAGACAGAGACAGAGACAGAGAGACAGAGACAGAGAGACAGAGAGAGAGAGACAGAGACAGAGACAGAGACAATGACAGGGATAGAGATAAAGAGAGAGAGGAGACATCTTTAATGTTGTATAGTGATTTTCTCTAGGAGAGAGTGGGGGTGTCTTATGAGACACAGGAAGTGAACAAATTTTACATGCATGGGAAAGCTGAATCCTATAAGATTTATTAAGGATCATTCCTCAGCATACAGACATAGTATACTCTTGCTAGGAGATAAGTCTCCAAGAAGCAGTGCACAGACCCATACAGATGGCAGCACATTGTGTACAGAGCTCCAGAGTTGCTAGTCTATGAATACTATAACATTTTGTTGAGGGGTTTTTGGTGGTGAGGCTGCATTTGGGTCACCCTTACTCCTGTAAGTAACCCTAATTCCATGTTCCTATTGATAATCAGAGTAAACTTCCTGCTTCACTAAGTTAGACATTGAGAAACTTTTTAATGTAGGTGAGTAAAGCATATCTGGGTGAGTAGACTCATTCTTGTGCATGTATATAGAAATAGATATACATAAGTGTGTGTGTGTGTGTGTGTGTGTGTGTGTGTGTGTGTGTGTGTCTGTTGTATCACTCAAGGAAAAGTTCCAAATAATACTTACCATTACACAGCTGTGTAAATAAGAGGGTAACCTCAAAGATTAACTTGGACTCTTTGTTTCTACTATTTCCTTTTTTGAGACAGGGACACATTCTCACATCTGGGTAAGCTTGGCTATCTGGCTAGCAAATTTCCAGGGACTGCACTGTCTCTGTTCCTCATCTCACCATAGGCACATGAAAATTACAAATACACACTACCATGTTTTCAGATACTATCTGTATTTGAAATCAGGTCCTTATAAATGGATGGCAAGGGTTTTACCAACTGAGCTACCTTCTCAGCCTCAGGACTTGACTGAAGGAAGATGATGGAGATAATATTCAACACAGAATATTACAGTGAACATAATCTCACATTAAACTTTGTCATTAGGCACATGGTTATGTACTCAAAGCTAGCATTATTAAAGGTATATTTTTCTTCAAAAACTAAGTTCAATTTTAAAATGTTAACAGTAAATCTTTACCACTGTATTGTCAAATATTTTCTTTATTTCATAGAACTTAATGTTCACATTTGCCATTATTTGGAACACAGTACAACATTTTTCTTTTTCCTTTTGTTTACAACACTTTTGTAAAAATAGTATGCTTGAGCAAACATAGTATTATATAGATATGACTTTCTTTTTCCATCACTTCTACTAATATAACATCAATGCCTATGAATCTTGATTACCAAATAAATAGAATATATAGGAAAGCAATCTAGCATGATAGCATTACACTAGATATTAAGAACTATTTTTGAATTCCAGAGAATACCTGATGGATCTTACCACAAGATTATCCAGGTTCAAGTCCCTTCCCCCCCCCCCACACACACAGGCACTATGAGATTTTCCCTGAGTTCCACCCTAAAGACCATAGTTCTATCCAACTTCCTGAGGAAGCTTATAGTGGCCCCAGAGACAAAAATTTCCATATTCCCATTCAAGGGTTTATCTACCTTCCTGAGGAATCCTAGATGTACCATAACCACCCATCAAACACCAAGGACAACCAGATGGCTAAAGGCCAGTGTAAGAACACAACAACAAGATTCAGAGGAATATGACACCATAAGAAGCTAGCTATCCTACAAAATAATCCCTGCATATACTAACACAGCTGAAACATAATAAAAAGACCTTGTATCTATTCTTGTGAATAGGCTAGAGGCCAAGAAAGAGGAATAAGATAAATCTTTTAAAGAAATCCAGGAAAATACAATCAAATAAACAGAAGCTTTTAAAAACAAAATGAATAAATTTCATAAAGAGATAAAGTAGTCTAGGTCCTAACCTCTGTGCAGATGTAATAGATAAGAAGCACAGTCTGTTAGTGGGCCGCATAATATGGGGAGTGGGTACTACCTCTGACATGGAGTATGGTGCCCACTCATTGATCACTTTGCCCTGGTGGAGCAGCCTTGCCAGGTCACAGAGGAAGAGGATGCAAGCGGTCAAGATGAGACTTGATAGGCTGAAGTCAGATGATAGGGGAGGAGGGCCCCCCTTCCTTTGGAATAGGAAAAGGAGGCAGACAGGCAGAAGGAGGGAAAATGTGACCAGAAGGAGATGAAGGAAGAGTCTACAATCAGGATGTAAAGTGAAATAAAAACAAGTAAAATAAAATATGATTAAAATAAAAATAAAGAAATAAAGGGAAAGAGAGATCCAAGATGGCAGTGAGCAGTGTGGATTGTGTTTGGATGCTCCAGTGAACAATTCAGGGAATTGCACAGAGTTCTGAGCCAGCAAAACTGATGTCCCCACACCATGGCAGCAGGAGTGCTCCACCGTTCGGAGGGACCAGGGTTCGGAGGACTTGCATGCCCCTGCACATGGGAAGAGCACGGATTTTCTCGGATGAGAGCAGCAGCAGCAGAGACAGCAGCAGCAGCAGTGTGAGCAGTGGCACCAGTGTCAGCAGTGGCGGTGGCTGAGGTTTGCAGCTCAGAGCCTTCTGGTGGAGGAGATTGGTGTGGTGGCCAGTGAGAGTTGCTGTGGGAGAGGGGACTCTGGGCAGGATTTGGGACACGCTGCGCCTTGAGACTCAAACTGAACTCGGTGGATAGTTCTGCCCCAGAATCCCAGGTTCAGCTCAGTGTGCAGTGCTGTGGAGACACTGGCTCAGCTCAGGAAGCAATTCTGCCTGAGGCGCTAGCTCAGCTCAGCCACAGCTCCCCTGCTGTGACACAGGATAAGCAGAGCGCTCAGTTCCACCCAAGGCATTAGATCAGCTCAGTTGCAGTCTCCTTCTGTGATGCAGGCTGGGTGAAGCGCTCAGTTCCAACCGAGGTGCTAGATCAGCTCAGAGAGCAGTTCTGCCTGAGACACTAGCTCAGCTCAGCAGGCAGTTCTGCGGTGCTGATGCAGGCTGAGGTCAGTACACAGATTTGGCCCAGAGTACCTAGCTGAACTTGCCGGAAAGGTTGGGCCCAGAGACTCTAGCTGAGCTTTGCGCACAGGCTCGGTGGCCCTAAGACTCTGGCTGGACTGTCTACGCAGTTTAGGCCTGGTGTCCCGGGCTGAATTCAGTGTGCAGTGTGGGTCCAGAGTCCCTGGCTGAGCTCAGTGCACAAATCTGCCCCAGAGACTCAGGCGGAGCTCAGCGTGCAGTTTGGTGCCAGAGTCCCTAACTGTGCTTGGCAGACAGATGGTGTCCAGAGACTCTAGCTAGGCTTTTGACACAGTACCAGCTCTAAAACTCTGGTTGGACACATTGCGCAGTTTGAATCCAGAATTCCTGGGTAGCTTGGTGGATGGTTCAGGCCCTGGGTCCATAACAGACCACAGCAGGTACTTTGGGCCAAAAGCCCCTAGCTGAGCTTGGTGCGCAGTCCCAGCCCAAAAATTCTGGCTGGACTCTGCGTGCATTTTAGGGCCAGAGTCCCTTGGGGAGCTCAGTGCATGGATTGGGCCCAGAGTACCTAGATGAGCTCCACAGATGGTTCAGGCACTGATAATCTAGCACAGCTTGGCATGTGGTTTGGGTCCAGTGTCCCCGGCTGAACTTGGCAGTGGACCCAGAAGGCTGTGGATACCTTGGCCTGACCTAATGCTCATTCAGAGACCCAGAATGACTGAAGGACCCAAGTACAGGGGAGTTGTGGATCACTGGCTGTGAAAGTCCAAAACGACAGGGCTAGCCTCCTGCCATCCACACCAGTGAAGCATCAGAGCTTCCAGCCTATGGAAATAATGAAAAAACAAGTGAATCTATCATCAGACTCAATCCATCCAACTCAGGAAGCTACCCAACAAAAACAGAGACAGCAAGATGTCTAAAGGACAGTGTAACAGCATATACACACACACACAAAACAAAACAAAACAAAACAAAACAACATTGTGTCTCCAGTTTCCAGCTATCCCAAAGAAACCAACACAGAGAATTCAAATACAATGGAAATACAAGAAAATGACCTCAAATCTTTAGTAATGAGGATGATAATGGAGGAAACATGTAAATTTGATAATCAAATGCAGGAAGACCCAGCCAAACAGGAAAGAGACATATGAGAAGCACACAGAGTGGAACTGGAAAATTTTCAGAAAAATGCAAACAACCAGATGAAATAAATAAATAAAACGGTTAAAGCTCTGAAGACCCATAAAGAGCCAATGGAAGAAACTCAGGAAAATACAAACAATCAGATGAAGAAATAAAAAAATCAGTTCAAGATCTGAAGATGAAAATAGATTCAATGATAAACACACAGACAAAAGAAACGAGAACATGAGACCTCGGAGAAGAAGGCAAACAACACAGAGGTGAGCTTTTCTAACAGAATCCACAAGATGGAAGAACGGATCTCAGGGCTAGAAGATACAATCACAGATCTTGAAGCAACCAGTAAAGAAAATGCCAAATCTAGAAAACTCCTGACACAAAACATCCAAGAAATTAAGGACATCATGAAAAGAAGAAATCTGAGGATAATAGGCATTGAAGAAAGAGAAGATATCAGACTCCAAGGCTCAGAAATTATTCTCAACAAAATCATAGAAGAAAATTTCCCCAATCTAAAAAAAGAGATGTCTATAAACATACAAGAGGCCTACAGAACACCAAATAGAATTGACCAGAAAAGAAAAACTGCCCGTCACATAATAATCAAAACACAAAATATACAGAACAAAGAAAAAATATTAAAAGCTGCAAGGGAAAAGGGCCAAAAACATTTCATGGCAAACCTATCAGAATTACATCCGACTTCTCAGCAGAGAACATCAAAGCCAGAAGGCCCTGGACAGAGATCCTGGAAACCCTAAGAGACCACAGATGCCAGGCCACACTACTTTACCCAGCAAAACTATCAATAACTATTGATGGAGAAAACAAAATATTCCATGACAAAAACAAATTCAAACAGTACTTATCCACAAATCCAGCTTTACAGAAGGTAGTAGAAGGAAAACTCCATCCTAAAGGGTTAAGCTACAACCAAAACTACTCAGAAAACAAATAACTATACCATGGCAAAAACACAACTACACAAACGCTCGACTGGAACCAACATCAAAATTAAGAGTCTTAACAGTCATTGGTCATTAATATCTTTCAACATCAATAGTCTGAATTCTCCAATAAAAAGACACAAACTAACTGAATGGGTGCATAAACAAGATCGACCATTCTTCTGCATTCAAGAAAAACATCTCACCCATACGTTAGGCATTACCTCAGGGTAAAAGGTTGGAAAAATATTCCAAGCAAATGGTCACAAGAAGCAAGCAGGCATAGCCATTTTAATATCAAACAAAATAGACTTTCAAACAAACTTAATCAAAAGGTTTTCAGAAGGACACTTCATACTCATCAAAGGTAAAGTCAACCAAGATGACATCACAATTCTGGACATCTATGCTCCCAATACAAAGGCACCCACATTTGTAAAAGATCTGCTAAAAAGGCTTAAACCACACATCGATCCCCACACAATAATAGTGGGAGACTTCAACACCTCACTCTCACTGAAGGACAAGTCATTGAAACAGAAACTAAGCCAAGAAATAACATCATTAGCGAATGCCATGGGTCAAATGGATCTAACAGATATCTATAGAACCTTTCACCCAAACAAGAAAGAATATACCTTCTTTTCTGCACCCCCATGGAACCTTCTCCAAAATTGATCACATCATAGTTCACAAAGAAAGCCTCAACAGATACAAGAGGATTGAAATAATACCTTGTATCCTATGAGATCATCATGGGCTTAGGCTGCAATTCAACATCAACAGAAATTACAAAAAGCCTACATGTATGTGGAAACTAAACAACTCTCTGCTAAATGACACCTGGGTCAGGGAAGAAATAAAGAAAGAAATCAAGGGGTTTCTGAAATTCAATGAAAATGAAGGAACAACATACCCAAATTTGTGGGATACATTGAAAGCAGTGCTAAGAGGAAAATTCATAGCACTCAGTGCCTTTAAAAAGAAATTGGAAGCATCACACATAAGCACCTTAACATATGGTGGAAGCCCTAGAAAAAAAAGAAGCAGAAACACCCAAAAGGAGTAGATGTCTGGAAATAATCAAACTCAGGGGTGAAATTAACAAATTAGAAACTAAGAAAACAGTTCAAAGAATCAACAAAACCAAGAGCTGGTTCTTTGAGAAAATCAACAAGATAGACAGACGGTTAGCCAAACTAACTAAAAGGCAGAGAGACAGTATTGAAATCAACAAAATCAGAAATGAAAAGGGAGACATAACAACAGACACTGAAGAAATACAAAGAATCATAAGATCCTACTTTGAAGGCATATATGCCACAAAATTTGAAAACAGATGATTTTCTTGATCAATTTCCCTTGCAAAGTTGAGTGAAGAACAAGTAAACAAGCTAAATAGTACCATTTCTCCTACAGAAATAGAAGCAATCATTGATAGTCTCCCAACAAAAAAGAGCCCAGGGCCAGATGGTTTCAGTGCAGAATTCTACCAGACCTTCAAGGGCGAGCTAATACCAATACTCTTCAAGCTACTTCAAAAGATAGAAATGGATGGAACATTACCAAATTCATTCCATGAGGCCATAGTCACATTGATACCTAAACCTCACAAAGACTCAACCAAAAAAGAGAATTTCAGACCAATTTCTCTTATGAACATCGATGCAAAACTACTCAATAAAATACTTGCAAAATGAATACCAGAGCACATCAAAGATATCATTCATCATGACTAAGTAGGCTTCATTCCAGGCATGTAGGGATGGTTTCATATATGGAAATCCATCAATGTAATCCAACATATACACAAACTGAAGATTAAAAACCATATGATCATCTCTTTAGATGCAGAGAAATCATTTGATAAAATCCAACACCCATTCATGTTTAGAGTTTTAGAGAGATAGGGGATACAAAGCACTTTCCTCAACATAATAAAGGCTATATACAGCAAGCCGATAGCCAAAATCAAAGTAAATGGTGAGGTACTCGAGGAAATTCCTCAAAATCAGGAACAAAGCAAGGCTGCTCACTCTCTCCATATCTCTTCAATATAGTACTCAAAGTTCTAGCCAGAACAATAAGACAACCAAGAAAGATCAAGGATATCCAATTGGGAAGCGAGGAAGTCAAATTATCCCTATTTGCAGATGATATGATAATGTACATAAGTGACCCTCAAAATTCCACCAGAGAACTCCTACAGCTGATAAACACCTTCAGCAAATTGGCTGGATACAAAATCAACTCAAAAATGTCTGTAGCCTTCCTATACACAAATGACAAGCTTGCAGAGGAAGAAATTAGGAAAACCGCACGCTTCACATTAGCCACAAGCAATATAATATATTTAGGAGTTAGTCTAACTAAGCAAGTGAAGGACTTGTTTGAAAATATTTCAAAACTCTGAAGAAAGAGATTGAAGGTGACATGAAAAGATGGAATGATCTTCCTTCTTCGTGGATCAGGAGAATTGACATAGAAAAATGGCCATACTACCAAAAGCAATCTACAGATTCAATGCAATCCCTATCAAATTTTTAATAGAAATATCACAATTTTTAACAGAAATTGGAAGTTCAATTCTTAACTTCATATGGAAAAACAAAAAACCCAGAATAGCTAAAAGAATCTTGTACAATATAAGGTGCTCCAGAGGAATTTCCATACCTGATCTCAACCTGTACTATAAATCAATAATAATTAAAACAGCATGGTACTGGCACAGCAACAGGCTGGTTGATCAGTCGAATCGAATCGGAGACCCAGATATGAATCCACATACATATAGTCACTCGATTTTTTACAAACAAGCCAAATCCATTCAATGGAAAAAGGATATCATCTTCAACAAATGGTGTGGTTTAACTGGATATCTATGTGTAAAAAAATGCAACTGGGCATATTTGTCACCTTGCACAAAACTCAAATCCAGGTGGATTAAAGACCTCAACATAAAACCACAGACACTAAATCACTTGGACGAATAAGTGGGGAAGAGCCTGGAACATATTGGCACAGGAGACAACTTCCTGAACATAACACCAACAGCCCAGACCTTAATGTCACCAATTAACAAATGGGACCTCATGATGCTGAGAAGCCTTTGTAAGGCAGGAGACCCTGTCAAGAGAACAAAGTGACAGCCTAAAGACTGGGAAAAGATCTTCACCAACCCTACATCTGGCAAATGTCTAATATCCAAAATACATAAAGAAATCAAGAAATTAAACACCACCAAACCAAATAACCCAATTGAGAAATGGGGCTTGGAACTAAACAGAGAATTCTCAACAGAGGAGTATCAAATGGCTGAGAAACACTTAAAGAAATGCTCAACCTCCTTAGTCACCAGGGAAATGCAAATCAAAGAAACCCTGAGATTCTGTCTTACACCCATCAGAATGGCTAAGATCAAAAATTCAAGCAACACCACATGCTGGCGAGGATGTGGGGAGAGAGGAACACGCCTTCATTGCTGGTTGGAATGCAAACTAGTACAGCCACTTCGGAAATCTATCTGGTGCTATCTCAGAAAACTGAGAATAGGGCTTCCTCAAGACCCAGCTATTCCACTCTTTGGAATATACCCAGAAGATGCTCCAGCACACAACAAGAAAATTTGCTCAACCATGATCATAGCAGCCTTATTCATAATAGCCAAAACATGAAAACAGCCTAAGTGTCCCCCAGTAGAAGAATGGATAATGAAACTGTGGTACATATACACTATGGAATACTACTCAGCTATTAAAAACAAGGACTTCTTGAAATTTGTGGACAAATGGATTGAGCTAGAAATGATCATAATGAGTGAGTTAACCCAGAAGCAGAAAGACTCAAATGGTATATACTCACTTATATCTGCATACTAGCCCAAGGGGCATGTCCCTTGAAAGCCCTCACTTACCAGGAAACTAGGACAGAGGGGCGGACATCCTATTGGGACTTTAGATGAGAGAAGCATGGGAGAATAGCAACGCAGAAGGATCCAGAGGGTCCTAGAAACCTACAAGTAGAAAATTATGATAGGCAGATTTGGGCCCAGGGGTACCGCTCAAACTAAGTCACCAGCCAAGGACAATACAGGCGGTAAACCTTAAACCCCTACCCAGATCTAGCCAATGGTCAGAACATTCTCAACAATTGAGTGGAGAGTGGGATATGACTTCCACACGTACTCTGGTGCCTCATATTTGACCATTTTCCTGGAGGGGGAGACTTGGTGGCACTCAGAGGAAGGATAGCAGGTTACCAAGAAGAGACTTGATACCCTATGAACATATACAGGGGGAGGAAATCCCCCTCAGTCACAGTTATAGGGGAAGGGATTAAGGGGAAAACATGAGAGAGGGAAGAATGGGAAGATACAAGCAATGGGAAAACCATTGAGATATAACAAGAATAAATTAATAATTTTTTTAAAAGGAAGAAAAAGTACTAAAAGGAAATACAATCAAACAGGTGACAAAAACAAATAAAACAGTGCTAGACCTGAAAATGGGAAATAGAAACAATAAGGAAAACACAAATTGCAGGAATCCTAGAAATGGAAAATGTAGGAAAAAGAACAGGAACTATAGACTTAAGCATCACAAACAGAATATAAGAGATGGAAGAAAAGTGTCATATATTTAAGATACAATTGAAGAAATCAATGCTTTGGTCAAAGAAAATGTTAAATATAAAGAGTTCCTGACACAAATCATCTAAGAAATCAGGACCAATTTGAAAACATGAAACCTAAAAATAATAAGAACAGAAGCAATAAAATATTTCTGCCTTCAAGGACCAGAAAATTCATAGAAGATAATTTCTTTTACCTAAAGATAGAACTTGTGTGTGTGTGTGTGTCTGTGTGTGTGTCTGTGTGTGTGTATGTGTGTGTGTGTGCAAGAAGTTAACAGAATACTAAATAGAGTGAATCTAATAAGAAACTGCTCCTACAACTCAATAATCAAAACACTAAATATACAAATCACAGAAAGAATATTAAGAGCTATAATGGGAAAAGTCAATTAATATATAAAGGTAGAACTAAAAGAATTAAATGTGAATCCTCAAGAGAGAATCTGAAAGCCAGGAGCTTCTGTATTGCAGACTCAAGGAGACTGCCGATATCAGACCAGACTTATATCCACTAAAATATCCAATCACCATAGTTTGAAAAAGAAGATATTGCATGAAAAAATTTAAGCACTATCTATGCACAAATAGAGTCCTACAGAAGATAATACAGGGAAAATACCAATCAATGTAGGTTAATTATGCCCAAGAAAATATAGGAAATAAAAAACTCCACAACAAAAAGACTAAAAGAAGAGAAATACACAACACACACACACAGAGAGAGAGAGAGAGAGAGAGAGAGAGAGAGAGAGAGAGAGAGAGAGAGAGAGAGAACTACCACAAATATAAAAAAATAACCCTACAGGCTAACAGATTTGATGTGAAAACAGGATACATTATTCTGCTGCATATAAGAAACACACCTCAGGCAGAAAGATGGACATTACCCCAGAGTAAAGGCCTGGAAAAATGTGTTGCAAGCAAATGGACCCAAAATGCAGCTAGAATAACCATTCCAATATCTAATAAAATAGATTTTCAGCCAAAATTAGTCAAAAGACATAGGGAAAGACACTTCACATTCATCAAAGGAAAAAAAATCCACTGAGAGGATATCTCAATTCTGAATATTATTCACCAAATACAAGGGAGCTCACATTTGTAGAAGAAATATCATTATAGCACAAATCGCACACTGAACACTTCACGTTAGTACTAGGAGACATCAATACCCCACTTTCACCAATGAACATGTCATCAAGACAGACACTAAATGAAGAAGTAATGAAAGTAACAGATGTCATGAATAAAATGGACCTAGGAGATATCAGCTTAGCTTTTCACTCAAATACATGTGGTTCTCAGTACCTCATGGAACCTTCTTCAAAAATGACCATATACTCTGTCAGGAAGCAATTCTCTACTGAGAAAAAAAAATTAAATAACCCATTCATCTTCTCAGGTCACCATGAATTAAAGCTGGACATCCATAACAAGAGAAACAATGGAAAGATTACACATTCATGGAAACTAAAGATTTATCTATTCAATGACTACAGGGTCAGAGACGAAATAAAGAAATTAAAGATTTCCTAAAATTAAGTGAAAATAAAGGTACAACATACCCAAACTTCAAAAGTCCGTACTCCAGAGAATTGGAAAATCTAAATGAAATGGACATTTTTCTTCTAGGTTCCATTTACCAAAGTTAAATTAAGAACAAATAACAATTTAAACATTCTTATAACCTCTAAAACCATAGAAGCAGATATTAAATTTTCCCAATTAAAAAAAAAAAAACACAGGGCCAGAGGGTTTCAGCTCAGAATTCCACCAGATCTTCAAATGAGAGAAAATACTAATAGTCCTCAAACTACTCCACAAAATAGAAGGTACATTGTCACACTCATTCTGAGGCCATAGTCACCCTGATACCTAGACCACACAAAGAACCAACAAAGAAAAAGAATTTCAAACCAATTTCTATTATGATGCAAAAACACAATAAAATTCTCACAAACAAAATGAAATCCATGAACACATTTAAAATACCATCCACAATGATCAAATAAGCTTCATCCCAGGGATAGAGTGGTGGTTCAGTACACAAAACCCCATGAATATAATCCACCATATAAACAAACTGAAAGAAAAAACGACATGATCATCTCATTAGATGCCAGAAAAGCTTTTGAAAAAACTCCAACACTTTTTCATATTAAAAAGTCTTTAGAGCCCAGGAATGCAAGGCACATACCTAACAACATTAAACACAATATATAGCAAGCATATAGCCAAGATCAAACTAAAAACAAAGAAACTTAAAACAATTGTATTAAATACAGGAACAAGAAAAGACTACTCACTCTTTCCTTAGCTCTTCAATATAGTACTTGAATTGCTATCTAGAGTAATAAGACAAGTAAAGTAGATCAAGGGGGATATGAATTGGAAAGGAAGAATCAAAATACTGCTATTCTAAGATGATATGATAGTATGCATTTGTGAGCCTACAAATTCTACCAGAGAATTCCTAAAACTGATAAACAACTTCAGCAAAGTGGTGGGATATGAAATTAACTAAAAATAATCAGAAGCCCTTCTACATGCAAATGATAAAAAAGCTAGGAAAAAAGTTACTGAACAACACCCTCCACATTAGCTACAAATAATATGAAATAGCTGATATAACTCTAATTATGCAAGTGAAAAAGCTATATGACAAGAATTTTTAAGTCTCTGAAGTAAGAAATTGAAGGAGATATCAAAGATGGAAATATTGTCAATGTTTATTAATCAGTAGGATTTACATAGTAAAAATGACAATTTTACCAAAGTCAATCTACAAATGCAATGCAATTTCCATCAAAATTCCAAGACAATTCTTTACAAACTTAAAAGAACCCTAGTATAGATAAAAATCATCCTGTATAATAAAAGAACTAGAGGTATCATCATCCCTGATTTGGAGCAGTTCTACAGAGCAATAGTAACAAAACTGCCTGGTTTAGGATAGAAATCAGACAAATTCATCAATGGAATCAAATCAAAGACTCAGTATCAAATTCATACAACTATGGGCAGTTGATTTTGACAATGAAACCAAAAAAATACAATGAACAATAAAGCCACTTCAATAAATGGTACTCATCTAAGTAGATGTACCTACATGGAGAAGAATGCAAATAAATTCATATTTATCACACTGGACAAAACTCAAGTCCAATGGATCAAAGAACTTAATTTGAAACCAGATACACTAAATATAATAGAAGGGAAAATTGGGGATAGCCTTGAACTCAGTGGCACAGGAGACCACTTCCTGAGTGGAACACCAACAATTTAGGTACTAAGATCAATAATTAAAAAATGGGACTGAAGGCACAAAATAGAATAGGGAAAGATCTTCATCAACCCTACATTTGACAGAGGGCTACTATCTAAAATATATAAAGAAGTAAAACATAAACAATTAGACTCCATAAAACCAAATATCTAAAATTTTTATAAATGGGGTACAGAGGTAAACAGAGACTTCTTAATGGAGAATGTCCAAGAAATACTTAAGGAAATATTCGATGTCTTTACTTAACAGGGTAATGAAAATCAAATCCACAGTGATATTCCACCTTACATCTGTCCTGATGATTAGGATAAAAAAAAAACCTCAAGGGCCTGCATATGCTGACAAGGCTGTGGATAAAGGGGAACCCTGTCACATTGATGTGGGAATGCAAACTTGTACAACTACTTTTGCAAATCAATTTGACACTTTCTTAGAAAATAGCGACACCTTAAGATCCAGATATACCACTCCTGGGCATATATAGAAAAAAAAGATGCGTTGCCATACCTCAAGGACACTTGCTGAACTATGTTCATAGCAACTTTATTCACAATAGCCAGAAACTAGAAATAACCAAGATGTCCCTCACCTGAAGAATGGATAAAGAAACTGGTACATTTACACAATGGAATATTACTCTACTATTAAATATATGGATATATTGACATTTTCAGGAAAATGGGATGGAACTAGAAAAAATTATCCTGGGTGAAGTAACACAAACTGAAAAAGACATGCATGATATAAACTCACTTATAAGTGGATATTAGCAATAAAGTACAGGACAAGCATGCTACATTCCACAGGCCTAAAGAAGTTAAGTTATGAGGAGGGACCAAAGGACTTGAATCTCATTTAGAAAGGGAAATAAAACAATAGGCATTGGAGGTGGATCAAGGGAGGGAACTGTGTAGAAGAAGGGATGAGGAGGGGAGCAGGGCTGGAGACTAGGAATGCAGACAGCAAGGGAGAAATGTCTGGGAGGGAGAATGGGATTTGGAGGCAGGAGGCATCTCTGGGCTTTTGCAGAGAGATGGGATGGGGGAGCACCTAGAAAGTATAGAGGGGTCACCTTAGCTGAAACTCATAGCATCAGAGGGGGGATATGGAGTCTGATATGGCTACCTCCTGCAGTCAGGCAGGATTTCCTATGAAGGGAATAAAACACCAACCCCAAAAACCTTCACCTCAAAATTTGTCCTGCCTAAAAATGTACATGGACAAATATTGAGTAAAGATTGAAGGTGTGGCCACCCAAAAGCTGGCCCTATTTGAGACCCATCCAATGGGAGGGAGACAATCTCTGACACTATTAGTGTTACTCTGCTATGCTTATGATCAGTAACCTCACATAAGTCCTGTAAGAGGCTTTCCCCAGCAATTAATGGAAACAGATGCAGAGACCCACAACCAAACATTAGACAGAGCTCAGGGAGTCCTATGGAAGAGTTGGAAGAAAGGTCATGGGAGCCAGAAGGGTCAAGGATTCGACAAAATGCCTACAGAGTCAACTCACCTCCACCCGTGGGGACTCACGGAGACTGTACCACCAACCAAAGAGCATGAATGGACTGGTCTTTAGCCTTGTGCACATATGTAGCAGATGCACAGTTAGGTCTTCATGACGATCTCCCAATAGCTGGAGCAGGGTCTCTCTCTGACTCTGATGCCTCCCTTTGCATCCCATTCCCTTAACTGGGCTGTGTTGTCTGGCCTCAGTGGGAGAGGATGTACCTACTTATGCAGTTTCTTAATGTGTCAGGGCCGGTTGGTACCCACGAAAGACATCCTCCTTCTTTGAGGAGAGGTGAAAATAGGAAGTGTGTGTGAAGAGTAACTGGGAGGAAAGTAGAGGGGGCTGCAATCAGGATGTGATGTGAATAAATAAATATTTTTTAAAAAGAAGAAGAAATAGAGAAAAGGAGAGGAAGGATGCACG
This sequence comes from Acomys minous, assembly GCF_964271855.1. Lineage (NCBI taxonomy): Eukaryota > Metazoa > Chordata > Mammalia > Rodentia > Muridae > Acomys > Acomys minous. The sequence continues at coordinate 69,476,078 of NC_140494.1, forward strand.
ATAGAAATCCTGCTAACCTACCAAGAAGAATAAAGGAATTTAAATGATCTGAAAAACCACGAAGTATCTAAAGATAACACCCATAGAGAACAATATTCTTGAATGTTTCTAATTTCAAAATTACCCAGCAAATGTCATTTATATTTCAAAAGTGTATCTTGAAATAGCTATAGAAGTATTACAGATAGTAAAGGTAGTAGTAGAATTCTGTGTAAAGCTACAATTACTGAAGAAAATGAACACCATTATAAAGGCATTAAATCAAATATCCACTATGTTCTATTACTTTTATTTTTTTAACTGATTCACATGTTCTGGCAATAATTATAATATCAAAGTTCTTAAAGTAGAAAAGAAAAAACCATAAAGACTATGTCACATTATGTGCATATGTTCTATAGAACCAGTCTTTCAAATTATTGAAACTTGCTTACCATATCAGACAATTACTTCTCATGATTTTTGACAAATTGTGGAGATTTGAGAAAAGACTAGATGTAAACAATAATTATCCTATGTTTAACAGTTTCAAAATTGTATTATACATACAGTGCATTTATTGCAATTTTAAAATTTGGGGCATTAGAATATAGTTTCATCATTTGTCCCTTTTCCTCTATTTCATCCTTCTAGTGCTCACATATAACCCTTGGTCTTTTTCAAATTCAAATTGAAATGTATTTATTTAGAAATGTGTATATCAATAATTAAATAAACTTATTAATGGGTAAAAAGGCAATGAATATTATATGTTTTTGAAGATTAAATTTCCAACAAGTAAAAGCATTATAAGTTCACTGCAAACTAACCAACCTGAAGTAAAGAAAGTGTATATTTGATTTCTTGTGGACTTTAATTACTCTTATTATTGTTAGGCCCAAAATCTGGAGGTAAGAAAAAACAGCATTCCTGTTTTAAAATTTAAATTTATTATATTTTTTAAATTTATTCACTTTACAACCTAATCATAGCCCACATCTCTTTCCTCCTCCTGGTTCCCCCTTCTCTCTCTGTCCCTTATCTGCCCCCCTTCCACCATATGTCCTTCCCCTAGTCCTCAGAGAGGAGGAGCCCTCCCTCTTTCCCTACCAACTGATTCCAGCCTAAAAAGTTTCATCAGGACTGCCTGCATCCTCTTCTTCTGTGGCCTAGTAAGGTGCCCTATCAGAGGGAAGTGAATTACGTACAGGCAACAGTGTTTCTTAATTACTGAAATAAAAATAAAATGAGGCCAGGCCTGCTCCTAAGGGGATTGAGGTTTTTAAATTACAGATATAAGGAAAATGCCTGCAAAGTCAGAGAGATCTGGAAGAATCTGGACTGAATATTATTGGCAAACTGAACTGGGCCATGTGAGGAGAGGGAATGGGGAATGGACAGATAAAGAAGCCAAGAGACCAGGAGACCAGGAGGCCAGTGGGCCAAGAGGCTAGTGTAACCAAAAGGATGTGGTTATACAGGGAAGAGAAGCTTGGGAGATGACAGCCTAGCCAAGTCTCTGATGGTGCCTTCATGGAAGGAGGTGCTGAGGAGCCAGGACTCTGAAACTAGTATGGATTGAGAGAAGAGCAGAATTCCTCTTAGATAGATTAGTAAGCACCTCAGTTAGCCTGTTCTGAGGTTTGAAACCAAACACATAGTAAGTTGTGAAGCCAGTTTCTCCACTAAAGGATCCATTTCCCTTATCATTGTAGGAGAGGGCTAATGAATATCTGTGATTATTAGAATTTATAAGCTAAGGGCATGTTGGCCTCCAGGCTCCCTTGGTATCACAAGTATCAGTTACACATTTCAGAGTCCATGCTGTCTTCCTGGACTCTTGAGATTATCTCAGCTCACCCTTACTCTAAACTTCTCCAACACAGAAGCTTCCCCTTTGCTCTCATTCTACTTACAACACTGCTATTTCAATGTGTCCCCTTGCCTTTTATTCTTGGTAATATCTTTCTCCTTCCTGTTACTCTCACACTTTCTCTCATGTCCCATTCCAGTCTTCTAGCTATGATCAGTTTAGTACTTGGTCTCTCTGTTTTGAATTATTCCATATGCCTCTGGCTGTAATCTCCCTTATAACTTCAGCAAAATCCTTCACCTAAACCTACTTTTGAGCAGTAATATCATCAGTTTATACAGTTATATTAAATCAGAATCTTGTTTTAACAAACTATTTCCAGTTTTGCTTAAATTCTGAATGGAGATTGTGTTTCCATTCATGGTACATTCATTACAGGAATAAAGTTCTTACCTGCCCTTAACCATGTGTACTTGTAATATAGAAATACAATTCTTACTTACATATGTGAGTGTGTGTGTGTGTGTGTGTGTGTGTGTTTGAATGAAACACATATAAAAGGCACTTAAATTAAAATATTAAATTAAAATATTCACCTATTTTTATTCTTCAGTGGAAATTAGCTCATAAAAAGTTTTATATACACATCACTTTTGAAGTATTCTCAGAAAATTTCACAGAAATATCATTTTGCTTAATGAAGCAAATAGTTTTAATTTGTTGTGCTGAGAATGAAATGTTGCTCAATTATGTGACTAATACAGCTTGGTATATATATATATATATATATATATATATATATATATATATATATATATATATATATATATATATACACACATATATATGCATATATATATACATATATATGCATATATATATTCAGAAAATTATTTGTATTTATAGGGAAAATCACAGCTACATTGGAAAGCAAAATTAAATTTTCAAGTTTTGATAGTTACTCATTCACAGCTAATTATATACACACAGTTTAGTATTTTACATTACTAGCATATTATTAACTTGTCTAATTGATCTAGATTTAAAATTTTCTCAGAGAATTAAAATATAGTCACATGCTGTGAGTTATTTTGTGTTATATTAAATAGTTTGATGTGTTTTTACAACAAAACAAGGCATTCTTTTCAATGTTATTCTCAATTGTCTAATTGTAGAGTTGATTTAAAAAATAGTTTCTTCAAAATATACATCTTCAAGGGCTTGTGAGATGGCTCAGTGGTTATGAATGCAGACGTCTCTTGTAGAGAATCTGAGTTCAGTTTCTAGGCCCTTATCAGGTAGATCACAACTGCTTGTAAATCTAGGTCCAGGAAATCTGACACCCTTTTTGGGACAGTACATGTGCCTCTACTCATGCATACATATCCATTCACATAAAACACAGACACAGATACACATACTTAAAAGAATAAAAATCAGTCTTAAAAAATAAAATGTACATTTAAATATACTTACATGGAATATTAAAAAATAAAACTTGTTTAAAGGTACATTAAAAGAAGACTTTTACCCCTTCTCCCAAGGCTCAGTGACTCTTGTGGAAGAGAGGGTGGATAGGCATTCATATCCAGGAGCTTTCAAGGCAACCAGTGTTTTTTGGACACAACAGGAGAGTTGCAAATATGAACTTATGGTGCTGTGATACATGTATAAGACACAAGAAACTTATGACAGACAAAAATTAGTACAGGGTTGGAAGCTAGACATGAAATTTCACCCACACCACAGAAGTTAATGGTAATTGGTAGTTGTTGAGAAAGAGGAAGTCATTTTTCTTTGTTTCCCTTGTAGGTCAAGTAGGCTCCATTGGAAGGTCAAATAGCCAAAGGCATCTGCACAACACCAACTGGACTCAATGTGTTTTTAAATAAATTAAGGACACAATACTGGATGAATAAGAAAGGGAAGGTAGACCTGGCCCAAGATGGAGGTGGAAGATAAATGTAACCAAAACACATTGAATGAAATTTCTCAAAAATAATAAAAATATGTTTTTCATTATCTGTTTTAGTTTAGGTTTTGTAGGATTTGAAATTGTTATAATACTAGTAACTCCCAGTCATTCATTTATGATTGAGCAGTATGTATTGTGAACATCGAGCCTGGTTAGACAGGGAGCCATTCTAAGTTAACTACATTACTATTGGAGAGAATGTGAGGCACCTCCTCTTTTCTCTCTTGCTTACCAAAGGGAAATTCATCCTTGGCAACCAGTTTTTTCTTCCGATATGGTAGATATTATCAATGATGAGAAGTACTGGATTTCAAAATTCTATAAAGTTGAGTAAGTAATTGTTTAGGAAATAATTGAGTAATAAATTTGAGATGGTTGTTTTTTTTTTTAATTTTGGTGTGTGTGTGTGTGTGTGTGTGTGTGTGTGTGTGTGTGTATTTCAGAAACAAGGAAGTGGCTGTTGGACTGTGTAGAAGATTAAGGAAAAAAAACTGAACAAAGGTTCTGAAGTCACCTTAAGGATTGTGGTTAGCAGAATTCTCTGACAGATTCTGGGGTAATGCTGCCTTCTGTGACTATACTGTATATTTTCTTTCTTTCAAAATGTATCTAGAATTCTGAGACTGGTAGTGGAATAAATCTGAAATATAAGAGCCAGATGCAATTGGGAAGTACAGGGAGGATCACAGCAGGAACAAAAAGCCTTGGGGGGCTTCTGTAGGACTTAAGAGAAGTCTGGCATGCAGATCAGGATGCTGGGTCCTCAATCATACATCTATAGCACACTAGTCTTGACAGTCTTTAAAGATGCGAATTAATTTCTTTAGTTAAATTTACAGAGAAGGATGCACTCCATCTACATAATTTCTGCCTTATTGAGCCTAATAGAAGAGCAAGCTGTGACACAATCAACCTTACTCTTATAAGCTGCTAGACTACAATGTGTTGTTTTAAAATGTGGAGCAGGTTACTGTTCTTTCAGTTTGACATGTTATTTGAGGTTATCTAGCATCTATTAGGTAACTGCTGCATGAAGGTATGCAATTTGAGAAACTTAATGCAACATATCTGGTGTGGTAGAAAATAAGTTAAAAAAAAAAGAAGAAGGGAGGCTTGAAAACCAAGGCTCCATTCAGAAACTATTTTTCTGTCACTCTACAGTAAGAAAGAGGAGACAGATGCCAATAGGAGACCATTACACTTGAGTGTATGTATGTATTAGTAAGAAAGTAATTATCTTCAACTACTGCTAATAGTTTTTCTAGGATGGCATCTGTGCGTGAGTGTGTGTGTGTGTGTGTGTGTGTGTGTGTGTGTGTGTGTGTGTGTGTCTGTCTGTCTGTCTGTCTGTCTGTCTGTCTGTCTTTCTGCCCATCATCTGTGCCTGTCCTTTTGTCTCTTTGTGTGTATGTGCATGTTATATGAATATACACATATCTGTGACTATTATCTCTATCATATACATATAATATAATATGTATATATTACAAAAAAAACTTTCAAGAATGAACTATGGTTTATATATGCTAAACTCACTTAGAAGTTGCCTATTATATTGACATGGTTTATATATGCTAAACTCATTTAGAAGTGGTCCATTATATTGACATGGTTTATATATGCTAAACTCATTTAGAAGTGGTCCATTATATTGACATTTCTTACTATATTCACTGAATCTCATAAGATTTCACTATCAACACCAACACAAGTATTGTAACACCATGTCCGTTACATGTTAGAAGATGTTTATTCAAGGACAAGAAGCTTTGGATCAATTGTATTTGGAAGTTTCTTACTTGATTAATATTCATGTGTACAGTTGCATGTCCACAAATAAGATATCTAGTTTAAAGAGTAACCATGAAGTACTTGTTTGCCTAAATATTTCAATGAAAATGACTGAAGAAATTCATGAATTTAAGACAAAGACATTTCAATAAAAAATTAAATGAGGGGAGGAGACCACAGATGCTATCTGAAGCCACAGAATGTGGGACCTGGGGATAACTGGATGAGAGAGATCCACACAGTATGGACCATGGGTAAATCAGACCTCCAATCATCCATCATCCAGTGCCCCATGGAGGATGACAGACCAGTCCCCAGTGCCTAGACAGATGTGGGAAAGACTATAAGCTTTGTCACAGGTAAAAGCAATCTTGGCAGGCTTTACTCTTGGGCACCCCATGGATAAATCCTTGTGATAGACTGAGTGGAGCCATCCTGGGCCTGGAATTCAGGAAGCAGACCTGGGGACTCCATCTGGACTATTGTTTTTCTAATCGACCCTCAATAGGAGAAGGAGATTGCCCTTCACACATGACACAGGCAGGCAGGGAGGACAGAACAACAGGTTGAGACCAGGCTTGAGTGCACGTGGATCAGCAAACAGGCTGGACCAGCACATAGGCCAGAGACACCTAAGGACCCGTTTCATGGAATGGATACCGGAAAGATCACTCCTTTTTCCCTTTAACCTTTTTTCCTTCTTGGGTAAGCTAGTTGGGTTGTATAATAAAGTTTAATTGTTAAGAAATAGAGCCTACAGACAGGCCCCCACCTGCAAGCTATGATCTGGGAGCTGTGGCCTTGCTTAGCATTGAAAACTCAGTATTTGGGACTGAAATAATGACAGGAAAGCATCAGAGCTCCTGGCCTAGGGAAATCTCAGGGAAACTGGTGGATCAGTCCTCAGACCCCTCCCCCCATCCCATGCCAGTCTACAGAAAGCCCAGGTACAAAATGGGTACCCTGATAGCTGTAGGCCCATTGCCCAGCCATAGCAGTTGAGTTTGAGACTGAGGATACACAGTCACAGCTGCAACTGGAGATATTACCAGGGGTCATGGACCATAACCGCTGTCTGAGCAGGAGTGGGCAGAAGCCTGACTGCTTGCCCCAGAGGACTGTCCTGGCACAATTGGTGAGAAGGGACCCAGCCTAACCAGGCAACCCAGTCTAGCAAGGACTCTCATGCTCTTGGAAGAGGCCGGGCAGGCCAGAGGGAATAGAGCAAAAAATCTAGCCAACCAGCATCAATCAGAAGGCAGTAGCTTCTCTCTCCCTGGCAGGTAGAACCTAGGCTTTACTACCTGGTTGGAACAGGCAGAAACCTAAACAACTTCTAGAAGCCAGCAGGGGTTCAGGTACTCTAGGGTGATCTGAGCCTAGGACCCAAAGTCTCAGGGCCCAAGGGCAGGGTATTCAAAGTCTAGCCAGAGAGAGGATAACTGGCTCTACATACACTACCTCAAACCAATACTGGAGCTCCAGAGCAACAGCAACTACCCAGGCTGACCCATTGGGGAGCTCAGGGTATGGAGCTAAAACCAGGTCACCTGCCTGTCCCATGGAAGAATTCCCTGACCACCAGAGGCACAGGCCCTTAGCCTATAATCACTCATCTACAAACTGCTCTCAATGATCAGTAAAGGACACCAGAATCTATCTCCCAACATCAGAGACAGCAAGATGGCTAAAGTGCAGTGTAGAATCAATAACAACAAAAACCAAAACCAAATGGCATCTTCAAATCCCAGCTATCCCAAACAAAAGAATCTGGGGAACTCAAGACACAAGAAGCGAACTGGTATAGCCATTTTAATTCATAATAAAACAGACTTTCAACAAAAAGTAATCAAAAGGGTTGAAGAAGGACACTTCATACTCATCAAGGATAAAGTCAACCAAGATAACAGCACAATTCTGAGCATCTACTCTCCCAACACAAGAGTACCTACATCTGTAAAAGAACTATTAACAAAGCTAAAATGACACATTGATCTCCACACATTAATAGTGGGAGACTTCAACACCCCACTTTCACCAAAGGATAGGTCATTGACACAGAAATGGAACCAAGAAATAACGTCACTAATCAACATCTTGAATCAAATGGATCTAACAGATATCCACAGAATTTTTCACCCAAACACAAAGGATTATACCTTCTTTTCAGCATCCCCTTGAGCCTTCTCAAACACTGATCACATAATAGGTCACAAAGCAAGCTTCAACAGTATCCTCTCAGATCACCATGGTATAAGGCTGGATTTCAACAACAACAGAAATAACAAAAAACCTACACACACATGGAAATTAAACAACTCTTTACTTGATGACACCTGGGTGGAGAAAGAAATAAAGAAAGAAGTTAAGGACTTCCTGAAATTCAATGAAAATTAAGGAACAGCATACCCAAATTTGCGGGACACATTTAAAGCAGTGTGAAGAGGAGAATTCATAGCATTAAGGGCATTTATAAAGAAATTGGAAACATCACATATAAAAAACTTAATGACACACTAGGAAACCCTAGGATTAAAAAGAGACAGAAACATTCAAGAGGAGTAGACATCTGGATATAATCAAACCCAAGACTGAAATCAATAAATTAGGAAAAAAGAGAACAATTCAAAAAATCAACTAAACCAAGAGCTGGTTCTTTGAGAAAATCAACAAGATAGACAATCTGTTATCCAAATTAACTAAAAGGCAGAGAGACACTATCCAACTCAACAAAATCAGAAATGAAAAGAGAGACATAGCAACAGTCACTGAAGAAATACAAAGAATCAAAAGATCCTACTTCAAAGGCATATATGCCACAACATTTGAAAATATAATGGAAATGGACAATTTTCTTGATCAATTTCACTTGCCAAAATTGAATCAAGATCAGATAAACAAACTAAATATTCCTATATGCCCTCCTGAAATGGAAGCAGTCATTAATAGTCGGCTAACCAAAAAAATTCCAGGGCCTGATTGTTTCAGTACCAAATTCTACCAGATTTTAAAGAAGAGCTAATATTGTTACTCTTCAAACAATTCCAAAAGATAGAAATGGATGGAACATTACCAAACTCATTCTATGAGGCCACAGTCACTTTGATATCCAAACCACACAAAGACCTAACAAAAAAAGAGAATTTCAGACCAATTTTTTTTTATGAACAGTGATGAAAAAATATTCAAAAAAATAGTTACAAACCAAATACAAGAACACATCAAAGTTATCATTTACAATGAACAAATAGGCTTCATTCCAGGCATGCAGGGATGGTTTAATATTTGGAAGTCGATCAATGCAATCCACCATATAAACAAACTCAAGGAAAAAACCACACTATCATCTCATTAGATGTAAAAAAAGCATTTGACAAAAATCCAACACCCGTTAATGTTTAAGGTTTTTGAAACATCGAGGATTCAAGGCACATATCTAAACATAATAAAGGCTATATACAGCAAGACAATAGCCAACATCAAATTAAATGGAGAGATACTCAAAGAAATTCCTCTAAAATCGGGGACCAGACAAGGCTGCCCACTCTCTCCATATCTCTTCAATAAACTTATTGAAATTCTTGCTAGAGCAATAAGACAACAAAAGGAGATCAAGGGGATGCAAATGGGAAAGAAGGAAGTCAAATTATCCCTGTTTGCAGATGATATGATAGTGTACATAAGTGACCCCCAAAATTCCAATAGAGAACTCCTACAGCTGATAAACACTTTCAGCAAAATGGCTTGATACAAAATTATTTCAAAAGACCCCATAACCTTCCTATATACAAATGACAATTATGCACAGGAATAAATTATGGCAGCGCATACTGACAAGGTTGTGGAGAAAGAGGAACACGCCTTCATTGTTGGTGGGAGTGCAAACTTGTACAACCACTTTGGAAAACAATCTGGTGCTTTTTCAGAATACTGGGAATAGGACTACCTCAAGACGCAGCTATACCACTCCTTAGAATATACCCAGGATGTCCTCCACCTCACAACAAGGATATATGCTCACTCATGTTCATAGCAGCCTTATTCTTAATAGCCAGAACCTGGAAACAACCTAAATATACCTCAGTCAAAGAATAAATAAAGAAACTGTGGTACATTTACACTATGAAATACCACTCACCTATTAAAAACAAAAAAATCGCCTTGGCTGGTGCCTTAGTTTGAGCGGAACCCCTGGGCCCAAATATGCCTATCATAATTTTCTACTTGTAGGTTTCTAGGACCCTCTGGATCCTTCTACTTTGCCATTCTCCCATGCTTCTCTCATCTAGAGTCCCACTAGAATGTCCTCCCCTCTGTCTCAGTTTCCTGGTAAGTGAAGGCTTTCGTGGGACATGCCCCTTGGGCTAATATGCAGATATAAGTGAGTATATACCATTTGAGTCTTTCTGCTTCTGGGTTAACTCACTCATTATGATCATTTCTAGATCAATCCATTTATCCACAAATTTCGGGAATTCCTTGTTTTTAATAACTGAGTAGTATTCCATAGTGTATATGTCCCACAGTTTCTTTATCCATTCTGCTACAGACAATACAGGTGGTAAACCTTAAACCCCTACCCAGATCTAGCCAATGGACAGAACATTCTCCACAGTAGAGTGGAGAGTGGGATATTACTTTCTTACATACTCTGGTGCCTCACTTTTGACCATGTCCCCTGGAGAGGGAGACCTGGTGGCACTCAGAGGAAGGACAGCAGGTTACCAAGAGAGACTTGATACCCTATGAGCATATACAGGGGGAGGTAATCCCCCTCAGGAATAGTCATAGGGGAGGGGAATAAGGGGAAAAGAGGAGGGAGGGAATAATGGGAGGATACAAGGGATGGGATAACCATTGAGATGTAACAAGAATAAATTAATAAAGGAAAAAATATATTTAAAAAATCCTGAAATTTGTAGATGAATGGATGGAACTAGAAATGATCCTATTTACTGAATTAACCCAGACTCAGAAAGAATCACATGGTACATATTCACTTATAATTGAACATGAGCCCAACAGGGATGTCCCATGAAAATCTTCACTTACCAGGAGATTGGGATAGGTGTAGGGACCTCCTACTGGGACTCTAGATTAGAGAAATAGAGGAGGATAGGGAAATAGAAGGAATGCAGAGGGTCCTAGAAACCTACAAGAAGAGCACCATGATGGTTGGATCTGGACACAGGAGGCTTTGCTCAAGCTACTGTACCAATCAAAGACAATACATTCAGTAACTATTGAAACCCTACTCAGATCTTGGCAAGGGACAGGACATTATCATCAATCATGTAAAGAGTAGGCACTGGCTCTGACTTGAACTCTGATGCCCCGAATTTGACTACTTCCTCTTGGTGGGGAGGCCTGGTAGCACTCAGAGAAAGAATAGGAAGGTTACCAAGATGAGACTTGATAGCTTGTGACCATATGTCACAGACCTAGTGGATGGGAATAGGGTGAAAGAGATAGGGAGGGAGGAATAGAAAGAGACAAGTAAGGGAATAAAATTTTACATGTAATCTGAATAAATTCATAAAAAAGGAAAAATTAAATGAGGAAATCCAAGATGGCAGAGCTGATCAAACCCTACTTCTAATCACCAGGACAACCATGACTGCACAGTGACCTAAAGACAAAAACACCAGAGATTCTGATTCCTAGGTGAGAGGGATCTACATTGTGGAGTATGGGTGGGCCTAACCTCTTGCCACCCAGTTAACCCACAGAAAAAATCCCAGGGTACAACCCTTATTATCCACCATCTTGAGAAAGATTGTGAGACACCTGTGCAACTTTAGGCTCTCTGTAAATATCTGCTGCTTAACTGGTCTGGGGCTTGGATTTCTCTCTGCCCACCAGCTGCTTATCTCCCTATTCCATCTGGGTCACAAAACAGATTGGTAGAGCCCTGCCATCTCAAAAGCACTCATGGAGCATCCCAGGAGCTTTAGGTGATGATCTCTCTTAGCCACTCCTCCTTCCCCCTGCTACTTACCAGCCTGGCTCATCTGTGACACAGGACATTCAGGCAGAGCTGAGTCCTATCACAGGTCACAATCCACATTAGCTGCCATCCCATGAGAAACTTTGGGTTTGGATCTCTCTTTACCCCTCTTCATCTTATTGGTCTGGTCCATTTAGGACACAGAGTAGACAGGAAGAGCTGAGTCCTGCACAGACCACACTCCACATTAGTTGCCATCTGATGAGCATCTTTGGGCTCAGCTCTCTCTCCACCCACCAGCTGCTTACCACCCTAACCCATCTGGGACACAGAGCAGATAAGCAGAGCCCTGCCATCTTGAGAAGGCTATAGAGCACCATAGAAGCTTTGGGCTACAATACCCACAGCCCCCAGCTGCCTACTGGCCTAGGCCATCTGGAAGACAGAACAGGTAAGAAGAGCCCTGCCATCTCAAAAAGGACTGTAAGGCACCTGAGCAGCTTTGGGTTTGGAACTCGATCAGCTTGTTCCTATCTTGTCTGACCCAACTGGGATACAGACAGTGAACCCATCTGAGCTTAAATGGGTGCAGGCTCCAATACCCATTGTTCATGATCCTAAGGAGGCCTCTGGGGAGCCTTAGCAAACAATCTTTGGCATGGAGCTCTTGATGCTTGCTTCCAACTTGCCTGTCCTACATGAGAAACTAAGAACCTCTGGTTCTGCTAAAACCAGAGACACCCAGATGCCTGGAGACCAGCACAATAAGACTAGCATCAAAACTCAATGATCCTCCTACAACAGCAAGCCCTAGAGATATGAATATCCATGAAGTGCAAGAAGACTTTAAATCTGATGTGATGAAAAATGATAGAAACATTGAAAAAAGGAAATAAATCACTAAAAGAAACTCAGGAAAAACATTAAAACAGATGAACGAACTGAACAAATGGTATAGATAATTACAGGAAAATTCACTTAAACAGGAGAAAGAAATGAATAAAAACTATTTAAGACCCAAAGAGATAATTAGAAGCAATAAAGAAAACAAGCTGAGCCAATTTTAGACGTGGAAAACATAAGGAAGTAAGCAGGAACTGTGGACACAATCAATGGCAAATGAATTAAAAAGATGAAAGAAATTTTCAAGTGTGGAAGATATGATCAAAGTTGTCAATACATCAATAAAAGAAAACATTAAAACTAAAAAGTTCCTGAAATAAAACACCCAAGAAATCTGGGATATTATAATATACCTAATCTAAAAATAATATGAATACAATAAGGAAAAGTCTCCAAGTTCAACAGAACACAGAAGAAAACTTTCCCAACCTAAAGAAAGAAATGCTCATAAGTATACACAAAGGCAACAGAACTCCAAATAGATTGGATCAGAAAAGAAAATCTTTCTGCCACATAGTTTCTAATTTGTTAATTCCACCCCTGAGTTTTATTATTTCCAGACGTCTACTCCATTCGGATGTTTTTGCTTCTTTTTTTCCTAGGGCTTCCAGTTTTGTTGCTAAGATGCTTATGAGCGATGTTTCCAGTTTCTTTAAAATGCACTTAGTGCTATGAATTTCCTCTTAGCACTGCTTTCAGTGTATCCCACATATTTGGGTATGTTGTTGCTTCATTTTCATTGAATTTCAGAAACTCCTTGATTTCTTTCTTTATTTCTCCCTGACCCAGGTGTCATTTAGCAGAGAGTTGTTTAGTTTCTATGTATGTGTAGGCTTTTTGTTATTTCTGTTGTTGTTGAATTGCAGCCTAAGCCCATGATGATCTCATAGGATACAAGGTATTATTTCAATCCTCTTGTTTCTGTTGAGGCTTGCGTTGTGACCTACTCTGTGATCAATTTTGGAGAAGGTTCCATGGGGTGCAGAGAAGAAGGTACATTCTTTCTTGTTTGGGTGAAAGTTTCTAGGGATACCTGTTAGATCCTTTTGACACATGGCATTGGTTAATGATGTTATTTCTTGGCTTAGTTTCAGTTTCAATGACTTATTCTTCAGTGAGAGTGGGGTATTGAAGTCTCCCACTATTATTGTGTGGGGATCGATGTGTGGTTTAAGCTTTTTTAGCAGATATTTTATAAATGTGGGTGCCCTTGTACTGGGAATATAGATGTTCAGAATTGTGATGTCATCTTGGTTGACTTTACCTTTGATGAGTATGAAGTGTCCTTCCACATCCTTTTTGATTAATTTTGCTTCAAAGTCTATTTTGTTCAATATTAGAATGGCTATGCCTGCTTGCTTCTGGTGACTAATTGCTTGGAATATTTTTTTCCAATCTTTTATCACCCATTGTTATGGGTGAGATGTGTTTCTTGAATGCAGAAGAATGTTGGATCTTGTTTATGCACCCATTCAGTTACTCTGTGTCTTTTTATTGGAGAATTCATGGTGTCCTTAATTACTTGGATGTTTTGTGTCAGGAGTTTTCCAGATTTGGCATTTTCTTTACTGGTTGCTTCAAGATCTGTGATTGTATCTTCTAGACCTGAAATTCGTTCTTTCATGTCTTGGATTCTGTTAGAAAAGCTCACCTCTGTGTTGCTTGCCTTTTTTTATGTGGTCTCACGTTCTCGTTTTTCTTCTGTCTGTGTGTTTATCAATGAATTAATTTCATCTCAGATCTTGAACTAATTTTTTTTATTTCTTTTATCTGAATATTTGTATATTCTTGAGTTTCTTCCATTGCCTCTTTATAGGTCATCAGCGCTTAAACTGTTTTATTTATTTCTTTCATCTGGTTGTTTGCATTTTCCTGAAAAATTTCCAATTCCACTCTATATGCTCCTTTTATGTCTCTCACCTGTTTGGCTGCGTCTTTCTGCATTTGATTGCCAATTTTATTTGTTTTCTCCATTATCATCCTCATTACTAAGGATTTGAGGTCATTTTCTTGTATTTCCATTGTATTTCAGTTCTCTGTGTTGTTTTCTTTTGGATAGCTGAAAAGTGGAGGCGTCATGTTGTTTTGGGTTTTTTGTTTTTGTTTTTTTGCATATGATTTTACACTGTCCTTTAGACATCTTGCTGTCTCTTTTTTGTTGGGTAGCTTCCAGATTTGGATGGAGGGAGTCTGATGATAAAGTCACTTGTTTTCTCACGATTTCCATAGGCTGGAAGCTCTGATGCTTCACTGGTGTGGATGGCAGGAGGCTAGCCCTGTCGTTTTGGACACCCACAGCCAGTGATTCTCAACTCACCTGTACTGTGGGTCCTGCAACTGTTTTGGGTCTCTGAATGAGCGTTGGGTCAGGCCAAGGTATCCACAGACTTCAGGGTCCCCTGCCACGTTCAGCCAGGGACACTAGGCCTGATCCACGTGCTGAGCTCAGCTAGATTCTTAGGGCCCAAACTGTCTGGTGAGCTCAGCTAGGAATTGTGGGCCCAAAATTCATGCAGTGTCCAGCAAGAATTTTTGGGCTGGGAGTGCACACCAAGCTCAGCTAGAGGCTTTGGGCCCAAAGTGTGTGCTGTGGTCTGTTATTGACTCAGGGCCCAAACTGTCCTCCAAGCTCAGCCAGAAATTCTGGATTCAACTGTGCACTGTGTCCAACCAGAGTCTTAGATCTGGGACTATGCCAAAAGCTCAATTAGATTCTCTGGGCCCAATCTGTCTGCCAAGCACAGTTAGGGACTCTGGCCCCCAACTGCACTCTGAGCTCTGCCCGAATTGTGCATCAAGCTTAGCCAGGGACACTGGATCCACAATGCACACTGAGTTCAGCCTGGGACTCCAGGCCTAAACTGCATGGAGAGTCCAGCCAGAGTCTTAGGGCTGCCGAGCCTGTGTGTAAAGCTCAGCTAGAGTCTCTGGGCCCAAACTGACCAGCAAGTCCAGCTAGGGACTTTGGGCCGAATCTGCGTGCTGACCTCAGCCTGCATCAGCACCCCAGAACTGCACGCTGAGATGAGCTAGTATCTCAGGCAGAACTGCTTGCTGAGCTGAGCTAGCACCTCCCGTGGAACTGAGCGCTCTGCCAAGCCTGCGTCTGGGCGTCATAGCAGGAGAACTGTGGCTGCGCTCATCTAGCACCTTGGGCAGAATTGCTTGCTGAGGTGAGCCAGCGTCTCCACAGCACTGAGCACTGAGCTGAACCCGGGACTCTGGGACTGAACTGTCCGCCAAGTCCAGTGTGGGTCTCAAGGCACCACACGACCCAAATCCTGCCCAGAGTCCCCTCTCCTGCAGCAATTCCCACTGGCCACCACACCAATCACCTCCACCAGAAGGCTCTGAGCTGCAAACCTCAGCCACCACCGCTGCTGCTGCTGGTGCCATCGGTGCCACTGCTGCTGCTGCTGCCTCTGCCGCTGCTCCAATCTGAGAAAATCCATGCTTCCTCTGTGTGCAGGGGCACTCAGGTCCTCTGCACCCTGGTCCCTCCAAACCATGGAGTACTCCTGCTGTCTTGGTGTCAGGACCTTGATGTTCCTGGCTCAGAAATCTGTGCAATTCCCTGAATTGTTCACTGGAGCTTCCAAACATGGTCCACACTGCTCGCCGCCAACAGCTTTCAAAATGTTGCGAATTCTCCTAATTCTGTTTTTGTCTGAACTGAATTATGCAATGTTAATGCATGGAGCAGTTTATTATTTACTTAAAAATCTCTCATGATGCCATAGCTAGCCAAAATTTATTGAAAGCCTTTATCCTCTGGTTCTTGTTTCTTATTCCATGACTGAAATCAATCTTAAGTCTTGACTATTAAATACCTGATTCATGTAATATTTCTTTTACCAACCAATAAACTATATGTTTTTATGGTTAAGTTCTATTTTGTTGTTTTATATTAGTTTATACTTATTCAACTTCTTTTTCAAATTAATATAAATTTGTATTAACATATTTAACACCCAATTTACTGTCAAAACTTAATTGTCTGGTTTGGACTTTTTCTTATTTGAGTTTTAAAGCAAAAATATTTTTCATTTATTTAAAACTAGTCTAATCCTTATTTCTTGATTGGGAATTTTAGGTGTTTCACCAATTTTTAAATTTTTCTTATTATAATTTATTCAGATTACATCCAGACTGTTATCCACTCACTCATATCTTCCCTTTTCCCCTTCCTCCTTTTTTCACACTATTCCCCTCTCTTAGACCTCTGACAAAAGGGAGCCTCTTTTCCCACCACTTGATCACAGTCTCAATCAGATAGCCTGGTTCCCCTTTCTCTCTATGCCATCAGGCCTCCCCATGAAAAGGAAGTAAGCAAATTTAGTGCACCAAAATTCATGTTAGAGACAGTCCCCACTCTACCCACAATGCTGTAGAATGAGTTGTCCATTGGATAGATTTGAATAGGGGAGCTAGGTTTACTGCATACATTGTCGTTGGTTGGTACAGCAGTTTGTGCAGGTCACCCTGGGTCCAGATCTGCTAGCCTTGATGGTCTTCTTGTGTGACTACTGGACCCTTTGTGTCCTTCTATCTCCACATTCTTCCATATCACTCTTACCTGGAGTCCAACTGTGAGTCCCAGCATCTGTACTGACCCCTGTTGAGGGCATCAGAGGATATCTATGTTGGGCTAACCTGCATGTCTTTCTGGGTCTGGGTTATCTCACTCGGAATGGTGATTTCTAGTTCCATCCATGTCCCTGAAAAATTTAAGATTTCCTGAGTAGTATTCCTAATGAGCTGATCAGTATTCCATTGTGTAATCCATTCTTTGGTTAAGGGACATCTAGACTGTTTCCAGATTCTGGCTATTATAAATAAGGTTGCAGTGAAAATAGTTGATAAATGGTCTTGCTGTGTAGTGGAGCATCTTTCAGGTATATGCCTAGGAGTGATATACCTGTGTCTTGAGGTAGCACTATTCCCAGTTTTCTGAAAAAGTGCCAGATTAATTTCCAAAGTGTTGTACAATTGTGTACTCCCAACAGCAATGGAGTAGTGTTCTCCTTTCTCCACATCCTTTTCAACCTGTGCTGTCACTTGGGTTTTGATCTTAGACATTCTGAGGGGTATAAGATGGAATCTCAGAGTGGTTTTCATTTGTGTTTCCCTGATGACTGAGGACATTGAGCATTTCATTAAGTGTTTCTTAGACATTAGATTTTACTCTGTTTAGAATTCTGTTTAGCTCTGAACCAAATTTTATTTTATGTCTTTTTAAAGTTCATTTTTAAAAGAAAGGCAGGACTTACCATACACTTATCATCTAAATTGTTTGTGATGCTTTTTGTTTACCAATACATAGAGTTGTATAGAAGTAACCTTTGGATCATTATATAATTTTGTGAATATTTTTCAATATTATTGCTCTGGAATAATTTAATTTTATTCATGAATAACATATTGATATCTGAATTAAAATTTTATTATTTTAAAATTTTATTTATGTGCATGGTGGTTTGCCTATATACAGTAAACCACTGTGTCCCTTGTTCCTTCAAAGACCAGTAGAAGTTGTTGGAGTCACTGGAACTAGAGTTACAGAGCATTGTAAACCACCATGTGGTTTCTCTGAACTGAACCAGAATCTTCTGCATAAGCCAGTGCTGTTAACTGCTGAGCCATCTCTCTAGACCCTTGTATTCACTAAGCTTCAAACAAAACCATATATGTATAATTATATTTTTCTCATTTTAAGATTATGGTCGGTAAAGTTACTGCCAAACACTTTCTCATGGTAGATAAAATCCAGGCATGCTAGACATGTCTAAATATAATATAAACTTTGAGGTTAATAATGAATTTACTTTTTAATGAAGAAATCCACAAATGTGAAGACTCACAACTCTCTACAAGCTGTATTGGAAAGGAGAAAGTATGTGTTTTATACATAGGAAGATATTAAAAAGGCTAGGTACTGATAGTTTAACATATACTGAAGAAAAAATTCTAGAGTGTTTGATAAGCAAACCAAAGACCAAGAAGATATATAATTGGGAAAAGTCTGAGACTAGCTAACAAACAGAAGAGATTACATGTTTTGGTATCTCAGGAGACAGAAGATTGCATTGGGTTGGGTGTTATGTCACTTGTAACTTTTTACTAGCTCCCTCAGAAGTCTTTAAAGGAAAAGGACCAAGAATGCAGCTAAGACAAGGACCCCAGTCTTCTGAATTTATCTCATATTAAATATAATAGCCTTTGTCACTTTAAGTGACTACTTTGTAGTATAAACTTGAAAGTATGAGTACTTACTTGAATTCTTCATTACTAGGTAAGTAAATTGTTATTGGATTCTCTGTGAAGTAAATGGAAGAAAGGGTTAGTTGAGCAGTGTTTGATAGAGATAATTACTGAAAGGTTATTTATTTGCAATAGAAAGATATAACAGGTGTGAACCAGGCTACATATATAACTGTTTACTAACCAGGATATGAAATTCTTATGAAAAGCAGAGTTAGAAAGAGATTAAAAACAAACAAACAAACAAACAAACAAACAAACAGGGCAGAGAATGGAATTACCTTCAGTATTTGAGGTAACTCCGGAAGTAAATATCTGAAATTGGGTCTTAGAAGACTTACTGTAATGAAGTTATGAAGGGCTTTCCTCACAGCAAAGACAACACTGTGAAGAATGTGTACATATATACATATATGTATAGATATGCATGCACAAACAAAATGTATATATACACAAAATGTATACACAGAATGTATACATGGGCATTTTGTGTTTGTGTTTGTGTGTGTGTGTGTGTGTGTGTGTGTGTGTGTGTGTGTGTGAAGAAAGCTTTAGAGGATTTTGTAGAGTAAAGTCAAAATCAGAGAAAGTCAGGAGATAATTAGGAAATGAATTTCAACACTTGCTCCCAAATGAATGCTTAAAACTGAGGCTTTGTTTCTAAGAATCTTGATTTAAAAGACATGAGTGCTAACAGAGCATTAGAGTGAGATCATCTATTCAAAGTTGGTTAGTGGAATGGTGTTTGATAGGCAAAGTGAAGGATGGGTGCTAATAAGCAGAGAATACTTAATATGCTACATATTGTCCTAGACACTTTCAAGAGTATTACTTTAGTGCTTATGAGAGTTAAGCAAGAATGTCTCAGAAAAACTGAAAATATTCCATCCAATTTCCATATATTTAAGGAGTAAGAATTTAACTGCTACACTTATTATGCAGAGACTCATGCTGTTTCCACTTTAGTATTCTGAGTGAACTTCAATGGGCTTCTTCTGAGCCCTGGTTATCTCACAGACTTATCACTAAGCTAAGGAACAAAATCACATCAAATACTAACACCTAATATTCATGTCTATGAGAATGAGGATGACAGTATGACCCCATCACACTGAAAAGTACTAAGCAGGATGACTTGTAAAAGTATATTTGAGTATTTTATGTTCATTAATACTGTATCAGGGTTATTACTGAAGTTTACTAGAAACAAACCATAAATATCTTTGTGGCAAACTAATTAGAATTTATTGTACATTATAGTAACTCATACCATTTTAAAAGTAGACCATGAGATAATTTACAGGTGCAAACATGCACTCATTATATATGACTTAGAATATTTGTATCACCTATCATCACTTTGCCATCATTCTGACCAGTCCCTATTCCTGTAGCAACCACTGATCTTATTTCTAATTCTGCATTTGTTAACCATAAAGAACACTCCATATATTGGATATATTGGTTTATAGCATTAGATTCGCTGTATATCTTTTAATTTGCCTACCTAATAATTAAAAAGTCTTGTTTCTAGTAAGTGATTAGATAATAGTTATATATTTATATAATGTATTTTGATTAGTCAAAGCCAACCCAAGTACCTCTCTGCTAATCTCTTTCCTCACTTTTCCCACTATATTTCCCTTCATGAGAGTTTTTATTTATTATTTATGTGTTTATATGTTTATTTATTTATTTTTAATACCCACTGAGTCCATTTAGTGCTGACTATATCAGCATGGCTGAGGAACTATCCACTGCCACGCTTAACCTCTCAGAGCCACTACAACTGAGGAACACTGACTCCATATCAGTAGCTAACATTTTGCAAAGCTCCACAGACAGGATCAGAATTCATTAATTCCTCCTCCATTCAGGCAGAAAATTTGGCTTACCTGTTCTTTCTTTTCAGAAACTCTATTCTGCATCTTTCCAAAGTTTCTTTAGTTAAGACAATCAAGAGAGACATTAGAAGGCAGGATCAGTTCACACTTCCTGAAACTGTAGAGTTCATCTGAGAGTTAATGGTGCTTGTGTCTCAAGAATAGATGTTAAGATCACTCTACAAAGTAAATTTCACCTAGAGTGATTTCTACCTTACTATCTAAAATAACATCTAAAATTAAAATTTTGTGATGTGCATTGCTGCAATGTTAACTAAAAGACACTTCCTGACATTTTTAATCTGCAATTGACTATAATGAAAATTTTCTTAAGACATTTATATCAATAAAGAAAAATAAGCTGCATCTAAGAAGCAATATCTGAATCTATGCTTAATGCACACAGTTACAATGTATAGATATTTCTAAGCATAATTAAAATTTAGATATCTGCACAAATTACCATGCTCTTAACACTTATACTTTTATACATTTTTATGAATTTTATGTGCCCTTATTTATTTATCAGACTTTCTGTATTTATTCTACACTTGAGTTTAGATACTGTGTGTACTATGTTTATAAAAGAGGTATGGTATCTCTGCTTTACTCCAACTCATGGCATATTTAAAAAATACCTTAATATAAAAATATTGTGGTTTCCCTTTCTGAATTATAACATTGTTGCACTAGTTATTTATAATTGGCAGTAATATACATATTTACTCCACTCTTTTTATCTTCTGATACTTCTATTTGGTATTCCAGTTAAACCTCATCATTATAATCCAATTCCCATGAATGTTTAATAGCAGCTATTTTTTTAACTTCCCTCCCCCCAACCAAATAATAATAACATAACAGGATAGAATTGTAGATGCTGCAGCTTTAAGAAAGAAGAAATATTTGACCAGGAAGATGATTTGGCGTATAGGGACACTTGACACCAAATCTAACATTGGAATTTGATCCTCCAGACCCACACAGTAGAGCTAGAGTATTGACTCCAGCAAATTATCTTCAGACATCTAAATATACATTACAGTATGTACCTGCATATGTATACACACATACACAGGCATGCACATGAACATACATGCACACACACATACACACACACAACACACAATATACAACATAAACACACACACATACTGAAATAAACTTAAGAACAAAGAAATGGAAGTGAATAACAGATTGACATTTTTGTTATTCTTCCCCTCAAAGTTACTCTTTTTTTAATTTTTAGTTTTCTAGAATAAGTCATTGAGCCAAGCATGGTGGCATATTTTTAATCCCAACACACAGGAGGCAAACACAGATGGAGCTCTGTGACTCAAGGCAGGCCTAGTCCAGATAGATTCCAGGACAGCCAGGACTACATATTGTTACCATGTCTCAAACAAAACCATACACACACACACACACACACACACACACACACACACACACACACACACACACACAATAACAACCATAAAACAAGCAAAAATCAAAAAGAGTAGCTTTTTGAGTCCTCTGGAGGAGCCTCCAGTCTGGGAAATAGTAACTATATGTTCATAAAGCCACATTTAAGATGATTCAAAGGATAAAAACCTTAGCCATCCTCTATTCACATTATTTACATATAATATTTAATATTGCTGCAGAGCCCATTAATTAAGACTTTCAGCAGAAAAGTATCATAGATAGCAACATTTCTCTCTTTATTTAACACTAATTTAAGATACAAAACAACCTCTGCATTTCAATGAGAAATCTCTATGAAACAAATGTCTTGCCAAGCATGTATCATTGTCCCAGTAAATAGGAAATTTATATACCACATTCCTACATCACGTACCCCCATTGTTTTCACACGCTTATTTTGTTTTATACATTTGGATGGAATTAAAAAATATGAAATTTTAGTTTAATCAGATGAAAACATGTGTGATGCAATTTTATGGGTTGGAAATTATGACAGAAGTTTGATGGTTTAAGTGAGCATTACTTTTTTTCTTTAATTTCAAGATTGCAATTTATACCTTTGTTAACAGAGTAGTTTCTCTTAGTAGAATAGGACTCAGTAGTTTTGGACATGTCTTTAACATTTCCTCAGACATGGTTTCCTATAAGTATTAGTGTCATTGTGTCTCTTATCCGCTGGTTGTGAACTGTTTCATATTTTAACAAAATAGTTTTCTGGATTTGTGTCTCTATACTCTAACACTATCTAACCATACCCTATCACTGTTTGTATGTTCTTTCTTTTCTCTCAAAGGCATATGCAAAAACATAGGCACATGTGTACATATACACACATGGAAGGGGAGGTGGAGAATGAAATTCATTTTATTTTATTATTTTCTGAAGTTGTATCTCCAAGAAGCAAGAGCCAGTCAAATCCTTCTGAGACATAGTCATCCATTCTCTTCAACGTTTCACCAAGTTTTAAAATTGAAAACATGATTTGAAACCAAATTGTCTACTCCAAACAAAAACAGACACAATTTTCTAAAAGTTAAGTTATATGTGTAATAAGGATTTATTAAGCTTTCAATGACTAGCAAACATTTAAGTGGATGTGGTTGTATTTTAAATAATCACCTCAAAATATCATTAAAAGGTACATAAAACACCTAGCAAAGATTAATACATAAAACTAGAAAATAGTATTGTATGCTTGGCAACATATTAGTTATGTTGTTGCTAGCATTTTATTTAATTATAAAACCAAAAATTGTTCTACGTAAAGTGGTCATGATTGTTTTACTAATGAAGATGAAGTTGGCATCTCTCCAAAACATTTTTCATCCTAACTGAATTGGTGAGATTGGAATCCACCCAGTGTACTATCCAGCATTGTTTTTTCCTATTTATTAATTTAAGCAATACTGAATGCTTTAATGAGCCAACCACCCTGAGAATTTGAAAACAAATATTCTGGAATAGGCTGTAAAGGAAGCATGGTGTGTATACATTACTCCATGAGCAAATGGATAGTTACATGTATTATTAAGGCAAGTTGGTGAGTAATGTGCATATGAGCAGTAAACCTTAGAGCTGAAGTTTCTGAGAGAACTCTTTACTATTGTACTACCATTATAACAAGTCTACATTTACAATAGCCTTTATGCCCAAAGCTCAAGAAACATTGAAAATGGGCTAGAAAACTATAATGTATAATGTATAAATCATTAAGTGTGCTATGAGATTGTGTCTTCTAGACATGACAGGAAAGTTACACCTATGGGTTCTCAACAAAAGGGTGCCTAAAAATACATAAACAATGATAACACATGGGTAGAAAAAAATCTCATGAGACTCAACTCCAGATAAAGTGCTACAGGCAATCAATGACTGCTGTGAGAGGGAGAATCAGTTTTCTGTAGGGATGAGCCTAATTAGTTATCCAATCACAAGGAGGCACTTCTAGAGCATATACATAAAAGAAACAATAACTCAGCACCATATGTGTGTGTGTGTGTGTGTGTGTGTTTGTGTGTGTGTTTGTGTGTGTGTGTGTGTGTGTGTGTGTGAGAGAGAGAGAGAGAGAGAGAGAGAGAGAGAGAGAGAGAGAGAGAGAGAGTAATATACAAAATTACCTGTAATAATTTTTGAAAAGAGGACATGAATTGAAAAGAGAATAAGGGAGAGATTTGAGATGTTGGAGGAAGGAACGAAAGGGAAATATATTATTCATTTACAACATATATAGATACAAAACAAATTAATTTAATGGAGAGAAAGAAGTGAAATAAGGAAACAAAAAAGTATATCCACAATAACAATTTCACCAGACTAAAGATTTGGGAGCAGTGCTCCATGCAGGTATATCATATTTATGGAACATAAATAGAGAGCAACAAATGTGGTCCTATGATATAGATCTTCTGGGATTTAACTCAGAACTGACATGTCTATATTTCTTTATGACTTCTTTCAAACTTTGTCAATCTCAACCCTAGGTACATCTGTTCTACACCTTGAAACTGCCTCCTCTTACATAAAATAATTACTTCTATCTTTTTTTAAGGTTTTATTTATTTATTTTATATGAGTTCTCTATCTGCATGTACACCTATTCCTCTGGAAGAAGGCTTTAGAGGGTGTAGATGGTTGTGAGCCACCATGTGGTTGCTGGGAATTGAACTCAGGACCTGTAGAAGAGCAGACAGTCCTCTTAACCACTGAGCCATCTCTCCAGCCCCAATTACTTCTATCTTTGACTCTCTATGTGTATAGTCATTATGTAGGGGTGATATCTGCCCTCATTATTATAACTCCTGAAGTGTGGGAACAGGTCCTACACTCACCACACAGGGGATAT
Source organism: Acomys minous (assembly GCF_964271855.1). Taxonomy (NCBI): domain Eukaryota; kingdom Metazoa; phylum Chordata; class Mammalia; order Rodentia; family Muridae; genus Acomys; species Acomys minous. The sequence continues at coordinate 69,500,942 of NC_140494.1, forward strand.
GGGTAAATGCACTCTGATTTTACATGTAAATGTGGGTTTTGTTGTAGCAATTTTCTTGAGGAGAGAATTAGACTAACATAGAAAGGATACTATATACCACAAACCAAACATGATTTAGGAGGTCAGTAGTGTATATAAATACTGACATGAATAGATGGAGAATATATACATGTTGAGATGTGATCAAAAAGGTTATGCAATGTCAAAGGTATAATTTCATCAATAATTAAGCATTTTAGTTTAAATTTATCTATCTATTGCTTGAGAATTCTACATACAAACAATGTAACTTCATCATACTTATTGCCTCTTCCCTCCAACTTTTCCTACACACCCCACATTCCTTCAAACATCCTTTCTTTTCTTTTCTTCATAAACTTGGTGTTGTTTGAATACACATGGGTATAACTTCTTAAAATAATATTCTTTTAAAAACAGATTATCCTTATTAAATTCAAACTGGATTCAGACTTAGTAGCCTCATGTCTAAGCTTCCTGAGCTAGGATAACAAGAAAGTCAGCTTTATTTGTAGAAATTGTGAGAACACCAATGAATTTTACAAGAGATAGAACAAGTGAGAATATGTTAAATATGAGAATAATATGTACTTTTATATAATCTTTTACATAAAAAGACATCCAAAAAGGAAAAAAATGATCTGTCTTTGCATAAAATGATTTCTGATGATTGGATGGATCTTTAATATGAAAGCTGTTTCTTGAAAGAGAAACAATAGTAAATATTCTCTGAAACTTTTGTTTCCTTGCCAAATTTTGTTTTATGGAAAATATGATGACTTGTAGAACATCACAAATAAGAATTTATAATAATAATATCAATGCCAAACTTTGTTTTTCCCAACAAATAATTTTTCTCTTCTATTTTTAGTTACACTGACAATTCCTAGGAGAGAGTTTGAGGACTGTCATGGTTTGCACATGTATTTGTAAATTCTTACATAAGCGAGATTATGAAATTGTATTTAATATATTGGAGACTAGATTCACTGCACGTATGCAGTCAGTGTAAGTCTGAGCTTAGAATGTTTTTTATTAATTTGACAAATTTATGAATGTATTATAAAATGTTAGTGCAAACTTAAATTTTACAACCAGGAACACAAGATTCAATTGTGTTGTAATCATTTTACACTTTTCTATTCCGTTCCACTACCATGATAGTTCTACAGAATAGCTTAACAGTTAATGATATTCTCTGAGTTTATCCTATAATGCAACAAATTTAAAACCATAGTATGGAAAATGTTTTGTGACTTAGGCCAAGGAAGCAGCTAGGTTAATTTCAGATTTTCACTCTTCTTTCATTCCTCCAAATAGAATTCTCTAATCTTTTCCCTAGCTCCTAAAAAGACCACCTACAGTAGCTCCCCGTCCTCCAACACCCATCTGTTGCAGATAATACAGATCTTTTACAAGCTTCATTTTACTACCTCATTGTTTTACCCCAGTCTCCAATGGAAACCCTCAGGCCACTCTGGTAGTGGAAGCTGGGAACCTCACTGCAAATCTTCCCCAATCTCTCCTCTCCTTCTAATGCAGTTCCTATTCTCACCTACATCTCTGTAGGAGGCCACCTGCTGTGGCTACACCTTCATTCTGTTGCCATCTCCATCAGATCATGAAATATGATGGGCAGATCTGTGCCCAGGAGTCCTACTCAAACTACAGCACCAGCCAAAGACAATACATGCAGTAAATTTTGAACCCCTACCCAGATCTATCCAATGTTCAGGACATTCTTCACAGTTGAGTGAAGAGTGGAGTCTGACTCTCCCACGAACTCTGATGCCCCATATTTGACCACATCCCCTGGATGGGGAGAACTGGTGGCACTCAGAGGAAGGATAGCAGGCTACCAAGAAGAGACTTGATACCCTATAAGCATATACAAGAGGAAGAGATTCCCCTCAGGAACAGTCATAGGGGAATGGAGTAAGGGTAAAATGGGAGGGAGGGAGGAATGGGAGGATACAAGGGATGAGATAACAACTGAGATGTAAAAGAATAAATTAATAAACTATCTTTAAAAAAAAAAAAAGAAAATCTCCTCCAATATTCATCCCTGCTCAGTGCTTTATGCTAGTCGTGAAATCCAGCAGGTTTTCTCTGGGAGCACACCAGCCAAGCCTAAAAGGAAGAAAATAGGCCAGTAAAACAAGTAAGCAAGCTTCGGATTTTCACTCTCCCTCTTCTTGTTCATACCCATATCCACGTCTTATTCTGCACTCTATAGCAGATGACATATTGTGGCCTCCCCTTCCTCTCTATCGATTCCCTGGACTAATTAGATTCTGTTGGAACATCGAACATTCTACACACTTGTGGGCTTTGTCAGTATCCCATTCTAGCTTACTTCCATTTGAAAGTGCCAGCTTCCAATACCTAGAAACACATTTTACATGGTAGGCACACCTATGATTATCACAGAAGAATTTCCCACCAGGCAACATGCAGGCAGGCTTTCACACTGTCCTTAAAACCAGAGAAATGGAAAGATCTCACATTGACATTAATCAGTAAGAATAATACAGTAAAAAAAAATGGTCATTCTACCAAAACCAATTTACAGATTCGATGTAATTTTTTGTCCTTTATTAATTTATTCTTGTTACATCTCAATGGTTATCCCATCCCTTGTACCCTCCCATTCTTCCCTTTCTCCCATTTTCCCTTTATTCTCCTCCCCTACGTCTGTTCCTGAGGGGGATTACCTCCCCCTGTATATGTTCATAGGGTATCAAGTCTCTTCTTGGTAACCTGCTGTCCTTCCTCTGAGTGCCACCAGTCTCCCCCTCCAGGGGACATGGTCAAAGGTGAGGCACCAGAGTGTGTGAGAAAGTAATATCCCACTCTCCACTCTACTGAGGAGAGTGTTCTGTCTATTGGCTAGATCTGGGTAGGGGTTTAAGGTTCACCGCCTGTATTGTCCTTGGCTGGTGCCGTAGTTTGAGCGGGACCCCTGAGCCCAAATCTCCCTATCATAATGTTTTACTTGTAGGCTTCTAGGACCCTCTGGATCCTTCTACTTTGCCATTCTCCCATGCCTGTCTCATCTAGAGTCCCACTAGAATGTCCTCCCCTCTGTCTCAGTTTCCTGGTAAGTGAAGGCTTTCGTGGGACATGCCCCTTGGGCTAATAAGTGAGTATATACCATTTGAGTCTTTCTGCTTCTGGGTTAACTCACTCATTATGATCATTTCTAGATCAATCCATTTGTCCACAAATTTTGGGAATTCCTTGTTTTTAATAGCTGAATAGTATTCCATAGTGTATATGTACCACAGTTTCTTTATCCATTCTTCTATTGAGGGACACATAGGCTGTTTCCATGTTCTGGCTATTATGAATAAGGCTGCTTTGAACATGGTTGAGCAAATTTTCTTGTTGTGTGCTGGAGCATCTTCTGGGTATATTCCAAGGAGTGGAATAGCTGGGTCTTGAGGAAGCCCTATACCCAGTTTTCTGAGATAGCACCAGATAGATTTCCAAAGTGGTTGTACTAGTTTGCATTCCAACCAGCAATGAAGGAGTGTTCCTCTCTCCCCACATCCTCGCCACCAAGTGGTGTTGCTTGACTTTTTAATCTTAGCCATTCTGATGGGTGTAAGATGGAATTTCAATAAAAAATATTATCACGGTTCTCAGAAATTGAAATGAAAAATTTCAGCCTCGTATTGAAACATAAACACACACACACATACAGAGAGAGAGAGAGAGAGAGAGAGAGAGAGAGAGAGAGAGAGAGATTAAAACAGTCCTGTATAATAAAAGAACTACTAGAGGTATCACCATCCTGAAATTGATTGTACTACAGAGTTAAAGTAATAAAGACAGCATGGTACTGGCACAAAATCAGACACATGTATCAATGGAATAGAATTGCTGACTCAGACATAAATGTACACAGCACATACATAACAGCATTTGATTTTTTGATAAGGAAACCATAAATACACATTGGGGAAAAGAGACAAAATTTTCAACAAATGGACAGCCATATGCAGAAGAATCCATATATATCCATACTGGTTTCCTTGTACAAAACTCAAGTACACATGAATCACAGATTTCTGCACAAAACCAGTCACCTTGAACATGATAGAAAATAATGTGGGGTATATCTTTGAACTATGGGCATAAGAGATGATTTTTTAAAAAGAGTAGCACTATCACAAGAACTAAGAGGAATAATTAGTAAGTGGGACCTCATGAAACTGAAAAGTGTCTGCATGGAAAAGAAACATCATTCAGACAAAGTGGCAGTCTGCGGAATGGAAAAAGATTTTGACAACTGCACACCTGACAGAGGGCTAATATCTGAAATATATAACAAACTCAAAAAACTGGACATCAAGAAAACAAACAGTTCATTTAGAGTAAAAATGTAACAGAGGCCTTTCCAAAAAAAGACCCAAATGGTTTAGAAGCACTTAAAAATACTCAATACCTTTAGTCATCAGGAAATTGCAAATCAAAGTAACATTGACATTTCATCTTACACCTTTAAGAATGGCTAAGATCAATGAATGACGTGTCCTGCTGGGAAGGATGGGGAGTAGAGACATCATTCATCCATCACTGGTGGGAGTTCAAACTTTTATAGCCACTATGGAAATCAAAATCCAGCTATACCACTCTTGGGCATATATCCAAAGGTCACTTTAACCTCCCACAGACACAACTGGTCAACTATGTGCATTTCTGCTGTTTCCATAACAGCCAGAAATTGGAAACAACCTAAATGTTCCCCATCAGAATAATGGACTAATAAAATGTGGTAAATTTATACAATGGACTATTACCCAGCTATTAAACATGTGCAATTAACAAATAAATGGATGAATCTAAAAAAAATCATCCTGAGTGAGATAGTCCAGACCCAGATAAATGACTATGATATACATATATGGATATTAGTTGTGAAGTCAATGATAATGAAGCTACAATCCTTAAAACCATGCAGATTGAACATAAAGTAAGGGATTAGGTTGGGGTGACAAATAGATCTCATCAGAAAATGGAAATATAATAGGTAACTAAGATTGATGGGGCATAAATGGAAGTATCAAGTGATATGGGGAGAGAAGACAGGGATGAGAGGGAATATGGATGATGGAAGAAAAGGCTAAAATTGAGGCACAAATGAGGGCTAGCTTGGAAACCTAATACAGCAGCAGCTTCCTAAAATATATACATACATGAAAGTGAACTAAATGAAACCACCAAATAATGGGGGAGACAGCACTAAAAGCCTGTCGTTACCAAAGCAAGCTTGCAAAGCAGGGATTGGATTATATCTAATTGAGTTGTGGGTCAAAGTTTCCTCAAACAATCTAGATAGTTGCCAAGATTATATGTTGTGCTCCACAAGCTAATGATAAGGCCCTATGGCTAAAGACAATATCTATGCCACTTGTGGAACACGGAGAATGCCTTCTTGCCAGTTTCTTTGGTATAGAAGCATTCTTTGCATACTACCATAGAAGAAACATAGCTGTAAACCCACTGTATAGGATGGTCCCCATAACTGACATTGCTTGGGTGACCAAGAACCTGATACTGTCATTCTATTTCTGGCAGTGGCCTGGGTTCCACATCTGCTGGGCCAGCCCAGGTGCAGTGCTTTTTACCTCTGCATGGTAACACAGGGACTTCAAGATGAAATGTTCTGTTTCTCACTCAGAGGTGCCTTAGAGCAGTCAGGGTAAGGCCCATGCGCTGGGTAAGGTTTCCAGTCTCTCTCAGGAAGGTGAAAATGAGTTTTTCACTGGGGATTAATATTATTTTTAATGAGATTTTTGGTATTAGATGGCAGTGAAAATTCAGGAGTTCCCAAAGTCCAAGACGATAATAAAGTATTACATCCCTTAGTTAAGCTGAATGCAGGTGGACACCTGAATCAGGAGGGAAACTTGCCAGAAGGCAGACCTAGTGAGACTCAGGCCCAGCAGGTACCTTGCTGGTGCAATGCCCTGATGTTGTGGTGACTGAGGGGGATTCAGCGGCTGCCAAGGAAGCTCCAACATCACCACTTGACTAGGAGTCAAGCCCTGGGCATCCAGTGGCATTTCTTCCCCAGAACAAATGAATCTCAGATGGTAACGATTGAAGAATGGAATAAGAAAGCAAGCTAGCCAACCTTTATTTCATGAATTAAGGATTTATAAACCTTGGGCAGTGGGCTGCAGTTTAAGGGTGAATGTATCTGATTTACTGGGGCTAGAAATGCCAGATATAAGTAATCTACATGTAACAAAACTGCCATACCATAACAATGAAAAGCAGTATTTAATCATCCTATGGATGTGTAAAATCTGCAAGTACAGTTGAAAGGTCATTGGTTGAAAGACAATACACCAAGACATCTTATTAACACAGGGTTGAAACCTCCAGGCATCCCCAGGTGCTTGCTGAGCATGTTCAGTCCTGTAATCTTCCCTGAGAGACATTTGAAACTCCCTATGTGACATAGGGACCCTCAGATCAGGCAAATAGGAGACTCTGATGAGAAAAGGATTTTTTAATTTTTGTAGCTCAGAGGCTATCTGGAAACATCAGACTTCAACTTTACAGCAGAATCCTACCTGACACTAAATAGCGTAAGGACATAGTGTAAAACCAAATACTACTCATCAAAAAAGCAAGCAAACAAACAAACAAAAACATCAACTGACTTCTAAAGACATTCTGCTATATTCATAGATTAGGGATTTGCTCAGCCATTATCAGAGAATTTAACTTGAAGCAGATAGGAACAAACACAGAGACATACAACAAGACATTATGCACTAAAGAAGATGTTTCCTTATTCCTAGAGTTTGGGGAAACCAGCAGAAAAGGAGTTGGAAAGAGCCACAGGAGATGGAAAGGACACCTGTGAAACAAATGACCATCTAAAACATGATTGATGAACCTATGCATTTCAGAGCCTAAAGCAGGATACAGAGTCTTCAACAAGTCTGCAGCAGTTGGGATCCTGAAGTTGAAAGAAGTGGAATTACACCCTCATCTCTAATCCACAAGCAGTCCACTTGCAAATCAGTGTTTAGTTTCTTTTCAGGGAGTTTCACAGGAGAAACAAACTACTCTTAAATGTAGGCTGCATATCCAGCCATAGATGGCCAAAAAAAACCCCAGACTCAAAGGCACCTTTGGGGTTTTCTTTTCTCATAATCTTGAGAAAAGGTTCTTTTTTTTGTAGTTGTTTTTTAAAACTTATTATTTTGATTATATTATATTTATATGATTTTTTTCTTCACCCTGTCCACACTACAGCCTTTTGCCCTTGTATTATGGATTCCAGTTTAGTATTTTTACCAGATTTTTGAGTGTGTGAATGAAATGGTTTCTATTTCTTTTGCTTTTTCTTATACTCTTTTTCTTCTAGGTATGATTTTACTATATTATATATTCTATTCTATTCTATTCTATTCTATTATATTATATTATATTATATTATTCCCTAGGAACCTTATTTGTTTTCTATTGACAGACACAAAGGTATGGATCTGAATGGAGAAGAGGTGGGACAGAGCTGGGAGGAGTAGAGGGAGGACATATCTTTAACCATGCCCTCACCAACCAGCTTTTTATATTCCCCAGACTGAGAGCCAATGATGATTAAAGTGCCATTTCTGTCCAGATTTTAATAACAAAATATTTTTCTGACTTTTACATTAGCTTCAGTGTTCATTACAATCTGACAGCTTCCCCTTTTAATCAGTATATGACATATATATATATATATATATATATATATATATATATATATATATATATCTCAAATGTAACTAAGTACACGTGGCTGCAATAACTGAGATGCTTCTGTGTTTCCAGTAATGTTCTAACTACTGTAAATAACACATGGTTCCAATTATCATGAGGTCTGTTACTTTCTAAAGGTAGGTATGATGTCTACGCTCACTGGACTTTCACAGGTGTTGCAGCAGAAAAAGTTGAGAGACATCTCTGTGGTAGATAGGATATTTTCATTAGAAATAGCAAAGATCACTTCTCAGGGTTATGAGATTTATAATGTTTTTTCTTCCAGTGAAGATGTAATTTGGTTGGATGAGGGCTTAGGAAGAGTTTTACACTAAAAGTAAAATATGCAGTTTTGTTCCTTATTAGCATAGCCAATAAAGAGCTAGCTAATGATGGATTGACTGTTCTGAATATATTTGAAATTGTGTGATAAAATTTACTTTTTAAACCTCCATTGACTATTGAGTGAATTACATAGGTATCTAGACATTACATGACAATGGTCTGGGTCTTAGAGTGGTCCGAACTTTAAATATCACATTTAAAATAATTGTATTCTATATCTGTTGGAACTCATGGTTCAGCAGTGAGCTCAATAGTTACCTGAAATTAAATTGCCTTACTATCTGGTGAATCCAGTTAAGAGAGTATGTACAAAGGCAAAATGTGACTCAGGAAGGATTCACCCTGAGATTGATGTCTGAGCTGCTCCTTAGAAGAAAGAAATTGATGAGGATATTCCATGTCAAAGGCAAAGTACAAGCAAAAACACAGAGAGGAATGACAGCCAGTGTAATGTGAGCAAACTAGAGATGGTACTGGGAAGAGGAAATAGAGCATCATTGTATCATTGCCTGAACATCACATCACAGAGGGCAGAACTTTCTTTGTCTTAGTTCAATCAAGACTTTGTGAAGCCAGGTACAGTGGTACACTCTTGTAATCCCACCACTTGGAGAGACAAAAGCAGACATATCTCTGTGAGTTCAAGGTCAGCCTGGTCTACAAAGAGAACAGCTAAGACTACACAGAGAAACGCTTTCTCAAAACAAACAAACAAACAAACATATAGACTTTCTGAAAATTCATTATATTATTAACAATAAGCCATATGGAAAAATTTAAACTTCTACTAAATAATTAATGGCTAAGTAATAATAGATATCATCACACTAAGCAGTACCATTTGACCATAAAGATATTGTTAAAGAATGACAACATAGGGCTAAGTGTCTGGCACCTTGCTCTTAAGGTTGCAGTTCACCAATACCAGAAAGCCATGAGCTCAGCATAAAATGGAGAGCTCCCTTTTCCAGAGGGGCTTCCTCTTCATTGTCCCAGGGAACCTGGATTCCCACACCCTCTACCTGAGGAATGTCTCATAGTCCTTAGACAATGTGCAGATCTAACTCCCTTTATTCCAATATGAGCCCTGGCAACCCATTCAGCAAGCACCTGGGATTCTTGGAATGTCTCTAAACATAAATAAGGCATGTCGGTACATTAGCCCTCCAGCCAATGAGCTATACCTACCCTGGAAATACCTACCCCTCCTCCAGAGTTCTATATAGGCCTTGTTCACTGGAATAAAACTGATCTGCCTCCTCGAAGCTGATTCTGGAGTGATCATTTCCATTCATACTCACAGACTTCAGAACTCCGCATAAGTCACCCTATTCTTTTGCATTGTGGACCAACATCAGAGACAATCCCCAGGGGCAGGGAGGGTCACAGTTGGTGCCTGAACAAGAAGCCTGGAATGCTCAGAAAATTCATAAGTACCCTCCATAAAAAGGGGTAGTGGCATCTTACCTGACCATCCCTACCTGAAGATAGGAAACCTACTTTCCTTACTTTGTTTTACTTTCTAATTTTGTGCTATCACAAGGGACTGGATGTGGTTTTACAACAACTGATTCCTTCCTGTCTGGTCAGGTTTGCTCCCTTATATTGGTATAGGGTTCTCCTAACCACTCTCTGGACCACAACAGCTTGGCTGGGTGTAGGCAAGTAACCTTTAAGACTATCATTAAAAAACAAACAAACAAAAAACAACTGAAAATGTTATCAGTTGTTCAAGCTTTCCTAGCAAGACTGCAAGTCTCTTAAATCTGTGGAAAGGTTTGTGCTTATTATGGCTTGTCAATCTCTTAGTGGAACATTGCCTAGAAAAATTTAAGAGTCTCTGGAATCACTTCCCCTTTTTTATATCATGGGGAATTCAACATTACACCAGGAGAATTTCCAAATTCATTTCCTTACTATTACTTAAAGCAAAATGCCTTAAAATGTCCCAAACAGAGGGCCTAGAATTCTGGAATGAGTTGCTTCAACTCATACCAAATGCCTTAAAATGTCCCAAACAGAGGGCCTAGAATTCTGGAATGAGTTGCTTCAACTCACACCATGGGTCCTTCCTGTTGACAAATATCTATGCTCCAGATGTCTGGAACCATATTGCCTACCTTGCTCAGAGAAGGGAAGTCCAGGAAGGCTGTCTTTTGTCCTGCTCCCTCTTCCCCAGGATAGCTGCCAGTGACAATGCATAGGAAAACCCCAAGCATCAAAATGGCCCATTAGAGAAAAAAAAACACAGGAGAACAAATAATAAGAATCAAATGAGGTGGAAGACGGTGAGGATTGTCCAGTAGTTGGTTAAGCTATGTTAGAAAATGCAAGTGATCTAATTAGAGAAAAGTTACTCTCTAAACCACAACATCTCTTTTCTCTCTCTGCTCTTCCTACTATGAGCATTCATTGGCTACAGAGGATAAAGACCTGCAAACTAAGACAGAAGTTCCTAAAGACACCAAGGTAAAGCCTCCCCCAGCAAAGAATATCCATGCCCCAGGCATTGAAAATACTGTGTAATATCAGAGACCCTTGGGACAATTATCCCTAGCCACATCATCCACAATGGCCCAGGGCTTCAGACCTCCACCACTACAGTCTTAAAACAGCTGTGCCAAGCTGTTAATGAGGACTGAATTCATGGACCAAATCTATTTCACAAAGTTTCAATAGAAACCTTTTAACTCCCTAAGACTGGAGAGATATATGTCAATCTTTTCTCCCCATCCCTCTGTTGATACAATGGGAGGCCCTATTTAGAAGTGAATATTAGATACAAGGTAGAAAAAATAAAACAAATAAGCAACAGCACTATAGCAAGCACACCTCCCTCCCCTGCTCAATTAATAAATTAGAATTATACTTAGTTGTTTGAACAGTGTAACTTCTCCATAGAGATTTGTCAGGTTTTACTCCTTGTTGGCTACTTTGAACAGGTACACTTATGTGCTCACCAGACCTGGGACAGTCTACCTTCCTGTCCACATGACCTGCATAGACTGCTTTACTGGCCCTCCTGAACAAAGACCAACTGAGACCCTTCTAGATTTTTATACTAAGAGTACAAGCCAGGTTAAACAAACAGAAAGATAATAGACTTTTCAGCCAAAGCAATAATTCTAAACAATCTTATCTGGGAAGGAATGACTTCATAACACAGGGTCGCACACCAGGGACTAAAATATAAACATTATGACAAATAGACCATAGCTACCTATGATATTGGGACTGGCCTGTATCAGGCCTCCTCCCTTGTGAAATCTCCTGGAGCCACAACATGGTCTAATTCAAAATGTATTAAATACGGAGAGACCAGACACTAGAAGGGATATTCCTCCCACCCCAATGACTCAGCTGCCCATAAACCTTCTAAATCCATTTGTCCCTGCTGTAGAAAAAGATTTCATCGGAAAAAGGGTTGCAGATTCAACTATGACAAAGAAGGCAAGATCCTGACACTTTTAACTTCCTTGAAGGGCAGCACTTAACCACAACAATAAGAGTAAAAAACCCACCTATATGTTGGGTTACTAACATAATAGAAAAATCTCACCCTAAGCACTCAATAAAAATTGGCAATAAAAACTTTGAATAACTGATAAACACAGGAGCAGATAAGACCACCATAGAGCAAGCTGAAGTTCCTCCCCCACTTAGACCTTCCTACCATGGAGTAGGTGGTCTCTCCCAAGCAGTTATTACCTAAGACTTTCATAAATAGAAAGACCAGTATGAACAAATGGGAACATTAGACTCATAGTAGCTTGCATGGCCACTCACTTACTAGGTAAATATATATTAGATTTAAATGTGGTCCTTACTAGTGGGAAACAGAAATAATGCCTCCAGATAGAAAACCATCAAAAATATCAATATGAAAAGAATCCCAAATTCTAATAGCCATTACTGAATACCTTGCTCCCTGGCCAGAATGGATCCTGGATGATTTTATCTGTATTGAACAATGGCCTCTAAGCAGGGAGAAATTAATAATTTTACAACAATGAGTTAAATACCAATTAGACATGGAACACATCTGTCTCCCTAGAAGCCCATGGAATACTCTCTCTTTGTAACTAAAAAGAAAACCAGAACCTGGAGACTTCTCCAGGACTTCAGAGCAATCAATAAAACCAAGAAAGTTTGGGGATCACCTTAACATGGTCTCCACCCTTGTCTCGCATACCTGTAAATATCCCCAATATTTGTATTAGACATTTAAGATTGTTTTTTTTTCAATACCACTTCCTGAACAAGATTGTAAGTCTTTTTACTTCTCAGTACCTAAAATCTCTTAGGATCATCTGATAAATTTGAATGGATTATGCTTCCCCAAAGCATGGCCAACAGCCTACTTGCCAGGAAGCTGTAGCCCATATACTAAAACCCCTTATTAAATCAGTTCTCATTATATATCGTGAACGACCTATTAAAGAAGCAAGATAAAAGAATGAAACATTAACTCTAGAAGATCTTAAACAACAAGCAAAAAAGGTCTTAAAAGAGAGAGGATTTACTATAGCAGAAAATAAGAGTCTGCTCATTTTCTCCATCACAGCCTATGGCCTGAAATCACCCTAACCTCAGTCCAGCCAGCTAAATTAGTTATGGATTTCCCCAATCTGTCAACTTTAAATGTCATTCTAAGCTTCTTAGATGATATCAGTTGGCTTAGACCTTAGTTCCCAAAATCAACCAGCAAAATCAGCCTCTATTTGACTTACTTAAGGACAACAAACACCACTCCTCTCTTTGCTTTCTGACACCAGCAGCTAAGCAGGCCCTTTGTTCTAATAACAACTATATTGAAAATGCCTCCCTGTCAGCATCCAATCTAAGTCCTTATATTTTATTCCTTTCCCACTGTAATTGGAGCCTGATGTCCACCTCAGGGAATCCTAGAAGGGCACCATAGACCAATACGGGAAACACTTTGACTATTAACCAAAGTCTACACTTTATTTACCATGATAAGGACAGGAAGAGAATGCATCTTACTTTACGTAATGTAGGCAAGGCATCTGATGTGATCATTTTACCATAACCCCTTTGAGACATCGAGTGGCTGTTAAGGAACCACATCTCTATTGCTAACCACCTTATTGGATTCCAAGGACAGATAGATAATAACTTTTCCAAGGATAAATGACTGGCAACCATACCACTTTTTAGATGGTTCTCCCCTTGTTTATCTTCCTTGTTCCCTATCCCAGTGTCCCTCATGGGATGGACAGATGTGGGGAGGGATGGCAACACAGAGCTACCTATGTGATATATCAAGAAGACATTGAATACAACTCACATTTTCCTCCTCCCAGAAAAAATCTCCCCAATTTAAAGAACTGTATTCCATCTTTCAGGGCTTAACACACTTAAATGAACAATTTAATCTATATTCAGTCATTATTTATGCAGGTAACCTACTTCAGTGCCTGGTTTACTCCTATGTCAGAGTTGATGGTATCCCTTTGTCCCCACTATTAATAAAAGTTTCAAAACACATCAAATTAGAACATGCCCCACTTTAATAAGCCATATACAGTCACATTCATTTCTCTCCTAGCCTCTCTATGATGGAAATGTCTTATCAAAAAGTTTGTCATAACTGGGCCTTTACTATGTCACCATCACTGCTAAAAACTCCATCACCTTGTCAATATCAACCTAAAAGGGACAAAACTTATGTTCCTCAACACCACCCAAAAATATTTTAAATGTATTCTTAAAACTTGTTCTTCTTATGCTTCTTTAATATATACCCCTGCTATTCAACATTTGAGCACCAATCTGAGAGGCCTTAAGACCAATGCCCTCTGACTGACTCATGTCACCCATATTCAGTCTTTCAGTAGGCAAAAAATTGTAGATGTTCCTATTTCACCTGGGTCATGGTACAAAGTAAATGAAAATTCAAGGAAGTTAATTAATCACAAGCTCTCCTCTTTCACTATCATGGGAATCCCTCTCCAAATTAAAACTGATAATGGAGCAGCTTTTAAAAGCCACCAGTTTCAAATTTTATGAAAAACTTAGAAGAGTGTCCATTACACTGGTATACAGAGTCAATCTATTATTGAAAGAACTCACTAAACATTTAAAAAAATTAATCAAATGGACAAAAATAGTTCCTTCCACCAAATACCCAATTACACTTAACATTATTCATGGTCAGTATCTTAAATATCTATGATACCCAGGTAAGTCCTCCTATTGTCCTACACTGGAGTCAGCCAAAACTTACATCACTCATTTTCCTCAGGTGGAGGAACCCACCTGAGAGGTGTTGGAGGGAGCCCAACCCCTGCTAATGGTAGGAAGGGACTTTGAGTGTGTTTTTCCACAGGATCAGTCTAGGCCTATTTGAGTCCTTGCCATGAATCTTCTCTGGCACCACCACACTTACCAAGAAGATGGCTCACCTCTTGCTGGGTCAAGGATGAAAGAGACAGAGGAGATGCCTCCCCTTGCTTCCCTCTCCTTGATTCTTATAGCTGTCTTTGTTATTCTTCATTCTAACCCATTTTACCCAGCATTTCCTAACATTCCCAATATCCACCACTGGAGTTTCTTTGCTAGGGAGACCAACAACAAACACAGCAAAATTATAGCAACCCTGTGACTGCACACTGTAAGGATGGTAGATGGTATTGTGATTCCTCTACACCCCATTCCATATCCACTACCTAGACCTTTCCTCTGATTGTGTACAGGAGGCCTCTACTTATGAAGGTTTCAGGTATTGGGCTGATAAATACAGTCCACTAGTCATGGTGGCACAATGCTCAGCAACTCTAAAATGCATTTCTGGCTTTCTATCAATGATCCCTGGGATGAGTGATGATGGATAGGAGTCACAAGTACTGTAATCTGACTAGACACTACTGGAACAGCTGGAGTAGCCCTTGTCCAAATGTACAATCTGCCCAGTGACTTCCAGGACAAATCTGATCAGGTTATGGCCTCCACTGCAGACAGATTTCAGTTCTTTCAAGGATAAATAACCTCCTTAGTTATTTATCCTGGGAACCTGAGAGTTCTGTTTTTCCTTATAGCTGAACAGGGAGGGACTTACATTGTGTTGGGAGAAGAATGCTGTTTCTATGTTAAGGAATCTGGGCTGGTAAAACGGGATATGCATATGCTCAAAGATCTCTCAGGAGATCTCAGGGCTTACTATGCACCCAATACCCCACCCCCTTCATATTCTAGACTTACAGCTTGGCTTTTTGTCTCCTTGGTCCCTTATCTTTCGCACATCCTGCCTCTTCCAATTTTTAACATGACAGAAGAGCACTGAAAAAAATCACTGCCAGTTGGGTTCTGTTTCAATGCCAAGTTATCTCCAGTACAGAAATTGACAACAATGATGACAGGAGGAGATGTCAGGAGCCCCTGCTGCTAAGATTGCAGTTCACCATTAACTGAGAGCTTTGAGCTCAGTGCAAAAAGGAAAGCTCCCTTTTTGTGTGGGGCTTCTTCTTTTCTGCCCAAGGGACCCTGGATCTCCACATCCTCTACCTGAGGAATGTCTCATAGTCCATAGGGAATGTACAGGTCCAAGTCCCTTTCTTCTAAGAACCCATTCAGTAACAACTTATAATTCTTGGAATGCCTCTCCATGTAAATGAAGCATCTCAATACCTTAGTCCTCTAGCCAATGATCTATATCCAACCTGGAAATCCCTACCACACACCTAAGTTCTATATAGCCCTCATTCACTCCAAATAAAGCTGATATGCTTCCCCAAATTCGGTCCCAGAGTCATAATTTCTCTCTGAATACACAGGGCTTCCAAAATCCTCATTGCTTCCCACTGCTCATTTACCCTCATGGACTGATCTCAGCCAAAGATACTCAGGGAAGGGAGAGCCACAGCTAAGTGAAAAAAGACAAACTTAAATACTACTTATTGTATGAGTATATTTATATTCAAAACATCCTGAGTGAACAAAATCATAGAAGCATAACACTGATAGTCCACAGGAGAATTTGAAGAGTGAAAAGAATAGGGTGAGAATACTGAGTGAGTATTTGCCTTTAGATGAGGTGAGGCTTGAGGTCTGGAAGTAGAAAGTGGTTATGGTTACATATCATTTTGAAAATTTTCAAAAGCCTTTACATATGCAAGTAGTTAAAGAAGTAATTTGAACTTATTTTATCAAAAAGAGAAAAATAGATACTTCCACAATGTACAACTGAAATAGGTGACAGTGATGCTTGTGGCACAAGTAGTCATTTTGCTAAATGTGTCAGTGTGCAAGAGACTGCTGTAAGAAATAAATGTTTCATGGGACATCTGATGACACAGGACCTCATCAAAAGGTATCCAAGACCCTTTGCTCACATGGGCGTTTGAATAGGGGTGTACTCCATCCTCACTAAAAGTTAATATTGAGTTCAATGTACACATTGAAGAAAGTGCTTCTTTATTATCTCATTCAGCACATTCCCAAGGGAAATAATATGAGAGGAGAGATGGTTTGTTTATAGTTTAGAAATTCTTCTCTATGGTCTTCTGGCTCTGCTACTTACAAAAAGTAGTGAGACAGAATGTTATAGTAGGGTATATGGAGTGGATGAAAGCTACTTAGCTCATAGTGCCAGGGAGGAGGACAGGAGGCAAGGATGAGATACAAGCCCCAGGACATGCTTCCTCCCATACGCACTTTCTTTAACTAAATCTTATCTATTTTTTAGCACACTGTAATAGCCAATTCTGTGATGAACCCATAATTAGGTTCATCTATTGTCAAGATAAGAACTCTCAAGTGCCAATCATTGTTAAGCATTGCTGCATTGAGGACCAGGCATCAACACTGATCCTCTAAGCATTATTCAGTTCTAAAAGGCAAGAGTGATCTGTGCCTGACTGTTGTATTTCTCTTAAAATCAATATACTGTGTAAATAAAACCTGAAGAATCTCATTTTCTTAAGTAGCTCACATTCGTTCTGTTAAGTGGTAATTCTTCATTTTAAAGTTAAAGTGGATCTATTTTCATTTTTACATCATTAAACAATCCACCTACTCAGATTGCATCATTGTTTTGCTTCAAGGGCAATGATTTGACTGTAAAGCTGATCAGGCTTCTGTATTCTAGTCCAGCTCCAAATGAAGTTAACATTTACCATAGACTCTTATTAGCACCATCTGACAGCATGTGAATGCAATCTGCTAAGTTAATATAACACTTTTGAAACTAGACATAAAGTCACTTCTTGATATAATAAAGGCTACATGTGACATGCATGCAGCCATCACTGACTGAATAGGAAGTCCTTCTAAAATAAGAACAGGGTCAAGACTGCTTTTCCCATCATTTTTATAAAATAGAGAACTTAAAACTGAGTAACTAGAGAAAGAATCATAGGGTGAAACAATAAAAATGAATGTCTCAGGTCATTCCTTCTTTTAGACAATATAATCTCATGCATAAAATACACTGAAAAACAGCTCCACACAAAGATCTGACAATGGCTGTCAAGAAAGTATAGTATAGAACAGCAACACATATACAAAACACAAGTTCCATGAAACATAAATCAGATAGGCAGTGAAGAGTCCAGCTTGAACCAAGGACAGACAGCAATATCAGATCACTGTGTGTGGCAGGGGGGCAAGGGGAAAACTAAGTTGTCCCCCTGAAGAGTCCAGCCTGATCTAAAGACAGCAAGCTTATGTTTAAAATTTCCACTACCCCAGGAATGTATTTACTCCTCCCAATTGGGAAAATCTCCCAATGTTTTTAGCTCACAGTCCCAATAATAACTTCCTCTTTTCACCCACCCATGCCCTTTTTCTCCCATCTGTTCCATTACTTAGCCAATTGTTTTAAAGGTAGAGTAACCAATCATGTTTGTACTAATCATCCCTGCTAGTTCTGATTCTGTGAGGGTATAAAAAGGCCATACTTCTGGTCTTCAGGGTCTCCAATTCAAATGAGATTGATAGACCTCATCTCATCAGCCTAATAAATACCTCTGTGTTTGTTTTGACAATGGACTTGAACTCTCATTGGTGACTCTGGGAATAGATGAAAGATCTCTCTGGAGATCTGAGTATTACAGTAGTAGTAAGTCACAAGAGCTTCAACAATATTGAAAACACATGGAACATTCCTAGGTAAAAACTTAAGATAGCAAAGATTCTGAAAATAAAAACTATAAAGTGCCAAACAAGCCATTATAAGGGAAAATAGAAAATGGAAAGACATTCCTTCTTCACTGATGAACAGAATTTACATTGTCAAAAGAGCTATTTACCAAAAGCTATGTACAGACTCGATGAAGTTGCCAACAAAGTGATAATATTGTGAGGTCAATCATGAATAATACACTAAAATAATCAATAACCCAAAGCGGCTACAATAATCTCATTTTAGTAAAGAGATCCTTGTATAAAATCTTGTATAAGAGAGCCTTGTATAATTCCTCTGTGAAGTTTAACCAAGTAGCTGATGGAAAAAGATACAGAGACCCACAGCTAAATATTAGACAGAGCTTGGGAAATCCTATGGAAGAGTTGGGTGAAAGATTGAAGAAACTAGGAGGTCAAGGACTCCAAAGAAGAAATACAGAGTAAATTAACTTGGGCCATGGGGCTCACAGACAGTGAACCATCAATCAAAGAACATGAATCATCTGGATCTAGACCCCCTACACATATGTAGTGTATGTGCAACTGGGTCAGTAGGTAAGTCCCCTAATAATGTGAGTAGGGGCTATCTCTGACTCTGTTTCCTACATTTGGTTCCATTTTCCACAGCTGGATTACCTTGGCAGGCCTCAGTGGGAGTGGATATGCTAATGCTGCAATGATTTGAGTTCTCAGGATGGGTTGGTACTCTTTAGGATCTTCTCCTTCTCTGAGAGGAAGGAGATGGATGAACTGGAAGGAAGAGAGAATGGTGGTGTGACTTGGAGAAGAGGAGGAAGTAGGCTTGAATGGGGCTGTAAAGTGATTAAATAAAGAAATAATAAATAAATAAGTAAATAAAAATAAATAAATGGAAAAGAAAAGTAGAAAAAAAGGATGGGATAAACATCATAATGTGAAGTTATACAAGCAAGTTTCAGAAAGACAAGGGTGCTATATTTACTCTCATAAATACTCTACAAATGATAAAAAGGACAGGAAAGTTAAAGAATTACAAGAATATGGAAGGATAATGAGAAAGGGAGACTAAGAAGGGAGTAAAAGTATAATAGAAAATGCCAATATGTTAAAATACATCCTGTGAATGTATGAAAATGTCATAATGAAACCCATACATATAGTTACACAAGGCAATCAAAGAAAAATCTTATGAAAGGTGTTCAATGACACTGCATCTGATTCTCCTAAAAGAAGATAAATAAGTCGATAGATAGATAGTTGTATATACAATGGTCATATGATACATAAGCACACATCAACTCTGTTATTCACTTCTCTGCACAGAATTAGACAGATAGATTATTTCGTTAAGTAATATGGATAAATATAAATAATTTTTATTGTGTATATTCATGGATACAATGTAACAACAGTCTATTTATGAAGTAATCTAGCTACCTATTGAGAAATGGAATAGTAACATATTTTATATACATAATGCAGTTCTATTCAGATGTGAAAGATAATTAAGTTATTTTGTCCCCAAGTCCCCAAATGAATGTTTCCAATGTGTGAGTGTCAGATTACAACAGATTGAATTAAAATGGCATGTATCATCCATAGCATTCTCCATCTACAAAGTATAGCTTCTAATATGATTAAACTAAACTTATTTTACTCTAATAATAATCATGCTTTCATGTCATAAATCAAAGTACAGCCCAGCCAAAATCCGAGTGTCCTCTGTTATATGATTTCTTATAGCTTCTTCCCCCGCGAAAGCAAGAGTTTGGTTATACAATTTGTTTTTTTTTTCTTTATTAATTTATTCTTGCTACATCTCAATGGTTATCCCATCCCTTGTATCCCCCCATTCTTCCCTCCCTCCTCTTTTCCCCTTATTCCCCTCCCTTATGACTGTTCCTGAGGGGGATTACCTCCCCCTGTATATGTTCATAGGGTATCAAGTCTCTTCTTGGTAACCTGCTGTCCTTACTCTGTGTGCCACCAGGTCTCCCCCTCCAGGGGACAAAGTCAAAGGTGAGGCACCAGAGTATGTGAGAAAGTAATATCCCACTCTCCACTCTACTGTGGAGAATGTTCTGTCCATTGGCTAGATCTTTCCTATCAGATCATCATGGGCTTAGGCTGCAATTCAACAACAACAGAAATAACAAAAAGCCTACACGTATGTGGAAACTAAACAACTCTCGGCTAAATGACACCTGGGTCAGGGAAGAAATAAAGAAAGAATTCAAGGAGTTTCTGAAATTCAATGAAAATGAAGGAACAACATACCCAAATTTGTGGGATACATTGAAAGCAGTGCTAAGAGGAAAATTCATAGCACTAAGTGCCTTTAAAAAGAAATTGGAAGCATCGCACATAAGCACCTTAATGACACAACTGGAAGCCCTAGAAAAAAAAAGAAGCAGAAACACTCAAAAGGAGTAGACATCTGGAAATAATCAAACTCAGGGGTGAAATTAACAAAGTAGAAACTAAGAAAACAGTCCAAAGAATCAACAATATAATTTGTTACAATAGAAACAATCAATTAAATGGTTATTTGTATACATACTCATGTACTTCATTTAAACTATTGTTAGATGGATTATTAAAGTCATGTTTGTTTTTTCTTGAGACTAGATCTCATGTAGTCTTGAGCTCAATATGTGGCTGAGGATGACCTTGAGCTACCAGTCCTCCTGTGTATACTTCTCTAGTTTTGAGAATAATGACCATCAGACACAATTTACATAGTTTGTTAGATAAAATTCAGAGCCTTGCACATGATATACATTCTAATAACTGAGTTCCAGCCTTGCCTCTTTTTGCTATCTGTTTTGATGATTAAATGCTATCAGGGACATTACTAAGATAATAGATAAAAATTTATACTGCAAATTAACCCTGTTTGGATCTAAAGTCAATTTACTTTTAAATAAAGATTTATTTTATTTTTAAGTGTATGTGTGTATTTATGTATCTGTCTGTGCAAATGATTGCAGATGCTCCTACCTTCCAGAAAAGGGAAGCAGATCTCTTACAGCTGGAGTTACAGACAGTTGAGAAGTTCCTGTCTGGATTTTAGGAATAGAATGTGTGTCTTCTGAAAGTGTGTGTTTATACTCTTAATAGTTAAGGAATTGCTACTGAATGTAAACTGTTTTCTTTAACATTACTATCTAAAAGTGCATTTGTACTCATATTCCAAATAAGTTTATTTAACTTATCAAATGAATGTACAATTATGAAACCTCAAACATGGTTTCAGTACTACTTAGTAGTGTCTCTTTCTCTGCTTCTTGCTGGTTCTCATAATATTCTTTGCCATTAGAAAATCCCAAATCCATGGACAGCTAAAATTCTTAAGAGTTGACACATTTACTTTTTCTGTGTGAAGACTTGAATTTAGGTACAAGACTCCAAAGGATGACATAGCTATTTCCAAAGGCCAACTCTACTTTAAGACATTGCAATAGGAGAACACTCTACTGTAAAATAGTGACCCAAGTGCTCATCTATCTTCTTCTTCTAATTCCTTCAAGGTGTATGGACCAAGTCTTCTGAATATGTATGAGTTTAGAGAAAGCACTCCTGAGAGAGTCCTTATTTCACTCACCTCTGGGGAGGCCTTCTTGTATGAAATGTGGCTACTTGGGGCTCTTGACAGCCACTAATACATCTTCTATTGGCCAAATTCTTTTCTCTTCAGTTACAGTAGCACTCTAATAACCAGCCTCACTATAAATCTACTGCCCTTTCTTCATATTATATCTCTAGTTCTCAGAAAGCAAAAATCAGCTACAATCTTTGTTCTGGTTGTTTTCTGAAGAACATTATTCATCATTTCAGAATCATGTTTCATACCAACATCTGAAGTAATAGGTCAGCCTTATTTCCTTTAAGATGACCCACATTCTGCCCACATATGTGACCAAGAGGAATAAATGAGAGTTTCCATTTATTTAGCATGTTTGGGTTCAATATAACAAATATAATTGTAGGCTCCCATTCAGCTACTTTGCTACTTCACTATGGAAAGAATGGAAAATCATACACACACACATGCACATACACACAAACACACACATTTGCACCAACATATATACACATCATATATATATGCCCATGCATACACATATGTACATACACACATACATGCACACATACACATATATACATACATAGTACACATAGTTTTATTAAGGAAAACATAAAGTATAATCACAGTTAAATATTATAGAAAAAATATATGTAAAATGCTTTCCTTCTTCTACTGTTCTGAATTTTTAATATGTAGCTTTAGAAAAACAATGTTTAGATTTTTCAGTATTAGTTACTTTTAAAAGGATAACATATCCAGACAATTTTATTCTTCAACATAAAAGTAATAAACTATGAACATAACTGAGTCTATGTTTGTAGACCTGCATTTGTCCCATCATGACTACAATTTTAATTTGTATATCTCGTTTAATGTTTTATCTGAATCGCTTCAGAAAAATCAGATAGAATTCACATATTTGTTAAATAACTATATAAACCTCTTTCTTACTCTTCTCTTGGAGGACAATATAATAGTTACAAAATAAGTCGCTTTCATCTGATTTTTAAGTAAATACGTTTTTTTTTTCAATATTGGAAACAATGAAAATCTTGCTCAAAATGTGAAGTTAAACAGAGGAGAAAAACTCAAGTGAGGCCGTGTGGAGAATGGGACAAGACACTTTGAACAATGTTTTATAATTTGCTAATGTTAGTCAGCTGGCACTTTTTTTTTCTTAACCTAGGCCCATAATAGAATAACATCTAAAGTGTAAAGAGAAAATATGCAAAATAAATTAAACAGTGCTTAGTACTGCCACCTCAGCCTTTTTAAGGCGCTCACTCATTTATTTTTGTTTTGTTTATGTAACCTGAATATCTAAGCTGGAAAGGATGGAAGAGATCATGCTTGGCATTGTTGATTTAATAGTCCAAGTTTAGGGAAAGTGTGGCAAGGTAGTTTATTATAATATGAGGTATTATCGGAGAGCACTAAGCCCAAAAAGAAAGATATATTCCTGAGCATGGCAAAGAAAAATATATTCATAAACACATGGTGTTTATGTCTATTTACAAATACAATTTAGACTTTTCTCATATGGGAACTTCTCATTTACCTCATTTTTCTCTAGGGATTGAGGGTTTATCTGACTTTTTTTAGAAAAACAACTATATCACTTTTTTATCGGGTCATATGATTGATTTTCCAACCCTAGAGACAATGTTTGACCTACTTTATTAGTTCTTGAAATCAGCCTGAATTGCTTTCAAGTTAAATTTGCTCATTTGAAATAGACCCCAGGGAGATAATTGACTGGCAGAGATTATTTCAATCACATATATCTTTTATGATTGTATAACAACAGTTCAATAAAACAAAATAGCTAAGTCTATAAATTTTATAATAAATGAGTAACTAGCAATACTGGGCTTTGCTGGCCCATTTTTAGTTCCTAAAAGTTTGTACAAGTTTTAACTATATGTATTCCCATCATACTTCTCCCATGCCCATAATTTTTTTCACACATCTAGTTTTTGTGTTGATTTTATTTTCACTCACGAATTCCAACTTTTGTTGCCCCTGTGCTCATACACATATGGTCCCCCACTAGAACACCTGAACCTACTGGTGCAATACTCTTAGAAAAATGGACTCTTCCTCCCCCAGCAGCTATTAGCTGCCACTAGTACTTCTGCTTGGAGTGGGAAGGCATGTCTAACTTTTTTCTCCGTGCTGGCATTCAGTGTGACTTGAACATGTATGGGACTGGAAAAAGCCATTATAGACTCTGTGAGTTCATATGTGCAGCTGTCATATTGTATTCTTAGGATGCTGTTTTCTTGTATTCATTCATTGCTTTAGGCACTCACAGTCTCTCTTCTACTACCTATTACACAATAATCCCTAAGGCCTGAGAGGAGGTGCCTACAATCCACGTATTCTACATGCTCTTATACTCTACTTCATTGGAAGCTATAGGTCTGTATTTTAATAATCATCCATTGCAAATAGAAGTTTCTCTGATAGAGATTGAAGAATAGATTAATATACGGTTATAATAATATTCAATATTATACCAGTAGACATGACTTAATATGCTATTTTTCTTTAGGAATAACTATAGATAATCCTACTTGTGTATATATATATATATATATATATATATATATATATGGCATGATTTCCATAAAATAAGTAAATTTAAGGATAATTATTAATATGTGTCTATATTTAATATATTAGTATTTTTATTTCACTGGTTTATTATTTTATTTCTTTCTGATAGTATTTTATTTATATGGATTCATTTTAATAGTGGCTATAGGGTTTCATATTATTGTTATGAATATATTGTGATATTTTTGGAGTATGACTTTTAACAATTTTTGAGGTTTAATTAAGTATAAAAATGATGGTGAGTACACATCACCCTCTGTATTCTACTGAAAACTAGGACTTCTATGTTTTATAAAACTGTCATGTCATATCATATCTCTACATATATTACAAATCACATGTTCACCTGTGATGCCTTTTATCTAAGTTATTGATTTACATCCTTTCTAGTTCATTTACTTGACCATGCTAAACAGCACATGATTGCAGTCTTCATAGCTGAAGTATCTTTCATTCATTCACTTTCTCTAGTTTCTCATCACTCCTATCACATGAATGGGCATGAGGAGAAGAGATAATTTAAATACTAGATCTCCTATTATATCTCTTGTTGGTTGGGTCACACAAGAGGTATTCAAGATCTCTAATCTTACAACACCCCAAGAGCTGGGTGACAGATACAGTTACCTCCTAGTTTATAATTTGAGAAATAACTTGTTTAAGGATAAGGCAGAAAACATTTTTCCAAACTTCAGGCTTTGCATGACACTTCTCCGCTTATGTTCTCTATTTTTGAGGGCAACTGATTAACACTGAGATGCTGAAGGCACAAAGGGAAGTATGATTAACATGTTTTAAAAGATGTAGAAATAAACCAAATTATTTTGCAAGAATTCTCATGACCAATGGACCTGTAATATTTCTGTCAGCCTGCAATTTCATATTAACTCCTCACATCCACTACATTTCTTAAGGACTGGATGAAATATTATTGAGTGAGGAATTGATCCATGTGTAAGAAAGACTAGGAAATGTCAATCGTGAAGCATCTCAGGGAACAATTGAAAGGTACATGTGTACACATAAATATAAGAAGAGGAAACGGCACTGCAAACAAGATGGGGAAGAAGGGACTGAGGAAGACACAGGAAAAAAATGTACTATCTGTCTACTTTAGAGGAAGGTGAAGATGTGAGATGCCTTCCGTGTATGCACATTTTCCTCCAAATGTGTGTGGATCCGTGGATCATCACCAACAAGAAGTGCCCCATATGCAGAGTGGATATCGAGGCCCAGCTGCCCAGTGAGAGTTAACTCAACATATTTGTAGGTGCTGTTAGTTGACCCTTTGTACCATCCCCTGATTCTTTCTTTTTTCTATGCTGGTGAAATCACCTGCACACCTCTCCTGGCAAAAGCAAACTTGAGGAACAGGTAACAAGACTCTTCTAGATGACTGCATAAAGAAATGAAAGAAGGAAATAAATTTACTGATGCAATAGACCAATGGAGCCTACTGCAAATTTGGTATCATCTGGGATTTTAAAATCATAAAGGTAAAAGCAGCTCATGTTGCAAAATATCAACAAATTCCCATATGTTGAAATATATTAAGTGGTTTATATGAACAGAGATATATACACTGCTCCATTTCTTTAAAATATCTTAAGGTTGAGCTTTGCATCAATCTTAAAACAAAAAATCTAAGATTTATAATTATCATCTTAAATTCGCTTTTCAAATACTACTTTGGTTACAAAAGCTGTTCTTATCAAATGGAACTATGGTCTTGAAGATCACTGATGCAACTAGACTGGCAAGCTACGAATGCACAAGACTCTGTCTGTCTTCACCCTCCTTGAGCATGTGAGTGATGTCAGATTTGTTCCTGGGCATCATGGACCTGAACGATGCACTTGGCGTTCTTCTGCTTGTACATCAGGCCCTTCCTTTATTTATGGAGCCATTGCCTAGCCCCAGTGCTCTCATTTCTTCTCTTACATTTTTAAAGTCCAATGGATTATTTATAAAAGTAACATTGTGCTTCTTAGTTATTTTTTGAGAGACAAATCTACCCCTGGTGTTTTCTTGGCTAAAATTTCACAAATCTTACAATAACAAGTTTTTTGAAATTACTTGGAAATGTATGTATTTGGTATCCAAAAATTTACATTCCAGATCTGTCTTATTTCACTATGAACTTTCAGATCTCAGAGAGTATTTCACAGGAAAGAATACAGATAAAAGTATCTTTTCCTACAATATATTACTAACAGGATTATTACATATTACACACACACACACACACACACACACACACACATATCATCTGTAAATGTTGACAGTTGCAAAGAGTGTGTTTTATTTTGTTTTACTGGTATACTGGTAGTATCAGAAACAAAAGTGTTTCATAGAGAGCAATTGAGGCCCTACTCTGTGATAGAGCATGCACATTCTTATGTATATTTTTGTGTCTTTTTTTTTTTATCTTTCTGGAATTATTCTGTCTTCCTGACTGTCTGTTTTAATCCTTTCCTTTTAATTCTTGTGGGCCCTTGTCTGTAGGCCTAGGAGATGCTCTTTCCTGGTAAGCTTAGTGCTGGGACATAGGTGAGCATAACCCCTGCTGGCAAATACCCTCCAGTCCCCAAATGTGTTAAAAGGCTAGTTCCTTGCAGGGACACTTCAAAAGCAAATCCTAAGCCTAAAGGTGTCAAAAGCTGGCTCTTTGAATAAAAACATAACAAAGATTCCTTGGAGACAAGCCCCTGAAAGTGTTCTGGGATTGTCTCCTGCTATTCAGGAGGTTAAGAGGTTGGTGAATGCACTCCCTGGTTTTTATGTCCACAACCCCAGGCCTTGTCTTTCTTTTATCATTAAGCTTAGTGAATTAAAATCTAGCTCTTCAACTCCTGATTGTCTTTATTTTAATCAAGTATGGTTGGTTATCTGGCTTTTCACAATTCAGAGGCTCCATTACCCCAGTGAAAGAGATGCAGACTCCCATTGTCTCAATACCATCTGAGCATGGCTGCCCTGTGCTCCATCCCGACCCCGAAGGCCTTCTTCATGAAGGTTTCTCAGGACAGAGCCTCCTTTAACTAGCCTCCAGTAGGCTGAAGAAAACACTGTACACAGATTCTCAGCCCAGCCTCCCAGAAAAAAAAACCCACAAGTGGTGCCCAGTGAGGGATGACACCAAGTTCTACTGCTGATCAATAAAAATACAGGTCATGACAAAGGAGAGTGAGTTTTCCTATGCCTTAAAAAGACTTAGGGGGACAGCAAAAATCTTTATATCTATTATTTTTACTTTTCTCTTCTGGTCAGAGATAAGGTTTGGGGAATAACTGAAGCCTTTTTGTCTGGGCAACTCTCTAATATTGGCTGAAGATTCCCTACCTGACCTCGGGACTCAATCTGCTCATCTGGATGTGGCGATGACTTTATAACCTTTCTGAACAAAAACTGTCTATGCAGCAAACACATAAAAGCCATCCAAGGCGGTTGCCAGTTCTGAAACTGTGGCTAGGCTTGTTTTGGTGATGCAGTGAAACCCTCTAACAAGAAATTGTTTACAGAACATTGACTGTCCTCAGCAGCAATTCCTATCTTTTTCTATCACCATGGGAAACAGTTCATCACATAAGGAAGACCCTCAAGTTAAGGCCATATGCAACCTCTTAAAAGTATGGGGCATAAAAATTGACAAAAAAATCTCTTCATTTTCGGAAAATGTAATCCAAGTAGCACCCTTCATGTCCACAATATATACATATGGTCCTTGAATATAAGTCTCCAATTCTACCAAGAGTTTCAATTTCCTCACATAGGACAACATATGTAGTGCAACATAAAAACTATGGGACCTGAATTTTATTTCAATTTGTCACACAAAATAAGACACAATTCTGAATCTTAGTTTGCTTATATTTAATGTATGGAAATATAGTTCTATTATTTCTACAAGTGATCAAATGCCAGGATGTGGAAACCATTGTCACCCAGTCACAGCAGTCTCTTCTTTGTTTTTCCCTTCATCTACGTCAAGTTTTTACTCTGAGTATGATTTTTTTAAAAATACTGATTTTTATAAAAGTGGCATTTTGCTTTGGGTTATTTTACACATTTCTTTCATAAGCACAACATGCTCAAGGAAAAAGAGTCTGCTGACAGATGCTTATAACCTTGAACAGCTTTAACCTACTATGTACTGAATGTTTACATTCCTCACAAAGCTCCCTGTCATAAATTTCTTTGAAGGAAATTATGCCACATAATGGATCCACATTTTCATCAGCAGAGCTAGAATCTGACTTTGTCTACAATGCAAGAATACATTAAGAAGATCCATGGGACAGAACTGCTTCCCTGATACATAACTAACAAATGGATAGCTTAATCCTCATGTGGGACCTCGAACCACAAGAACAAGGGCTATCTTTGACTATGTTCTCTACCCCTGGATGCCTTCCCCCTAACTGGGATGCCTTGTCTTGCTCCAATAGGCAAACATTCCCAGTCCTACTTGATATGCCAAGGGAGAGTGAAACCCACGGGAGGTCTCCCCTTCTCTGAGATGAAAAGAAGGGGTAAAAGAGAAGAGAAGGGGAGGGGTGAGGAAAAGAGGAGGAGGAAAGGTGAGAGGGGAAGTTCTTATTGGGATGTAAAGTAAAATAATATTTATGGTTCTTCTTGTTGTCAGTAGTTTATTTTATATATGTGTAATAATATAAATGAATATATAAAAAAGAAAAATAATTTAAAAAATAAAAAAGATGACTATCTTCAGGGGATAGTTTCAGTGGAATCTTGTAATGATAAGCTGCTGTTGTTTTTTTATATATCAGGACTATGAGAGAAAACTGTGGTTTATGATGCAGTCTGTGGTGCTCTCTCATAGCTGACTAAGACCTGACAGTAACACCAAATAAGCAGGAAATGCTCAGCACCTCACTGTTTCAGCTTGTTTAACTTCATTCTGCTTCCTGAATTATCTTCTGACTAAAAATAGAAGCAGCATATCAACTCTACTCCTACAGTGATCGTATGTTCTCTAGGCACCTGGAAAGACCATGCTTACAAGTGGACTTTAGGGCACATATGATTTATAAAAGGACCAGTCTTAAATAATAGAGACTGCCTGACTATCCTGCTGAGACCACTTCAGAAGCATGTACATAAAAGGTGAATGACACCTGACATTGATGATGCATATCACCCAAATAGTTCATAGCTTACAGTGGTAAATATAGAAGCATTACCATTCAGTCTGTAGCTTGACATTTACCAGTGAACTATGAAAGCAATAATAGCATGGTCTTTTGTAGGACAACCCAATGAACTAGGTTTACCCCCTCCTTAAAAGACACTTAACCCCTAACTTTAGATGAGAGGAAAAACTTCCTCATCAATTAAGCACTTAATATCTCAATAACAAGAGCCAAGAAGACAGAGAGCAGTTACCTGAAATTATGTTTGGTTATTTATACCTAACAGGACTTTGTGTCATTAGATAAAGTTTAAAAGCTGAGGACCGTGCATATGGAGTGAACTGCTGCCCTTAAAGAAAAGACCTAAAAATGTCTGCATTTCTTTATAAAATAGTATTCTTAGGAAGAAATTCTGGTGGGACCTTTCTTGCAGTAATTTCTAGTGACAAAAAAAGAGATCAAAAATGGAAAAAAATGTCTTCCTGTACTCTCCCTAGAGAGGCTGAAAGTGATTGGGCAGCACTCAAGACTGCTGGAAACAGATTAGAGAGCTAAAGGGCTCCACACAAACCTGATTTTGTTTTTAAAAAACTGCATTTCATTTATCTTATTGTCTGTGATTGTTTAAATCAGGAGCCACACAGTGGAAGACTGAAAAAGAGAAAGTAGTGAACCGGAAGAGGCTTTTATGTATGCTCTGTGGTCACCATGGAAACATAAGATTCAGCCAATTAGATGCAGCCTTTCTCTATTTACTAGCATATCTATTTATTATTTTCTTTTTTTATGTTATACCTATTCCTGAAATGCCTGCACTGTGGTGGTTTGGATGAGAATGCCCTTTTAGGCATGATGAGTGCTTGTCCATAGCTTTTTGGAACAGTTTGCGAAGAATTAAGAAGTATGGCCTTGTTGGAAGAGGTTGGAGTGGTGGAAGTCATGGAGGTTTCAGAAGCCCATGCCATTCTCAGTTAGCTACCCGTTCTCTCTTTTTCACTGTCTCTGTCAGTGTCTCCAATTCTCTCTCACTCTCTCTCCCTATCCACACTCCTCTCTCTTGCTTTTGATTTCTCTGTGTGTCTAATGTTTGGGGAAGGAGATAAGCTCTTTGCTGAAGCAATAGCTGAGAGTCATGCCTGCCTGCCCGATGCCGTGCTTCCTGCCATGCTGATCATAGACTAATACTCTGAAATTTTAAGTTCCCAATACTTTCTTTTCTATAAATTTTTTTGATCATGCATTTGTTCATAGCTATAAAATGTAACTATGAAATCCACAGACGTGTATCCTGCATATAAACTTATATAAAGTGCTTGCAATTTAGAAGTAGAATGTGATAATTGCTTTGAAATAAAGAAAAATTCATAGTATGCAAAAGAAAAACATTAAATGTCACACCAATATCACATGCAACATTGTTATTGAATATACAGTGACATACACCTGTGTTCTTCAGTGGTGAACAAAAAAAGAAGACATCCCTCTTCTGGGCTATTTGACCTTCTGACTATGAAAGCTTCTCTAAGGACTTCAATCTAATACGGGAAAGAAAGAAAAGCAAACTAGAGTCTATCCATGTGAATAACTACAGATGTGTGAGTAATAGCCCAGCGTCTAAAATTTGTTACCTAGGAAATTTTGGAAAACCACCAGAATCAGTTCCTCTTTGATTCAATCACTTGGTTAGAGTGGGATGTCAATGTACTTTGTGGATCATTTTACTATAGAGACCATTTGAAGGCAAAGGATGCTTTTAAATGTTTCTTCTCTGTGCTGCAAAGAGGTTCGACCTTTCTAAGTATCAATGCTACAGTTACCTAGGATTTCCATTTCTTTCTAGTACATTTAGATTGTCTGGGTTTGTTTTGTGTTTTTAAAAGTTTGATTTTATTATTCATTTATATATACTGTGTGGGGTGTGTATTGTATGCACACATGTGCTTTGATTTCAATCTCCGTGTCGACTAAGTATTTGCATGATGAGTAGCAATTTTCTCCAATGTTAACTCTCCATTTTGGAGGGAAGTTCATTAATATGCAAAACCCTTGATAATCCACGGAGCCTGCATGGAGCTAAACAAGTTTTACTGACTCCTTAAGCTAATGAAGTAAAATCCCTAAAGCTGCAGCAAGTTCCCATAGAATGACATATGCTCTAGGCCTCTCTTTCTTTGAGCAGTAAGGACTGAACAGAGACACTCTGAGAACCAGCTAAGCTTCTGGAAGAAGCAAAGACACTGTGCTTCCTAGAAGAGGCTCAGACTAACTGTACAACTAAGAAAGGACACCCTCTAACATGGTGAGCTATCTCCAGGCTGTACAGCATACTCCAGATTCTTAGTTTTCCTGAGCTGTCACCTGTGTTGGGGGGAGGAGGTAGTAATGCAGCTGTCTTTCAGTTGTTTCTGTTCTTTTAATAAAACCTTTGCCCACATTTCTGTAAGCAACCACATTAAAACTCACTGGTTCATAAAAATAAAACACAACACAGATGCTAAAACAAAGTAAAGATGCCTCAACTCACAATTCCTTCTAACATCCTATATAAATCATAGATAATGAAGGAAAACAAAATAAATGCCATACTGTCAATAAACTGGTAAGACAAGTATTACAAGTATTTTTGTTTGTTCTGTTTGTTTGCAAATGTTAAAATTATTGAAAAAATACATTTGGGGGAAGAGCAAGCAATTACCTTAAGAGAGGAGAGCACTGCTAATATTATTCCCACATCAGCAGGGAATAGCTTGCCTTGAGATGACCTCAAACACTCAGACACCCTGGATGCCAGTAAGATGAACAAGTAAGTGGTACAGAGATGGAAGAGAAAAAGAAGCACAAGGAAGTATGCAAAACACAAAGAGGAAGATCTAGAGACTTGAGTGTGGTGAGGAACTGCCTGGTGATCCCACCTACAGCCATAATGAAGTTCTGACCAGTACTGCCACCAAAGACCATGTCTGTGTTCATGGCCCTGTCACAGAGGGAATTTTTAAATGCCAAATTCCAGGTGGATGTCTCTGGTTCTGGGCTGCCATGTGGGGCCATGTTGATGTCTGAGGGTTATGTAGAGCTGGCCTTACACCTTGCCTGATTCTTGTGAAAGAATTAACCCCAGAAGTGGGAGGAAAGCTGGACCTGCCTTTCACCAGCACAGCACTTGGAAGTGCTGGTTCTGAGCCTTGACTTAGCATCATAACAGCACTGACCCTCATGGCAGGAAGTTGGGGAAGAGGTGAACTGGCTCTGGGTGCATCATGTGGGAAAGATGGCCCTACCACTTGTATGATGGCTAGGAGGAGTGAGAGATGCTCTTGCCCCTCATATTGCTTGCCTCCTACATCAGACAGGAGATATGGCCCTAGTGGCATGAAAGCAGGAGAGCTATTCCTGGCCCTCAATGATTGAGGCATTCTGGAGAGTGGGCCCTGTTCCTTAGGTGGGAAGCAAAGTAGAGCTGTACCTGCTTATGGGGGTTTTTGGTCAGCCAGCCCCAAGAGCATGAGAGCTAGAGATCTGGCTCTTCCTCTTGCCAGTGGCACAGTGAGTGAGCTAGATGGGGCAGTGTTGGAGAGCTCTCCCTATGGGTGTTGGTACAAATAGATGGTGGACTGACTAAGTCAGCTACCACCCAGACCCAGAAGTAGTGCTTTGAGTTGGCCCACCCCAACATCTATGAACTGATTGAGCATGTGAAGGGACAGATCCATAGCTGTAGGATCTCCATGGCACAGAGAAACACCAAGATATCCTAAAAGAGTCCTGGAGAGGGTTCAGTTTTGATAGTGTAGCAGAAATCAAAGGCCTCAAAATATCAATGATTCATTGCAATGAACACTTGCAAGTAAAGAAGTGTGGACCAAAGGGTATATAATGGGACACATTTGACATACTACAGACTTCACAATGATTTTTTTTTCTTTTGAAGGGGAGGGTACAAGAATGAAAAGTGGATGGGAATGGATGGAGGGATAAGTGTGATTTGGGTACATGATGTAAAGTTTGTAACAAGCCAATAAAATTTTACATGGAAACAAAAAAAGAAGGATGCATAATTACTCATTTTCACTGATATGCTTATCTTGCTTTTGTTTCTTAAAAACAGGATCTCACTCTGACTTGTCTTAGCCTCATGACAATCTTCCGACTGCAGACTTTTAGATTCTGAGGTTACAACCATTAACCCAGAACTTGGGCACAACAAATGCTTAATATTCAAAAACAATCAATTTCCCATAGAGTATCAATGAAAAAGTACTATTTGAAATTAAAAGTCCTGTAACAGTTACATCAGAAGCTTTCACAATGAAATTCTGAGACATATGCCAAGTAAAACATGTCCGTACCTTATAAGATGAAAATTAAGAAACAATTCATTAATGTAATAAAATAAAGTAATATGTGTATACAAGTAAGATTTTAAAGTAAAAATCAAAGCAACATGAAAAGATTCATTATATTCATGAATTAAGACATCTCAGCACTTTCAGTAAGTCACTTCCACTGATTTCATCAATAGATTTAATGTAACTTGATTCAATATCTCAGAAACTTTTACTGAATATCAATAAATTGATTTTAAGGTTAAATTGAGAAGAAAAAATGAATAACTAATATAATATTGAAGGAGAATCTTTAATCAAAGTAGTGTGGTACTGATGAAAACTACAAAAGCAGAAGGGATCCAAGATGGTGGTGCCGATAGCACACTGCGTCTGATTAGCAGGACAATCGGGACTGCACAGCAACCTAAAGACTAAACTAAGAGTTACAAAACACCAGTGCTGCTGAATTACATATGAGAGATATCCACATTGTGTGGAGCACGGACAGCACTGACCAATGGCCATAAGGGGATAGACCATATCAGCCACCATCTTCAGAAGGACTGTGATATGTACATGCAGATCTTGACTTTCACTGCCCACCTACTGCTTGCCAGATCCAGGACTGGGAACAGACAGCCAGAGCTGAGTTCTGGCACTGGACATTATCCATATTAGCTGCCTCCCAAGAAAGTGTGTGGGACACCCAAGCACTTTCATGCTTTGATCTCTGTCAGCCCCCCAGCTACTTGTCGGCCTAGCCCAGCTGGGTCACAGACCTGATAGGCAGAGTCCTGCCATCAGAAAAGGTCCTGTGGTCTGTCTGAGCAGCTTGGAGTTCCAATTTCTCACAGCCCTCCCAACGGCTTACCAGCCATGTACAGGGAGAGATGAATGCAGGTACCGGCCACAATCTCCATTAAGCACCATCCTAGCAGCAATTTTGGGCCTTTGTCTGTCTCTGGCCACCCACCTGAAGCATACTTCTCTGACGCAGCTAAGACACAAAGCAAACAGGCTGAGCAGAGACCTGCTCAGACCACAGTCGGCCTTAGCTGGTGTCCTGCTAGTAGCTTCTGGCTGTGATCTCACCCTGCCCTTCTGCAACCTATTGGCCTAATACATCTAGTTCACAGAGCAGACATACAGACCTGTGTGGGACATACCTCACATTAACTGCTGTTGAGGAGCTTTGAGATCTAATCTCATTCTACTGGCGAACAGCTTACCAGCCTAGCACAACCACGAACAGAGCAGATAAGCAGAGCTCTGTCATATGAAGAAGGCCTGTAGAACTCAAGATCATCTTCAGGCTCTGGCCCCTGTTAGGCCTTAGCTGCTTGCTAGACTGGCCCATCTGGGATACAGAGCAGATAGACAGAGCTGAGCCTGGTGTAGATCAAGAATCACATTTGCTGCCATCTCAAAAAGGTCCTTGGGGCACCTGAGCAGATTCAAGCTTGAATCTCTCACAGCCCACCAGCTGCTTACTGATCTAGCCCATCTAGAAGACAGAGAAGATAGGCAGAACTCTGCCATCTGTTAAAGGAGTGTAGGGCACCTGAGCAGCTTTGGCCTTGGAAATCTACCAGCCTACTCCTCTCCTGTCTGTCCACCCTGGGATACAGCCAGGGGACCCAGCTGACCTGAACTGGGTTCAAGCTCTAACAACAACTGTCCAACATCTTGAGGAGGCATCTAGGGAGCACTAGCAAACAAACTTTGGCTTGGAGCCCTCTTAATTGTTCCCAAACTGCTTGGCCAATGTGGTACACAGACAGAGACCTCAAATGAGTAGCCTTTAGATCTGCTAATGCCAGACACTACCAGATGCCTAGAGGACAGTGTAAGAAGCCTAGCAACAAAACTCAGAACCATCAAGCCCTGGAGAAATGATCACCAAGGAAGTGCAAGGAGAAGACTTCAAATCTGAGGTGATGAAAATGATAGAAGGCTTGAAAGTGAAAAATAAAACCCTCAAAGAAACACAGGAAAATACATGCAAACAAATGAAGGAATTGAACAAATCCTACAAAGAATTACATGAAAATACATCCAAAGAGTTGAAAAAATTGAATAAATCATGTAAAGAATTACAGGAAATTTCAATCAAACAGGAGAAAGAAATGAATAAGACTATTCAAGACCTAAAGATGGGATTAGAAGCAACATGGAAAACACAAGCTGAGGCAGTCTTAGAGGGGGAAAACAGGGAAGAGAACAGGAACCATGGACATAAGCAATGCCAACTGAATAGAAGAGATGGAAGATACAATGCTATCAATTCATCAATCAAAGAAAACATTAAAACTAAAATGTTTCTGATACAAAACACAGAAGAATTCTGGCACTTTATAAACAGACCAAATCTAAAATTATATAGGAAAAGAAGAAGTCTCCAAACTTCAAGACCCAGAAAATATTTTCTACAAAATCATGGAAGAAAACTTCTCCAACCTAAAGAAAGAAATGCCCATAAACATACATGATGCCTACAGAAGTCCAAATAGATTCAAACAGAAAAGAAAATCTTCCTGCCACATAGTAATCAAAACATCAAATATACAGAACAAAGAAAGGTATTAAAAGCTGCAAGAGAAAAAAGTCAAGTCACATATAAAGGTAAACCCATCAGAATTACATATGACTTCTCCAACAGAGATTATGAAAACAAGAAAGGCCAGGACAGAAGTCATGTGAACATTAAGAGATCACAGGTGCAAACCCAGAAAACTATACCCGGCAAAACTTTCAATCACCATAGATGGAGAAAACAAGATATTTGAAGACAAAACCAAGTTTAATCAGTACCTAACCACAAACCCAGCCCTACAGAAGGCACTATAAGAAATACACCAATTCACAGACACTATCTACACCCATGAAAACACAGGAAATAAATAACTTCTCATCCACAAGTCTAAAACACAGAAAGACACACACTCTACCACCACCAATATCAAAATAAAAGGAACTACACCCACTGGTCACTACTAGCTCTTAATATCAATGGCCTTAACTCTCCAGTAAAAAGACACAGGATGACAAAATGGAGTGAAGACAGGATCTACCATTCTACTACACACAGGAAACACACCTGAACAATAAGATAGACATTAACTCAGAATAAAGGGTTGGAAAACTATAATCAAAAGAGAAGGGGAATGTCATTACATCATAACTGAAGGAAAAATCCACCAAGATGATGCTCAATTCTGAGCATCTATGCCCCAAATGCAGGAGTATCCACATGCATAAAAGAAACATTACCAAATCTTAAATCACACATCAAATCACACACATTAATAGTAGGAGGCTTCAATACCCCTTTCTTCCCAAGAGACAAATCATCAAGACAGAAAGTAAATACACAAACAAGGAAACTAATAGACATCAGGAAATAAATGGGCCCAACTGATATCTACAGAACATTTCATCCAAGCACAAAAGAATACCCCTTTTCAAGACCTAATGGAAACTTTTACAAAATTGATCACATACTTGGTCACAAAGTAAACCTCAACAGATACAAGAAAATTGAAATAATCAATCGCCTGCATCTTATCAGAGCACTATGGATTAAAGATATAACTCAACAAAAAAGGAACAATCAATATCTTACAAACTCATAGAAACCTGAACAACTCCCTACGCAATGACATCTGGGTAAGGGATCAAATAAAAAGAGAAATTAAAAACTTCCTAGAATTCAATGAAACTGAAGGCACAACATACCCATACTTATAGGACACAAAGAAAGCTGTGCTAAGAGAAAAGTTTATAGCACTAAGTGCCTTTATTTTGAAACTGGAGAGATACCATTGTAGCAACTTAACAGCACACCTAAAAACTCTAGGACAAAAGGAAGCAGACAATTCCAAGCGGAGTAGATGGCTGGAAATCATCAAACTTAGGGCTGAAATCAAGAAATTGGAAACAAATAAAACAATTCAAAGAATCAACGAAATCAAGAGCTGGTTCTTTGGAAAATTAACAAGATTGACAAACTTTTAGGCAATCTAACTAAAGAGCAGAGGGAGAGTATTCAAATCAACAAAATCCAAAATGAAAAGGGAGACATAATGACATACAGTGAGGAAATCTAAAGAGTTATGAGGTCTTACTTCAAAAGCCTATATGCCACAAAATTTGAAAACCTAAATGAAATGGACAATTTTCTTGATAGTGACTGACTACCAACATTGAATCAAGATCACGTAAATAAATTTAGTAGGCCTATCCCATCTAAGGAAATAGAGGCAGTCATCAAAAGTCTCCCAACAACAACAACAACAACAACAATAACCAAACCAAACCAAACCAAACCAAAACAAAAAAAGCCAACCAAGGACCAGATGGATGCAGTGTAGATTTCTACCAGACCTTCACAGAAGAGCTAATATCAATTCTTTTCAAACTATTCTGTAGTATAGAAAAGAAGGAACATTACCAAACTCATTCTGTAAGGCCACAGTCACCTTGATACCTAAACCACAGAAAGACTCAACAAAGAAAGAGAATTTCAGACCAATTTCTCTTATGAACATTGATGCAAAAATACTCAATAAAATACTCAGAAACTGATTTCATGAACATATCAAAACTATCATTTTACATGACCAAGTAGACTTCATCCCAGGGGTGCAAAGGTGGTTCAATATACGAAAAGTCATCAACATAATTCAGCATATAAACAAACTGAAAGGAAAAAAATTTGATTATCTTCTTAGATGCTGAAAAACATTCAACAAAATCCAACACCCATTCATGTTAAAATCCTTGGAGAGATCAGGAATCCAAGGCTCATACCTAAATATAATGAAGGCCATATATGACAAGCCTATAGGCAACATTAAAATAAGTGCACAGAAACCTAAATCAATTCCACTGAAATCAGGGACACGACTACAGTATCTATTCTCTCTGTACCTATTTAATATATTACTTGAATTCCTAGCTAGATCAATAATGCAACTAAAGGAGACAAACATGATACA
The DNA here is from genome assembly GCF_964271855.1 of Acomys minous. Taxonomy (NCBI): domain Eukaryota; kingdom Metazoa; phylum Chordata; class Mammalia; order Rodentia; family Muridae; genus Acomys; species Acomys minous. The sequence goes on from NC_140494.1 coordinate 69,539,877, forward strand.
AATAGGAAAGGAAGAATTCAACCTATCACTATTTGTGGATGATATGGTAGTATACATAAGTGACCTCAAAAATTCTTTCAAGAAACTCCTACAGCTGATAAACACCTTCTGCAAGGTGGCTGGATACAAAATGAACTCAAAAATCTTTAGCCCTCCTGTATATAAATGATAAACAGGCTAAAAAAGAAGTTAAGGAAACTACACCCTTCACAATAGCCACAAATAATATAAAGTATCTTTATGTAATTCTAACCAAAAAGGTAAAAGATTTGTATGAAAAAAACTTCAAATCTCTAAAGAAAGAATTTGAAGAAGATTTCAGAAGATGAGAAGATCTCCAACGTTTGTTAATCAGGAGAATCAACAGGGTAAAAATGGCCATCTTATCAAAAGCAATTTAGAGATTTAATGCAATTCCCCTAAAAATACCCACACAATTTTTAATGACTTTGAAACATCAATGGCCATCTTGCCAAAAGCATAGTACAGATTTAATGCAATTTCCATAACAATATTCACATAATTCTTTTCTGACCTTGAAACATCAATTTTATCTTCATATGGAGAAACAAAAAACTCAGAACAGCTTTTTAAAATCCTGTATAATAAAAGGACTTCTGGAGAAATCTCCATCCTGCATCTCAAGCTGTACTATAGGGCAACAGTTGTAAAACCATCATGTTACTGGTGTAAAAATAAGCTTATTGATCAATGGGATAAAGTCAAAGACACAAACATAAACCCACATATGTATGGACAGTTGATTTTTGACAAAGAAGCCAAATCCAATAGCATCTTCAATAAATTGTGCGGGTCTAACTGAATGGCTATATGTAGATAAATGAAAATAGATCCATATCTATCACTCTAGACAAAACTGAAGTCCAAATGGAGTAAAGACATCACCATAAAACTAGGTACACTAAATCTCTTAGAAGAAAAAGTGGGGAAAAGCCTTCAGCTCATTGGCATAGGAAAAAAAATCCTGAACAGAGCACCAGTAGCTCAGGCTCTAACATCAACCATTAATAAATGTGACCTTATGAAATGAAAAAGCATCTATAAAGCAAAGGGCACTGTCAAGAGAAAAAAACCAGCACCCTACAGACTTGGAATACATCTTTACCAACCCTACATGTGACAAAGGGCTAATATCCAAAATATATAAAGAACATAAGGAAACTAACCACCACCAAACCAAATAATCCAATTTAAAAAATAGGGTATAGGTATAAACAGAGAATTCTAAACAGAGGAATATTGAATGGGTGAGAAACACTTAAAGAAATGCTCAACATTCCTAGTTATCAGAGAAATGCAACTCAAAATGACTCTGAGATTCCACCTTACACCTTTTCAAATGGCTAAGATAAGAGACCCAGGTGATAGCACATGCTAGATAGAATGCAGGGAAAGGGTAGTACTCCTCCATTGCTGGTGGGAGTGCAAACTTATACAACCATTTTGGAAATATATATGGAGCTTTCTCAGAAAATTGGGAATAATTCTGCCTGAAGACCCAGCCATACCACTCCTTGGAATATACCCAAGAGATGCTACACCATACAACAAGAACAATTGCTCAACTATGTTCAGAATCTGAAAACAACTTAGATGTCCCTCAGTTGAAGAATGGATAAAGAAACTGTTGTATCTTTACACAATGGAATACTATTCAGCTATTAAAAACAATGACATCTTGAAATTTGCAGGCTAATGGGTAGAACTAGAAAAGATCTTCCTGAATGAAGTAACCCATACCCACAAAGACCCACAGGCATGATATATACTCACTCATAAGTGAATATTAGCCTCATAATACAGGACAACTACACAATGCAGACACTGAAAAATCAACCGAGAACCATGTATGATGTGGACCTAAACCCTCTGCATAGTCTCCTTGTGGGTCCAAAAATGTGGACACTAGGTACTACTCCAGACATGTGCTCTGGCCACTGAACTTTGATCACTTCCCCCTTGCAGGGTAGCCTTGTTAGGCTACAGAGGAAGAGGGTAATACAGATGAGACTTGATATGCTGAGGCCAGATGTTAGGGGAGGAGGGCTCTCCTTTCTGAGGACTAGAGGCGGGAGGGAGAGGGGATGAAAGAGGGAGGGGGGATCTGGAAGGAATGAGAGAGGGGGATACATTGGGAAAGGAGAATTTAAACTGCAGAAAATGAAGGTAACTTGTATTGCTAACCACACTATATGGGAATAGCTCTGAGACTGCCTGAGATGTTAATGTCTTGGCATAGACAATGCTTCTTGTTGGCTACAGAACCCATATGAATTTTTATTAGATGTCATTCTTAGTATGGCAAGAATGAAGTTTTACAGATGTCTTTTTTTTTTCTGTTCAAACTAAGAGAAGAAAACCAGGTTTAATTGTTCTATGCATCCTGCACATCTTATACATTTATACATTTAGGACTGTATAATGCTTGTGGGAAATTATTTGTTTTCAGAAGAAAATAATTGGAAACTGATACTGGATCAGACCTGACAGGATTCATTTCTCTCAGCATGATGATCACTGACATCCTGAATCCTTCACGTTCCTGTACCAAGTGTTTCAGTTGCTTTTCCTCATCAGAACAAGACAGATGCCAATTGGTCTAGCATATCAGACTGTCTCACACAGTAATGACTCTAATTCAGCCTAGAACTTCTCAACATTTAGAAATTGGACCACAAAGGCTGTCCCTAGCTTTTTAAACTATTTCCCCTACAAAGATGTTATTCATCCCAAATCAGCCAGAAGAAACCTTAAGAGAGTGATACCCCATTTCCTTTAAGAGGGGTTGCGACAGTTCTGGTAGTTTTATTGGGCTATAGAGGGTTATTTTCCATGGGACTTAGTTATAAGTTATTATTTCTCTTATTTAGAGAGAAGACAAGGTAGGACTCATGAATGTCTCTCTTTTCCATTATCTCCCATTCATAGATTTGGAGATAGGGGTTGAAAAGTAAGAAGCGGGAATATAGAAATATGTATAGGGAAGATAGAAGAAAAAGCAGATTAGAGAATCTACTTCTCAACTTAATGCCTCAATTGTCACTCTAAAGGCTATCTTTAATTCACGGGTATAGCATTTTGTATATAGATTCAAAATAAGTTTAATTTTAGTTACAGTGGTATAGAACTCAAGTGTAAAAATATTCTTCATACACTTTAGATATATTTCTTTTCTAATATGAAGTATTATACCCATAACTCAATTATAATACTGGGTTTACTTTCAATACTTTGAAAGTGCTATTGCATGATGCTTAGGATAAATAATTTATACAATTAATTGTTAATTTATCAAAATATGGTCATATCAATTTTACATCCATTTTATTATAAGAATATACATCTTAGGCACAACAGAAAGATATGATTCTATAGAAAGATGAGGTAAAATAGACAAGGTCTTCAAAAGCTTCAGAGTCATACAGAATATGGCATTTAAAAATCTTTTTATTATTTTGAAGATTCACTGACAATGAGAAGAATAAATCCTGGCAATACCCAGCCTACCTCCTGGCAATACCCAGCCTACCTCAAAGAAGATGATGAACATCAAAGAACCTCCTTATGGAGATGGGTTTGAATGTGGCAACTAAGCAACTGGACAAAATGTCTTCATTTCTCCCACAGATAGAATAATGTCTAAAAAAGCACATGTTTTGATGCAGGCAGAGTAGACAGCCAAACTGCCAAGACAGGATAAGCAAGTACTCAACAGTTCCTGCCTTACAAATATGTCTATCAGATATATTAGGTTAGAAGGTTAAAGATGATGCTCAAAAATTATAGAGAGGTTTGGGAGACTGTTCCGAAAACAAACTGTCTCTGTCATCCTATCATTTGGGAAGCTGCTAACCTGCACTTTGATTATTACTCAGGTAATCAAGTTTATCCCTTCTCAATTCTCTGATGGAGTTGAAGACCAGATAGTTAGGTTTTACATTTAAGCTTAGATGATTAGAGATTAAGGTTTTTTTTAGGTCTAGATAGAATTTTTAAGTTGATAAAGATAAGATATGAAAGATATTGATTTCCATTCAGAATTTTAGACTCACTAAGAAAGGAAAGATTTTCTTCAAGGCTATCAAATACAAATAGTCAAAATACTAAGAATGTTACCTTTATATAATTCCTGATTGTGTCATGGTTCTTGTTGCCATAGGTGTTTTATTGTATATATGTGTAATAATATAAATGTATATGTAAAAATAATAAATGTTTGATTTAAAAAATAACAGATTACAATAAAAAATAAAACTACAAAAGCTGATTAATGGTTAGGGAAGTGAAGACAGTTGAAGGGAGTAGGTGAAGACTCCTCTCACTTGCTTTCACTGCCAATTTCACTGCCAGTACATGGTACTGGGGAAATGAACACTGATTAGGATAGTGTTGTGCACAGACACATCTATGCACACACAGATAGTATAATGTGTAATAGTACATTCTATGTAATTGTCACCTGGTTTCAATAGTTATCCACTCAAAAAATTTTATTGCATTAAAAATAGTTCCAACTTATATTTTTATCTCAAAATATTTTTCAAATATGTGATTAGTTATACTCTCTTATAAAATGGATGTTTTTAATTCTATATTTATGCAGAGCTCATTATTTTTAAAATTATATAAATAAATAGATATGATAATTAATATATGATAAGTTGTTACCTTCTTTTAATATAACATACAACACTTTAATATTAAAAAAAGCTCAGTAAAATATTATTTTAAATGCAAAAACAAAACTGTTATCAGATTTATGATCTAATATGGATATTGCAAAGAGGCAGAGCTACTTTGAAATTCCTGAATTAAGGCTATACCTTGCTAGGTGCAACACAGAAGACTGCTAAACTAGTGAATAATGAGCAATAATATATATGTGTAGCTGTTCATCAACAAATTTGAAGCCTGTCATATGCTATGGAAAGAATAACTAAGTATGTGTATGACACTGTCTCATCTCTGACTTACCTGGATGAATTACATATGCATATGCCATGAAGGGGTTACTTACAGAAGCCTTTTCTATTTTTGTAATGAAGATTTAAACATATGCCTTCTGTATATTAAGAATGGTTATAATATCCTTATGTCTGAAAATGATGAAGTAAAGTGGTTATTGTAAAGGGGCACAATAAAAATCCAAGATGGAAATCCTTTTTTGTTTCCTCACAAGGAAATTATTTCTGGCTAACTTTGACAGGAAACTCTTTCTCTAGAAATTATAGGGGTAGGATTCAAGGTACTGACCACTATACATTGCAGATCTGCACAGAAAAAAAAAAGATCCAAGAAGGAAGTGATGCCATAGTTCTTAGAAAAAATGCTTTAAATATATCTCCATCTTAGAAACTCTTTGATGGAGGACAGAGGTTCATATTTAAAGAACAGCTGCCAAATTTGTCACACAAATTCAGTTGCTTTTGAGAACATGAGAAAACAGAAGGATGAGAATGAATATAAGCAACAAAGATTGCATCCATAGCAAAGGAAAAAAGAGCAAGGTCAGAGAAGAGTTTATATGACATCAACTAGCAAAGAGAAGAAGGAGGACTTGTCCTCATGGTTCAAAAGCATAAAAGTGTACTAAAAAGAGGTAGATAGACAAAGGGTCAACACAAGAACCATATTTGAAGAGAGATATGTTCATAAAACTTTGTAATTTATCACAAATTTGTAATTTGTACTGAGATTTGGGGAGAACTTGCAATCTGCGGTGGGTGCTGTGATCATAAAGGGCAACACAGCATCCAAATATATGGTGAGTGATGAGACAGCAGGGTAGAAGATGGAATATAGAGAGCTATTAATAACATTATTGACTTTGAGAATCCCGTATAGAAAACTACTATTTAGAAGTTTCCTATGATACACACATATACATATGTATATACCTATAGCTACATTAAAAATATGAGTTTAAATTCAATGGGATACAATGCCTTTTCCAGACACTGAGTTACTGAGTAAAAAACATAGTGCCAGATGTGTGTTACTACTATTCAAATTGTTTGTCAGTGGATACATACTTAACCCAGTCCACCAAACATTACAGGCTACTGCTTTTTCTCTTGATTATCCTTCAAAAACTGAAGATAAGAACCTACTGCTGAGTCACCACATATCTGAGCCATATAATCTAAAGAAATCCTGAGAGTATTGACCCGGAAGCCTCATCCCTTCTGGATAGTATTCATAGAGCTCAATGCTTCTCTGTATGCTATGACTAGGGAAGAAAAACAATGAACAGTCTTGTGCTGCTATAAAATCTGTGAGCTACCATAACAACTGGCCTAGCAACATGTGTCCATTCAGATAACAATGGCATCGATGTGATGGGAGTAACTAACCACTTTCTGCTTGATTAAATTTCTCTGGAGAACCTAAACTGACCTTAACAGAAAAATTTAAGGATTCTTTGGTCTCATCTTCTCTTTTAGTTTATTCCTGAATGGGCTCTGTCAGGGTAAACCCAGGAGTCAGGAAAACAACTAAGCATTGGATTTTCTATGCTCATTACTCATGATCAGGCTTCAGTCAGTTTTATGTAGTTCATGATTCCTTCTACAGCTCTGCCACTTTAGAAGGTATGAGACATGGTGAAGGTATGAGCAAGGGATTTGATTTCTGTATTTACATGAGTACAGTATGAGAAAATTTGTACCTAAGTAATATTCACCCTCATTATATAAAATAAACTGCCTACAGCAGAAAGAACCACAAGACAGTCAGGAATTATATAAATTTTACAATCAGTGATTTGGCTATTTGTATTTGGCAAACTTGATGTTTGGGTCTAAATTTCTGAATGGAGATCAATATCTATCATATTTCATCTCTGGTGAGGCAGTTTATTTTATTCATGTGTAATAATATAAATATATGCTTTAAAAAAGAAACATAATTTTTACAAAAGAAGAAAAAATAAATTAAGAAATGGCTTTTTTACTCTAAGTGGTAATCTAGTCATGAATCTACATGTGTGATCAAGATAGAAGTAGAGAGTCTACATGCAAACAGAAAGCAGTGATAGTAATATAAGATTAAAACTAGTTTTCCTATTGTCCTTGGTCAGCAAGAGAGGTAGAAAACATAAGAGAGCAAAGTCATAAGCACTGAAGTTGATGTGTTGGATAGGAATTATTTTAGCATTTAGTTTTATATTTTTGCTATTATGTAAAGTCTTTATATATGGAACATAAAATTAAAACAGATAACTACATGAAAAAAGGAAGTGGTCAACAGGGATGAGGAAACAACATAAGAGAGCAAAGTCATAAGCACTGAAGTTGATGTGTTGGATAGGAATTATTTTAGCATTTAGTTTTATATTTTTGCTATTATGTAAAATCTTTATATATGGAACATAAAATTAAAACAGATAACTACATGAAAAAAGGAAGTGGTCAACAGGGATGAGGAAACAAATAACTGTAGGCAGGGAGGGATAAAGAAATGCCACATATCTTTCTCAGAAAAATGGGAATAGGGATTCCTCAAGACCTAGCTATTCCACTCCTAGGAATATACCCAGAAAATGCTCCGTCACACAACAGGGACATATGCTCAACCATGTTCATAGCAGCCTTATTCATAAAAGCCAGACCATAGAAACAACCTAAGTGTCCCTATGTAGAAGAATAGATAAAGAAACTGTGGTACATTTGCACTATGGAATACTACTCAGCTATTAAAAACAATTCCTGAAATTTGTGGACAAATGGGTTGAACTAGAAATGATCATAATGAGTGAGTTCATCCAGAAGCAGAAAGAGTTAAATAGTATATACTCATTTATATCTAGACACTAGCCCAAGGGGCATGTCCTATGAAAGTCTTCACTTACCAGGAAAGTGGGACAAAGGGGAGGACATTCCATTGGGACTCTAGGTGAGAGAATCATGGGAAAATGGGGAAATAGAAGGATGCAGAGGGTCCTAAAAACCTAAAAGATGATGGGCAGATCTGGGCCCAGGGGTCCTGCTCAAACTATGGCACCAGCCAAGGACAATACATGCAGTAAACATTGAACCCCAACCCAGATCTAGCCAATGGACAGAACATTCTCCACAGTTGAGTGGAGAGTGGGGACTGACTTTCACATAAACTCTGGTGCCCCATATTTGACCATATCCCCTGGATGGGGAGACCTGGTGGCACTCAGAAGAAGGATAGCAGCCTACCAAGAAGAGACTTGATATCAGATGAGCATATACAGGGAGAGGAGGTCTCCGTCAGTCACAGACATAGAGGAAGGGAGTAGGGGGCAAGCGGGAAGGAGGGAGGAATGGGAGGATACAACGGACGGGCTAACAATTGAGATGTAATATGAACAAATTAGTAAAATATTAAAATTAAAAATAATGCCGCATGTTTATGTCTTATGTGGCATTTTGTGAATGGGTAAGGGTAAAAGAGAAGAACAATAAAAAATTATGTTGATATTCCATCCTCATGTATTACTAAAGAATGAAAATCTGAGGGAAAAACTCAAGTTTTGAATGATAAATTTTAAAAAGTGTGTGTGTGTGTGTGTGTGTGTGTGTGTGTGTGTGATTAAGCATAAGAGAAACAGAGACAGCATGACACAGCACATGTGCGTAAGTCAGAAGACAACATTGTAGAGTTAGTTCTTTTACTCTACCTTCATTGTTGGTTCTGTGGACTGAATTTAGTTTACAAATTTTTTTAAAGTTACACTGTACCTACATAACCATCTTGTCAGACACAAACTTTATTCATTTTTTATTAGTTCTGAAGTACTGGAGATTGAAACTAGGGCCTTATTCATATAATGTATGTCCTTTTCCAGTGAACTGTTATCTCTAGTTGAAAAAGTAGCTTTCAGTTTATTAACAAAATACTCATTGCAGTAGTTTTGGTAGTTTAGTTTGCTACCAGTGGCATAAGCTGAGCTTTTAGGGCCATTCTCTTGTAAAATGTGTAAAATAGTGTACTATTAATCAAACAATCCTCTTTTATGTGTATATGGTACAGTCCTTTACCAAACCTTGACAAAATCCACCTTTTGCAGGAGCATAATGTCACATCACTAGAAATTCACCGCTCAACCTTGGTGGAAATCTGCTCCCTTACCACAGTGTGCTAACTGCACTGTTTTCTTGTCTTATCACATTAATCTATCTCATGCAGTCGAGGGGGAGCGTTAATTGTCAACATAATTCAATATGAAATCATCTTAGAAGAGAGGCTCATTGACAGATTATCTACATCAAATTGGTTCACTGGCGATTGTCTCAATTAAATTAATTGATGTGGGAAACCCCATCCTAAAAACAAACAGCATTTTTATAGTAGCTTTTTAGATAAAAAGTTGTGGGGAAAAGAAGTTCTTTTTGTTTTTTTCGCATGATTGGCTTTCATTCTTTCTGGCAAGTTCATCTACTGTCTCGGTGATGCTGTTTCCTTCCTTCATGTCAGAAGCAGCTTTTGATAGTTTTCAACACTGAAGATCAGTGACTTTCCAGGAATTCTCCAGACCTTTGACCCAAATTGAAAAATGCCTTAGGCAGTGAACAAATCAATGTTTATACCTCTCTGGTGTAAGTTAGCCATTGTTGGAGTTTTTTCCACCCTGCTATATAAGCCAATCTAATAAATCCATTTTAAATATATACTGATCCAATCAGTGTAAACTCTCTGGGGAACTCTAAATAATACAGCATTTCTCTCAGATTAAGTTTCCCAGTATCCTTTCCTTCTAAAACTTTATTTTCCAGAAGTATTCAGTTCCTTCCTTCACATATAGATGATCCTCTATCTGCTCTTATGACATTCTGAATACAGTTGGAATTTGCCCTACTTTGGTCTTCTAACTGATCTTCTGTGCATAACGTACTTCCTGGGTCACTCTTTTTCCATAGAGTGGTATATACAGGCACAGATGTTTTCTTCTTTTTCTTAAAATACTTTCTAGAACCATTGTGGATAAATTTAAGCCATATTCTGGGCAGTCCAGTAAGTGCTTGTGAAGTCTAGAGGCTTCTTAATTAAGCATTAAAAATATGTTGAAGACTTTATATAAACATGCCCTAGAAAGTTAAATACAAGTCTCTGTTGCATTTACCCTATGAAAAATTTCTTTTCTTTTGGGTGGTCTCCTAATCTCACATGCTGGCTATGAAACAAAGAACCAAGCTCCAGCTGCCTTAATAAAGGGTGCATTTGTATTTGTGACAGGTGATCAGAGGATGCCTTTTTCTTCATTTCTATGGAAAAGAATAAAGAGGGCAGATCAATAGGCACAGGTCCAGCTACTGACCTGTGTGATGAGACAAGCTGCTTCTTACCAGGATGTAAGGACTTAGACAGATGCATATTTTTCCAAGATTTTGAGAAACTGTTCATAGTCAAGAATTGAAGTTAGAGTGGGGAATAGTTTTATTTAAATATACTTTATTGACTTATTGCCATTGTATTTTGTGAAAAGGAGACTACAACTGGAACACAATTGGGCAAAGGTCATGAATTATTGACTGAAGAATAGATTTCTGGTGTGTGAATTCACTTGTTCAAATGTGAAGTCAATACACCATGTTGTATGCTTTTTTTATATAAAATTATGGATTTTCAGGGGTCCTGAATGCCAATTCTATTAAGTCTTTAGGGTGCTATATGACATAAAATGTAAGAGAAGAGCAATATGTCCTAGCAGTGGCAAAATGACTATTATGGGATAACTTTCTCTAGGCAAACACATATTTATGTGATGTATTGAGAGACACTCTGTAGACTACTTGTTAGAGCTTTTCATTTTTTAATTGGTAAAATTTGACATTTTTGTCCTCTAATTTTCCTTTCTAAAATCTTTCTTGTTCTAAAGCACTGTAATTTCTTCTTTTTCAGTCTACCAGTGTTTCTGAGTTGTTGTGTCTTTCTGTTGTTACTTCTCAGCTAACAGTGGTGTCTGTGTGAGGTTTCCAGCTGTGATATCTGTGCATAATAATGCTGTGGTGTTATGAACACCCTTATCTCTCTAATAAAGTGTTGGATTAAGACTGTAGAATGAATTAACTTTATGGAGGCATTGTGGCTTAATTTTCCATGTTTCATGATATATCTTAACTTCTTTACCTAAACAAGAATCCAATGTGCTCAAAGAATCTTTAGCTATATTAACATATTTCATATATTGTTAATTGCACAAACACAATAGTCTTAAGTACAGAAATATTTTCTGCTCATTTTTTCTAATTATCTATTGCATTTGCTAATTCCTTTCTACTAAGTTCTTATATCCTGTTCCCATTTCACCCAAATATTGATAGAGTTTCTTTGTATTCAAGAGTCTCCTACATTCCACTTATAACTTAGTTGTCATACTTGTGATGCAGTAGAATATTTCTCATGTTTGCATGTCTGTTATCATTTTGTGTTATGCACATCTGAAGGGCAGACAAATTGTATTTGTCTTTATTCCTTGGTGTTCAAAATAAAGTAGGCACTCAGTCAATGTTTGCTGACTAAATGAACAAATTAATAGTGTGCTTATCAGTGCATCCATGGATGCTTTTATTTGAATAAATCAACTTTACATAAACTAAACATTGTCTAACTTATTTTACTCTACCAGAAAAATTCCAAGTTACTTTTGCTTCTTGGCATAATTTAGTATTTTTCTTCACTCATAAATAAAGATAGTAATTCATACTAATTTATTATATTTTTTTATTCTTAAAGATTTAAATTTGTGATTTTTGTGTTCCAGTATCCTGGTTATTGAAAGGCAATTTATTCATCTCCATAGTATAGTAACTATACTTCCTAGCTTAAGTGATAATATTTGTTCAAAAGAATGAACATCTAGTACCAGCTGTGCTAATTAGGAAAGCACACACTGATAATACTAAAAACAAAAAGTGTTATGCCAGGCGTGATGGCACACTCCTTTTATCCCAGCACTTGGGAGGCAGAGGCAGGTGGATCAGTGTGATCTCAAGGCGAGCCTAGTCCACAAAGCTGGTCCAGGACAGCCAGGGCTACACAGAGAAATTTTGTCTCAAAAAACCAAAACCAAAACCAAGACCAAAATGTTCATAGTCAAATTATGTGGTGTCATTTCCTCTGCAGTATGGATAAATCTAATTACCCTAAACTATATTACATCTCATTTCTCCTGATGATAAATTAGAAGTAAAACACAAATGAACATTAGTAATATCTGTGTTTTCAGTAAATTAGAGACTATGGCTGAAAAGATGACACAGTAGAAAAAGACACATTCTGCCAAGACTAAAGACCTCAGTTCTATGCCCAGAAAAGAGTTGGAAGGAGAGGACAGAGTACTGTAGGGTTGTACTTTCCCCCAGTCACATACACCCAGAGATGATTTACATTCAAGATTATTCATCACATACATTTATGCTCTAAGATGAAGTATTATACATGTTATACACATACAACTCAACTATAATACAAGGTTTGCCTCTAATACATTGAAAGTTCTATTGCAGGCTGCTTAAAATAATTAAGTAATACAAGTTAATTGTTATTGATAAAACCATGGTCATGTCAATTACTAGTCTACTTTTATCATAAGACTATACATCCTAGGTTTAACAAATAGATCCAATTCCATAGATAGATGAGGTAAAATATTTAGATAAGGTCTTAAAAACCTCAGAGACCTACAGAATATGGCACTTTATTATTTTAAAGATTCATTGACAATAAAACAGGTTAATTCCTGACAACAAGTATCTGACCTCTAAGAACATGATGAGCATCAATGAACCTCTTTATGGAGATGGTTTCAAATGTGGCAAACCAGCCACTGTGTAAAATATCCTTGGCTCTGCCACAGTTAGAATTCTGCCTAATAATGGACAAGCTTCGATACAGGCAGTCAACAGCCAAACTCTGTCAAGAGTTTGCTAGTCCTCAGAACTTCCTGACTCACAAATATGTCTATCAGATATCTTCCAGCAGAAAGCTGAAGATGATGCCCCAATGTTATAGAGAGTTTTGCATGACTCTTCAGGTAGCAAACTGTCTCTGTCATTTTCTCATTGTGGAACCTGCTTTCCTTCACTTCCTGTCTACTCAGATAATTAATTTTATTCCTTCTCAAATCTCTTAGGGGGTTGAAGACCAGATAGTTTAGTTTTTAAAATTAAGCTTAGTTGTTTAGGGCTTAAGATGCTTTTAGATGTTTTAAGTTGATAAAGATGAGATATAATAGATATTGATTTACATTCAGAATTTTAGATCCACCAAGATAGGAAATATGCTTTTTTCAAGGGTGCCAAATATAAATAGCCAAAACACTATGACTATAACATTTATATAATTCCTGATTATTCCATGGTCTTCTTGCTGTAGGTAGTTTATTATATATGTGTGTAATAACATAAAATGTGTATGTAAGAAAAATTGGTGAGCATAACAGGACAGTAAGTGAAAGTGTCCTTGAGATGACATTGGTATCTAGAACAAACAGGAAGAGATGCCATATGTAAAGGGAACAGAAAAAGAGTCTTCCAATAAATGAAACTTTGAGTTCATCTTACTTACTGTTGTTTACTTCTATTGATGGGAAGAGACAACATGACCATGGCAACTCTTATGAAAGAGAACACTTAATTGGGGGCTTGATTAAAGTTTCAGAGGGTCAGTTTGTTGTTATCATAGCAGTGAACATAGTGGCACACAGGGCTATCACTGGAGCAGTAGCTGAAAGCTACAATCTTGTACGTAGGCCAGGGGAGATAGATGAAACTGGGCCAGTCTTGGGCTTTTGAAATCTCAAATTTCACCTCCTGTGTCACACTTCCCCTGTTGACTAAACATTAAAACATATGAGCCTATGGGGAGCATTCTTATTCAAGCCACCAGAGAGTACAAAAATGCTTTTTTTAAAAAGGATTTTGTTTTCTAATGATCAGAAGAAAAACAAATTTTCTTTGAGTTGACAGGTGGATGTGTAAATTAGGTAAGAGCCTGATCCCAAAATGTCTCATCAAAAAGTATCTAACTCCAAAATATAAACTTAGTATTCATCCCATATACAATGAAAACATATTTTTATTCATCATAAGTGGTATATAAATAATAATGTATCATTTTCTCACATTTATATCATTGTGCTTTGCCCATATTCATTGCCCATTCCTTGGTTTTTTTGTTTTTTTGTTTTGACCGTTGTTTCTACTAGTCTCTTTCTTTCTCTCAGAGTTGCTTTTATGCTTTTATATTACAAACATATGATGCATATTCTACAAAAATAATGCTCTATTTCTGAATTTTGAGTGAAGTAAATCCATTATTTTCCTTGTAAATTTGAGAAACTACTTTTTCTAATGTTTTTTAGAGTCCAGGAACATAATAATGACTGGAGAGATGGATGCCTCAGCTCTCAGTTCTGGCCTTTAGTGCTCCATCATTGTTAATATTCTGACTGCTACAAGTGTGTGGACAAAAGCTTTATGTACAGAATTTATAATTCTACATGTTATTACTGATTTTTTGCTTCTATGAAAATATATGTCTATTTGATCATAAACCTCTTAATGGAGGGAGTGCCTATTGTAGATTAAGAGACTGAGAGACCAACATTCATCATGATAGGGAAGGGCATTGCGATGGAATCAGGAGTTGGCTGTTCACATTGCCACAATAGTCATGCAGCAGAGACCAGATGAGAAGAAGTGGGACCTTGGTATAAATGGGATCTTGAGGTTTGACTCCCATGGATCCTCTTATTCCAATGAAACCCACCTTTTAAAGATTCCACAATCTTCCAAAAGCACCACCAGCCATGATCCAAGTATTGAAGTGCTGGAGGTTGGTGTGTTCTGCCCAAGTGAGCAGACTCACATACTCCAAATTGTTTGTACCTTGTCTAAGAGCTAATACCTGTTTGATGAATAAAAAGCTGTCACTCCTGGACAGGGCCTTTGGGATAGGTGTGATTAAGGTTCTAGACCAGGAGAAGAGCACATGGAGGAAGGCTGTGCCATGAATTAGGTCCAGGGGAAGCACATGACCCATGTGGATGGAGAATTGGCCCAGATGATTATAATTAGCTATTTGGGATTATGGATAGGAGATAGCTTGATAGAAATTGTCAAAAGCAGATAGCATGGGTTTGGGGCAGGGTATGGGATGGCCTCAATATGAGATGTAGTTTAGGATATTAATATCTGTCCTTCCCCAGGTTAACTAATGCTATTTAAAAATATAATAGGTGTCTGTGTCTTGATTTATTGCTGGTGCGTTAGAAAATAACACCACAAATATAATTATACGGCTGAAAATAAACATTAATAGGCCATACTTATAAATTTACCAGAACATTGAAGCACACAGCTTCATAGGGAACAGTTATCATTTCAAAATATACAACCATTTAGTAGAAGAAGAGTGACATTTTCTTTAATGAAGTCAATTCTTGGCCTTGTAAAAAGAGTTGCTTGTGATAAACAACAGAAAACAATAATTAAGCACAATGTCATTATCCTAGGTTACATATAATTACTTATCATTGTTGCTCTCCAAAACAGACTGTGCTAATTTCATACCCTTTCTGGATGAATGGCTATTCATTAAATTCTTGATGTTATTTAATATGTATGTTTAAAATTTCCATAATAATTTTACATAAAACATTACTTGAAGCCTCAACGCTTGCTGGCTAGCAGGAATGTTATGAGAAAAGAAAGCTATGAGTTCAGAAATTATTTATGGAAGCTTATTATGTATGTACAAATACAAATTCCATGGAAGAGCTGGAAACTACCTAGAAAATGACATCTATATGATAATAGTTATAGTCTAAGTAGTTCAAGCTAATACAAAATGAACACATAATGGGATTAAATTGCAAAACACTAGTCTTCTCTGTCCATGCTGGTAGAGCAAGCTATGCAGAGATTCTTTTTTTTTTACCACAGCCTATCATTCTAGACACTTAAAAGTAGTATATTCAAATGATGGTCAACCGTTTCTCTTATAGCACAGTACCAGATAGAAAACATGACAAGTTTTATTTAGAGAATCCTTATAGGCCATGATTTTAACATACATAGAATTAAATTTGACAATCTCATCAACTGCAATGTATCAAAAAGACAAGGTTGCCTTGTTGGAGGTAATTTTTGAATAACCAGTTTCATAAGTGGCCCATGTAGTTAATGATAATTTTCTCTTAATTTATCTTTATTAATTTCTCATGTTTTAAAGACAGCATATGAGATCACAGTACACGCAGTTTTAAAGATGGTTTTATTTTTAATTAAACAACCGTTCAATCAAGAGGGTGAGATTAAATATCTTTATTTGGGCATACTTGGTGTGCTAACTTAAACAAATCATCTTGGCTATTACATCAGGCAGTGAATCTGAACATCTTTTGTTCCACAAAGCTGGGCTTACTCAATTCTCTATGTATTTGGAATTCCCATCTCTACTTTTATATAATACATTGAGAAAATGACATTTATTTGTTTAATTATGCTGATGTATGAAATAATAGCCAGTTTTTGTTGTCACTTAAACAATAAGGAAAATAATATACCAGATAGCATTATAAAAACTCAGAAACAAAGAAGTCTGTTGTCTTATAGCTGTGCTTTTACAACTATTATTTTTCAAGAAAAGCCTGAAGAAAATGTAGAAAATAGAATGATTTGCCATATGAGTGACAGAGGATGGACAGATATCTAAATACTGGACCATGTTACATATTAATGAAGAAACGCATGAATTTACATATCTGTTTGAGCCTGGAGTATGCAATATACAAATATTTTCTTTCACATTTCTATTGTTATGTTTTAAATGATACAGTATTAGGTGTCAGAACATTCTTCTAGCTGAACAAATGAACTTATTGATGTATTCACAAGACTGGGCAGTGATCATAACCATATCCACAATATGTTCACAGTCTACCTGAAAGAGACCTCATGGTCATTAGTAGCTATAACTTCCCATAATTGCCTCCCTCCAGCTTTGATCATCCACTAACCTCCTTCCTCTCTCTATGGACTTGCTTGTAGTTGCATTTCATATAACTGCAATTACATTTGTGCCCTTTTATTATAAGCTTCATCACAATGGCTTCAGGGTTCTTTTCTGTTGTATCATATATCAGGACATGACTTCTTTTTAATGCACAAAATTATCTATAAGTACTTATTAATATCATGTTTTATATTTGAAAAATATCTATAAAGCAACTTTTATATTTATTTATATTAAATTATTTATAACTATGGTATTAAATAATTTAGTAACTAAATTTTTCATTTCATACAATATTCTAATTGGCATTATAGTGATATATTTTCATGTGTAAAGTAGAAGAAATTGCTGATTTTCTCCCACATTTTGGCAAATAATACACATTTTCTTTTGAATTCTAGCAATTTTTACATTAATATGTAATATAGTTTGAATATTTTTAGTATGTAATAAATTTGGAAGTCAAAACATGAGATTCTATGAATATTGTCTTTAAAAAATACTTTTCATAGCTGGCCATGGTAGCACATGCCTTTAATCTCAGCACTCCAGAGGCAGAGGCAGGTGGATTGCTATGAGATCAACAGCAACCTGTTATACAAAGAAAGTCCAGGACAGCCAAGGCTAACACAGAGAGACCCCGTCTCGAAGAACAAAAAACAAAAACAAAAGCATTTCATGTTTTTATGTCCAATTCATTTGTAAATGAATCTTAAAATCAGGTTTAAAGCTCCTACCAAAAATATTATTAGTTCTAATAGAAATCTTTAGATGTAAAGATAAAAATAAGTTAAAACTATTACTATGTTAAACATATTTGATACAGAATTTCTGAGTATAGTATTTCTAAGTTTTTTTAATGTTTCACTATTATTTATTGTTTACAATGAATGTATGTAATTCCTTATATTAAATTTATTTTAAATTGTGTTTTTTATTTTGTTGCTTTGGTTGAATAGAATTATTATTTTTATCTTCATATATTTCATTTTAGATTACATAACACAACTGACTTCATATAGTCATAGCCTTTCCTGTGACTATACTATATTCATCTACTAGCACTGAATATGTGCATGAAAGAATTCTTAGGATGATTATGTAACATTCATGACCAACTCACATATAAATATTAATACTTTTAATACTATCATATAAAATATTTTCATATTATCATCTTCCTTAATGGACCTGGATAGAAACACCAATGTAATGTTGTATAGAAATAACAAACATGTTCTTCATTTTCTATTTATTAAAGAGAAAACACTTATGTTTAAAAAAAAGGAGAAAGAAATAAAGCTGTTAAATGTGGATTTTTTTCATCTATCCCCTTTATCAACTTGCGAATGTCTTTTTATACCACTACACTGTTAGTTTTTTATTTTATATTTCTTTCTTTCTTTCTTTCTTTCTTTCTTTCTTTCTTTCTTTCTTTCTTTCTTTAACATTTTACCTCTTGATCTTAGCTCCCTCCATCTTCTCCTACCAATCCCACTCCACATCCCACTGGCCTATTTCCCCCTCTCCTTCTTCTCAGAGAAAGGGAGTCACCCAAGGAGTCCGAACCCAGCCTGGCACTTCAAGTGGCTAAAGGACTAAGTGCATCCTCTCCTACTCAGTCCTGACAAGGTAGCCAAACTTTGGGAAAGAAATCCTGAGGCAGGCAACAGAATCAGAGACAGTCCCTACTCCTATTGTAAGGGGACCCACATGTGACCTCACTGCACATCTGCTTCATATATGTAGGGGGGTCTAGGTCCAGCTCATGCATGCTCCTTACTTGGTGGATAGGTCTCTGTGTGCCCCCACAGGACAAGGTTAGTTTGCTCTGTAGGTCTTCTTGTGGTGTCCCTGGCTCCTCTGGCTTCCTATAGCTTTCCTCCCACTTTTCCACAAAACTCCTTGAGCTCAGATTATTGTTTGGCTTTGGGTCTCTTCATCTATTTCCATCAGCTGCTTAATGAAAGCCCTGGGAACTGAGTTATGCTTGGTTCCTGTCTTCAAGCACAGCAGAGTACTATAAAAATGGCAGGAGTTAGCCCTCTCCTATGGGGTGGGTCTCCACCTGGGCAAGTCATTGATTTGCCAATCCCTCAATGTTAATCTCTCTACTTTTTGAAGGCAGAACAAAAATCTGGGTGGAAAGTTTTATGGATGGGTTGGTGTTCCCCTCACTCCACTGGATGTCTCACCTGGGTAGAAGGCATGGCAACTTCAGCTCCTTAAACCACCTGCTAGGTGTATCATCAAAAGTTACCCTAAGAGACTCCTGGGAGTCTTCTCTAGCCCAGAGATGCCCCTCAAACAGATTTGCATTATCTTTGTTGTGCCTCCCCTCCCTAATACCAAGATTTCTCCATGCCTGATCCCCACCCTTTTATCCCCCATCCCAACCAGATCCCTCCCTCGATCTACTTCAGATGTTAATTTTATTTCCTCTTCTGAGTGAGATTCAAGCATCCACCCTTCGGCCCTCCTTGGATTATTTGTGTGTATGGATTGTAGTATGGTTAGCCAGTACTATATGGCTAACATCCACTTCTAAGTTAGTACATGCCATACACTTCTTTCTAGCTCTGAGTTACCTCACTCAGGTTGATCTCTTCTAGTTCAATCCATGTGGCTGCCAATTGCATGACATCTTTGTGTTTAATAGCTGAGTAGTTTTCCAGTGAACTAATGTACCACATTTTATTCACCCATTCTTTGGTTGAGAGACATGTAGGTTGTTGCCAATTCTTGGCTATCATGAATAAAGCTGCTATTAGCATAGCTAAGCAATTGCCCTTGTGTTGTGGTGGAGCATCTTTTAGGAATATACCCAGGAGTGATATTGCTGGGTCATGAGGTAGATCTATTTCAGTTTTCTGAGAAACATCCAGATTGATTTCTACAGTTGTTGGCACTTCCAGTAACAATGAAGTAGTGTCTCCTTGCACCACATTCTTCTGAGCATGTGCTGTCACTTGAGTTTTTTATCTCAGCCATTCTTAGTGTTATGAGAGGGAATCTCAGAGTCATTTTGATTTGAATTTCCCTGATGACTAAGGATGTTGAGCATTTGTTTCGGTACTTCTAAGCCATTAGAGATTTCTCTGTTGAGAATTCTCTGTCTAACTCTGTACTTCATTTTTAATTGGGTTATGTGGTTTGTTGGGATTTAATTTCCTGAATTCTTTATATATTTTTGATATTAGCCTTCTGTCATATATAGAGTTGGTGAAGATCTTTTCCCGTTATGTAACCTGCTGTTTTTTCCTATTGTCAGTGTCCTTTGCCTTACAGAAGGTTCTTGGTTTCATGAGGTTCAATTTATTATTTGTTCATCTTAGTTCCTGACCTTTTAGTTTTCTGTTCAAAAGTTGTCTCCTGTAGCAATGAGTTTAAGCCTGTTGCTCACTTTCTGTTCTGTTGTATTTGTTGTATTTAGTTTTATTTCGTGGTCTTTGATCCACTTAGACTTGAGTTTTGTGCAGGGTGATAAATATGGATCTACTTACCTTGTTCTACATGCAGATATCAGGTTAGAGAAGGGCCATTTGTTGAGGATGCTCTCTTTTTTCCTATGGTTTTGGCTTCTTTGTCAAAAGTCAAGTTTTCTTAGGTCTGTGGGTTTATTTATGAGTCTTTGATTCAATTCTGCTGATAACTCATTTGGGTTTTATATCAATACCATACACTTTTTATTACTATTGTTTTGAGTACTATTTGAAATCAGGAAAGGTAATATCTCCAGAAGTTGTTTTATTGTTCAAAATTGTTTTAGCTATCCTAGGTTTTTTATTTTTTCATATGAAGTTGAGGATTGCTCTTTTAAAGTATATAGAGAATGTTGTTTGAATTTTGATGGGAATTCTGTTGTATCTGTGGATTGAATTTGGCAAAACAGCCATTTTTTCTATGTTAATCCTACAACCCATGAGCATGGAAGATATTTCCATCTTCTGATAACTTATTTAGTTACTTTCCTTAGAGACTTGAAGTTCTTTTCTTACAAGATTTTCACCGGGTTGGTTAGAGTTATATTTAATATTATTTGTGGCTATTATGAGGAGTGTTATTGTCCTAGTTTCTTTTTCAGCCCATTGATCACTTGTACAAAGAGGGCTGCTGATATTTTTAGTTAATTTTGTATCCAGCCACTTTGCTGAAGGCATTGATCAGCTATGAGAGTTCCCTAGTAATATTTTCTGTCTCACTTATATATATCATCATATCTTTTGCTAATAATAATGCTTTGACTTCTTTCTTGCCAATTTGTATCCATTTCATATCCTACTATTATTTTATTGTTCTAGCTAGGACTTCTAGTTCTATATTGAAGAGTTACGGAGAGAGTGGACAGCCTTGTCTTGTAGCTGATTTTATTGGAATTGCTTTAAGATTCTCTCCATTTAATCTGGGTTTGGATAAGGGTTTGCTGTGTACTGCTTTGATTATGTTTGTGTGTGCACCTTGCATCGCTGATCTCTCCAGAGCTTTTAAAATGAAAATGTGTTGAATTTTTTCAAAGGCTTATTCAGCATTTAGTTATCATACATTTTTCTTTCAGGTGTTAATGGTGGGTTATAATGAAATATTTTTGTATATTGAACCATCCTTGTCATGAATGGATGATCTCAATAGTTGAAGTGTTTAATGTGTTCTTTGATTTGTCTTACTATTATTTTATTATTAAGTATTTTTTTTCATCAATGTTCATAGGGGAGATTGGTCTGACATTCTGTTTCTTTGTTGGGTCTTTTGTGTGGTTTATGTATCAGGGTGACTGTGGCCACATAGAATGAGTTGGCAATGTTGTTTCCTCACCACTTTTAATTAATTTTTGTTGAAATTGTATCTTATTAGATATTACACTGTGTATTCTAGCTTACTCTTGAGTCCATTTGCTTGGAAATTTTTTTCCATCCTCTTACTCTGAGGTAATTTGTATCCTTGTTGCTGAGGTGTGTTTCTTGTATGCATCACACTAAGATGAATCCTATTTTCCCATCCATTCTGTTAGCCTGTATCTTTTTATTGGTGAATCAATTCCATTAATGTTGAGAGATATTAATTACCAATTATTTTAAATGCTGTTATTTCAATGTTGTTGGGTGTATCGTGTGTATGTGTTTCCCTTCTGCTTTTGCTGGTGTGGGATTATTCATTTCAGCTGATTTCTTCGTGTAGTTGACTTTGTTGGCTTGGGTTTTTCCTTATATCTTGTGTGTGATTGGTTTTCTGCATAGATATTGTTCAAATATGGTGTTGCCATATAATATATTGTTTTCTCCATATATAAAGATTCAAAGATCAGCTGGGTATAGTAGTCTGGACTGACATCTCTGGTCTCTTAGAAATTTTAGTATATCTGTCTTTTAGCATCTCTGTTGAGAAGTTGGGTATAGTTTTGATAGGCCTTCCTTTGTAAGTTGTTTGGTCTTTTCACCTTGTAGTTCTTAATATACTGTCCTTGTTCCGTAGATTTAATGTTTTGATTACTATGTGGTGGGAGGATTTTCTTTTCTTCTTGGACCTAATTGGTATATTTATGCTTCTTTATGTTAATAGGCATCTCTTTCTTTTGGTTGTAGAAATTTGATTCTATGATTTGTTGAAGACTTTCTATTTCTTGGATTTGGGACCCTTTGTCTTCTTCTATTCCTATTATTCTTTGGTTAGGTCTTTTCATAGTATTGCAGATTTCCTGGATGATTTCTGTCAGGAATCTTTTAGATTTAACATTTTTTTGCCACTGGTGTATCAACTTCTTCTCTTGTATCTTCTAGGCCTTTGATTTTCTCTTCCACCTCTTGCATTTTCATGGTGACGCTTGTGTCTGTTGTTTCTGTTCTCTTCCCTAGGTTTTCCAACCTCAGGATTCACTCAGTTTGTGTTTATTTATTGCTTCTATTTACAGTTTTTTTAGGTCTTGATGAGTTTTATTCATTTTCTTTACCTGTTTGTGTTTTCCTGTATTTCGTTAAAAGGCTTATTCATTTCTTTTACAAAGGCCTTCATCATCTTTAAAGTTGGATTTAAGGTTATCTTCTTGTGCTTTGGCTCTGTTAGTATACCCAGGGCTTGTTGTAGTAGGACAGCTGGGCTTCAGTGGTGCCATATTGCACTGGTTCTTATTGATTTTGTGCAAGACACCTTGAGGAAACAGGTGAAGCCATGGGCTTGATTATGGAGCTCAGGAAAAAACCAGCTTCTCACTTCTGGTAGTTGTGCTTCAGGTGGACCTGAATGTTCCTGAGGTCACATAGACCTGTCCTGGTTTTGCTGGCTTTGCCTCAAATAAGTCAGGCAAGTTGAAGATAGGTGGAGATGACTCTAAGGTGAATGTTTCTGCCATCTGGGCCTTCTCGGGATAGGGGTCAGTGAGGTTCCAGGCTATCATAAGCTCATCTCTGCTGCCTCTGTTGGCTGTGCCCCAGGAACATCAGGCAGATAGGGACCATATTTACTATTTTTAACATGGGAGGCTATTTAGTTTTATTATGCACCCTTTCTTTTTTAATATATATATATTATTTCTTTTGATTTTAATATTGATTTTATGTGTTGAATTTATCACTACTGAAGTAAATCCCATTTGGCCATGGTATGTAATCATTTTACACAGTCCTAAGTTTAATTTGCAAGTAAGTTTTTAAAAAATATTTTGACACATGTAAGATCTATTCACTCGTACTTTTCAAGTAGTATCTTTGTTTGATTTTGCTCCTTTAGAAAGACTGATGAAATGTTGCATTTTCATGGGCTATTTGTAGAGTTTGTGAAGAACTATGGGTAATTCTTTACATTTTTGATGGAATTCATCAGCTGAGACATCTAATGGGTGTTTTTTCTTCATAGTATTAACTTGTATCTACTAATTCACTGCATGTATTAATGCACTCGTCATGCACACTTTCTATTTTTTCTTGAGTAAGTTTTATTTTCTCTAAAATTTGTTTATTTTATTTAGGGTATTTAAACAGCATACATGACACTGTTCACAGTATTTACTTTGTATTACATCTCTAGGTTCCGTACATTTGGCATTTATCTTGTCTTGAAGACTCTGTTGTGTCACAAGGTGTTTTGCTGAAGGATGACTTCTGAGAGGGTATGTGATGTTTCGCTGGAAAAAGATACATGGAAGTTTTCATGATGTTTGGAAAGAATATTAATAGAACCCCTGTGACAGTGGGACAATGCTTTTTGCATTGCAATGCCACCATGCAAAGCTTCACAGGTCTCTTATGGTCTTTGCTTCACAGAGAGAAACATTCCAGAGAGCTTCTTGTGCTACTTTGGCTTACTCTGGCCACTTCACCTGATTTAAACCAATTCAGCATAGCCTTGATGTTTCTGATGGGTTGTGCCACTTCTATTGATTTGTGTTGATGTTTAGTTGTGGCTATTGGACTGGACTGCTGGTATCCTGACAATGCAAAATGGAATTGGCCCAAGGAAAACAAGGTTTAAACAGACCCACAACTGATTTTTCCTATTAACAGTTTTTCCTCTTTTCCTCCGGCCAGTAGGTCAGAAGTGAGGTTGAAGTGTTTAAGAACCTTAAATAAAGTAGGTTTTGAAAAACCTAAGCTTATATATTTGTGGATATACATAATACATACATACATACATGTGTGTGTGTGTGTGTGTGTGTGTGTGTGTGTGTGTGTGTGTCAGAAATCAAGCATTATTTTTTGACTTGAGTTTGCAGCATTTTCTATTTTCATACATTTGTATGTATACCATACGATATATAAATTCATATGTTACATTTGAATATTTAAAAGCAAGGAATAATTTTTTAATATCTTGCTTAGGCATCCACTCTTTTTTTTTTTATATATCCAACAAATTTTTTATTTTAAACAAAGAAGAGATAAATATAATTTGATAAAGAATTGAGGGAGTCTTTTTTCCTTTTTTTAACTGGTTTTGTACTTCTTGTCTTTTTTTTTCACTTTTTTTAAAATTAATTTATTCATATTACATCTTGATTGTTAGCCCTTCCCCTGTTTCCTCCCATTCCTCCCTCCCTCCCACTTCCCCCCTTCTCCCCTCTCCTATGTCTGTGATTGAGGGAGACTTCTTCCCCCTATGTATGCTCTAAGATTATTGAGTCTCTTCTTGGTAACTTGCTATCCCTCTTCTGAGTGCCACCAGGCCTCCCCATCCAGGGGACATGGTCAGAAAAGGGGCACCAGAGTTCACGTGAGAATCAGATCCCACTCTCCACTCAACAGTGGAGAATATCGTGTTTGTCGGCTAGGTCTTGGTAGGGGTTCGAAGTTTACTGCCTATTTCTCCTTGGCTGGTGCCTTAGTTTGAGGAGGACCCCAGGACCCAGATCTGCCTGTCATAAAGTTCTTCTTGTAGGTTTCCAGGACCCTGTGGGTCCTATTATTTCCGCATTCTTCCATGCTACTCTCGCCTAAAGTCTCAATAGGATGTCCTCTCCTCTGACCCACTTTCTTGGTAAGTAAGGTTTTTCATGGGACGTATCCCTTGGACTAGTGTTTTGATATAAGTGAGTATATACCATTTGTCTCTTTTTGCTTCTGGGTGAACTCACTCATTATGATAATTTCTAGGTCAATCCATTTGTCCACAAATTTCGGGAATTCCTCGTTTTTAATAGCTGAGTAATACTCCATAGTGTAAATGTACCATAGTTTCTTAGTCCATTCTTCTACTGAGGGACATTTAGGCTGTTTCCATGTTCTGGCTATTGTGTATAAAGCAGCTATGAACATGGTTGAGCATATGTCCCTCTTGTGTGTTAGGGCATTTTCTGGGTATATTCCAAGGAGTGGGATAGCTGGGTCTTGAGGAAGCCCTATTCCCATTTTTCTGAGAAAACGCCAGATAGCTTTCCAAAGTGGTTGTACTAGTTTGCAGTCCCACCAGCAGTGAAGGAGTGTTCCTCTCTCTCCACATCCTCGCCAACATGTGGTGTCATTTGAGTTTTTGATCTTATCCATTCTGATGGGTGTAAAATGGAATCTCAGTGTCGTTTTGATTTGCATTTCTCTGATGCCTAACGAGGATGAGCATTTCTTTAAGTGTTTCTCAGCCATTTGATATTCCTCTGTTGAGAATTCTCTGTTTAGTTCTAAGCCCCATTTTGCAATTGGGTTGTTTGGTTTTGTGGTGTTTAATTTCTTGAGTTCTTTATATATTTTGGATATTAAACCTTTGTCAGATGAAGGGTTGGTGAAGATCTTTTCCCAGTCAGTAGGCTATCGCTTTGTTCTCTTGACAGTGTCTCCTGCCTTACAGAAGCTTCTCTGCCTCATAAGGTCCCATTTATTAATTGTTGACATTAAGGCCTGGGCTGTGGGTGTACTGTTCAGGAAGTTGTTTCCTGCGCCTATGTGTCCCAGGCTCTTCCCCACTTTTTCCTCTAACTGAGTTAATGTCTCTGGTTTTAAGTTGAGGTCTTTAATCCACTTGGACTTGAGTTTTGTGCATGGTGACAAATAAGGGTCTAATTGCATTTTTCTACATGTAGACATCCAGTTAGACCAGCACCATTTGTTGAAGATGCTATCATTTTTCCATTGAATAGATTTGGCTTCTTTGTCAAAAATCAAGTGAGCAAATGTGTGTGGGTTCATCTCTGGGTCTTCAATTCGATTCCATTAATCCACCAGCCTATTACTTTGCCAGTACCATGCTGTTTTAATTACCGTTGCTCTGTAGTACAGCTTGAGATCAGGTATGGAGATTCCTCCGGAGGATCTTTTATTGTATAGGATTGTTTTTGCTATTCTGGGTTTTTTATTTCTCCATATGAATTTGAGAATTAATCTTTCAATATCTTCAAAATATTTTGTAGGTATTTTGATAGGGATTGCATTGAATTTGTAAATTGCTTTTGGTAAGATGGCCATTTTTACTATGTTAATTCTCCCGATCCATGAACAAGGTAAATCCCTCCATCTTCTGATGTCATTTTCAATCTCTTTCTTCAAAGGTTTGAAGTTTTTTTCGAATAAGTCCTTCACTTGCTTGGTTAAAGTTATTCCTAGATATTTTATATTGTTTGTGGCTATCGTGAAGGGAGTAGTTTTCCTAATTTCTTCCTCTGCCTGTTTGTCATTTGTATACAGAAAGGCTACTGACTTTTTCGAGTTTATTTTGTATCCTGCCAATTTGCTGAAGGTGTTTATCAGCTGCAGGAGTTCTCTGGTGGAATTTTGGGGATCGCTTATGTACACTATCATATCATCTGCAAATAGGGATAATTTGACTTCTTCCTTTCCCATTTGGATCCCGATGATCTCCTTTTGATGTCTTTTTGCTCTGGCTAGAACTTCAAGAACTATATTGAAGAGATATGGGGACAGAGGGCAGCCTTGTCTGGTTCCCGATTTTAGAGGGATTTCCTTGAGTATCTCTCCACTTAATTTAATGTTGGCTGTTGGTTTGCTGTAAATAGCCTTTATTATGTTGAGATAAGTGCCTTGTATTCCCGATCTCTCCAGAACTTTAAACATAAATTGGTGTTGGATTTTGTCAAATGCTTTTTCTGCATCAAGAGAGATGATCATGTGGTTTTTCTCTTTCAGTTTGTTTATATGATGAATTACATTGATGGATTTCCGTATGTTAAACCATCCCTGCATGCCTGGAATGAATCCTACCTGGTCATGGTGGATGATGTCTTTGATATGCTATTGTAATCGCTTTGCGAGTATTTTGTTGAGTATTTTTGCATCAATGTTCATAAGAGAAATTGGTCTGAAATTCTCTTTTTTTGTTGGGTCTTTGTGAGGTTTAGGTATCAATGTGATTGTGGCCTCATAGAAGGAATTTGGTAATGTTCCGTCCATTTCTATCTTTCGGAATAGCTTGAATAGTATCGGTATTAACTCCTCTTTGAAGGACTGGTAGAATTCTGCACTGAAGCCATCTGGCCCTGGGCTTTTTTTGGTTGGGAGACTATCAATGGTTGCTTCTATTTCTATAGGCGAAATAGGGCTATTTAATTTGTTTATCTGGTCTTGGTTCAATTTTGGCAAATGGAATCGGTCGAGAAATTTGTCCATTTCCCTTACATTTTCGAATTTTGTGGCATAAATGCCTTTAAAGCAGGTTCTTACGATTCTTTGTATTTCTTCAGTATCTGTTGTTATGTCTCCCTTTTCATTTCTGATTTTGTTAATTTGGATAGTGTTTCTCTGTCTTTTCGTTAGGTTGGCTAACGGTTTGTCTATCTTGTTAATTTTCTCAAAGAACCAGCTCTTGGTTTTGTTGATTCTTTGGATTGTTCTCTTTGTTTCTAATTTATTGATTTCAGCCCTGAGTTTGATTATTTCTAGGCATCTACTCCTCTTGGGTGTTTCTGCTTCTTTTTTTTCTAGAGCTTCCAGATGTGTTGTTAAGTTGTTTATGTGGGATGATTCCATTTTCTTTTTAAAGGCACTTAGTGCTATGAATTTTCCTCTTAGCACTGCTTTCAATGTGTCCCACAAGTTTGAATATGTTGTTCCATCATTTTCATTGAGTTTCAGGAAGTCTTTAATTTCTTCCCTTATTTCTTCCATGACCCATGTGTCATTAAGTAGAAAGTTGTTTGGTTTCCACGTGTTAGTATGCTTTTTGTTATTTCTGTTGTTGTTGAAGTCCAGCCTTAGACCATGGTGATCTGATAAGATACAAGGTATTATTTCAATCTTCTTGTATCTGTTGAGGTTTGCTTCGTGACCAACTATGTGATCAATTTTAGAGAATGTTCCATGGGGTGCTGAGAAAAAGGTATACTCCTTTGCGTTTTGGTGGAAAGTTCTGTAGATATCTGTTAGATCCATTTGATTCATGACAATGGTTAATGAGGTTATTTCCTGGCTTAGTTTTTGAATCAAAGACCTATCCTTGAGTGAAAGTGGGGTATTGAAGTCGCCCACTATTAATGTGTGGGTATCAATAAGTGGGGCAAGCTTTGTTAATAACTCTTTTACAAATGTGGGAGCCCTTGTATTTGGAGCATAGATGTTCAAAATCGTGATGTCTTCTTGGTTGACTTTACCTTTGACGAGTACGAAGTGTCCATCCTCATCCCTTTTGATTAATTTTGGTTGAAAGTCTATTTTATTAGATATTAGAATGGCTACCCCAGCTTGTTTCTTGTGACCATTTGCTTGGAATATTTTCCCCCAACCCTTTACTCTGAGGCAATGTCTGTCCTTGTGGTTGAGATGTGTTTCTTGAATGCAGAAGAATGTTGGGTCGTGTTTATGCAACCACTCCATTAGTCTGTGTCTTTTTATTGGAGAATTGAGACCATTGACATTGAGAGATATTAATGACCAGTGATTGGTAAGTCCCTTCATTTTTGGTATTTGTAACAGTCAAGATTTTGTGAGGTTGTGAAGGCATCCACTCTTAAAGTTTCTTTTAAGCTAAACTTGAAAGTACATCACTGCCACACACTTTTGTCATGGCCTCAAACTGCATCCTCAATTGAGGGAATTTATTTTTGTTCTTCACTTCTCAACCCAGACGCATCTTTTCTCAAGTTGGAAGAATTCTATGCACAAATTTAGAACATTGTTCTTTGATTTCCGTATTCTCTAGTGCAATTTCCTCAATCAAAGTAATAAAATACAATTGATTGGTTAAAAGTACAACCCTAGGAGTTGACTTTAAGTTCAAAATAGGTCACATAATCTATGACCTTGAGCCTATGTTCCAGATAATTTTGCTTTAGTGTTGTCACCTAAAAAATGCCAGTAGTGAGGGAAGATCCTTTTAGGTTATAACTGGTACAAGACCTTTTAAAACAACTAAATCAGTTCTTGGTAACTTAAAAATGATAGCTTTTTAATTATTTTTACTGTATGTGTAGTGCAACAAATTTAAGAATGTATGTTTATACACCTGTGCATGTGGAAACCTGTAAACATCCCTATCAGTCAAGTTATTTAGTTTTATTTTAAAGATAATTAAGTAGGAATGCTTTTATTTTTTAACACTATTTTTTCTTTCTTGCATGTACACAAAATAGATCAAAGTTAAATGAAAATATGAGTAGCCATTTCTGTTACCAGTAATATAGAATTATGTAGAATGAGAAATTTCATAATTTTATAAAAGGTTATATTATAAAAATGGGTAGCAAGCCTGAAGTTATAGCTCAGAGGTTAAGAGCACTGACTACTTCTCCGAAGGTCCTGAGTTCAATTCCCAGCAACCACATGGAAGATCACAACTATCTATAATGTGATGTGATGCCCTTTTCTGGCATGCAGGTGTACATGCAGGCAGAACATTGTATACATAATAATAAATAAATATTTTTTTAAATGGGAAGCATTCTCTCTCAAAGCTCAAAATCTTATATAAATTGCATGAAGGGTAATGGAAGACAGCTCAAAGATGGCATGTGTTTACGCACATGTATCTATACAATTTTGTAAGAGTATATATATGTAAGTGTTTATGTGCTCATATTTATAATTTACATTATCTAAAGTGTTATGGTTCAATTAACAGAGGAGCAAATTTGTGTGCTTAACCTAATTGCCACCACTTCTTTCTGGACTTCAGGACTCTGCATCAGGGCAGAACAAGACTGTGAATTACATTTTACTAAATCCACTTCCATTGAATAATTAAGAACTATAGGATGTGAATAAATAAGAACTCATTAATCTTAGAATGTGGTTGCTGGGAATTGAACTCAGGACCTCTGGAAGTGTAGACAGTGCTCTTAATTTCTGAGCCATCTCTCCAGCCTCCAAAATATTGGAAAACTGGACCCCCTCCAGGAAGGGTTGATATAGAAGATCCTGGCAATTCCTGGATATCTTCACTGTTTTTATTCTGTTCCCAGCTCGTCTTCTTGATTATTGACCCTGCTGATCAACCACCTCAGGGTCCCATATCACCAGG
This sequence comes from Acomys minous, assembly GCF_964271855.1. Taxonomy (NCBI): domain Eukaryota; kingdom Metazoa; phylum Chordata; class Mammalia; order Rodentia; family Muridae; genus Acomys; species Acomys minous. Next base: position 69,570,768 of record NC_140494.1, read on the forward strand.
GACTATGAACACAGATATCTAATACATACCTAAAGTGAGAAAAGAAATGTTACTTCCTACCTTCCAGTTTCCTTGGCAGTCCTACTTTAATGTGTCTCAGCAATGTATTTCTTACATGTCATCTGAACTTCATTTTAAACACTTGCACCAATTCTCCTGGATATGAGGTTAGGTACTCTTTAATCCTCCATCCCATCTTTACATTCTTTCTTTGATAACCTTTAATTTTCCTAATATATGTGATGATTACCCAATTGATTTATGCATTCTAAAACATTGCTTTATTTTACAACTGTACAGACTCCAAGGTTTCCTCATTTACTTTCAAAGGACATGAGTTGTTGAAATGTTGAGGCTCATAAGGAACTCATGAGTGTCCAAAATACGCTGTTTCTATGGAAATGAAGTTAGTCTAAAGAAAGAATAAGGAGAAAGAAAATAGGCAATTTCATCAAGAAGTAGAATTTTATATCAGTCTGTATTCGAAGAGTACTCTTTGAAATGTTCCCTTCCTGACTTCTTTTTAACTCAGGAATGAACTTATAAAGTACATTGTTTCAAACACAGCCTCCTCTAACTTTTGTGTGTGTTAGGCTGTATTCTAATTTCAGTTTGTAAGCATAGGCACATTGTAGTTGTTAGCCAGTCATGTTCAAGTCTTGATTGTAGTTGAATTAAAAAAACTGGCTTCATAATTTAGGTTTCTGTTTCCTGAATGAAAGACTTTTCCCTCTAACTGAGGCATTTTATTATAGAGTGAGAACTAAATATTGCATTTTTTTCATGAAATCTAATCTACTTTGCCTTTTTTAAAAAAATTCACTTGAACTGTTAGCAAAGTCTGAGATCATTTTCCATTCTGTTATTTGTATCAATTATACATTCTCTCTTGAATCTTGTTCTCTGTTGACCTACTTCTGATTTCTGTATTTTTATCAATATCAAAACTTATTTTCTGATAATTGGTATCATTAGAAATTGAACATAAGTTCTGAATAAAAAGAGCAGTACCTACCACAGATGTGATAAGACTATTCATGAAATAGACTGTTTCTCTTGAAATATGAAGATATTTCCATTTCAGTGTATATGGATTAAGTATGGTTTCAAGTTAAATATTAGTTTAACATATTTTTGTTTTAAAACTTTTAAAATAAAAGCTAGAATTTCATGGATATACACAGAAATTATAAACAATATTTTCAAAATATTTTTAAGTATTTATTACTTTACAATAATTTTTGCTTTCACATTTAAACATGAAAATATGCAGGTATCTAAAATGTTAAAAAGCTAAGGACTTAGTAAATATTATGATATTCTATTACTCACATGATTTATAAAAAGCAATTTTATGTGTTTGTGGAAGGAGTATCTTATATCCTGCTTTGTCTATGAAACAAAATTAATTGTAATTAGTAATAGAAGGTTTGTATTGTGATGTGGTAGCCAGAATGAGAATAGTCCTCAGAAGCTTATTTGATCAAATGCATGGAGCAGTTTGAGAAGGATTAGGAGGTGTGTCCTGGTTGCAAATGTGTCACTGCACAAGTCAGGCCTTGGATTGCTCTCCTTCTGCTTGATGCCTGCAAATTAGCATGTCAAAGCTTCTGCTGCTAATTCAGTGCTGTTATGCCCTGTTCCTGACCATGATAGCAATGGACTAACCCCTGAAACTGTAAACAAAGCCATAATTAAATATTTTCTCTCATAAGAGTTGCCTTGGTCATGGTGTCTTTTCACAGCAATAGAACAATGACTAAGACAATAATGAACAAGGATTCTAAAAAGGGATAACTCATGTTAGTTTCAGACATAATAATCAATTAATTATGATGACAAAGTCAACTGCTTGCATTCTTCAGAGATGATTTAAACTTTTCAAGTTTTACATTTTCTCCATTAAAATATGTACTCTTTCCTAAAACAGTAAATACATGTTGCTTTGCTAGTTTTCCATTTCAAAATACAATGAGGACCATGTAAAACTCTAAGATTTGTTATCTCACAATTTGAGAAGTTATAATCCCAACAGTAAAGTGTGTACAGGTCTGTTATTTTGTGGATTTTGAAGGGGGAGGGGTGGTTATTGTTTTGTTCTTTCTTGAAGTCATTAGCTTTGATTTTACATAGTCACCTTCTCACTCAAGGTGGTTTTCCCTCAGTGGATTGAATCTGAAGGGACTATTTCTGTTATATAACTTTACAATTCATGAGCAGACATAGTCTAGTGGCACTAGAACCCAAAATAACTCTACTTACTCTCCTCTGTTGACAAGCTTGGTCTAGTGACCTTGTCATATCTCCAGATTGAGTGATATTCATAACCAGTTTTAAGAGGGTGTTTCTTTACCTATAAACTCCCATCAACTATTCACTTCTTATTTGTGCCCATCAACAACTGCATGTAGTTCATACATGGACTGCTGATGTGGACCTGTGCTGCTGTTTTCTGCGCCTAGAGGGCCTCCTCTTAGCCTTTCTTATGTGGTTCCTCCATGTTTGAGCCAGTAACAACTGCTGATTACTTCTCACTCTTCCTTAAGCTTTGCTTTCCATTTTGCTGCTTGCTGGAGAAAACTTTTGTTTGTTTTAGATCCCCCTGCTATTAGATCAAAGATATAACGTTTCCCCAAACTTAAGGGATTAGGGTTATATAAAGTAATCATGGGAGCAGTGTTTTACCTTGTGCATTGGCTCTTAGGATGTAAGACTACAATTTTCCCTGTAATTTCCCAATTTTTCCATGATGGGCTATTTTGTTCTTTTATCTTATGGAATATTTCTTGCATTAAATATTTGCATCACAATACATAGTTAATTAAAATGAGCCTTACACATTCTTGATTACGTTTCACCTTAAATAGCATATGATATGTGAACGGTCTTCATCAAAAATGCTGTTGATGTAATGATTTTGGTCCTGTAATGGCTAGTAAAACTGTGTTTATTGTTTGTAAAACAGGTGCATGGCAAAGGAATTCAACATAAGTAAGAAACATTTTCTAAATATATCATTATCTCATATTTAAAGGCTTTAAATATAAAAACATATTAAGATGAAGACAGCTTTTTCTGGTTACTGTAATTACTAAATATTAACATAGTATTGTAATTATTCTTGCTGGTTTTAAGCTTTTGAGACCACTCATTGACCCTTAAACTCATAGCTATCGTCTGTCTTCCTCCATAGTACTCATTTATGCCATTACATCATCCATCTTTTATGTTTCATTAAAGAAATTAAGAATGTTCAGAAAGAATCCAAGATGGTGGTGTTAACTACCCTTGGTGTTTGAGTGGCAGGATGGAGTCTAGCGATCTGGCTGGAAGCTACAGACCAGAAGACCTGGAGAGCCCTAGATGAGAGGTGTATACACAGTGGAAATCACAGTTGGATCTGGCCTTGGACCATGCAACTGGTTCACTGAGGATGGGTACCTAATGCCCAGAGACTAGTTGTATAGCAGCCTGCCAGTTGCAGCTGTGCTTTATACCTCATACTCTGTATCTGGTACTGAACAGTGGGTGGTGAAGTGCCAGTCTCTGGATCTGTTGGCTGAGGGGAGAACCCAGGAGAATGGGTGGATCTGACCTCAGAACACTGCCACCAGTCCACAGAAAGTCCCACAGTCCTGTAGCCACTGGTAGGGTCTCCAAAGTCTAGTGCAGCTAACCAGGAAGTACCTACAATTTCTCTGACTGAACTGTGGTTTAAAGAGCACCAAAGTCAGTGTCTGCTGTCCTAGGGGGGAGCCCAGATTGTGGAACTGGTAAAGATCTGACTTTAGATCACCCTGCTTGTTCACAGAGGGACCCAGGGCACATGTATGGGAAATAGGTGCATATAGATACATTCTTGACTACAGCATATTTTGTGCTTTCTCTGGCTGACTGAACTGAGGTCCTATGGCTGGACCAAAAACTAAGCCTAAGGGAAACCTAAGTCAACAGGAAGCTCCCACACTCTCAAGTGGACTGAATAGAGTTTCCACAGGCCCAGTGGCCAAGGGCAGGGTGTCCAAAGTCCATTTAAAGGAAGATAGTACCTACCCTAACTCAGACTGCACCTTGGGCTGCAGAGTACCAGCACCAGCCTTTGCTGGCCCAGTGAGGAGACCAGGGTGTGTAGCAAAGTCCACTGGAACTGAAACTAGGTCACTTGCCTTATCCAGGGAAGGGTTCCATGACACTCACATACGAGGGCTTTCAACCTATAGACACGCACCAGTGAAATACTCTCAACAACCAGTGAAGAACACCAGGAACAACCTCTCAATGTCAGAAACAGAAAGATGACTAAAGGCCAGCTTAAACACACGTGCGCGCGTGCAAACACACATACACACACACACACACACACACACACACACACCTCTCTCTCTCTCTCTCTCTCTCTCTCTCTCTCTCTCTCTCTCTCTGTCTCTCCCTCTCTCTCTCTCTCTCTCTCTCTCTCTCTCTTTCTCTCTCTCTCTCTCTCACTAAAACAAAAACTGAAATCCAAAAAACCAAAGTGAGACTAATATGGCATCTCCAGAAACCAGTAATGCCAAAGAACTTAACCCTGGGAACTCACACAAAACTGAATCACAATAAAATGCCCTCAAATCTTTAGTAATAAAGATGATAAGGAGGAAATGAATTAAATATGTAAAAAATACAGGAAGATAGAGCCAAATAGATTGCAGACCTTGCATGGCCTAATGGAAACAAATAAAGAAGAAATGAAGAAATCACTGGAAGATTCAGGAAAATGCAACACAATCAGATGAAGGAAATCAATAAAATGGTTCAAAATCTGAAAATGGAAACAATGACATAACACAGACAGAAGAGTTTGAGGAACAAGATAATTTAGAGAAGAAAACAGGAAATGCAGAGGAAAGGTTCGCTAACAGAATTCAAGAGATGGAGGAATGAATCTCAGGTATAAAAGATACAATAGAAAATTTTGATGCCACCTTCAAAGAAAATGTTAAGTGAAATAAATCATCAAAGAAATCAAGGACATCATGAAAAGATGAAACCTAAGGATAATAGGAATTGAAGAAAAAGAAGATACCCAGCTCCAAGGCCCAGAAAATATATTCAGCAAAATCATAGATGAAAATTTCCTCAACTTAAAAGAAAGACATGCACATATACATAAAAGAGTCCTACAGAACACCAAATAGAGTACAACAGAAATAAGAATCCTCCCATTACATAATAATCAAGACACAAAATGTACTGAACAAAGAAAAAATATTAAAGGTGGCAAGGGAAAAAGGCCAAGTAACATATAATAGCAAACCATTCAGAATTGTATCTGACTTCTCAGCAGAGACCATAAAAGACAGAAGGGCCTAGACAGAGTTCCTGCAAACCCTAAGAGAACACTAATGCCTGTCTAGACTGCTATACCCAATGAAACTTTCAATAAACATTAATGGAGAAAACAAGATATTTCATAACAAATCCAAATTCAAACAGTATCTATCCACAAATCCAGCTCTACTGAAGTTACTAGAAGGAAAACTACAACCAAAAATGATAACTACAAACAAGATAACACAGGAAATAGATAACTTCACTGCTGCAAAGCATAACACACAAACACTCTACCAGAACCAACATCAAGATCAAGGGACATAACAGTCACTGGTCATTAATATCTCTCAATATCAATGTTTTCAATTCTCCAATAAAAAGACACAGACTAATATAACGGATGCATAAAAAATACCCAACATTCTTCTGCGTTCAAGAAACACATTGCATCCAGAATAGTAGACATTACCTCAGGATAAAAAGCTAGAAAAATGTATCCCAAACAAGCAAAAACAATAAACAAGCTGGTGTAGCCATTATAATATCTAATAAAAATAGAAATTCAACAAAAATTAATATAAAGAGATGAGGAAAGACACTTCATACTCATCAAAGGTAATCTCAGCCAAGATGACATCCCAATCCCATCTACACAGCCATTACAAGGGTACCCACATTTGTAAAAGAAATAATAACAAAGTTCAAACCACACACCGATCCTCACACATTAATACTGGTAGACACCCACTTTTACCAAAAGACAAGTCAACACAACAGAAACTAAACTGAGAAATAATGATGCTAAAAGATGTCATGAATCAAAAGGATATAACAGATATCTACAGAACTTTTCACCAAAACACAAAAGATGTGACTTCTCAGCACCTTATGGAATATTCTCCAAAATTGAACATACAATAGTTCACAAAACAGGCCTCAACAGATTCAAGAAGATTGAAAGAATATGCCATTTCCTATCAGACTACCATGGAGTAAAGCTGGCTTCAACAACAACAGAAATAACAAAAAGCCTATGCACACATGGAAACTTAATAACTCTCCATTCAATGACAACTATGTCAGGGAGAAATAAAGAAAGAAATTAAGGAATTCCTAAAATTCAGTGAAAATGAAGGTGCAACATACACAAATTTGTGGGACACATTGAAAGTAATGCTAAGACGAAAGTTCAGAGCACTAAGTGCCTTCACAAAGAGTTTGAAATATCTCATATAGGCAACTTAATGACATAGTTGGAAGCCCTAGATAAAAAAGAAACAGGAAACACCCAAGAGGAGTAGATGGCTGGAAATGATCAAACTCAGGGCTGAAATCAATAAATTAGAAACAAAGAGAACAATTTAAAGAATCAAGAAAACCAAGAGCTGGTTCTTTGAGAAAATCAACAAGATAGACAAACCATTAGTGAAACTAACTAAAAGGCAGGGAGACACTATCCAAATCAAGAACAAAAATCAAAAGGAGACATAACACCAGACATTGAATGCAAAGAATGATTAGGTCCTACTTCACAGACTTATAACCCACAACATTTGAAAATCGAAAGGAAATGGACAATTTTCCTGATGGATTCCACTTGCCAAAGTTGAATCAAGATCAGATACACAAGAAGGAACAAGATGGTAGTGTGCAGTATAGACTGTGTCTAGAGGGCTGAGTAGCAAAGGCTCTGAAGTTGACTGGAGGGCACATAGCAGGGGCTCTAAGCTCCAGCCCACATTTCAGCTGTACAACTCTTGGTTCAGAAGATACAAATTTCGAATACCCTGCACTCTGCTGAATACAAGAGAGAGCGCAGATTAACTATAGAACAGAGGGTCTTTTGCAGCAGATGTGGTAGTGGTGGAGGCACAATTACAGAGACCAGGTGAGCAAAAGGGCCATAATCCAAAACATAGTCTTGGTGACTTTTCAGACTAAACAAGTGGGGAGGATAAAAAAAAAAAAGAAGGTTCCATAACCACACCCACACCCATCCCACTGTGGATGGACTTCTCCCAGAGTTGGGAACCACAAGCTCGAAGCACAATACACTCTTTTGAGTAATGGAGCAGAGTAGGCCCCTCAGGGAATTAGGGATCAACAGAGTGAAAGCAACACAGCATTCTGGCATCCAAGCCACTGTTCTACACTGTGGCTGATTCATCTGAGGAGAAGAAGTAGCCAGAGAAAACCTACAAAATCATGGGTCCTAGGTGGCAGAGTTCAGAAGATTCTTCATCTAGGAAGACAGTGTTTGTCAATTCTGTATAGGAAGCAACTGCCTTCTCAAGTTACTCACCCCCATGCCTGACAGCTTAGAAATCCCAAGCCCTCTCAGCAGATGCCTAAAGGAAAAGCTAAGAACACAAACAAACAAACAAACAAACAAACCAGGGTATTATGGATCCACCAGAAAGCCCAAACATCAACAGATACCCTAAGGCAGCCAAATCTCAGGAAAATGACCTTAAAACTATGCTTATACAATTATTTGAGAATTATAAAAAGAATATGAATAGATACATCCATGAATTTCAGGAAAATATAAACAAGTGAATAGAGACCATCAAACAGAAACAAGAAACTACCATCAATCAGGTGAAGGAAATGAGTAAAATGGTTCAAGACATAAAAATGGAATTAGACACTATTAAAAAAAACTCAAACAGAAAAAAACCCTTGAATAGATCAATTAGAGAAGAGAACAGGAATCACCAACAGAATTCAAAAAATGGAGGAGAGAATCTCAGGGGCTGAAGGTACATTAGAAGAAATTGTTACATCTTTAAATTTTTTAAAGAGAAAAATTTCTGGCACAAAGCATCCAAGAAAATAATGACACCATGAGAAGGCATAACCTCAGTATTATAGCAGTAGATGAAAAGGAGGATGCGAAGTCCCAAGGACCAGAAAATGTTTTCATGAAAATCATAGAAGAAAATTTTCCCAACCTAAAGGGATACCATTAAACACTGAACAAGCTTACAGAACGTCAAATAGGCACAACCAGAAAAGAAACATTTTCTGCCACATAATAGTCAAAACACTAAATCTTCAAAACAACAACAACAACAAAAATGATATAAAAAGCAGCAAGGGAAAAAGGCCAAGTAACATATTAAGGCATACCCATTAGAATTAAATCTGACTTCTCAACAGAAACCATGAAAGCCATAAAGGCCTGGTCAGAAGTCATCCAGACACTAAGAGACAATAGATGTCCATGCAGACTACTATATCCAGAAAAGCTTTCAATCACCATAAATGGAGAAAACAAGATATTACATGACAAAACAAAATTTAAATGCTATCTAAACACCAACCCAGTTCCACAGAAGATAGTAGAAGGAAAACACCATCACAATGAGGTAAACCATACCTAAGAAAACACAGCACACCAGTGAAACAAAAAACAGGCACAGCCACATACAATCACCACAAACTTTACAATAAAATGATCCAACAACCATTGAACACTAATATCTCTGAACATCAATGTTCTCAAATCCCCAGTAAAGAGAAACAGGATAAGATAATTGATGCAAAAACAAGGTCCATCATTCTGCTGCATTTAATAAACACATCTCAGCAACAAAGATAGATTTTACCTGATCGTAAAGGGCTGAAAAAAGATTTTCCAAGGAAATCAACCCAAGAAGAAAGCTGGAATAGCTATTCCAATATCTGAAAAAGTAGACTTTCAAATAAAATTGATCAAGAAAAATGGAGAAGAACACTTTATTCTCATCAAAGGAAAAATCCAACAACAGGACATTACTATTCTGAATATCTATGCCCCAAATACTAGGACACCCACATTCATAACAGAAATACATTTAAAGTTTAAACCACACATCAATCCCAACACAATAATAGTGGGAGACCTCAGCACCCCACTCTCACCATTGAACACATCTTCAAGACAGAAAATAAATAGAGAAATAATGAGGTTAACAGAGGTCATGAATCAAATGGACTTAACAATCATCCACAGAATTTTTTACCCAAATATAAAAGAATATACATTCTTCTCCACACAACCTAGAACTTTCTCCAAAACTAACCACCAAAAAGCCTCAACAGATATAAAAAAATTGAAATAATCCCCCACATCTTTTTAGACTGCCATGGTCTAAAGCTGGATATCAACAATAGAATTAACAAAAAGCCTATAAACACATGGAAAGTGAACAATGTTTTACTCAATGACATCTGGGTCAGGTATGAAATAAAGAAAGAAATTAAACTCTTCCTAAAATCAAATGAAAATCAAGGCACAACATATCCAAACCTTTGAGACACAATGAAAACAGTGCTAAGAGGAAATTTCATAGCACTAGGGGCCTTCATATAGAAATTGGAGGCAACATATACAAGCAACTTAATGGAACACCTGAAAACTTTAGGAAAAAAAAAGAAGCAAACACACCCAAAAGGAGTAGATGGCTGGAAATAATCAAACCCTGGGCTGAAATCAATGAATCAGAAACAAAGAAAACAGTTCAAAGAATCAATGAAACCAAGTGTTGATTCTTTGAAAAAATAGACAAGATAGACAAACCCTTAGCCAAACTAACTAAAAGGGAAAGGGGGAGTACCCAAATTAACAAAATCAGGAAGAAAGGGGAGACATAAGGATACCAAAGAGATCCAAAGAATCACTATGTCTAACTTGAAAAGCCAATATGCCATAAAATTTGAAGATCTAAATGACATGGATGAATTTCTTGATAAATTCCACTTACCAAAGTTGAATCAAGATCAAAAAAACCAATTAAATTATCCTATATCCACTAAGAAAGTAGAAGCACTCCGCAAATGTGTCCCAACCAAAAAAGCTCAGGGCCAGATAAATTTAGCACAGAATTCTACCAGACCTTCAAAGAAGAACTGATACAAATATTCCTCCAACGATTTGACAAAATAGAAACAGAAGGATCACTACCAAACTCACTCTATGAAGCCACAGTCACCTTAACACTCCAGCCACACAGAGACCCAACAAAGAAAGAGAATTTCAGACTAATTTCCCTTATGAACATAGATGCTAAAATACTCAATAAAATTCTGGTAAACAGAATCCAAGATTGCATAAAAAATCTCATCTGTCCTGACTAAGGAGGCTTAATACCAGGTATGCAGTGGTGGTTCAATATATAGAAATCCATCACTGTAATCAATCATATAAAGAAATTGAAAGGAAAAAATGCACCATCTTCTCTTTAGATGACAAAAAAGCATTTGACAAAATTCAACACTATTTCATGTTAAATAAAAGTCTTAGAGGGCTCAGGGATACAAGGCACATACCTAAACATAGCAAAGGCAATATATTGTAAGGCCATAGTCAACATCAAACTAAATGTTGAGAAACTTAAATCAATTCCACTGAAATCAGGGCCACAACTAGGTTACCCATTCTCTCCGTTTCTCTTCAATACAGTATTCAAGATCTAGCTAGAACAATAAGATAGCTAAAGGAGATCAAGGGGATACAAATAGGAAAGGAAGAAGTTAAATATTCACTATTCCCAGATGATATGATAATATATATCAATAAACCCCAAAATTCTGACAAGGAATCCCTACAGCTAAGAAACAACTTTGGGAAAATGTCAGGATACAAAATTAACATGAAAAAGTAAGTATCCCTCCTGTATATTAACAACAAACTGGCTGAGAAAGAAATTAGGGAAAATAAACCCTTCATAATAGCCACAAATGATATAAAATATATTGGTGTAACTTTAACCAAGCAAGTGAAAGACATATGAAAAAAAAAACATCAAGTCTCTGCAGAAGAAAATTGAAATAGATATCAGAAAATGGAAAGATCTCCCATGCTTATGGATTGAGAGAATCAACATAGTAAAAATGGCCATTCTACCAAAAGCAACCTACAGATTCAATGAAATCCCTATCAAAATGCCAATACAATATTTTTCAGAACTGGAAAGATCAATTCTCAACTTTATATGGAAAAAAAAAAAACAATGATAGCAAAAAATTTCTGTTCAATAAAAGCTCTACTGGAGGCTTCTCCATCCCTGATCTCAAGCTGTACTATAGTGCAACAGTAATAAATACAGCATGTTACTGGCATATAAATAGGCCACTTGACCATGAAATTGAATTGAAGATCCAGAAATAAATCCATCTATCAATGTTCATTTGATTTTTGACAAAGACCTAAACCATACAATGGAAGAAAGACATCTTCTTCAACAAATGGTGCTGGCCTTTTTGGATGCCTACATGTAGAAAAATGCAAGTATTTATCCATATTTATCATCATGTACAAAATTAAAGTCCAAGTGCATTAAAGACCTCAACATAAAATCAGACACACTAAATCTGTTCGAAGAAAAAGTGGGAAAAAGCCTAGAACTTATTGGCACAGGGGACAGCTTCCTGAAAAAGAGTACCAACAGCACAGACTCTAAGATCAACAATTAATAAATATAGACTCATGAGGCTGAGAAGTTTTTGTAAGGTAGAAAACACTGTCAACAGAACAAAGAAACAACCTACAGATTGGGAAAAGATCTTTAGTAACTCTAATGCAACAAAGGACTAATATCTAAAATATATGAAGAACTCAAGAAACTTAACACCACCAAACCAAATAATCCAGTTAAGAAATGAGGTACAGAAGTAAACAGAGAATTCTCAGCAGAGGACTATCCAATGCCTGAGAAACAAAGAAATGCTAAACTTCTTTAATCATCAGAGAAATGTAAATCAAAATGACTCCAAGATTCCATCTAACACCCATCAGAATGACGAAGATCAATAACTCAAGTGACAACATGTACTGGCGAGGATGTGGAGAATGTGGAATACTCTTCCATTGCTGGTGGGAGTGAAAACTTGTACAACCACTTTGGAAATCAATGTGGCATTTTCTCAGAAAATTGGGAGTAGTTCTACCTGAAGATTCAGCTATATTAATTGTGGTCATATAACTGAAAGATGCTCCACAAAAAAGAAAGGACATTTGCTCAGCTAGTTTTATTCAAATTACCAGAAACCAGAAGCAACCTAGATGTACCTCAACTGAAGAATGGATAAAGAAACTGTGGTACATCTACACAATAGAATACTACTCAGCTATTAAAAACAAGGAAATCTTGAAATTTGAAGCCAAGTGGATAGAACTAGAAATGATCATCCTAAGTGAGTTAACCCAGACCAAGAAAGACACACATGGTATATACTCACTTATAATTGGATATTAGCCCAACATGAACATCCCCTAAGAGTCTTCACTCAGTGGGCTATCAGAACATATGCTAGGACTTGCTATTGGGACTCCAGGTGAGAGTGGTATGGAAGACTGAGGAGACAGAAGGACCCAGAGGGTATTGCATGGAACTACACAAGGAGACCAGCAAGGCTGGCAGATCTGGACCTAGGTGGCCTGCAAAAACTGCTATACCAACCAAGGACAAGGTAAGCAGTAAACTTAAATCCCCTATTAAGATCTAACCAATGGACTGGGCATTCTCCACAGTTGTGTGAAGAGAGGGGACTGTCTCTGACATGAACTCTGGTGCCCCCTATTTAATCACTACCCCTTGGTGGGGAGGTCTGGTGGCACTGAGAAGGTGAAGCAGGCTACCTGGATGAGACCTGATAGGTTGTGATCATATGGAAGGGTAGGAAGTCCCTTCTGTCATAGGCCTAGTGGAGGGGAATAGGGTAAAAGAAGGAGGAAGGGGGGAATGAAAAGATACAAGTGAGGGAATAACAACTAAGATGTAATCTGAATAAATTATTTAAGTAAAAAAAAAGAATTAAACTGTTAATTTTCTTCTTTTCCATCTCCTCCTCCTCTTTCTTCTTCATCTTTCCCCTCCTCCTCCTCCTTTTCCTTCTTCCTCCTCCTCCTCCTCCTCCTCCTCCTCCTCCTCCTCCTCCTCCTCCTCTTCTTCTTCTTCTTCTTCTTCTTCTTCTTCTTCTTCTTCTTCTTCTTCTTCTTCTCTATCTTTGGTTTTTAGAGACAGGTCTCTTCTCTATAACCTTGGCTGTCCTGGACTCACTCTGAAGACCAGGCTGTCCTTGAACTCACAGTAATCTGCCTGCCTCTGGTACCTTGAGAGCTGGAATTAAAGCTGTGTAACACCATGCCTGTGTAACATCCTGTTTCCTTAGAGAAAGGCACAATCATTCTCAGTTTCTCAATATTTATACTTTGGATAAATGCTAGCAGTTTTACTGAAACTGCAGTACATTTTATAGCACTTTAAATACTTGTAACCAATTATATTATCCTGCAGTTATCATTTTCAACTTTAACAAATTGAGTAACATTTTCAATATGTCTATTAAGTAATATAAAAAAGCCTATTAAATAACATAAAATTATTGAGAGTATGAAGAAATATTATATTAAGAAAATTGTATTGTATTGAAATACAATATTAATAATTTGGACAAAACATGAATCCAAATATTTTCCAGACTGTAATAAGTCAGACTAGGAGCATTTTGAATCATTTATAACTGACAATGTTTTATTATTAAAAATGTACTTACAAGTCAATGAAAACAGATAAAAGTCCAATTAAAAATAGCTGAATATATGATCATGTGATTCTGGCAGGGTTTATTGAAGAAAAGGCAAAGATACCTGTTTATAAGTGCTGTTTGCAGAGAGTAGGATTTTGTAATTAGGTCTTCATTTAGGCTTGATTTATTTCCCGACCATATCACATGCAAACATACATGTGTCATAATATTATCACCAATTTGTCCACAAATAGCTGAATGATGTTTCATGTGACTATTCAGTGATGTTCTCAGACAGATTACTTATGAACACTTTTATAGAATAAGATTTTGAAGAATAAGTTTTACTGTAAATGAAAAGTATGAAAACCAGCATGCTTCCAAAGAGTTGGCATCAATGCAAGTGTTGTGACAGAGTGGGTGTGTGAGCTGCTTTGTAGCCGACTGAAGAGAAGAAAGAGGCAGGGTTAAGGTTACAATATCAAATGCAGCAAAGAGATACTCCTACTGTGCACACTGGAATTGGAGGGAAAATATGGCCATCCTATTCATCTTTTGAACCAGAGACATGCACCAGTCATGAGAAGATACAGAGGCTACATGTAGTGGATGTAGACAAGTTTTGCTTTAATTCCAAGTGTGGGATGTGAAACTGACTTGTGAGAGAGCACGTAATGTTGTCCACTGGAAACAGACTTGTGAGAGGGCATGTGATATTTGTCTGTTAGAAGGGGAACTACCTCCTGCAAGGGCATTGTCTTTGCCAGCTGAGAGGAGATAGATATGGGCCTCCAAGCAGACACTTGGTTTTGTTGGATTTTGCATCACTTCATATTGTTTGACTGTTTATCACTCCACTTCCTCTCTCCTAAAGAGAAACACTCAAGAAAACACTTCAAGGTTTCTGATTCCAGCTGCTGCAGTTGTGGTTGCTTTTTCTGAATTTCTGATTTGTTGTGTAATGGGTCTTCTGGAATCCTGACAACAAAGATTGGACTCTCCCCAAGGAACTGAATCTAAAAAGGTCTACTTCTCCTGTGCCTATTACCATTCTTTTTCTTCTATCTATGGTAGGTGGGTTAGAAGGGAGACAGAGGCATTAAATAATTCCAAGAAAAGTAGGTCCTTAAAAAATCAAAGCCTATAGCCACCTTTGTCTTTACATCAGCATCTGCAAACTAGTCACATGTCAAATACTCTACCTTATGCTTTACTTATCTCTTTCAAACTAAATTTACTTTTCTTCTTTCTGATGTTAGAATATTAAGAAATAGTCTCTATATATTTTATTACTTTCCACTTTATAAGGAATATTTTTATTTAAGTGTGAAGTTTATTGCTTTCTTTGTCAAGTAAATATATTGATTATGCCTTGTGACATGATACTTGAAGTTTAATGCTATCAATATATATTGCCAAAGTCTAATCCATACTCAAGGTCACAGAGAAGCTTCACCAGGAAGACCTCTCTACTCAATAGTGCTGGCTGATGTGCATTTCAGTGGAATAACATATGTGTAACATGTCTCATCCTTAGATCTGGGGCCTGAGTTCCAACTAGGAACACTTTATAACATAACCATGCCCATGGAACCTTCATTATTGCAATAAAAATGTTAAACATATTTCACTGACTTAAATCTTATCAAATGTTGTATATAGCTTAGAAACATATGGGGAATATCGTCAAAGTATATATGCCTACCTGAAACTCTGAAACAATAGATAAAAATAAAAATTGTAAAAAAAATCTAAAGTAAAACAATAAACTTCTCAGAAGGACATAAAAGAAGAATGAATGTTTCTTAAAGAAAAATACAGGGAGACTAGGCTTAATTGTAGCAATACAACTTCAGAGCCTCTTTTATTTAAATCAAAGAAAATTAATGCTTATTTATTGCTTTGACAATTTTAGAAATAAGACCTCCCTAATTTTCACTACAAACAGGAGGCATCTCAAATGGATTTCCAAGATTTAATGGCTGTAAGTTAATTACAGTTAACTAACTCACCTTCCTTTGGGTCTTTAAAGCTTTCCAATCAGCTATGAGAGAATGGTTTACTATCTACCTTTGAGAGTAATGCATATTCAGCTTCCACAGCATCATGTGTGCTTCAGAAGGCAGAAATCTTTCTCCAAAGGGGAAATTTTACTCAGATTGAGAGTGTTTATATCTTAGGATAAAGGTCCAAAATGTAAAAAAAAAAAAAAAAAAAAAAAAAAAAAAAAAAAAAAAAAATGGGGGAAATGACTAGGCATGTAGCTCATTGGTAATACAGTTACTTAAGATGTGGAAGTATGAGTTCTTTCCCTAAACACACACACATACACACACACACATACACACACACACATACACACACACACACACACACACACACACACACACACACGCACACCTTTCAGCATTGTTATTTTGATTAACACATATTCTATCTGTGAAACTGAAGATAACTTTGATGGAGCATATTATACTGAAACACAGTACCCTTCATACAAATGAAGCATAGAGAAGTGGGCAGAGGGCCTTTAGTGAGTGCCTTTATGGCACCATAAACTCTGTGATACCTTGTATGGATATAAGAACTGGTCTACTTTCCAGGAGAGGACTGAGAGGTTTAAATTCAGAGTGCTTAGTTTTCTTCTCCTGATTAGGTCATACTCAGAAGTATTTGGAGCAAGCCAGATTCTGATCTAGGAGCTATGATTATGCAGACACTTTGTGCTAGAAACAGATGATGTTTATTGCTAGATGACGTTAGGGCTGATTGTACCATTAAAAAAATAGCAATGTTATGTTACTTTAAAAATCAGCTCCAGGAAATGTGTTTATATATATATATATATATATATATATATATATATATATATATATATATATATATATATATATATATATTACATCTGTTTTTCCTTTAACTTATGAACCCTATATCTATAATATAAGGATTATACGTCCAGTTTTATAGAGAATATGTCTGAGATACAATAATTTTTCAAGTTTATTTAGCAACATAGCAGTGATATTTCAGTATAAAATTCTTAAATTTTACTTATTTTAGTGTGTGTGTGTGTGTGTGTGTGTGTGTGTGTGTGTGTGCATGTTAGTTATGCCACAGCATACATGTAGATAACAATTTTGTAGAGCTCTTTTCATCTTTTCATGTGTTGGAGGGATTAAAATTATTTCCCCAGACTTGTCACAAACCTCTGATTCATCTCACTAGCCCATGAAATTCTTGATTCAAATTTTAAATCTCTATGTGGCCTAAAAGTAGAGATGTCTGTGAATGACTAAAAGTCTAAGAATCAAAGCCTTGTTCATCAGTAATAACTTTCAAGATATACCAATAACTATACTGAGATATATGTTGTTCCAGACAAAGTAACAGATTAAGTAGAATGAAGATATTTTCTATAATAACAAAACAGCACAATAAAATCTCAGAGGTGAAGATCATCAGAGGACATTTTCTTAACTGGAAGTATTTCATAATTAACAGATGATACTGGCAAGCTATATAGCAGCCAGATTATGGGTGGCCTTATGCTCTACATTAAGGACAAAGTGATATCTTCTGAAGGAAAAATGAAGATTATTTATCAGCAGCAGTAGAACCAATGCCCAAAGGAAAAAAAGTAGAAGCTTGGCTTTATAAAATTCAGAGGAAGAAAAAGAAAAAGGGTTGTTGGGAGATGTGCTTATATCTGTGAGAGTGGCAGAATCCAGGTGGTTATTAACATTCACATCTACTGTAGTCAGCATGAATTCAGCCTGAAGACCTGTTCTTCCCACACACCTGGCCCAGGCACATAAAGTAATGTTAAGAGACATTTTACAGCTGAGGCTAGATGGGAGGGTAAAATAGGCATCTAGATACGAGCTCCCATGCTACTGCATACAGAATTACTGTGTGTTATTAAATGGTATGAAGTCATTTCCTTTACAATATAATGTTCTTAATCCACCTTTGGTACACATATCATTCCATTTTTTTCTTTTGCTTTCCTAACAAGTGGTTATAAAGAAAACATTTTCAAGCCGGGCGGTGGTGGTGCATGCCTTTAATCCCAGCACTCGGGAGGCAGAGGCAGGCGGATCGCTGTGAGTTCGAGGCCAGCCTGCTCTACAAAGTGAGTCTAGGACAGCCAAGGCTACACAGAAAAACCCTGTCTCGAAAAACCAACCAAACAAACAAAAGACATTTTTTTAACCCACTTACATTGACCACCTCCAAACTGCTCTCTCTCTCTCTCTGTCTCTCTGTCTCTCTGTCTCTCTGTCTCCCTGTCTCTCTGTCTCTCTGTCTCTCTGTCTCTGTCTCTGTCTCTGTCTCTCTCTCTCTCTCTCTCTCTCTCTCTCTCTCTTTCTTTCTCTCTCTCTCTGTGTCTATCTCCCTCCCTCCCCACTCTCTTTCCTATCCTCAACTCCCCTTTTCTCTCCAAGTGAACAGCTGGAATTGTGATGATAATTTATAAGAATGGTTTACAAATATTCTTCAAACAGGCAAATAGAAAACTGGTTGACTTTGTGAATGGCCACAACACAACCACAACTCAATGAGATCCATGTTACCTCTGTCTTTCCTTCCTGATTTCATCTTAAGGTGGGCTGCTGCTAAGACTGAAGTTCTCCATATCCACTGTGAAGGTCACACTCTCTGCAGAGGATGTTCTCACTCACTAAGAGGAACTTCATGAAAAGTTATGTGGATGATAAAACCTCAGCACCTGCCTGACTTCCTTCTCAATTTTCTCTTGGATGCCTCCATGCTTTTCATGACATGCAGAAATGAGAGTTAAAGTGAGACATCAAGGAACAATAATCTTCTCAGCCACTTCTATTGATCTTTCTGTATAGGAAGCTTTGCAAAGTAGACTTCTGCTGTAATTTAGCCCCAATCACCACAGACTACAAGTGAAGAGAAGGGAGACAGATGGGCAGTGATCTGGAGCCTGTAGCAGTGTCATTAGTGTGCAAACCCCACCCCCAGGGGAGGGATATAGAGACATGGAGGAATTAATAATGACTGATGATAAAAACTGTGCAATCTCACCTCACCCTCAAGCTTTATTTGGAGTTTGCATGAGGCCTTAGTCCAGATAGAAGTCCTTGTAATTCACACATCAAATGTGTCTTTTGTGGATATCTAAAGGAATCCTTTTGAAGGTTTTCTGCCAGGCACCTTGTAGAATTGGGCCCAGGAATCAAATGAGCTGAAGTGCACAAAGATGACCTTCACTGTTTTAGACCTGTCATTCTTAATCAGCTCCTTGCTTACCAGTCATGCTTAGTGACTTTTGTTTCACCCCTCTTTGAGGCTCTTATCACACACACACAGGTGCTCTCTGCTGAGATACTCTAGGAATAACACGCAGAGGGCTAATGATTTCTAGTTTCCATTTTTAAAGGAGATACCCTGGTCAAATATGTGTTATCCCTTTTTCTTTTGCATATGATTTATAAAGTTAAAAACTCCTTTTCTAATCTTAAAATGTACTTTTCATTTCCAGTATTTCCCTAGAAACAATATCTCACTGTTTCTGTAAGCAAAAAGATAGAGGAAATTCTCAATGACATGCTCAAAGCACAAATGGTATGTTTGCAGGCATATGGACACCAAGACCAATCATTCTATCAAAAAAAAAAAACCCTCAGTTTTAGTACGCTTTCGTAGTTAAGAAGTCTCCACTATATTTATATATTTTAAGCTATTATACAGTAAACCATACTTGCCAATTGTTGATTTGTAATATGCAAATGCCTAGGAACAGCAAAATATTTCATAATATAACTCAAGCTGTACAAACCACAGCATTAAAAAGAAATTCATGTGATCCACTGTATATTTTACAATCATTATTGTCTTAAATTTTCTTCTCTGCTGATTAGCTAGAATGGAAGCTTTATAACATTTTGATCAAATTGTGAAATCCTGAATCTGTTGCAATATGGGCTCCTAAATGTTGCTTTATCACTACTTCACAGTTCTACTTCCTCTAATTCAAACCAAGCACATTGTCTCCTGCTGAATACTTCCAATATTAACAAACTATGAGCTCCTTTTAAAAAAGTGGATAGTGTTTTAGGAAAGGCAAGATTTAACCAAATGTACCAATTAGAAAAGTTCTAAATATAACACACTCAAATGTTAACACTCATAACATATCAAGAATTATGAATCAAGCTACTGCCATTGAATGTCACAAGTTTGTAGAACATGACTTTAAATTATTTACCCATAATCAAATCTGTGATGTGCCATAAGAATCATCATCTTCTGGTTCACAATAATATTATATTCAAAACGTCACTGAAAGAGAAGGTTGGAAGAGGATAGTTCAGGTGCAAGGGCAGGGGCCGACTTCAATGTGAAGGACAAGAGTTAGCAGAGGCCTAGCCACTGTGGCATGGCTGAAGTCAAATGAGATGCATGCCACCAGAAACATTCATGGAGAACTAGACTAGAAAAGTGTCATTTCAAAAATGTTTACAAAATCACCTGATGGTAAGCATATTGAAAAATTCAAGACACTAAAAGTATAGCCTGTTAAGGTTTTGTTTCATTCATTTCACAAACTTGTTTAATAGTCATCACCATATAATTTTTTATGGATGATATTAGAGGAAATGTAAAATTGTATATGGCAGATATAAATCTAAAAACAAATTCTGGTGTGGGCTGGAGTTTTATGTTTTAGTAGATAAAAGTTATTAAATAGAATGTGTGAGGCACCAAGAAGCATATGTAACAAATTCTTCTCTCCAACCTATGTATGAGATCCTCGAGAATATCAAATTATTTATAGTTTAAGATGAATATTACTTGAGCCCATGATTCTGCATGAGGAGGCCTGCCAGGCCCCAGAAACATTCAGTTCAATTCATGGCACCAGCAGAGGTGAGAAATGTGCTTTTCCCAGAGTTCCATTGTCACTCTCATGGCTCTCCCTGCCTTACCAAGGAATCCTGCTAGTACCATAACATCCAGCCTAAATGAAGGAAAATCAGATGACTAAAGACCAGTTTAAACACGTTCAACCAGCAGAGCCCAGCTATCCTTCTAAACTAAGACCTGAAAACCCTAATACACCTGAGGCACAAGAAGATGAACTAATATCCAATCTTATAAAAAATTATGGAGGCCTTTAAGAAGGAAATGTATAAATTTGTTGAAGAAGTACAATAAAATACAATCAAACATGTAAAAGAAATGAATAAAGTTGTGAAAAACTCGAAAATGAAAGCACAAACTAAGAATATGATGGAGATAGAAAACTAGGGAAAAGATATAAGCATAACTAATAGAATGCAATAGAAAGAAGAGTCTCAGGCATAAAAGAAACAATAGAAGAAACCAATACTTTGGCCAAAAAATGTTAAATTTAAAATGCTTTCCTGACACAAAACATCCAAGAAATCTGAGACATTATGAAAGACCAAACCTAGATATAAAAGGAATAGAAGAAGGAGTAGATTCCCAGCACCAGGGCTCAGAAAATATTTTCAACAAAATCATAGAAGAAAATTCCTCCAACCTAAAGAAAGAGTTGTCTATAAACATGCAAGATGCTTACAGAACACCAAATAGATTGAAACAGAAAATATAATCATCCAGCCACATAATACTCAAAACACTAAATGTGTGCAACAATGAGAGAATATTAAAAATTGCAAGGGGAAAGGGCAAGTAGCATATAAAGCTATCTGTGGAGAGCCACAGAGCCCTTTGTGGACCTCGCCCCAAGATGGCACCTGGCATGCAGCCAGAGCTTCCTCGGTGGAGGTAAACAAGTCCTTATTTGGAAGACACCCACTGCTTGCATTAGCTCCGCCTCTACGAGCCTATCAGCGTGTGAGACGTGGCTTAGTGTGATTGGCTGTTTGGGTGGTATAAATGAGTGTGACAGGAGTGGCTCGGGGGATTCTCCAAAAAGAAAAGCCTGAATAAACCACTTGAGGGAAGAACTGGTGGTCGTGTCTTTCTTGCTGGTCGAGTGAGGTGCGACAGCTATCAGCATTATACCCACCATTTCAAAAGAGTCTCTAAAATTAAAAAGGGCCTGGAAAGATATAGTACAATTTCTAAGAACCCACAGATTTCAGCCCAGACTACTAATCCTGGCAAAACTTTCTATCACCATAGCTGGAAAAAACAAGATATTTGACAAGACAAAATTTAAACAATATCCATGCAAAATTCCACCCTGACAGAAGATTGTAGAAGGAAAACTCCAAAACAAGAAGGCTAACTTCACCTAAGAAAACACCAGCAAATCCAAAAGAAGGAACACACACATGCATGAACTCACACATACACACACTGCCAGTATAAACATCAAAATAACAGACATTAAAAATCACTGGTCATTAGTATCTCTCAATATCAAAGGATTCAACATCCAAATAAAAATGAAAAGGATAGCAGAATTGGTGTGGAACTAGGATCTATCACTCTGATACATACAAAAACCACACCTCAGCAACAAATATAAGCATTACTTCTTAATAAAGGGCTGGAAAAAGGATCCCCAAGCAACAGACCCAATAAGTATGCTGGAGTAGCCATTCTAATAACTAAAACAATAAGCTTTCAAACATAATAAACCAAAAGAGATGGGAAAGGGCTCTTCATATTCATCAAAGGAAAAATCTACCAAACGACCTCTCAATTCTGAATAGCTATGCATCCACATTGGTAAAAGAAACATTGATGAAGCTTAAATATCACATCAAACCTCACACATAATAATGGAGGCTTTGTCACCTCATTCTCACCACTGGATAGGTCACTGAGACAGAAAATAAACAGAAAATAATGAAAGTAACTGACATGAATCAAGTAGACTTAGCAGATATCTACAGAACATTCCAACCAAACATAAAAGAATATACCTTCTCATAACCTCACAGAACATTCTCCAAAACTGATGATATAGTTTCTCACAAAGAAAATTTAAATAACCCCTTGAATTTATCATATTGCCATGAATTAAACTTGAAATTCAACAACAGAAACAACCAAAAGACTACAAACTTGTGGAAACTGAACAATGCTCTAATCAGTAACCGGTGTGTCAACAAAGAAATAGAGAAAGAAATTATAGATTTTCTGGAATTCAATGGATATGAAGGCATACCAATATGCAACTATAGGTAAAAGGGAAGTTCAGAGTACTAAGTGTCTTCATAAAGAAATTGGAGAGATCACATAGAAGCACTTTAGCAGCACACCTGAAAACTCTAGAACAAAAAGAAGCAAACACATCCAAGAGGAGTAGGCAGCAACAAATAATGAAATTCAGGATTGAAATCAGGAAATTAGAAAAAATAGAATAAAACAAAGAATCAAGAAAACAAGGAACTGGTTCTGTGAGGAATATCAACAAGATAGACAAACTTTTATCCAAAATCAGAAATGAAAAGGGAGTCATAACAACGTACATTAAGAACACCCAAGGAATCATTAGATTTTACTTCAAAAATCTTTACTCCAAAATGTTTTAAAATCTAAATGAAATGGATGGATTTTCTTGATTCCACTTACCAAAATTAAGTCAAGATCAGGTGAATAAATTAAATATTCCTTTAAACCCTAAGGAAATAGAAGAAGTCATTAAACATTTCCCAATCAAAATAAGCCCAGTCCAGATTGTTATAGTAAAGAATTCTACCAGTCTTTCAAAGAAGAGCTAATACCAATACTCATTACCTACATCACAAAACAGAATAAAAAGAAACAAAAGGAACACTGCCAAACTTATTCTATGAGGCCACATTTACCCTGATACCTAAACTACACAAAAGTTCAACAAAGAAAGATTTTTAGACCAATTTCTCTTAGCAACATTGATGCAAAAATAAAAAATATTTACATATTTTGGATATTAGAACTTTGTCAGATGTAGGGTTGGTGAAGATCTTTACCCAGTCTGTAGGCTGTCACTTTGTTCTCTTGACAGTGTCTCCTGCCTTACAGAAGCTTCTCAGCCTCATGATGTCCCATTTATTAATTGTTGACATTAATGCCTGGGCTGTTGGCGTTCTGTTCAGGAAGTTGTCTCCTGTGCCAATATGTTCCAGGCTCTTCCCAACTTTTTCTTCTAAGTGACTTAGTGTCTCTGGTTTTATGTTGAGATCTTTAATCCACTTGGTTTATTAAACACAGCCAAACCAAATAACCCAATTGAGAAATGGGGCTTGGAACTAAACAGAAAATTCTCAACAGAAGAATATCAAATGGCTGAGAAACACTAAAAGAAATACTCAACCTCCATAATCATCAGGGAAATGCAAATCAAAACAACTCTGAGATTTCATCTTATACCCATCAGAATGGCTAAGATCAAAAATTCAAGCAACACCACTTGGTGGTGAGGATGTGGGGAGAGAGGAACACTCCTTCATTGCTGGTGGGAATGCAAACTAGTACAGCCACTTTGGAAATCTATCTGGTGCTATCTCAGAAAAATGGAAATAGGCCTTCCTCAAGACCCAGCTATTCCACTCCTTGGAATATACCCAGAAGATGCTCCAGCACACAACAAGAAAATTTGCTCAACCATGTTCATAGCAGCCTTATTCAAAATAGCCAGAAAATGGAAACAGCCTAAGTGTCCCTCAATAGAAGAATGGATAAAGAAACTATGGTACATATACACTATGGAATACTACTCCGCACTTAAAAACAAGGAATTCCCAAAATTTGTGGACGAATGGATTGATCTAGAAATGATCATAATGAGTGAGTTAACCCAGAAGCAGAAAGACTCAAATGGTATATACTCACTTATATCTGCATATTAGCCCAAGGGGCATATCCCATGAAAGCCTTCACTTACCAGGAAACTGAGACAGAGGGGAGGACATCCTATTGGGACTCTAGATGAGAGAAGCATAGGAGAATGGCAAAGTAGAAGGATCCAGAGGGTCCTAGAAACCTACAAGTAGAACATTCTGATAGGCAGATTTGGGCACAGGGGTCCCGCTCAAACTAAGGCACCAGCCAAGGACAATACAGGTGGTAAACTTTAAAACCCTACCCAGATCCAGTCAATGGTCAGAACATTCTCCACAGTAGAGTGGAGAGTGGGTTATGATTTTCTCACGTACTCTGGTGCCTCACATTTGACCATGTCCCCTGGAGGGGAAGACCTGTTGGCACTCAGTGGAAGGACAGCAGGTTACCAAGAAGAGACTTGATACCCTATGAGCATGTACAGGGGGAGGTAATCCCCCTCAGGAACAGTCATAGGGGAGGGGAATAAGGGGAAAATGGGAGGTAGGGAAGAATGGGAGGATACAAGGGATGGGATAACCATTGAGATGTAACAAGAATAAATTATTAAAAAAAGAATAAAGTTTTGAAGTAAAAAAAAATTTACAAACTGGATCCAAGAACATATCAAAAACATCATCATTAATGATCAAGTTGATTCCATCACAGGAATGCACAGATGGCTTAATATACAAAAATCTATCAGCATAATCCAGCATGTAAACAAAATAAAAGGAAGAACCCACATGATCATCTCATTCGATGCTGAAAAACCTTTTGACAAAATCTAACACTTCTTCATGTTAAAAGTCTTGGAAAGATCAAGGATTCAATATACATACCTAAACACAAGAAATGCAATATACTACAACAAATATCCAACATCAAACTAAATGGAGAAAAACTTGAAAATTCCACTAAAATCAGGGACAAGACAAGGCTGCCCTCTCTCTTCTTATTTACTTGAAGTCCTAGCTAGAGCATTAAGACAACTAAAGGAGGTCAAGGGGATACATATTTGAAAGAAATAAATCAACATATCTCTATTCATAGATGATCTAATAGCATATATAAGAAGTAACCCTAAAAATTCTATCAGAGAACTTTTATAGCTGAGAAACACCAGTTGATGTTCCAGTATCAACTTGTCAGTCGTGAAAGCATACATACAGTAATATTATGCATATTGAGCAGGCTGTACATATCTATTTAGTAATATATAAAGCACATATATTTGAATATTAGAATATTTAGAACACATAACGATTAACCAATATAAAGGCCATGATTTTGAAAGACTACAAGGAGGAGTATATGGGAAGATATGGAGAGAAGAAAGAAAAAAGGGAATGGAGAAATGGTGTAATTAAATTGCAGTGTCAAGCAAAACAAGAAATCATTTTAAAATATATAGAAAATGATTTAAATAGTTAAATATGTTCTGCTCAAAAATGAATAAAAAATTAAGTGACCAAACCTTATAGTACTCTCTCTCTCTCTCTCTCTCTCTCTCTCTCTCTCTCTCTCTCTCTGTGCATAGTCCTGTTTTATATTGGAAATTTTCATATAATCACTACTCCCCACTCAATAGTTTTCTACGTTGAGATTTGTGGTCTATAATCTGTTACTACTTTTGGGTAAGAACTCACCTGGCTTACCTTCAAGAACCGGGTGTTAAGTGAGGCACTGGTGACAGTGGCCAGGTTCTGAACTCTGACCTTCTTGGTATAGAGGCGCCAACTTAGGTGGTCTGACTGAGGCTGACACTACCTCTTAGGGTCTATAAAATGGGCCAGTGCTCCAGAGAAGCATTGTTTCACTGTGTGCTAATTAGGGCTTTGTTCAGCTGTCCTCAGCAATCTGGCAGTCTTAAATATGACTGCCCACCTTTCCCGTTCTGTTTTCTTTAGTGTTGAGAAAGCCTTTTGATTTGACATTTGATGGCCCCTTTTGTCTTTATAAACTCTGTGGGACACTTGGTTTTCTACCCAAGTCCTTGTATATTTATTGTTTACTTTATATTTGTTTCTTACATTAATTCCATTCTTTGCAGATTGAATAAGCCAGGATAACCATAGTTTTTTTATTTCCTAATGATAGCTGGTATATATTCTCAAAATATGAATGATTGGATTACTGCACTCCACTGATTTGGAATGCACAGTAGAATTTTATAATAATATCACTTTATTGTGACTTTATGAAGGGACAAGAAGGCTTAGTGGTTATACATGTTATTATAATTAGTAGTATGCTAGAAAAATCAAGAAGGCTTTAAAACACATTTTAATAGTACTTGCCATTTTTGTGTATAAACTCATACTATAGAGATTATTAAACTGTTATCAATATTAACAACTTCAGGAAACTTAAAGCCTTCTCCCGCTCATAAGGGCTGGTAAGACCCTACTGCAACACACAAGATAGTAATATTCTTTAGGAATATGAAGTAGGTCTTTAATTTTCATCCTACTGTTGAAAACACTTAAAAATTAAATGGGTAATTTGATCAAATCATAGGTTTGGGACTTTAACACAAGCCTGAAAGACTATTGATCAAACAGCTACTAGGCACACCTGGAGTATACTATCTAAATACATCTTGATTGGAATTGGCTAATTAAACCAGATAAACAGGAAGTAAAAGGCTTAGTTTAAAATAAATTTAGAGATGATAGAAGTGTTAACTCAGACACTTTGAGCAATCAGCAACTTCAAATCCAGCATCACTAATTCCTGGATGCTTTCTGAACATGTGAGATTTCCTGCTGGTGTTTACTGTGTATACTTATTCTGTGGATCACATATAGTGTAAAAAGGAAAATTTGAAATTATGAGCATATGATTTGCATATAAATTTCTTAGAGACACTTTCTCTATTCATGGAGTCCATAGGGAAGACCTTTGACCCGGCTTGAGCCTCATGCTCATCATAGACCAATTGAATGATAAGAGAGGAACTTTTAAAGACGAAAGCATATATATTGGGCAGACATTCCAACTGGGATCTGAAGCATTAATATTCCAACATGTTTTAAAAACAAAATAACATTAAATATTTGCAAATATTAACATAAACAAATAGTTCTAAGTAAGTTCTTAATTTATCACTCAAGGTAGTTCTGGATTTTATGAGTTTTGACACAATAAAAGTAATTTTGTTTACTACTACTCCTTGTTAAGATGTGAGTTGAAAATGCATGGGCTCACTATGCTACCAGGCACTTTAGGTTCTCTGATGCAAACATAAAAACAATATATAATTTTAGTTTAAAACCTTTGTTTATACTGACTTTCATTTTCATGTCAACTCTTGATAAGTTCTTTTTTTTTCTGAAAAGAAGCAGAAAGGGGTTGACCAGATAAACCCAAAATATATTACCATAAATTCCTTTTACAGGAATTTTAAGTTCTTCCCTTTGTCTGCTGTTCTCTGGCACCACAATATATATATTTCATTCTGCATAAAATATTTTTTCATTTGAGGAGCAAAGCAGTGGACCAATCATGGGATAACCAAACTCTGGAACAATGATGCGGTTCCCAACAAGACACATGCCTTGAGTACATAAGCTGAAAGGATTCATACATCCAACATAATGGACAGCAGTGATAAAAGGAATTGATGGAGTTTTTATGTATTAGGTAAAGTCATTATGCTGTGAAAGGCAAAAGGCAGCCATGTAAAGAAAATACAGTTTCAAGATATCCCAGAAGAGATTTACTTTTTCATTTATTTAAATAAATAATGAAGCTATAGGAATAAAATGAGCACAATGCAAGCCAGGAATGGATTAATTTTCAATGGGGCAGAATTTAAAGCCAAGAAACAGATCCAGGATCATACCTATAATAAATGGGCATTCAACATCTGTTGGGATTTTACAATAAGCCTATTTCAAAGGAAAAGTAATGCTGAGTTTTTATTATCTCTGTTAAGATAAAAATAAACTCCAGTTAAACGGGGAAAAAAGGAAAACAAAATAAAACTCAAGATTGTTAAGAAGAAAATACATAGTTCTGAAAAACAATATGTAAAAACAAGGGCAATTTACTTGTTATTCAATTCTGAAAGGGGAAATTTATTTTTCTTAAAACAGGAAACAAACATTAGAAGATAAAAAGTTTAGAAACAATGCTTAATTTAAAAAACACACAGAAATACCTATCTTATAAGACTTCAACAGCAAAATAAAAGGAAATGGAGTTAAATTGCTTCTTGATTGTTGCTATTTGTTTTGTCCCTAGTCTACATGTCATGGACTCTCCTGGGTGATGGTTCATTTAAGCACAAGGGAACACTGGAGTTCTGCTCAGAGTCTCCTGTTGGGCATAAAATGTAAGTCCTCCTCTTTAAGGAAGAGTCTTATACACATTAGCTCAGCTAGTACATTTGAACTCTTTACCCAGACTACGCTTTCATTCTTACTATGTTTCTTTTTCCTTTCTCTCTAACTGTTTCTCTTTTTCCTTTTCCTTCCCTCTCTTCCCCTTTCACATTCTCTCTTTTTATCGCTCTTCTGTCACAAAATGTCTAATAAACAGACATAAGAGATGGTGGCAAAAGTTCCATGATAATAAAGCCACATCTTTCATATTTCCTTGAAAAGACATAGAGAATTTTGTCTGAGCCTGAGAATAGTAAACTTTTGCTGGCATCTTATACTGAAATTTCCTTCCAGACATAAAAGTCCTGAGGTCAAATGGGGAGTCTGTAAATTCAGGGGACTTAGCCTCTCCCTCTCCATCTGTTCTGGCTAACTGTGAAAGCATGACATTCATACACCTAGATTCTCATAACTGACTTGAAAATTTTGACTCATTACATTCTTTTATTAGAATAATTTTTATAAATTATGGATCAAATGAAAACCGAGATTCTGTGGTTTATGACTAAAAAAATAAATATAAAAAGTGAGGAAACACATGTTGTAGGTACCAGCATACAAACCTTCTTCCTTCTGTAAGCTCTTTCTGGATTTGTTAGGATTCTTTTTATTTGCCATGTAATGTGTTATGTTTGACTTTGGAAAGTGGTATTTTGGTTCAAACTTAGAGCCTCATAAATGCAAGGAAGGTACTCTCTCAAATGAACTATATTCCTTCCCCTCATTTAATGATATTTTCCTAAGAAAAAATAAAATGTGTTAAGTTATTATAATGAATTTTAGCTATGGATGTATATTGCTCAATGACATTTTATTTATTCATTGGGGTTTGTAAGATAATTGTTTGTAATAACTGATAGAATTTTCTTGAACTATTTGTTAAGCACCATTACCATATACCTTTCTTTTGTGATTGTTTGTTGTTTTCTTTTTAAAATTGTTTAATTTGTTTACTTTATACCCAAATTATAGGCCCCACTCCTCATATCATCCTGATCTAATCCCACTCTCTTTCCTTTATACCTTCTCCATCCCTACACTAGTCCTCAGAAAGGGGAATCTTCCTTCCCTAACATCTCACTTCAGCCTATTAAGTCTCACTAGACTGCCTGTATCCTCTTCCTCTGTGACCTGGCAAGACCACCCAACCAGGAGGAGGTGATCAACCTGTGGGGACATATTCCAGCTCAGAAGTAGTGTGGTTAAGATATTTTTGGGTCTAGATAAAATTTTTAAGGTGATAAAGATGAGATATGATAGATATTGACTTACATTCAGAATTTTAGATACACCAAGATAGGAAAGACATTTTATTCAAGGTTGCCATCTGCAAATAGCCAAAACCCTATTTATATATAAACACATTTATATAATTTCTGAGTGTTTCATGATTCTTCTTGATGTAGGTAGTTTATTGTATATATGTGTAATAACATAAATGTATGTGTAAAAAAGAAAAATAATAAAAAATGAATAAAAAGAAATCAGGTTGAGTTGTTTTATGTTTAGTATTCCAAATGAAAAGCTAAAGAGCTTGACTTAAAACATTGGTGGTTTGAATGGATGACTTCCTTGAACATAGGACAATTGGATCAAAGATTTTGTTTAAACTTCTGTAATACTATCTTTATGCATCTTATCAACATATTGAAACTGTGATATAAAATTAATGTTTGCATTGTTTTATGGAGCTTTCCTATAGTTCTCTTCCCCAACAGGTTATTTCTCAGTGGTCTAAAGATGATTCTTTCTGAGCACTGGCAGCCCTGAAATGAATTACAAATTTAGAGGTGCTCTTTGTTAGTAGGTGGAAGTCTGCAATACACAGGAGCTTGAATGGAAAGTTATTGGCAAAAAGACATTTGTTGATCTAAATCTTCAAATGTACCACGTTCCCAAGACCACCTCTGTTCATTACAGCATTGCCTTTAGTCATGTCATGACAAGAACTTCAGAAATTTACCCAATCTTCTCCACTGTAAGGCTTTTGTAGTTAAAAAATAAATAAGTAGTACCTACTCCTCATATTATGGAACTGACAATGAGACTATGCTGCCTATCTACTAAATCTGAGCAGTGTCTAGGTCCTCTCCATGAATGGTCCTTAGTTGATGCATCAATCTCTGTAGTACTCCCTTCCTACACACATATTTGTTTGCTCCATTGGTCTTGCACAGCTTCTGACCAATCCACATCCCTCTATTCCACAACTCTTCCAGAAGACTCATTATGCTCCATCCTGGAGTTTTGCTGTGTCTCAGTATTTCCTTGGATCTCCTGTTGTGTGGAGTCTTTCAGAGAACCTTTATGTTAGGCTCCCTTCCTGTTCCTTTCCTTCAACTGCTTACAATGTCTATTATATTTGCCCTTCAGAGTGAGAATTAAACATTCTCCCTAGGATCCTCCTTGCTATTTAGTTTCTTTAAGTCTGTGTATTATAGGTTGGTTATCCTATATTATGTGGCTAGTGTCTGCTTATAAGTTAGTATAAACCATGAGTGCTTTTCTGGGCCTGGGTTAAAACTCACTCAGGATGATTTTTACTAGTTCCACCTATTTGCCTGCAAATTTCAAGGTTTCCTTGTTCTTAATAGCTGAGTAGTATTACATTGTGTAAATGCACTATAGTTTTTTTTTTTATCATTCTTCAATTGAGGGACATCTAAGTTGTTCTCAGATTCTGGCTACTAGGAATAAAGCTGCTATGAACATAGTTGAACAAATGTCCTTGTTATATGGCTGAGCATCTTTTTGGTATATACTGGTAGAACTGAGGTAGAACTATTCCCAGTTTTCTGAGAGAGTCTCAGATTGATTTCCAAAGTGGTTGTATAAGTTTGCGCTCCCACCAGCAATGAAAGAGTGTTCCCCTTTCTCCACATTCTTGTCAGCATATGCTGTAACTTGAATTTTGTTCTTAGCCATTCTGTGGGTGTGGGGTGGAATAAGAGTCATTTTGATTTGCATTTCCCTGATGACTAAGGATGCTGAGCATTTCTTTACGTGCTTCTTGGCCATTCGATATTTCTATGTTTGGAATTCTCCGTTTAGTTCTGTACCCCATTTTATCTTTTGCTTTATATTGTTCAGTGACATTTCAATTCAAAATATGTCATGGATTAATATAAAATCATTGAAATTATTAAATTTGTATTTTGTTGTGTACACATGTATTTGCTTTTAAAAGAGCTATGAAAATGTTATGAAAAATTGCCTCACTTCTATTTTACTTTTTCATTAAGTAGGCATATATGTTACTGAAAACATATGGAATATATTCCACTTACCATCACTAGTATTTCATTCCATAAAAATTAATTTTAACATTAAAATGTGTTCAAAAATATGGATTACCACATGTAATTTTAATATATATTATATAATATTATTATATTAATTACATAATATATAAAAATGTTATATGTACTAATTAAGGTAAACATTTCTGCTTCCACAAGCATTACATGCTCTTTTTAACTAAGAACTATGCTTTTGTGTTTTGTCCATATATATACACACATATATATACATGTATATGTACATGTATATATATATATGTGTGTGTGTGTGTGTGTGTGTGTGTGTGTGTGTGTGTGTGTGTGTGTGTATGGAAGGTATATAGAAATTAATTATAATTTTCCTCATCACCTTCCATTTTTATTTTTTGTCTCAGAATTAGGAATCAACTAACAATAAAGTAAAATGATTAAGAAAGTATATTGAATGCTTAAATGTTTAATTTGCATCAGTCTTTACTTGTCTCAATGGAAAACATGTTCTTTGTGGCTGTCCAATTTTGCAATCAATCACAGGTATAGTGTGTTAAATATGCACCTCTTTTAAGTGACACTGAATACCCATGTAATGTGGGGAACCACGATTCTCAGTGTATGTGGCGTGTTCATTGTTGCGTGTGAGTAAGATGTCAAAGAACTATGAGCATATATGTGGAATCCATTTCCCCCAGTGGCTTTTACCTATAAGGCTCAAAAAATTTAAGTTACAATAAAGCATTAAGCCAAGCTTTGCCTCTTGCTAAATGCAGGCTGCTATGTCACTTACAGGTCACCTGCCTGTAAACACAGCCTTGTTCTTACTAATCATTCATTCCTTAACTAAGTGTTGACAGTGTATTATGCTGCAGAATGAACTCTATTTATTCCACTTAGACTCATGTGGATGCATGACTATTATAATGCTATAGCATTATTACACTATAATGCCATAGCAGGTAGCTCATTATAGAATAGGTAGCACTATTTTCTTGATCATCTCTGAGTTAGAGTATTTTATCTTTGTATGCTAGCTTATGTTTCCTAAAAACTAGTTAATGTATTCAGATGTTCTAATATATTTGACTAAATTTACAGCCATAAAATCAAACAATTGAATTTATTATAATTTTTGTTATTGAAAAAAATTTTAAGGTTTAATATATTTTGATCATATTCTTGTCTTCCCCTAATTTCTTCAGTTCCTTTTGTTGTGCTTCTGTTTGCTTACAGTTTGGTAAGGGCAATTTTTTTAGAGGGGAGGGTGTTGTTGTATTTTGTTTTTTAGGATTTTCGGGTTTTGTTGTGTTGGTATTTTTTCGTATTTCTTGATAAAGGACTTAATGTACGGTGTATAGAGAGGAGGATAAGAATTAAAAAAAAATTACAGAAAACAAAAGTAGTGTTTTACACTATATTGCTTTTGACTATGAAAGAGAACTTTAAAGGGTTTTCAAAGCAAGGTGCTATAAAATGTGTTTGTTTAGTTTTCAAGTGTTTTTAGTATATTGACAATACTGTGGGAATGGGAAAGCCTGTTAAATTATCAAAATCTTGTTATAAAGGATAGCCAAGCTACCATTTATTGACAATGAGTCATGGACCATATCCTTTCCTAAGCATTTAGCAAGCAAAGTCCCTACCAATTTTCAAAACAAAACACTTAAACTGTGACTAGATATCTCATTTTCCAGACAAAAACATAGGTCCCTCAAGAAAATATTGTTAAGAAACACTGATACTGAGGGAAAACAGTCAGAATGAAACCTACTCCAAGGCTACTAAATCGCTTACCCAATCCCTTTAGCACCTGGATACAATCATTCATGGACCATTTGGTGCATTCTACTCTTTTATTTCCCTTTGCTTTTGCTTATTGCAGCACTCACAGAATAGATAACTGTTTGCCATGCAACAAGGCCAGAGATTCGATTCCCCAGAAGTCACATTAAATCTGGGAAAGGGTGGCAGCCACTTGCATTCCAATCACTCAGGAACCAGAGACAAGGGGTTACTAGAACAAGATGAATAACTTGACTGGATGGCATTTTGGAGTTCTAGGTTTAACAACAGAGCCTACCTCAATAAATAAATAAATAAAGAGACATAATCAAGAAGCATAGCTCATATCAACTTCTGGTCTTCACATCACACACACACACACACACACACACACACACACACACACACCACACCTGTGCGCTCCCACACATACCAATGTACATATGTATTCATATACAAACCACACACATAAACATACACAAGAATAAAATGTGTAGATATGTTCAGTTGCTAAGTAGTGATAAACTGTTTCTCGGATTTGATCCACTTGGAATGAAGTAGCCCAGATCTGCCTTGTTCTTGTTTAGAATAGTTCCAATCCACTTTGTACAATTTATGACCAGGCGTCCACTTTTCTTACTAGTCTACATCTCTCTTTATTTACTGTTTTATATAGACCATAGTTAGAGATATTTGTATTTCTCTGTTTCATATATTACAATTTTAAAAACAGTAGATTCATGCCCTTTATTAATTTATTTATCAAAATTTTAAATTCTAGTACCAGAAATGTTCTGAATCTACATCCTGTTATTGGAAGACATCAGTGGATACACCAATTATACCTCTTATTTTTAAGTGAAAAGAATGAGATAGTGTCTTTTTTCCACATTAATGTTGATTAATTTATTTAAAATAAGAAATTTACCTTTAAATATTCTGTTCTATCATGAAAATACTATTTTTCAAATTTACTTTACTAACCTATATTAACCATTCATATAAGTGGAGTAAAGTGTGATATTTTCACATATACATAGTACGAGCTAATCATGTCTAGCCTATTCACTTCTCCACACACACTTATGAAACTTGGGCAAAAATCCACTCAAAATTGGCCACAAATCTAAATGTAAAGTTTGTACATATGAAACTAGTAGAAAAAACTTTAGGGAAAACTTCAAGGTATTGGTATAGTCAACGACTTTCTAGGTATATGTACAAATGTACAAAATCAAAGCCTTAATTAGTAAATGGCACTGCTACTAACACTTTTTGATGTAGTGAATTGAATAAGCACAGGGCTGATACACTGACCACTTAGTAATTTCAATGATGGATTTATGGGTTTTGTTAATTGAAATGACATGAGTTTAGGATAGAAAACTGCCATTAAAATCAAAGTTAATACCGTTAGTAGTAGTGATGTATTGTGGTTAATATTAAATTCCAAGCCTGCACTGTTACTAATAAGGATTAGTTTTGTATTTAGTTAGTTGTTGTTGCAGTGCAAGAGACAATCTAGTTATAATCAAGAATAATTTTTTCCTATCTAGAAAGTTCTCAAATTTAAAAGAACAAAAACTGAATAGATGAGCTTATCAGTGAATTCATTCAAGATATAACAGTTTCAATACTCTTACTCTGAATGCAAAATGAATAAGAAATTAATCAGAAGAGTAGATAAGCATATACATGCAACCATGAAAACACTGAGGATGTCCCTATTAAAAATTACTTCCATGTGAGTAACATCACAAACATTTATGCTCCCAGTATCTTGTTTTAAAATCCAGAGATTCCTAATAAACTACAGTACACACTTTAGTACTGTGCATTGACTGAGAGTAGCCCACCTGTGCAGTGCTACATTTGCAATATACTATACAGGCTGAAATTTTAGAAGGTTATGTTCTACTGCTGGAAAGAAATTTTTCATGAGATGGGAAGGGAGGGAGGGAGGGTTGGAGGGAAGCAGGGAGAGAGAGAGAGACAGAGAGAGAGAGAGACAGAGACAGAGACAGAGACAGAGACAGAGACAGAGAGACAGAAAGAGACACACACACAGACCTATTCTCAAGTATAACCTGCTCTGATATGATGGCTATTCTTGAATGTCAACTTGACAATATCTGGAATTCAGTAAAACTCAAATGACTGTGTACAACTGAGAGGATATTTTAATCATTTGAAATTGGAAGACATTTCTAATACAGATTTTTAAGGTGAATGATGAATATTTCACTCAGATCTTTTGAGCTTCGAAAGACTATGAAAAGGGCACAGAAGAAGGCATCTTTGTTTGCTGGCTTGCTCTTACCCTTGCTAGCAAGTCCATTTCTTCACTGGCATTAGCGCCTACTTCTTTAGGATGCCAGAATATACTGAAGACTAATTGAGACATTCAGCTTCATAGACTGTGCAATGACTGCATAGTTAGACCTTCCATTAATAGGCATCAATTTTTGGACTACCAGGACCACAGCCTATAAGTTATTCTAATAAAAACCCTTTCTGTATGTATAGAGAAATTCGTTATTTGTATTAGTTAGGAAATACTAATTAATACATATGGTAAATAAAATTGGAATAAATCTATGATCTTTACAATTTAAAAAAGTGCTTGTTGCATAGTATGTTGTCAGGAAATGCCTACAATGCTATATTATTATCTCCTGAGCACTATTAGATTAATTAACTTTTAATTCTTCATGGTCCAAAATGGAGGCATTCAAACCCTTTTGCAAAAATTAGATAGTAACATAGAAACACTTGGATATTATTTTCTGTGCCCTAATAACTCCTAATTTGCCTGTGCTATAACAGTTAAAGCTTTGCTCATGTGCATTTCCTGTCCATCTGTGTTCCTACACCCTAACTTCTGGGACAAAACACAAGAAACTCTGTCTGTTTTCCATAAATATGCAAGGAAACTTATACCTTTCAGAGAAAGATAGAAAATAGACTCAGGTATTTCCCATAAATCAGTTAAAATATGCATCTTATATCATATTTGGCAACTGCATTCAGTCTCAGAGCATCACCACTCTTGGCTAATATACAAAGATATAATTATACTTTGAGAAGAAAATAAAAATCAATGTATGTGTTTTTGGCCTTTGAGATTCTTTTTCACTCTCTCTGTCTCTGTCTCTGTCTCCGTCTCTGTGTCTCTGTGTCTGTGTCTGTGTCTGTGTCTGTGTCTGTCTGTCTGTCTGTCTGTCTGTCTGTCTGTCTGTCTCTCTCTCTCTCTCTCTCTCTCTCTGTGTGTGTGTGTGTGTGTGTGTGTGTGTCTCTGTGTCCCCCTTCCTCCCTCTCTCTCGTTTGAACTACAAACATCTAGCATATACTTACTCAAAGATAGTCTTTATGCCTGGTAAAGTTGGCATACCATGTTAGCAGTGGTGTAGTATAACAAAGCAGATGAAGAAGCTAACCCTGAACCATCTGAAGACTCTGGCCCTATTGATAGAAGAAGTTACAGTGAGAGAATTTGTTTTAAAGCATTAATTAAGATAGAAATCTTTCTCACCAGGTCATAGGATTGGAAGGTCTGTGGATGTCATAAAGTCACTGTTCACACCCTAGGAAACTACTGCAACTGTCAGATCACATCTCCATTGCAGATGCCATATAGCCACAAAGGATTCATTTCACAATCATTATTCATTTCATGAAATTCCCCTATGTGATCTCCATGAGGAAACCTTAATATTGGTTCATGTGATTTCAGTGTATATAAAGATTGGATTTTCAAGAGGGATCTCTTCTTTTGTTCCATGTCAGGTTGTTAGCATGTGAAGCCATGTGTAACTCTGAAGTCTGTTACTTAATTACATTTTGTCCTATGCAAATTAAACTCAAAAGAATCCAATGTTTTGTAGTTTTATTTTATTTTGTATTAGCAAGGATATTTTAAGTTATCCAACTTTTTGTTCTGATCCACCAGGACTGATAAGGCTATTTTGGGTTTCTGATTCTTCAATATAAAATTTCTGTTTCTTTTTAAGTACCCACACATAATTTGCCAGAAACAAACATAGTATGCAATGATCATATGGATGACTAAGCATTAGTGTGCTTTTAAGCAATTTTAGATACAAACGAGTACAATTTAATTTGGGGGAAGAAGAAGTACTGAAACACAGATATTCTTTCTCAATCATTAATTTAGGAAATAAATATACCTACACAATAAAGATGTTTGCTTCTTCACTGCAATACTTTAAGAACAAGATTACATTCTAGAAACCTCCACATAATATATTGATTCTAGTTCAACAAGCTTGGGGAAATTTTCTGCAGGGAATATATGTATAAAAAGCAAATTTATGAGTATTTATAATATTAGCAATTGCTTATTCCCCTGTGGCTGCATTCTACTTTCTAACCCCATTCATAACACTAACCTTCGCTGTTCCAAGTTTGTGAAGGAGACTCTATTAAGGATAAATGAAAGCCTGTGAGTGAGATTTAGCACCAATGCTTATTTGGCACTAAATCAAGATTATTTTTACAGATTTCATTGCAATCTTGTGTGTATCTCATATTTGTGCTGTTTGTATCCTGTTTTTAAAAATCCAGAAATGTTGGATGACATTCTAAGGAAAGACATAGATCACTTTCCAAGGTCCGTTTAGGTAATACTTGAAAATGTGACTTTTTTTTTTTTTTTTTTTTTTTTTTTTTTTGCATAGGGCATATTTTGAAAACCTGAATGTTCTTTCAGCTCCTGAAAATCATCTGGATGAATATCTAGTGGGTAGCTGTAATTAGGAAATGACATTTATAGTCTGAAAACAATCAATTTTAAATTTTTATTTTAAAAATTAAACCAATAAAAATGTCCTCAATAAATGCACATTATAAGTTGTGTATGTTTAAGGTATTATACCACAATTTATGGGAAACTTAAAAAGAAACCTAAAATAGTATTTAAATGATAAGTTATTTTATTTTAAATAAATAGAAATCTATAGAATCTACCTAACTAAACAAGAAAGGTTATGGTGTGGTGACATATTGCCTGGCAGATCTCAGCTACTTTAAGGGTAGCTTGATCTACATGGTGAATCAGTTCCATGATAGCCAAGTCTATGAAAAGACATTTGCAAAAAGAAGTTGTTTTGGAACTAACAGAACTAGATCATGAGGGGAAGGAAGTGAATATGATTTATATTTTTATTAAATTTTTGTGCCATTGCTCAGCAATTTATAGATATATGGTTATACTGAAATAGAATGTGGAAATCTGCTGGATAAAATTGAAGTCTGATGTCCCTAGATAGCCAATTGTACATGGGGTATGTTAGTGGACTCCCTTTCCTCAGCAGGGTTCTCACTCTACCTTATCTGGAAACCCCAGATCACATAGCCCTCTGGGAAGATCACAGATATGATCCTTTACCTGATAAAAATAAAACAATTTATTAAGCTCCATCTATGCTACAGTGATCTCCACCTCCAGCAATTGACCTTTCATCATACCAAGAAGTTATTCCCTCATTCGTAGGATAACTAATGGCTGTTTTCCTTCTTGTGATAGGACCTGTGCTACTGTATGTAAATGAGGTACTACACCACTGAATGTGGATTAAACATCCTGGCACCCTTATCCTACTGCCCACCGCCCAAGGTATATAAATAAAGCCTCGCTGGCATATGTGATCTCTCTTGGGTGTTTGCCATTCCTCCACCAGGATCATGTTAAGACTCCATTTATTCTGGGGAAGAATTGCTGCTGAATGTGGTCAGGCAGTGATGGCAGAACAGCTTTAGCATTTGCTAGAGACTGCTCCATTGTAACAATTTTTGTATCATCTAGGGTTGTAGGAGTTCCCAAGTCTTCACTGCCTTCAAATACCAGCAATCTCATTTTAAAAGAACTAAATTATATCTCTCCATAGAAAACTCATTTCCCACATCCCATGGTGAGACCAGGAAAACGGTCTAGTTCCCAGGCCATGGCCCTCAAACTGAGAGTTCTACGTTTCTCCTCAGCAAGAAATAGGACCTTGGGCCCTTTGATCTCAAAGTCCTCCAGTTGTCATCCAGAAGCAAACAGCACCTGAACTAGCCCACTGAATGTGAAATCCAGGTCACCTGCTAGATGCTGAATGACAATAGAAATGTCTAGAATTTGCTTATATTTTTCTGTAC
Organism: Acomys minous; assembly: GCF_964271855.1. NCBI lineage: Eukaryota > Metazoa > Chordata > Mammalia > Rodentia > Muridae > Acomys > Acomys minous. Next base: position 69,610,972 of record NC_140494.1, read on the forward strand.
AATAAGAAATTAAAATCCATGATATACAATTCTCCCATTTTGGACACTGACAGTCTGAAACACTCTGCAATGGAAACATCTACTAAAAGAATATTAAATTACAAGTGAGATTGGAAACTTGCATTTTCAAAATGAAAGGTACATAAATCATGGGTAAAGAATTGATTTAACCCTTTGAGGATTGTTGTATTTTCTATTTTTAAAATAATAAAATATTTACTTTAATATCTATGCATTATAGATTGAGAAAGATGGAGGAAGCTGAATGATTCACTATGACTGAGGTACTAAAATGTTTACCAGATTAGCTAAATTGTTTAATATTAAGCTTCTATGTGCATATTCCATGTGATATATATATATATATATATATATATACACACACATACACACACATATGTCTGTCAGAACATGTAATAAAAATAGGTGAATTTGAAAGAGAACATGGAGAAGTTTCTATTGTGGCTAGAAGAGAGGAAATGAAGGGGAAAATATTGTAATTATTTTAGAGATGAAAATTTTAAAATGAAAAGAAAAATGAATTTTCTGAGTAGAGAGTTTGAGATATACTTGGAAGAAATTTTAGAGGAGGATGGATGAATATGACCATAATACATTCTCTCAAAATTCTCAAAGAACTAGAAAGGAGAAAGATACAAACATTGACAAAGTAATAACATGGAGATAAAGAAAAACAGACATATAAAAATAAAATATGAAATGTAAGAAAATGGTAAAAATGGGATTGACTAGCTATGTGGAAGGACTCATTAAGTTTATTGAGATTAATTATCAACATATAAGAGTGAGTGGATATGTACCTCAATTGTTAGAGTATCTTTTAACCATGCTGGGAACTTTGTGTTCATTTACCAGAAGGCTGCGTGTCTGAGATATTTGAATACTTAAAACAAAATCTAAAAACAAAACAAGGTATGACCCAGAGATAGTAACAACTATTCAATTCTAGTTTGATTTTTTTCTGAAATTTATTTTGTTCTATTGTCAATATGTAAACAGGAGTTAATATTTTCAAATTTGTGATTGTAGATACTTTTCTTTTGTTGTAATTGTGAGTAAAATCCTTATTATTTTCCTTCTGATTTTTGAGAGTTGCTTGCCATCAGGGTTGTACTTCTAAACAATACATCAAAAAGTCTGTAATATCTCCAAATAATTCAGTAGCCTCAGGAAAACCCTGTGGATGGAAAAGGATACTTGAGTTCAGTGGGGATATTAAGGTGTAGAAGTAGTAGGTAATTAAGGATTTGGTGTGCAACTTTCAAATGTTTAAAAAATAGCACTAATCCTGTATAAACAGAATTTGCCACTAGTATTGGACTTTGACTCATGAGTAACAGTAATAACTACAGAATGTAATTGCATTGTACCACCTTTTCACTCTGAATATTTCTGCCATGTTAGTACACACTCTATATCTCTGTGTTTATCCTATTGCACTTCTAGTCATGAACACCTGAAACTTCTCACCCACATTAATATATCTTATATTGACTTTTATCAAGCAATGGTAGAAATTCAAGATAAACTATTTTGGTTATGTGGATATGAGAAGCCTTAAGAGGAAGGAAACTATACTTCAGGAATGTTAATCAACTGTGTTGAGTTTTGAATATCTATTTTGTATCAGTGACATTCACTGTTGGTGAAAACATAGAGTCCTCAACTCACAATGATTCAGCAAATGATTTACTACTTTTTACCATATGTTAATATAGACATATAAGAAACAAACATAAATAATCATCATTTAAATTATATTTTATTTTCAACAAATTTCTGTGCTGTAGGTAGTGAAAAATATCTATAGGCAAATATATATGTTAAATGGTATGAAAGAAGGAAAATCAAGAATTAACAGTTTTAAGATTGAAAAAGCCACTATAGTTATAATCAATAGATAGGCAAGAAGTAAGATGGATATGCATGTTTGATATAAAGTACACAACTTGACCAAGAGCAAATTACCTAATAGTCTTAAAGAAACAACTGGCTAGATTGATGGATGGATGAATAGATGAACATCAGATAGATGATAAGTAGATGAAGGAAAGGTAGATGATAAATGATGGAGAGATAAAAAAATAGATGATTTGTATATAATAAATGGATGTTAAGTAGATCAATGAAATGATAGATGGTAGATACCCAAGAGATAGATAATAGATAAATAACAGATAAGTAGATGATAAATAAGAGATAGATGAAAGCAAAAATGTTGATGGCTGATTTATGAAAATAGATTGTAAATAGATATTTGGAGGTGTAGATACGTAGGAAAATGTATAGAAGATAGATAGATAGATAGATAGATAGATAGATAGATAGATAGATGATAGATATAAAAAGATAGATAGATAGATAGACAGATAGATAGATAGATAGATATAGAAAGATAGAGACACAGAATGATATATTCTAAATATACTGATCTTATATATTAATGAAATCTTGTGATCTTCTGTTTCTAATCTGGGAATCTCTGATAGTCAGTGGTGGAAATTGAGGAGGTTCAGGAAATAGGTGTAATGATCTATAGAGTAATATATAAAAACTGAAAATCATCATTTTACTAAAGTTAGCCACTGCAATGCACATACTAAACAACTACTCTACTTGGCTTGTTAACATAGCATTACCAGAGATAAGAAGCTAGGTACAGTTTAGTATTATAAGTACACTGTAACTAAAGCAGAAGTAACTGATGCTACTCTTGAATTCTAATTGTAACACTAAGTAATAGAGACTGTGCTGATCTCTACAAGATCCATGTATGGTTAAGTTAGTTGATACATTTTACAATCTCCACTGGGGTAGATTCCGATCTCCACTGGAAATTCATTCCAGTGATCTTTCCTCTAAAATAATTGTCCTGAGTGAAGTAACACATCCCCAGAAAGACATGCATGGTATAAAGTCAATTATAAGAGGATATTAGTTAAATAGTATAGGATAACCACACAACAATACATAGACCTTAGGAAACTAACCAAGAAAGAGTACCATAGGGAGAATGCTTAATTCTCATTCAGAAGGGCAAATAGAATAGACACTGGAAGCTGTTAGAGAAAAGGAAAAAGAAAGGAGCCTACCATAGATGCCCTCTGAAAGACTCTACCCAGCAACTCAGCAGGGTATCAAAACAGAAGCTGAGACTCACATTCAGACTTTGGGATGGAGCTCAGGGAATCTTATGGAAGAGTTGTGGAAAAAGAAGGGCCTAGAAGGGTCAGTAACTCCATAGGAAACTATTTTAGGCAACATTTGTGGAAAGAGTGAGAGCATGTTGCAGAGACTAATGCACCAACTAAGGAACGTGAATGGAGAGGCCTTAGATCCTCTGCTCAGATGTAGAAAGTAGGCAACACAGTCGTTTTGTGAGTACCATAATATGGGGACTAGCGACTACTTCTGACATAGACTTTGGCTACCACATGTTCTCCACTTATCCCTGGTGGAGTTGTGTTGCCAGGCCACAGAGGAAAAGGATACAGGCAGTCGAGATGAGACTTGAGAGGCTGAGGTCAGATGTTAAGGAAGGAGGGCTCCCCTTTCTGAGGACTAGAGGAGGGGAAAGAGCAGAAAAGGAATGAGGGAGGCAGGGTGGGACCAGGAAGTGACAAGGGAGGGGACTACAATTGGGATGTAAAAGGAAAAAATTAGAGATATAGATATAGATAGATATAGATATAGATATAGATATAGATATAGATATAGATATATCAAGTTATGTCTGGAGATTTTCAGAGATGCTCTCCCCTGAGTTCTTTATAATATCTTAATTACTGCCATAGGACTTAACATACTATATTTTATACTTATAACAAAAGTTAAACAATACTGAAATCAGGAGAGATTCAAAGACAGTGGCACCTATCATGCATTGTATCTGGTTTACCACACAAAGTCCAGGGACCTGATTGGGAGCCACAGACAGCAAGAACTGGAGAACATTAGGTGAATTGGGTCCTACACAGTGCAGACTACAGGTGGACATGGCTCCTAATCAACCAATGACCCACTGAAAATGGGAAAACACTCCTCATACTCTGGACCAGAACCTTCCAGCAAACTGCAGCCAGGCTCTATAACACGAACTTCATACATGGGTCTTAACTCTAGGCAGTAAAGCACCTGAGCTCTTGGCCTTGGGAAATATCAGGGAAATGGGTCAATCTGTCCTTAGATCCCTCCCACATACCCTGTGCCAGTCCACAGAAAGCCCCAGGTGCCACATGGAAGTGCAGACAGCTGTGAACACTTTACCCAGCCACAGAGGGGCAGTCTGAATGCAGCAAGACAGCTACCGGACACAGCAGGCTGTACCTGCCCAACTGGGCAGATCTAACATGGGCTAGCCAGGCTCCACATCCTGGCAGGGTCTCCCACACTCTTGGGAGAGGTTTAAAAGGACTGAGTGATCAGCACAGACAACTGAACAGCAGTCCCAATGCAGCAGGACTGAACCACCACAGTTCTGCTATCTGAATGGGTCCAGGAAGAAACCTAATTATGGGCCAAAGCAGCTCATGCCTACACCGTTAGGCAGATATAACAGGGCCTAGGCAGGCTCCACAGCCCAGCAGGGTCTCTCACACTCTTGGGAGAGGTTGAACAGGCCTGAGGGCTCAGGACAGAAAACTGAACAATGACCCCAATGTAGCTCTACTTAACTGCCTCAGTTTTGCAATCTGAATGAGACTGGGCAGAAGCCTAACTCTGTTGACCCAGTATCGAGTCTAAAGTGTGGAACAAAGTCTCCTGGAGCAGAAACCAGGTCACCTGCCTGTTTTATGGAAGAACACTCTGATCTCCACAGGCAAGGGCACTTGACCTATAATCACTCACCAACTGTCTGCTCTCAATGACAGTGAAAGACACCAGAAGCTACCTTCCAACACCAGAGACAGCAAGATGACTAAAATCCAGCATAAGAATGCAAACAACAAAAACAAAAACAATATGACATCTACAGATCCCAGCTATCCCAAAGAAAGCAACCCTGAGAACTCAAACACAATTGAAATACAAGAAAATTACCTCAGATCCTTAGTAATGAAGATGATAAAGGAAGAAATGAATAAAATCCATAAACAAATTCAGGAAGATACAATGAAACAGGGTGAAGACATAAAGAGGTCTATAGAGAGGCATTGGAAGAAATTCAGGAAAAGACAAGCAATTGGATGAAGGAAATCAATAAAACAGTCCAAGATCTTAAGGCCTACAAAGAAGCACTGGAATAAAATCAGGAATATACAATCAGAAGAATGAAATCCATAAAACAGTTCAAGATTTGAAAATGAAAACAGAAACAATGATAAAAACACAAACAGAAAAAAAAATGAGAACAAGAGACCTTAGAGAAGAAAGCAAGCAACCCAGAAGTGAGCTTCTCTAACAGAATCCAAGAGAAGGAGGAATGAATCTCTGGACTAGAAGACACAATCATAGAACTTAAAGCAACCATCAAAGATTGCTAAATCTATGAACATGGTTGAGCATATGTCCCTGTTGTGTGGTAGTGCATCTTCTAGGTATATTCCAAGGAGTGGAATAGCTGGACCTTGAGGAAGTCCTATTCCCACTTTTCTGAGAAAGCGCCAGATAGATTTCCAAAGTGGTTGTACTAGTTTGCATTCCCACCAGCAATGAAGGAGTGTTCCTCTCTCTCCACATCCTCACCAGCATGTGGTATCAGTTGAGTTATTGATCTTAGCCATTCTAATGGGTGTAAGATGGAATCTCAGTGTCATTTTGATTTGCATTTCTCTGATGACTAAGGAGGTCAAGCATTTCTTTAAATGTTTCTCAGCCATTTGATATTCCTCCGTTGAGAATTCTCTGTTTAGTTCTGAGCCCCATTTCTCTATTGGGTTATTTGGTTTGGTGGTGTTTAATTTCTTGAATTCTTTATATATTTTGGATATTAGACCTTTATCAGATGAAGGGTTGGTGAAGATCTTTTCCCAGTCTGTAGGCTGTCGCATATATGCCACACAATTTGACAATCTAAGGGAAATGGATAATTTTCTTGATTGACTCCACCTGCAAAATTGAATCAAAATGAGACAAACAAACTAAATAGTCCTATTTCTCTTACAGAAATAGAAGCAGTCATTAATAGTCTACCAAGGGGAAAAAAAAAGCCCAGGGCCAGATGGGTTCAGTGCAGAATTCTATCAGACCATCAAAGAAGAGTTAATACTGATACTCTTCAAGATACTCCAAAAGATAGAAATGGATTGAACATTATTAAATACCTTCTATGAGACCACAGTCACTTTGATACCTAAACCTCACACAGACCCAACAAAGAAACAGAATTTTGGATCAATTTCTCTTATGAACAATAATATACTCACTAACAGAATACAATAACATATGAAAGATATCATTCACCATGACTGTGGAGGCTTCATTCCAGGCATGCAGGGATGGTTTTATATATGGAAATCCATCAATGTAATCCACAATATAAACACACTGAAGGAAAAAAACCTGAAATGAGCATCTCCTTAGATGCAGAAAAACACTTGACACAATCCAACTCTCATTCATGTTTAAAGTTTTGGAGAGTTTAGGGATACAAGGCACATACCTTAACATAATAAAGGATGTATACTGCAGGCCAATAGCCAGCATCAAATTAAATGGAGAGATATTCAAGGAAATTTCTCTAAAATTGGGGACCACGCAAGGCTGCCCAGTCTCTCCGTATTTCTGCAATATAGTTCTTGCAGTTCTAGCCAGAGCAATAAGACAACAAAAGGAGATCAAAGGGATCCAAGTGGGAAAGGAGGAAGTCAAATTATCCCTATTCATAGATGATATGATAGTGTACATAAGTGATCCCCAAAATTCCACCAGAGACCTCCTACAGCTGATAAACACCTTCAGCAAAATGGCTGAAGGTATACAAAATTAACTCAAAAAAGTCTGTAGCCTTCCTATATACAAATGACAATCATGCAGAGGAAGAAATTAGGGCAACTACACCCTTCATGATAGCCACAAGCAATATGAAATATGTAGGAGTAAATCTTACCAAGAAGTGAAGGACTTGTTTGAAAATATCTTCAAGTCTCTGAAGAAGGAGATTGAAGATGATGGCAGAGGTTGGAAAGATCTCCCTTGTTCGTGGATTGGGAGAATTAACATAGTAAAAATGGCCATCTTTCCAAAAGTAATTTCCATATTCAATGCAATCTCAATCAAAATACCTACAGAATTTTTAAAGACATTGAAAGATCAAATCTCAACTTCATATTGAAAAACAACAAACCCAGAATAGCTAAAACATTCCTGTATAATAAAAGATCCTCCAGGGGCTGGAGAGATGGCTCAGAGGTTAAGAGCACTGACTGTTCTTCCACAAGTCATGAGTTCAATTCCCAGCAACTACATGGTGGCTCACAACCATCTATTAATGTGATCTGATGCCCTCCTCCGGCCTGCATATGTACATGCAGGTAGAGTACTGTATACAAAATAATAAATAAAAAAATTTTTAAAAAGTCCTCCAGAGGAATCTCCATACCTGATCTCAAGCTGTACTATAGAGCAACAGTAATTAAAATAGGGTGGTACTCGCACAGCAATAAGCTGTTTGATCAATGGAATCGAATCAAAGACCCAGAAATTAAACCACACACATATGGACATGATTTTTGACAAAGAAGCCAAATCTATTTAATGGAAAAAGAATAGCATCTTCAAGAAATGGTGCTGGTCTAACTGGATGTTTACATGTAGAAAAATGCAAGGAGACCCATATTTGTCACCTTGCATAAAACTCAGGTCCAAGTGTTTTAAAGACTTCAACATCAAACAAGAGACACTAAATCATTTAGAAGATAAAGTGGAGAAGAGCCTGGAACAGATTGGTGCAAGAGACAACTTCCTGAACAGAACTCCAACAGCCCAGGCCTTAAAGTCAACAGTAAATAAATGGGACCTCATGAGACTAAGAAGCTTCTACAAGGCAGAAGACACTGTTAACAGAACAAAGCCACAGCCCACAGCTGGGAAAAGATCTTCACCCACCCAACATCTGTCAAAGGTCTAATATCCAAAATATATAAAGAACTCAAGAAATTAAATACTACCAAACCAAATAACTCAATTAAGAAATGGGGCTCAGAATTAAATAGAGAATTCTCAACAGAGGAATATCAAATGTCTGAGAAACACTTAAAGAAACGCTCAACATCCTTAGTCATCAGAGAAACACAAATCAAAACTACTCTGAGATTCTATCTTATGCCCATCAGAATGGCTAAGATCAAAAATTCAAGTGACTTCACATGCTTGCAAGGATGTGGAGGAAGGGGAACAATTCTTCATTGCTGGTGGGAACCCAAACTTGTACAACTTTGGATATCTTTCTGGAATAGAGGTACCTCAAGACCCAGCTATTCCACTCCTTAGAATATACCCAGAAGATGCTCCACCACACAACAAGGGCATGTGCTCAACCATGTTCATAGCAGCCTTATTTGTAATAGCCAGGACCTGGAAATAACCTAAATGTCCCTCAGTCAAAGAATGGATAATGAAATTGTGGTACATTTACACTATGGAATACTATTAAAATCAAAAAAATCCCTAAATTTGCAGGCAAATGAATGGAACTAGAAATGAATACACTGAGTGAGTTAACCCAGATCAACAAGAATCACAGGGTATATACTCACTTATAATTGGACACTAGCCAAAAAGGGATGTCCCAGGAAAGTCTTCACTTACCTGGAGATTGGAATAGATGGGAAGACTTCCTGTTTGGACTCTAGGTAAGAGAAATATGGAAGAATGGGGAAATAGAAGGATCTAGAGGGTCCTTGAAACCTACAGGAAGGATATCATGATGGGCAGATGTGGGTCCATGGGGTCTGCTCAGGCTACTGCACCAACTAAGGACAATACATGTAGCAAACATTGAACCCCTGCTCAGATCTAGCCAATGGACAAGACATTCTACACATCTGTGTGGAGAGTGAGGCTGACTCTGACATGAATTCTGGTGCCCCATATTTAACCACTTCCCCTTGATGGGGAGGCCTGGTGGCATTCAGAAAAGGCATAAGCAGGCTACCAAGATTAGACTTGATAGCCTATCATCGTATGGTAGGGGAGGATGTCCCCTTTGATCACAGACCTAGGGGAGGGGAATAGGCTGCACGAGGGAGGGAGGGAAGAAGGGGAGGATACAAATGAACTGAAAAGAACATTAACAGAAAATGTTTATAGATAACTGATGTTTTATTAATACTTTAACATGGATGGAAACAGTAAGATACTAAGAGTTAAATTCATAACTATTAGAAGATCAAGTTATTTTTATTAAAAGCTTTTTCACATAAAAAGAATAATAATATAAATTATGATTGAAAACAAGATTTTTTACAAAGCAATTAAAAAAAAGAGTATATGTCACAGATCAGGAGACTGGGGCTGAGGCAGGAGGGTGTTAAGGAACCAAATCTTGACCACCCATCTGTATTGGCTGTGACTGCTTCAGTACACCAAGAGTATGGAAGTACAGTTGCTAATTGGATACTCTCCACATCTGTATGCACTGGCAGCTCACCTATGTGTAAACTGTAGGTCAATTGGCACAGGCTACTTGAGGGTATTTACTCTTTGTCATGTGTCTGTGACTGTGTGAAGAGAATGTGATCAGGCATTTCAATTAGCACATGTCATAGTAGCTTGTCATCTCTGGCATGAAAGGTAGGTCAGGCCTCAGCCTGCCAACAGCATTTACTGGGATTTAGAAAGAAAATAACTCAGTGGGTGTGTATGTATACACACACATGCACACACACTTCAAATCAAATAGAAAAATATCTAAAGGAAATGACAAAGAATCTCAAGTAATACTACTTTAAATACAGAAAATTACATAAAATTCAGAAGTGCATGGACATTAACAATGTACTAGATAAACAATCTGTAACTGAATAAATACAAATAGTGTATTGTATCACTAGAATCAAATAAAAAGTGAAATTTCCCCTCTACCAGAATAGCATATAGAAATGCTTTTTGAAGTAGAATTTTATAGCTCTGAGTCCTGGCAATAAAATGTCACAAAAGACTGAAGAGACAACTTCTTGGCTAAGAGTGCTTGTTAGCCTTTCGGAGGACCAGAATTTCTGGAATTTCTCACATTTAGAAAGTGGAGCATAAATGGCATTCCTAGTTTGTTTAACCATTCCCCAATTTTTTTCCATTCCCCAATTTTATTTGTCCCTTACAAAGGTATTATTCATCCCAAAGCAGACAGAAAAAACCTCAAGAGAATGGCATCCTATTTTCTTTAAGGGAAGTTGGGTAGGTTTTTGGTTGCTTTCTTGGGCTATAGAGGGTTATTTTCAATGGGAGTTGGTTACAAGTTATTGTTGGTCTTATTTGGAGGAAAAAAAAAAGGTCAGGATAAGCAAATTCTTATAAATATGTCTGTCAGATATATTAGGCCAGAAGGCTGAAGAAGATGCGCTAACATTATAGAGTTTTGGGTGACTATTCAGGTAGCAAGCTTTTTCTGTCATCTTCTCATTAGAAAGCTACTAACCTGTACTCCCGGAATACTCCGGTAATTAAATTTATTCCTTCTCAGGTCTCTGATGGAGTTGAAGACCAGGTAGCTCAGTTTTACAGTGAACCTTACTTGTTTAGAGGTTAAGATATTTCTAGCTCATGTATGGCAACACCTGTCACTACAACTCCAATGGGTTCAAACATGCTTCTCATTGAAGGCACCACAGGCACATCCGTTCCTACATATGCATACAGATAATTAAAAATTAAAATAATTTTAATATATATACATTCCCAAACACAAAAATGCAACCTCTTTAATTTATATAATATTACTTATATGTACATTTTCAGGGCTGACCATTTGGCATTAGATAAGCAATTCGTGTTCTTGTCTTTTAATAACAAACTTTTAGACAAGCTAACCAAAATTAAGAGTGAAAATACATATATCAGTAAAATTATAGATGAAAGGGGTATTATGCTGAGTGTCTTAACTTTCAGAGAAATATGAGGGGATATTTTGACATTTTACTTATCATTAAATTGGAATTAACAGAAAAATCCATAAAGTCTAGGTGTATATGAATAGCAAACTTAAGCCAAGTGTTTCTACAAGTCTTACACATATTAAACCATATATCATAAGAATAAGAGAACCAGTCTTTCTATTAAAAAAACTTGAGACAGACAGATTGACTATGAAATTCTAGTAGACCATTAAAAACCAGTTATCATCAATACTTGCAAATATTCCACAAATATAATACACATTCATAAATTCAGGCAGTGCTCAGATAGAGCAACTCATAGGCACCTTCAGATTAGCATTTCTGGCACATTTCCCAACATGACAAATACATAAATATATATACACATAAAATCAAGCCATGGTCAGAGAGGTGACTTTTTTGTTACGAGCACTAGCTGCTTTTACAGAGGACTCTGTTTCAGTGCCTTGCACCCAAATGGCAGATAACAATTATTAGCCCACATCTAGCCTCTAAGAGCACTGCATGCATATGATAAACAGATGTGCATCAAGGAAAACCACCCCCGTGCATAAAATAAAAATAAACACATCTTAAAATTTTAATCTTTAAGGTAATCAATACTATTTATAATAATTAAGATCATTATGATAAACTGTGAGACTCTTAGCCAATTGTGTCTTATCTTGGAGCAAAGATAAGCATGATTCTTTTCATTCACATACAGGATTTTGTTTTATTAGATGCTGAAATTAATTATCAGGTATCTCTATATGGAAAACATACAATGACAGCACAGAATACAATTTATAAGTGCTCTTTTCATCATAGACAGGAGTTTTATTGTACTGCCTTTCCTTAGAATTCTGCAGAATGGGCAAGTAGACAATGTCTAAATCTGTCCAGAGAAACGGAAACAGAACTCCTCCTTATGTAAACCGACAAATGTTTAATTAGTCGCTGAAGCTGGGAGTCACACAAAACTACAGCCACAGTCAAGATACCTGGAAATGCTGGGATTGCTAGTGAGGCACATGCTTGAGGGAAAAGCATGGAGAACCGGAAAGTGATATAGATGACCTGACAGTGCCATTTCCAGGGTACAGTTATACTGAAAGATAGAATGCCTGGATGAAAGAAGTTTGGCCCGTAACAGCCAGTGGAATTTTTGGTCCAAGTTTTCTGGGTGCTATTATCTTGAGCCAAACCTTTACTGGGAAGAATGGTCCCCTTGCTATAGAATACAAACTGCCCTCTAGATTCACTGCCCTAGAAAACACCCTGCCATGCTTTATAACTATTCCAGCACTGAGTGCTAGTATCAAATTTAGCTACAGGCTCTGTTTGACTTAACAGGATTCATGTATTCTTGGATGTTCTGAGAGGCAGCATGTATGTGCCACCAGGCTGAGTGAGACAGAGCCCTGCCCTCAAGTGACTGGCGTTAGCAGATGTGTCCAGAAAGCCATGTCAGTCATTATTGTGCAACTCTGGGTTTGAAAGAGCATCATACTACAGAAATGCTCACTGTGTACAGTGCAGAGAGTTCATTGCTCTAGAGTAAATGACATTTTCCATTCACTCACAATTTGAAGAATGAGTATCCTTTTGACCTTACTACCCAATAAGCATTTTTCCTGAGAATTCAATGCTTAAATGAGTATATAAAAAGGGAGTTAATTAAAAATCATATAACCCTTAAATGTCTTTGTATAGCTGAGTCCAGTGGAAGACACAGAACTGAAGAGGCATGGATCTAGAAGTCCTTGTTTGTTAAGCCCTAATGAACAACAAGCCCTCTTAATGCCTCTCGGTAACCCTGGGCATTACAAGGTAATGGAACTCCATGCTTCACATCATCTATAAAATAAAGAGAAATGAACACTGACTCAGATGCTCATTTCATGGTTTTTAAAGTAGCTTTCCACAGTAGGGTAAGATAGATCACGCTGGTTCATTGAAATTCATGATAGTTTAAAGAAGTTACCTTCAGTTTTAACAAGAATATCCTGTTCAGGTAGGTTCACATAGGACTTTTCAAAACTATCAAGTGTCAAGGTAAGGAATTCAGGATGTTCTTAAGTGCAACACAGAGGTTAAAAAGGTGAAACAACATAAATATTCTCATGGAAGCACAATGATAACAGTTGAAACATATGGCATCAGTTATAGCATTCATTTGAAACGAGATGGCAAATTTACTGTGGTTATTTCCTGCTGAATCCTAATAGATAATATAATTTTTCAAAAACTTTTCTGAAGCTAAAGAAATGTCTCATCATGTAAAGGAGCTTGCTGGAAAGACAAAACTGACTTCTGCAAGTTGTCCTCTGTTTTCCACAAGTAAGCCATCACACATATGAGTGCCTACTCAAAGAAAAAATAATGAATGAGTGAATAAATGAAGGAAAGGAGGAAGAAACAAATGAAGGAATGAAAGAGAGAAAAATGAAAGAAATTCCAGAATAAATGGAAAACTTTTTTCAAAGGTAATAGTTTCTAAACAGAAGTAATGGATGCACGCTTGTGAAGAAGAAAAAAGACTAATGGAAATATGAATATTTCCTGTCAGGTGTGTAAAACAAGACGCAAAGATGTAGTGAGTATCCTCCTTCATGCACATGTACACATGAACAAGTTCTTGCTCTTCTTATAAATTCATCTTCACGATCTCTGGAATCCCAATTTATACATTGATAAAGAGCAAGTAAATATAATAACTTCTGAAAATTAATTCAACAAATATCAACAATGATGATCATAGTCAGAACACACTTTAAAAACTGTATCTCAAACCTTGTATATGGATAGAGACAGCACAAATCTTTCTTACTGCCTGGTGACAGTTGTAACTGTCATAAATCTTATGCTACTGCAGTAACTTAGCAATAAAAACTCCCTTCCTTTTCAATAAGATAGTTAATTCATTCACTGCTGCCCAAGAATGAGTTATACTTCAATTGGGGGACATGTTATAGTTGTACTTGCTCCAAAAATGATCTGAAATTATGACAGCATGTTACATATTTTCAGGTTATGTCTGTGTTTCTGGTAAGAACTAGATTTTGAAGGGCAAAAAAAAAAAAAGGGAAAAGCAAGACAAGCTTGACATTTCCTTTTCCTGATGTGTGTTCTGCGTCTCACTTTGGGAATGAATGGCTCCCCACCTCCACCTCCACTGTCTGGTTGATGTAATTATTCACCAAGTATTATGACTCTTGTAAGGAACTGTGGTTGGTTGTTGTGGGGGTTTCTGCTTGTTTGTTTGATTGTTTGTTTTAATGATTTACATATTTTTATTTTATGACTAAGGGCACCAGATCTCCTGGAACTGGCTTACAGACAGCTGTGAGACACCATGTCGGGACTTGGACCTGAACTTGGGTCATCTGAAATGGCACATAGTTCTCTAAGTGCTGATCCATCTGTTCTTCTTTCAAGCAACTCGGCTTTACTTTATTGTGTAGATGATATATAGATCGTGTTTTGACATCAAGTATGTAAAATGTCATTTAATATAACTTTTAAGAAAATTTAAGTCTTTTTAAAAGTAAAGTCTGCTAAAATTTGCAGTTCTTCTATTCATATTCTAGAATGAGCCAAGGGGAAATATTCATCATTTTTTGTTAGAAAATGTTTTCAACCCATTGAGCAGGTAAACTTTTGGTTTTATAGATTGTAGTCCACTGAGTCTTCCAGGAATAGAAATATTTGAAAATTTTCGATAACATTGTCTCCAAAGACCTACAAATGTACAATTGTACAGTCTTTAAGAAAATGAATAAGGAGTTATAAAATTAAAATAGATATTTACAAAAATAACTGGAAAAAGAATGGCAGCAAAGTCTACAAATAAAAATTTAAATTTATTTTTCACACTAAAATATAATTTTCTATATTACCATGAGCACACAAACAGCCTCTTACAGTGGTTTTTTTTTTTTTGAGAGCTAAAATAATAACTGTCATTTACTAGTTGTTCAGTTAGTAAATAACAGAAATAGATTTCAACCCAAATACATCCAAAGGTAAAGCTGCTAAAGATTAGTGTACTTGTAACAACTTCTTGGATGTTTGTATTGACTATGTCTCATTTCACACACAGGCACGCACACACACACACACACACACACACACACACACACACACACACACACGTACACACACAGTAGCATGAAATGTTGTTTGAAAGCATTTTTTTCTGAAGTACAACTTCTTTCAATTTTCCACTCCACCTGCTAATATTCTCTTTCTGCCTTATCAGTTACATTTTGGAGATGTTTTGAATCCTCTGTTCTTTTCTCTACATTGTCATCAGCATCTCCACTGTGAACATATTCCATATGAATCTGCCACCTCCTTTGCTAGAAAGCCACTCCTCATATGCAACCATTTCTTCAGGCTGAATTCCTCTTTACAATTCGTTGGCTACCTCTACCATGTCTGCAGTGAAGTCATGAATTAACGCAAAGTTATCCATGAAAGTAAGATTTGACATCTTCCAAAACACTCACTCCTCTCTTTAGTCATAAATGTTCCTAAAAGCAACTAAGATGAAGACTTCATTCCAGGAAGAACTGTCTGCCTTTCTCAAATGTAATGCAAGAATTTCTAGTTATCTCAGGTATAGCCTAATAAACTAAATTTACCAAGTAAGTTTTAAATATCAGAATTACTCCTTGATCCATGTGCCAGAGAATGGCTGTTGTATCCAAGGCATGAGATCAATGTTAACTCTCATTAAACATGAAATTATTATGTGACCAAGGATCTTTTTGACAAGCAGTAACAATTTTGTGACTTAAAAATCTTACAACAAGAGTAGATATTTTGAGCAAATACTGTAGTAAAAAGAAATACCATCATTCAGGCTTCATTAATCAATTCATTGAACACAGAAAGTCCAGATTTCAATAAAACAGGTTAACTCCTGGCAACACCCAGACTATGTCAAAGAAGATGGCGAGCATCAATGAACCTCCTTATGGAGATGGCTTCAAATGTGGCAAATAGTCACTGGGCAAAATGTCCTTGTTTCTGAAACAGTCAGAATTCTGCCTAAAAATGCACAAGCTTGGATGCAGGCAGAGTAGACAGCCAAACTACTCCTCAATAGTTCCTGATTACCAAATATGTCTCTCAGATATTTTGAGCCAGAAGGCTGAAAATTGAGCTCCAATGTTATAGAGAGTTTTGTGTTTCTGATCAGGCAGCAAACTGCCTCTGTCATTTTCACATTTTAGAAGCTGTTAGTGTAAACCTTCTATCTATTCAGGTAATTAATTTTATTCCTTCTCAAGTCTCTTATGGGGTAGAAAATCAGATAGTTTAGTTTCACAATTAAGCTTAGTTGTTTAGAGGTTAAGGCATTTTTAGGTCTAGATAGATGTTTTAAGTTGTAGAGATGAGATGATAGATATGGATTTACAGTCAGAAATTTAGACACACCTAGATGAGAAAGATGCTTTTATCAAGGTTGCCAATTACAAATGCCCAGAACATGATGAATGTACCATTTATATAATTTCTGATTGGTTCTTGTTTTTTCTTGCTCTAGGCCATTTACTATATATGTGTGTATGTGTAATAACAAAAATGTATAAGTAAAAAAAGAAAATAAAAAATGCAAAAAATGACAGTAAAAATGTCCATATTTAATAAAATTGTAAAGAGTACTTTTAAAATGTCACATAAAGTTGCCTTTAGGGTTTTGAGATTTATAAGGGGACATTGGGTTAAACAATAGGCAAGAACTGCAGCAACCCATAAGTTCAGGCAATGTTTCTTTTCCTTAGCTGTGAGATTCTCAGACGGCATCTTCTTTAAACACAAGGATGGTTTCTCTACAGTGAAAATCTGTTAATTTGTGTAGCGACCTTCATCCATTTATGGTAGATAGATATTTGCAGAAGCTCAGGATAGCTCTTCTGTCACATGTTGTCTTTAAGCTGTACTTTCATATTGCAGAGATGACTTCTTTTATTCAGCTTCATCAACAAACTTTTTCCAATTTTAATCTTTTGTGCTTTGACCATTTCACTTCTCTAAACATTCTCGAAACATATGACAACTGCTACAATCTTGATCTGTGCAGGAGTTTAGCCTAAGGGAATGCTATGACTTATTTCATCTTCAATTCAGATAAGAACACATTCTTCAAATATTCAATAATACTCTTTCATTTTCTTCATCATTTATTCACTGTAATAGCAACTTTAATTTCCTGTTAGAATGTTCATACATATTACAATGTAACTGTTCATTTCCAGAAGCCTCGATGTGGAGTTGAGTGTCTTATTTACCCAAAAGCTTAACTGCTTTTATGATAAGCATAGGATTTTTCTTTTAAGTTGGATAATTACAAGCCTATGTAGTACTATTATCTGACCTAGTTCACTATTTGACGGTCTTATGGATTTACGAGATCTAAAGAAATGGGCATAGATATGTAGGTTAACGGTCGAGGAGCCTGAACTTATGCAACAATTTTATATTTACCACTTTTTAAAATAAGGTCATTGTTTTACCCCCAAAATGACAATAATAACAATAAAGTTCACTCCTCAGAAATCAGTTATGATAGCTACAATACAATACAAATTTTGACCATTTTGAGAATTGCAAAAATATAGCTGGCATTGGCTGTTACCATATGGTGGGGGAGGGGATTCCCTTCTGTCACAGACCTATGGGAGGGGAATAGCATGAAAGAGGGAGAGATGGGATAACAGTTTAGATGTAATCTGAATAAATTAATAAAAAAGAAATCAATGAAAAACAGAAAGAAAACAGACTGAGCTAGCCAGGGGAAGCATGCAACTAAGCACTCCATGGCCTCTGCATCAACTCCTGCCTCCATGTCTTTCCCCTGTTGAGCTCCTGTGCTGACTTCCTTTGATGATGAACTGTGATATTGGAGTATAAGCCAAATAAACTCTTTCCTGTCACAACAAAAAGATATGAGCAAATGTTGGAAATATACCCACTAAATTTGTTCAGTACCATTTGCTACAAACTTTCAAAATTTATTTTGAGTAAAAGTGCATAAAACATTGTATGGTATTTGCACTTCCATTTTAGATGCCGACATAAGAGCTATTTTTCATAGTAGGTTACTCAATAAATTTGATGTATTCGTATTATTGTTGTTATATTTTAGTGTGGCTCCTGATGAAGTCATGTCTGAGAAGCCAAGTTCTTCTAAAACTGCTGTTAAATGTAAGAGTTTCAATGTTACCACGATAATAGATATCACCCAGTTAGGGCTTCTTGAATAGAAGTTATCTTTCTTTGGATCACATAGCACCCCCCCCCCGAAGACTTATGTGTACATTCACTCCTAAACAATTTTAGGATATGGCAAATACCTACTCTAAGACCCAGCTTTTCACATGTATTATGTCAGCTTGCATAATAGTTTTCTATAACCTTTTAATGTTTAATTTTCACATTTAGCGTTTGAATATACTCCATACAGAATCTGCTTTTCAGATCATGCCTTTGTCCTCTCACTTGTGTAATTAAGATTTTAACCCCATGTTTTCCATCACTTTATGCATAGTCTAATTATAGGATTTGCAAGCTACCTGTCTAACAATGTTCCTGTCTACTTCAAAACTGTTGGTGTCATAGTTTTTTCCCTACATCTAAGAATAGTTCTTTGTCAATTACTGATTAAGTAAAAGATTTCCAAGCATACCACATAGAAATCCTTAAATCCTGGCCTAAAGTCATGAGTGTTTTGTTTCTATTAGAAGCTTTAAGACAAACATTTATGAAATGTGATAAATATTTATTAAATAAGTAATAAATATTGCTAAATTTTATTGTTTCAAAGAGAATATTAAATAGTATTTTTTAAATCTAAATTTTAAAGTGTCTAAATAAAAAATATATAAATGTATTTCTTCTTATACTCTTTATTTTGAGAAAATATGATATTCATTTCTTTGAAACAACAAAAAGCACACAAGCTTCTTGTCTCGCTGGAGCAAGATTGCTGTTATTGATTGAAAAAAATGGAGAATTGGAGATAAGTACAAGGGCAGGACACTGAATAAAAATATGACAAAATGCCCAGGAAATATCAATTTACAGAAGCAGAAATTGGTTGATAATGAGACTCCTGAATCGTGTTTCTGTTGACCTGTTTATCTTTGTCTTTCTCATGAGATGCTTGGTGGCACATCGGAAAACATGTGAGCAGGTTGACTTGCACTCTCTGGAATGGGTCTACTCATATTCAGGTGGACTGTCATGAAGTATATGTTTATGAATGCAGGCAGCACAGATGATTATTGTGTGAGTGTATGTAGGTACATGTTAAAATACATTGCTAGAATCTACTGAAGGGAAATAATTTACTAATTATTTCTAATTAACTAATTCATAAGGGTCAGCATCAATCTGACTTTAAGATGAATGCTGTTCCCTTGAAGAGAAAAATCATAATAGGATTTCCATATATTTAGGGATTGATGATAGGGTATTTATGTGTATAAAACAGATGAGATCAGCATTGGTCATTATTGAGTGTTGAAAGGATTTTTGAGCTGTCAGAAGGTGTTTGGTTGTGCCTTTACTCCTCTGTGGTCCTAAGCCTCATCTCTGACAGGAGTTACACTTCTATTCTCTTCTCCTTCCATTCCTTCTGGTGCTAACAAAGATTGTTATTAGAATTATTTAGTAACTGGCTGATAAGATTGATGGGAACATATTGCTCTACAGATTTCACTGATGAGGGAAGGCTGAGAGAATCATATTTTATAGTTCATGGCTATTAAGTACATACTTTTAAAACATCAGTCCTCTCTGGCAATATCTGTTTCTGCTGCATATCCTGTCACTAAGAATGACCACGTGACTGGCCTGTGCTCTAAGCCTGTGTCCCTTTAGTCTCCTGAAAGGCATCTCCTACTTTAAACTGGGATGAACGTTGCTACAGCCTCAATTTGTATACTGACAGTCAATTTTCAGACAGACAATTCTTAAGACAGTGGCTCCCATTATTGACTTTTCTGTGGTCCAGATCTTACTGCTTCATTCCATTCAGTGAACCAAGAATAATGCAGTCAGCAGACTCAGTGATGTTAGGAATTCATTCTCCTGAGGATTTTGTGTATACCAACTGCACACCCAGAAGAGAGACTCAAAGGTCTATGCTGACTCACAAAGAAAGCAGAAATTCTGTCAAAGTTTATTTTGTGTATGAAAATAACACACCTTCTTTTTAATTATTTTGTTTTATTAATTATTACATCTCTCTCATAGCTCCCTCCTCTCCTTCTGGCCCCACCCTCCCTCCCTCTTCCTCATATCCCTTCTTGCCTAGTCCTCAGAAAAAATGAGACATCTACCATACCCTGACCCCAGCATATCAATTTGCATCAGGACTGAGCACATCCTCCTTGCCTGTGGCAATAGCAAATTAACCCTGTCATGGGAAAGTAATCCAAAAAAAGGCTACAGAGTCAATAGCAGTGTCATCCACCATTCTCCTACTGGCAGACCCATAAGAGGACTAAGCTGCCCTTCAGTTACATAGGTCCAGCCTATGCATGGTCCTTGATTGGAGCTTTAGGCTCCACATGCCATCCTGGGCCTTGGGTAGTTGGCTCTATTGGATTTCTTGTGGAGCTCCTGTCCACTCTGAGTCTTTCTCCTGCCCCCCCACCCTCACTTTTCACAAGATTTTGTGCTCTGCCCAATGTTTGGCTGTGGCTCTCTGCATCTGTTTTCATAAACTGCTGGGTGGAGCCACTCAGATGACTGCTATGATAGGCTCCCATTTGGAAGCATAGCAGAATATCCTTTTTTTTTCATTTTTTTCTCCTTTATTAATTTATTCTTGTTACATCTCAATGGTTATCCCATCCCTTGTATCCTCCCATTCTTCCCTACCTCCCATTTTCCCCTTATTCCCCTCCCCTATGACTGTTCCTGAGAGGGATTACCTCCCCCTGTATATGTTCATAGGGTATCATATCTCTTCTTGGTAACCTGCTGTCCTTCCTCTGAGTGCCACCAGGTCACCCCCTCCAGGGGACCTGGTCAAAGGTGAGGCACCAGAGTATATGAGAAAGTAATATCTCACTCTCCACTCTACTGTGGAGAGTGTTCTGTCCATTGGCTAGATCTGGGTAAGGGTTTAAGGTTTACCATCTGTATTGTCCTTGGCTGGTGCCTTAGTTTGAGCGGGACCCCTGTGCCCAAATCTGCCTATCAGAATGTTCTACTTGTAGGTTTCTAGGACCCTCTGGATCCTTCTACTTTGCCATTCTCCCATGATTCTCTCATCTAGAGTCCCACTAGAATGTCCTCCCCTCTGTCTCAGTTTCCTGGTAAGTGAAGGCTTTCGTGGCACATGCCCCTTGGGCTAATATGCAGATATAAGTGAGTATATACCATTTGAGTCTTTCTGCTTCTGGGTTAACTCACTCATTATGATCATTTCTAGCTCAATCCATTTACCCACAAATTTTGGGAATTCCTTGTTTTTAAGCGCGGAGTAGTATTCCATAGTGTATATGTACCACAGTTTCTTTATCCATTCTTCTATTGAGGGACACTTAGGCTGTTTCCATGTTCTGGTTATTATGAATAAGGCTGCTATGAACATTGTTGAGCAAATTTTCTTGCTGTGTGCTGGAGCATCTTCTGGGTATATTCCAAGGAGTGGAATAGCTGGGTCTTGAGGAAGCCCTATTCCCATTTTTCTGAGATAGCACCAGATAGATTTCCAAAGTGGTTGTACTAGTTTGCATTCCCACCAGCAATGAAGGAGTGTTCCTCTCTCCCCACATCCTCACTAGCATGTGGTGTCGCTTGAATTTTTGATCTTAGCCATTCTGATGGGTGTAAGATGGATCTCAGAGTCGTTTATATTTGCATTTCCCTGATGATTAAGGAGGTTGAGCATTTCTTTAAGTGTTTCTCAGCCATTTGATATTCCTCCGTTGAGAATTCTCTGTTTAGCTCCAAGCCCCATTTCTCAATTGGGTTATTTGGTTTGGTGGTATTTAATTTCTTGAGTTCTTTATATATTTTGGATATTAGACTGTTGTCAGATGTAGGGTTGGTGAAGATCTGTTCCCAGTATGTAGGCTGTCACTTTGTTCTCTTGACAGTGTCTCCTGCCTTACAGAAGCGTCTCAGCCTCATGAGGTCCCATTTATTAATTGTTGACATTAATGCCTGGGCTGTTGGTGTTCTGTTCAGGAAGTTGTCTCCTGTGCCAACATGTTCCAAGCTCGTCCCCATTTTTTCTTCTAAGTGACTTAGTGTCTCTGGTTTTATGTTGAGGTCTTTAATCCACTTGGATTTGAGTTTTGTGCAAGGTGACAAATATGGGTCCAGTTGCATTTTTTTACACATAGACATCCAGTTAGACCAGCACCATTTGTTGAAGATGCTATCCCTTTTCCATCGAATGGATTTGGCTTCTTTGTCGAAAATCAAATGACCATATGTGTGTGGATTCATATCTGAGTCTTCGATTCCATTCCACTGATCAACCAGCCTGTTGCTGTGCCAGTACCATGCTGTTTTAATTACTATTGCTTTATAGTACAGTTTGAGATCAGGTATGGAGACTCCTCTGGAGCACCTTTTATTGTACAAGAGTGTTTTAGCTATTCTGGGTTTCTTGTTTTTTCACATGAAGTTCAGAATTGAACTTTCAATGTCTTTAAAAAATTGTGTAGGTATTTTGATAGGGATTGCATTGAATCTGTAGATTGCTTTTGGTAGGATGGCAGTTTTTATTATGTTAATTCTCCCGATCCATGAGCAAGGAACATCATTCCATCTTCTCATGTCATCTTCAATCTCTTTCTTCAGAGCTTTGAAATTTTTTTCAAACAAGTCCTTCACTTGCTTAGTTAGAGTAACTCCTAAGTACTTTATATTGCTTGTGGCTAATGTGAAGGGTGTAGTTTTCCTAATTTCTTCCTCTGCAAGCTTGTCATTTGTGTATAGGAAGGCTACAGACTTTTTTGAGTTAATTTTGTATCCAGCCAATTTGCTGAAGGTGTTTATCAGCTGTAGGAGTTCTCTGGTGGAATTTTGAGGGTCACTTATGTAGACTATCATATCATCTGCAAATAGGGATAATTTGACTTCCTCCTTTCCCATTTGAATACCCCTGATCTCCTTCTGTTGTCTTATTGCTCTGGCTAGAACTTCGAGTACTATATTGAAGAGATATGGAGAGAGTGGGCAGCCTTGCCTTGTTCCTGATTTTAGAGGAATTTCCTTGAGTATCTCACCATTTACTTTGATTTTGGCTATTGGCTTCCTATATATAGCCTTTATTATGTTGAGGAAAGTGCCTTGTATTCCCGATATCTATAAAACTTTAAACAGGAATGGGTGTTGGATTTTATCAAATGCTTTCTCTGCATCCAAAGAGATGATAATGTGGTTTTTTGTTTTCAGTTTGTTTATGTGGTGGATTTTCCTTTTATGAGTATCAGGTGCCCTTCATCTCTTTTCTTTATTTTTCATTGAAAGCCTATTTTATTAGATACAAGAATGACTGCTGAAGCTTATTTCTTATGTCTATTTGCTTGGAGAACTTTTTTCATACTTTTACTCTGAGGTGATGTCAATCTTTATTGCTGAGGTGGGTTTCTTGTATGCAGCAGAATGATGGGTCCTGTTTTCGCATTCATTCTGATAGCCTTTGTCTTTTTATTTGGGAGTTTAGGATATTGATGATGACAGACATTAATGACCAGTGGTTGTTAACTCCTTTTGTTTTGCTGGTGGCAGTGTGTGTGTGTGTGTGTGTGTGTGTGTGTGTGTGTGTGTGTGTGTATGTGTGTGTGTGTGCGCGCACACGCGTGCTTTCCTTCTTTTGGTTTTGCTGATGTGGGGTTATTTATGTCCTGTGTTCCTATGTTTTCCTGCATGTAGTTTGCCTCTGTGGGTTGGAATTTTCCTTCTTGTATCTTGTGTACCACTAGATTTGTGGATAGGTACTGTTTAAATTTCTTTTTGCCATGTAACATCTTGTGTTCTCCATCTATAGTGACTAAAATTTTTCAGGTATAGTAGTTGGGGCTGACATCTATGGTTCTTAGTGTGTGTTATATGTCTTTCAGCCTCTTCTGGTTGTAAATCAGTGTCTATCATATGTCATCTCCATCAACCTAAAAACATGTATCTGGCCCTAAAAACAACTTAACCTTTGAACAACTAAGATTAATTGTAAAACTAAACTATCTATTCTTCAACTCCATCAGAGACTTTAGAAAGAATAAAATTAATTACCTGAGTAAACAGGAAGTACAAGTCAGAAGATTTCAAACTGCAAAAGTGACAGAGACAGTTCATTGCCTAGATGTGGGTTCCTTTCTCTGATAGGCTGCGCTGTGAATCTGGTCACAGAGTTTTCTTCAGCCTTCTAGAGGCTACCTGAAGAAGGCTCTTCTACCCTGAGATCCAGTTACTAAGAAGGACTTCTGGGCAGAGAGGGAGCTCAAGGCTGCTAAGCTCAGCTAGGATTGAGACAATAGAAATCTGCGTCCCTTCCCCTTCCAGAGGAGGAAGGGAGCTTTTGGCATGTGAAAAGCCAGACTGGACTTGATTAAAATAAAGACAGTCAAGAGGCAAAGGACTAGATTTTAATTCACTAAGCTTAATAATAAAAGAAAAACAAGGAGAGAGAACTATGGGGGGGGGGAGAAGCGAGGGGGCAGGGTGGATAATGGGGAGTATGCTCCCAAACCTTCCAGACTCTGGGTTTTTAAACTAAGCTTACTGGAGACAATCCTAGGACTCTTCCTGGGGCTGGTCTTCAGGGCACCTTTGATATCTTTTTCTTCGAAGAGCCAGCTTTTGACACCTTTTGTGTGGGTTAGAGCCTTCAAGGAGCTAGCTTTTTAACACATTTGGGTCTGGTGAGTTGTTATCAGCAGGGGGTTCTGCTCACCTATGACCAAGCAGGAAGTTTACCAGGAGGGAGCATCTTCTCTACCTGCAGACAAAGGCCCTAATTATACAAAGCACAGAGAGAAATTTTGTATAAACATAACCAAAGTGACAGCACTTGCAGTTAAGGCATCAAAGGCAATTAATGCTGGAGTATACACATATCTGCAATACTCACGTTGCTCACTATGTCTTCTATGATGTTTTTATAGCAAAGCCTAACCTTTTACAAGTTGAAATTAAGCATGTTGCCACATCTATATCCTGTTCTCAACACTTTTACCATTCATTTATGTTTTCCTGTTATTGCTGCTATGATTCTTAGCTTTCCACTATTAGAAATATATTTTTCTTCATCATTTATTAATTTTAATAGCAGATCCTATTTTAATTAATTGCTATTGAGGTTTCTTCAATGTACAAATTGTCCTAGAATTGAACAGTGACAGGTGCATTAAACTACCTTATAATTCATTTTTGAATGTTTTTGTGATGTTTAGAAGTATTCCTCTGCAATTCTTTTCTACTTAATAGAAACTTAAAAATCCATTTGCTTTCTGGAAGCTCCTTATGAGATTTCAAATTTGTGCATGTCTTATCAATGAATATTTGGCTTTTGATCTGAATTCGTGTTCTGAATGACACTGATTGGTCTCCCATCTTTCTATCGGCATGAATTGATCATCTAAAACCTCTCTTTTGTGCATATTGATTACACCACCAGCTCTATTTTTTAGATTGTTATTTCTTTACAAAACTATCTGGAGTTTCTCTAAAACTGGGACTCCAGAGTATATCTTTCTGGGTTTGATGATGTCCTATGCTATTCTACAGCACTTAATATTCTGTGACATTATATAATGCTCTACAGTGTCTTCTTTGCTGCCATTTGCTAACCACAATGTCCAGGGCAGGTGAATTTCTCTCTCAACTTTTTATTTCCTTCTTGGGGCTATACTTGCTCAGAAATCACAACCATGCTTATGTCCTCATACTTATCTCACTGTTTTTTATCATGGCATCCAATTGATATAAATAAATAGCTTGTGCTGATAATGAAGTATGCAGCATTGCTAATGCTTACTTTTATAATGGGAAGCAACGCTGTCTCTAAGACTCTAAGGAGAAAGGATTTTCAGCATGAAAGAATATGATTGCACTTATTCGTGTTCAATTTACATCAGTATTAAAATGTGAGATGCTATAAAACTATACAGAATAATGTATTATTACAATGAAGCTAAGTTGTGGAAGGTAAAACTGGAATAGAAATGGCATTAACGGAATGTTATTCTGCCTTCCTAAAAGGATTCAAATGTACATACTTCAGTGTGTAAACACAGTGGTGGCATGTTCACTGCCCTTCTAGTTCATATTAGACTAAATGTCTTTAAATCAGTCAAGGAATTTCTTTTATCTATACCCTTCACATTCATATTTAACACAGGAACAAAAAAATCATTTTGAAAATATTTGTTTCTATATTACCATAGCAATAGCTTCAATCCATTCCTGAAATTGAGGTTAATCACATATAGAAATATGGTCTCCTTGAGCTTACTTCACTGTGTATAAAGGCTGTGTATAAAGACCTAATGGCCAGGGTGTCCAATTGTGTAATATCTAATCTTAATCTAAAATCACATGAGAACTAAAAGAACTCAAAGACTATCAAGAATAGAATGATAGAATGTGAATTCTATGGTGATTAGATTTTTCTGACTCCAGGATGCCAATGCTTTAAATGACATAGACATATATTATGGAGGAAAATCTTTCTTATACTACAAATACAAATGTTTATGCCATTCATAAATCTCTACATAGACATACTCATAATATTTAATCCATATTTAACTGTAACTCAGTCAAATAAAACATAAGTAATGAATAAAAGGCACATATGAGACAGTCATGCTAGTACATTCCTGTAATTCAAGCTTTCTATATGTTGAATCAAAATGGCTGCCATTAGCTGTAGGTCAAAGTAGACAGCACAGCAAGTACAAGGATACTCAACTCTTGATTACTTATGTGGTGAGAATGCTTGTTTCTTAAAACAAATATATGCAATGTGAATGTTTTAATTTTAATTCCATGTGTAGAATATGGGTCTGCTTTAGCTGTTCCAAAGCAGAAAACTATAATGTGTCTTGTGCTTTGGCAGGTGAGTGATTTTTTTCCAGATGCAGATAGTTTAATTCTATATTACACTGTGTCTCGTTATGTGAAAAATCACTTGGTTCATTGATCATGTCCCTAACAAGGAGGTAGAAAAAATGCAACTAAATATTGCTGACAAAATAGCCACTGGCAATTATAATCTGTTGTTCTCAGAAACAATAGAAGTATAATTATAGAAAAATAGAATAGATTATTGTAGCACTTTGAAAAGTAAAACAAAAACAGGGTAAATATAAGATGATAGAATAAGAAGTAAATTATTGTGCCATCTTTTAGACTAAGAAAGCAAAAGAAAGTCTCAAATAATTGTTCATTGGTTTGATTATTGTATAGTGATAGAAACAAGATATCAGAAGATAGAAAAACCTTACCAAAATCAATCTACAAATTCAATGCTACTTCCATCAAACTACCAGCAGAGTTGTTTACAGACATTGTAAGGATAATTCTCCACTTCATATGGAAAAATAAATAAAAACAGAATAGCTAAGACAATCCTGTACAATAAAAGATCTTCTAGAAATATCTCCATTGCAAGCTGTACTATAGAGGAATAATAATAAAAAATTGCATGGTGCAGGCATAGAATCAAACTGGTACATAAATGAAACAGAATGGAAGACCCAGAAATAAACCCAGGAGCATATGGACACTTGATATTTTATAAATAAGCCAAAACCATACAATAGAAAAAGGATAGTATCTTCAACAAATGATACTGGTGTAAACTGGTTGTCTACATGTAGAAAAAACGCAAATAGGCACTTATTTATCACCCTGTACAAAACTAAAGTCCAGGTGGATGATGGACCTTCACTTAAAACCAGAAACATTAAGTCTATTAAAAGAGAAAGTGGAGAATAGTCCTGAAGTCATTGGTACAATTTCCTAAACAAACACCAACAGCACAGGCTATAAGAGCAGCAATTCATAAGTCAGACCTCAAGAAATGGAAAAGCTTCTGTAAAAACACTGTCAATAAAACAAAACAACATCCTTCAAACTAGGAAACAATCTTTACCAACCCTACATCTTACAGAGGCCTAATATCATAAACACCTTAAACACCAACTAACCAAACAAATCCAATTAAAAATGAGGTACAGAGATAAGCAGACAATTATCAAAAGAAGAATCTATAATGGCTGAGAAGCACTTAAAGAAATGCTCAATGTCCCTAACCATCATGGAAATGCATATTAAAACAGCTCTAAGATTTCATATTACACCTGCCAGAATGGTAGATAAAAAACAGTTGACAGCATATGCTCATGAGGATGTGGAGAAAATGGACCTCTCATACATTATTGGTGGGAGTTCAAACTTGGAAACCACTCTGGAAAACAATCTGGCATTTTCTCTTTAAAATAGGAACAACTCTATTTCAAGACCTAGCTATACACACCTGGGCATTGACCCAAAAGATGTTCCACCACACAACAAGAACAATTGTTCAACTATATTCATAGGAGTGTAAGTTATAATAGCCAGAAACCAGAAACAACTCAGATGTCCCTCAAGAAAAGAATGGATAAAGGAACTGTGGTACATCTACATAACAGAATACTATTGAACTATAAAAAACAAGAACATCATAAAATTTGTAAGCAAATGGATAGAACTGGAAAAGATCATCCTAAGTCAAGTAACAGACCCAGACAGATATGCGTGGTACATATTCACTTATAAGCAGATACTAGCCATACAATAAAGGATAACCATATTACAATTCACAGATCAAATGAAGCTAAGTAATAAGGAGGGCCCTAGGGAGCGTGCTTAATTCTCATTTGGAAGGGCCGATAGAATAGCCATTGGAAGTGGTTGAAAAGAGGGAACAAAATAAGAGCTTACCAGAGATGTCCTCTGAAAGACTCCACCCACCAGGGGGATCCATGAGGAAGATTTGTCAAAGACAAACTTATGGCAGAGTGCAGGGAGCTCTATAGAAGAGTGGAGGGATACAGGAGCTTTACAGGAAGACCAACAAAGCCAATAAATCTGAGCACAGGGGGACCTTTGGGAAATGATGCATCATGTAAATACCAGGAAAGGGAAGGACCTAGTCTCTCCACTCAATTGGCAGCTCAGTCTCCATATGGCTCCATTATTAAGGGGAGCAGAATCTACTCCTGCCATGGACTCTGCTGCCTATATTTTGATCACTTCCCCCTTTTGGGGTACCTTACCATGCCAAAGAGGAAGAGGATGCAGATAGTCTTGATGAGTGTTGAAAGGCTGGGGTCAGTTGTTGGGGAAGAAGGATTACCCTTTCTGAGGACTTGGGGGCAGGGAATAGGGAGAAGGGCAGGAGTGTGGAACTGAAAGTAGATGAGGGAAGGGGCTACAATTTGGGTATAAAGGGAGTAAATTTTGAAAATTAAATTTAAATTTAAAAATGTAAGTTAGAGATAAAAAATGTTGGGAGGTTATGTTTTAAACATTTGAGTAATACACTATCATCAATATGGTGTAAATACACCACAATTTGCTTTATTCTGTTGACGAACATCTAGATTGTTTCTAGTTTCTGACCATTATGGATAAAGCTGCAGTGATCATGGATGAGTGGATGTCCTTATGACAGGATGGTATAGATGAGTCATGAGATTCTCAACATTATGAGAAATCTCCATATTTGTTTCCATAGTGACTGTACAAGAATATCCCACCATTAGTGGAGGAGTTTTCCTCTTATTCCTCATTTTTGGTACTATGAGTTGTCACTTTTGTTATTGATCTTAGCCATTATGACTGATGTAAGACAGAATCTCAAAGATTTTTTGATATGCATTGTCCTGATGGTTAAGGACATTGAATATTACATGAAGTGTTTATGTTATTTGAGATTTCCCTATTTAGATACTCTATTTAGATATTTTCCCCTTTTTGGATTGTATTATTTGGTTTTTTGACATCTAGTTTCTTGAGCTCCGTGTGTGTGTGTGTGTATGTGTGTGTGTGTGTGTGTGTGTGTGTGTGTGTGTGTGTGTGTGTGTGATCTACCAAATGTAGGGTTGTTAAAAATATTTTCCTATTATATAAGGTGCTGCTTTGTCCAATTGCCTTACAGAAGTTTTTCAGTTTCATGAGGCCCAATATATTATTTATTGTTATTAGTTCCGGTGCTTTTAGTGTTATCCTTAGAAAGTTATTTGCTATGCCAATGTATTCAATCTATTCCTTACTTTCCCTTCTATAAGACTCAGTGTATCAGATTTTATGTTGAGGTCTTTGATCCACTTTGGCTTGAGTTTTGTTCAGGGTGAAAAGTATGGATCTATTTGCATTCTTCTACGTGGAGATATTCAGATTAAGCAGCACCATTTGTTGGAGGTGCCATCTTTTTTGTTGTGTGTATTTTGAGCTCTTTATAAAAATATCTGGTGTGCCTAGGTATGTGGATTTGTCTTTGGCTTCACTTTGATTCTATTAATATATTAATGTGTCTATATTTAACACCAATACCATGGAGGTTTTTTTTTTCTGTTTTGTTTTGTTTTAGTAAAAATCAAGAATTCCTTTATCAGTTATTTCATTGTTCAGAATTGCTTTAGCTCTCCTGGAATTTTGGAGGGTGTTTTTTATTTTTTCATATGAATTTAAGAATTGTCCTTTTATGTGCTGTAAAGCAAAGTGTTAGAATTTTGATGTGATTACATTGGATATGTGCATTGCTTTTGAAAGGAAGACCATTTTTACTATGCAAGTCCTACTGATCCATGAGCAGAGGAATCTTTCTGTCTTCTGATTTCTTTATTTTCTCTTTCTTTAATGACTCGATCTCCTTTAGCTGTCTCATTTCTCTAGCTAAAGCCTCAAGAATTTTATTGATTAGATGTAGAGAGAGTGAGCAGCCTTGTTTTGTTTCTTATTTTAGTGCAATTGTTTTGAGGTTTTTTTGATTTAATTAGATGTTAGCTATAGGCTTGCTGCAAATTTGTCTTTATTATGTTTATGTATGTTATTTGTATCTCTAAACTCTCCAGGACTTTTATCCCAAAGGAGTGCTGGATTCTTTTAAGGCCTCTGTATCTAATGAGACAGTCATGTGTTGTTTGTTTGTTTCTTTATGTATGGGTATTGCCTTTATTGATTGTCATATATTGGACCATCCTTGCATCTCTGGGATGAATTCTACTTAATCATTGTAGATCGATCTTTTTAATGTGTTCTTGGATTCAGTTTGCAAGTATTTTCTTGAGAACATTTACATCTATAGTCCTGAAAAAATTGTTCTGTAATTCTCTCTCTTTGTTGCAGCTTTATGTGGTTTGGATACCAGGGTAACTGTGGACTCAAAAAATAAATTTGTCAATGTCCCTTTCTGTTTCTATTTTGTGGGATAATTTGAGGAGTGTTGACATTAATGCTTTTTTGACAGTCTGGTAGAATCCTGCCCTAAAACTATCTGGTCCTAGGCTATTTTTGTTCTGAAATTTTAGTGAGGGCTTCTTTTTCACTAGGGTTTATAGATCTATTTAAATTGCCTATTGATATTGAGTTGACTTTGGTAAGTGTTACTTATACTCCAAATTAACCTTTTATTCCTAGATTTTGTCAATTTTTTGGCATATCGATTTTTTAAAACACCTTTATTTTTCTCTAGATTTTCATGATGTCTATAGGTATGTCCCTCTTTTCACGTTTTATTTTGCTACTTTGTATATATTTTTCTACATTCTATTTGGAATAGATAAAGGTTGACATGTCTTGTTGATTTTCTCAAAAAGCCATCTTCGTCTCATTGATTTCTTTCTGTATTTTTCTTGTTGTTTCTATTTCATTAATTTCTGACCTCAAATTTAACATGGTTACCCTGTACAAATCTTAGGCATGATTTTGTTTCCTCTTCTAGGGTTTTGGTTGGTTTGTTAAGTTGTTAAAGTGAGATCTACCCAGCTATTATTTATGTGGACACTTAGTGCTATGAACTTTTATTAGCAGTGATTATGTTGAGTCCTATAAGTGTGGGCATGCTGTATATTCATATTATTGAAGTGTACAAAGTCATTTTTTAATGTCTTGATATATTTTTTTATACAGCAGAGGGGATTTCGTGTTCTATGAGTTTGTAAACTGTCTGTTGTTTCTCTTGTTGTTGAGTCCATCTTTAATCTCTGGTATTGTGATATGATGCAGGGAGTTAATTTAGTTTTCTTACATCTGTTGAGACAGGTTTTTTGCTCAAATATGTGGTCAGTTTCAAAAAAGTATCAGGAGGTACAGAGTAGAATGTATATTCTTTTTCTTTGTGTAAACTTTGGTTAATATTTACAGATATTCCTTAAATATCTATCAGGCATATTTATTTGGTTTATAGTTTCTATTAGCTCCAGTTTTACTCTGTTTAATTTTTGTTTGGAGGATTTACATATTGAAAGTTGATTATTAAAACCCCTTTCTCAGTGTGTGGGAGTCAATATGTTGTTTAAGCTATAATTGTGTTTCTTTTACAAATTTGGGAGCATTGTGTTTGGGAATAGATGCTAAGAATATAAATGTCATCTTTGTGAATTTTTCTTTTGATGAGTACAGAATTTTTCATTTTCAGCTTCTTGCTTAATTTTGGTTTGAAGTCTATTTTGTCACATATTGAAAGGCACCACCAGTGTGATTCCATATGCTTGGAATATTTTTTCCATCCCTTCTCCTTGAAGTAATGTCTGTCCTTGATGTTGAGGTGTGTTTCTTGGAAGGATGAATCCTGTTTATTCATCCATTCTGTTACTGTCATTTTATTGTGCCTATTGAGATCACTAATACTGACAGATATCCATAACCAATGACTACTGAATCCTGTTATTTTCTTATTTATGTTGTTGTTGTTAGTGGTGGTGATCTTGGTTGTAGTCATGGTGGTGGTGGACATAGGGGTGTGTGTGTGTATGCATGTGTATACATTCTTATAAAACTTAAAATGTGAAAATATTTATTTGCTGTATTTTCATGTGTGTCGTCACCCTCCTTAAGTTGGAGTTTTCCTGTTAGCACCTTTTATAGGAATGGGTTTGTTTGAATTTGACCTTACTATGGATTACCACATACTCTCCATCTATGTAAATTAAAAATGTGCTGAATATGACTATAACATGTGCAATCTTTTAGTATCTGCAGAACATATCTCCATGCACTTCTAACTTTTATCTCCATTAGGAAGTTAGGTATAGTTTTATTAGGCAGCCTTTATATGTTACTTGTTCTTCTTGCCTTGTAGATTTTAATATTCTTTCTTTTTCTGTATATTCAATATTTTGGTTATTAAGTGGCAAGGGTGAATTTTTGGGTTCAATCTATTTGGTGTTCTAGAAGCCTCTTATTCCTTTCTAGGCATCAACTTCTTTAGGTTAGGAAAAATTCTTCTACAATTTCATAGAAAATATTTTTTTGGCCTTTGATCTTGTTTTCTTTTTCTTCTTCTATCTTATTATTCCTAGGTTGATCTTTTCATAGTTTCCCATACTTACTAAATATTTTCTGTCAGGATAATTTTAGATTCAGCATTTCATTTTACTGGTGGTTCTGTTTCTCCTGCTGTGTCTTTAATGCCTGAGGTTCTCTCTCCCATTTTTTTAAATATTTTTTAAATTTTTTATTAATTTATTCTTGCTATATCTCAACGGTTATCCCATCCCTTGTATCCTCCCCTTCTTCCCTCCCTCCCATTTTCCCCTTATTCCCTCCCCTATGACTGTTCCTGAGAGGGATTACCTCCACCTGTATATGCTCATAGGGTATCACGTCTCTTCTAGGGAACCTGCTATCCTTCCTCTGAGTCCCACCAGGTTTCCCCATCCAGGAGACATGGTCAAATGTGAGACATCAGAGTACATTAGAAAGTCATCCAACTGTCCACTCAACTGTGGAGACTGTTCTGACCATTGGCTAGATCTGGGTAGGGGTTTAAAGTTTACTGCCCGCATTGTCTTTGGCTGGTGTCTTAGTTTGAGCAGGACCGCTGGGCCGAAATCTGCCTACAATAATGTTCTACTTGTAGGATTCTAGGACCCTCTGGATCCTTCTACTTTGCCATTCTCCCATGCTTCTCTTATCCAGAGTCTCAATGAAATGTCCTCCCCTCTGTCCCAGTTTCCTGGTAAGTGAAGGCTTTCATGGGATATGCCCCTTGGGCTAGTATGCAGACATAAGTGAGTATATACCATGTGAGTCTTTCTGCTTCTGGATTAACTCACTCAATATGATCATTTCTAGCTCAATCCATTTGTCCACAAATTTTGAGAATTGCTTGTTTTTAAGAGCTGAGTAGCATTCCATAGTGTATATGTACCACAGTTTCTTTATCCATTCTTCTACAGAGGGACACTTATGCTGTTTCCATGATCTGGCTATTATGAATAAGGCTTCTATGAACATGGTTGAGCAAATTTTCTTGTTATGTGCTGGAGCATCTTCTGGGTATATTCCAAGGAGTGAAATAGCTGGGTCTTGAGGAAGCCCTATTCCCATTTTTCTGAGATAGCATCAAATAGATTTCCAGAGTGGCTGTACTAATTTGCATTCCCACCAGCAATGAAGGAGTGGTCCTCTTGCCCCACATCCTCGTCAGCATGTGGTGTTGCTTGACTTTTTGATCTTAGCCATTCTGATGGGTGTAAGATGGATCTCAGAGTCGTTTATATTTGCATTTCCCTGATGATTAAGGAGGTTGAGCATTTCTTTAAGTGTTTCTCAGCCATTTGATATTCCTCCGTTGAGAATTCTCTGTTTAGCTCCAAGCCCCATTTCTCAATTGGGTTATTTGGTTTGGTGGTATTTAATTTCTTGAGTTCTTTATATATTTTGGATATTAGACCGTTGTCAGATGTAGGGTTGGTGAAGATCTGTTCCCAGTATGTAGGCTGTCACTTTGTTCTCTTGACAGTGTCTCCTGCCTTACAGAAGCGTCTCAGCCTCATGAGGTCCCATTTATTAATTGTTGACATTAATGCCTGGGCTGTTGGTGTTCTGTTCAGGAAGTTGTCTCCTGTGCCAAGATGTTCCAAGCTCATCCCCATTTTTTCTTCTAAGTGACTTAGTGTCTCTGGTTTTATGTTGAGGTCTTTAATCCACTTGGATTTGAGTTTTGTACAAGGTGACAAATATGGGTCCAGTTGCATATTTTTACACATAGACATCCAGTTAGACCAGCACCATTTGTTGAAGATGCTCTCCTTTTTCTATTGAATGGATTTGGCTTCTTTGTCAAAAATCAAGTGACCATATGTGTGTGGGTTCATATCTGGGTCTTTGATTCGATTCCACTTATCAACCAGCCTGTTGCTGTGCCAGTACCATGCTCTTTTAATTACTATTGCTTTATAGTACATTTGAGATCAGGAATGGAGATTCGTCCAGAGCACCTTTTATTGTACAAGATTGTTTTCGCTATTCTGGGTTTTTAGTTTTTTCATATGAAGTTCAGAATTGAACTTTCAATGTCTTTAAAAAATTGTGTAGGTATTTTGATAGGGATTGCATTGAATCTGTAGATTGCTTTTGGTAAGATGGCCATTTTTACTATGTTACTTCTCCTGATCCTTGAGCAAGGAAGATCAATCCATCTTCTCATGTCATCTTCAATCTCTTTCTTCAGAGTTTTGAAATTTTTTTCAAACAAGTCCTTCACTTGCTTAGTTAGAGTAACTCCTAAATAATTTATATTGCTTGTGGCTAATGTGAAGGCTGTGGTTTTCCAAATTTCTTCCTCTGCAAGCTTGTCATTTGTGTATAGGAAGGCTACAGACTTTTTTGAGTTAATTTTGTATCCAGCCAATTTGCTGAAGGTGTTTATCAGCTGTGGGAGTTCTCTGGTGGAATTTTGAGGGACACTTATGTACACTATCATATCATCTGCAAATAGGGATAATTTGACTTTCTCCTTTTCCATTTGGATCCCCTTGATCTCCTTTTGTTGTCTTATTGCTCTGGCTAGAACTTCGAGTACTATATTGAAGAGATATGGAGAGAGTGGGCGGCCTTGCCTTGTTCCCGATTTTAGAGGAATCTGCTTGTCTATCTCACAATTTACTTTGACTTTGGGTATTGGCTTGCTGTATATAGCCTTTATTATGTTGAGAAAAGTGCCTTGTATTCCTGATCTCTTTAAAACTTTAAACATGAATGGGTGTTGGATTTTATCAAATGCTTTCTCTGTATCTAAAAAGAAGATCATGTGGTTTTTTTATCTTCAGTTTGTTTTTATGGTGGATTACATTGATGGAATTCCGTATATTAAACCATCCCTGCATGCCTGGAATGAAGTCTACTTGGTCATGATGAATTATATCTTTGATGTGTTCTTGTATTCGTTTTGCAAGTATTTTATTTAGTATTTTTGCATCGATGTTCATCAGAGAAATTGGTCTGAAATTCTCTTTCTTTGTTGAGTCTCGGTGAGGTTTAGGTATCAATGTAACTATGGCCTCATAGAATGAATTTGGTAATATTGCATCCATTTCTATCTTTTGAAGTAGTTTGAAGAGTATCGGTATTAGCTCGTCCTTGAAGGTCTGGTAGAATTCTGCACTGAAACCATCTGGCCCTGGGCTTATTTTGTTTTGGAGACTGTCAATGATTCCTTCTAATTCTGTAGGGAAAATGGGATTATTTAGCTTGTTTATATGTTCTTCACTCAATTTTGGCAAGTGAAATTGATCAAGAAAATCGTCCATTTCCCTTAGCTTTTCAAATTTTGTGGCATATATGCCTTCAAAGTAGGATCTTATGATTCTTTGTATTTCTTTCGTGTCTGTTGTTATGTCTCCCTTTTCATTTCTGATTTTGTTGATTTCAATACTGTCTCTCCGCCTTTTAGTTAGTTTGGCTAATGGTCTGTCTATCTTGTTGATTTTCTCAAAGAACCAGCTCTTGGTTTTGTTGATTCTTTGGACTGTTTTCTTAGTTTCTAATTTGTTAATTTCAGCCCTGGGTTTGATTATTTCCAGCCATCTGCTCCTTTTGTGTGTTTCTGCTTCTTTTTTTTCTAGGGCTTCCAGTTGTGCCGTTAAGATGCTTATGTGCGATGTTTCCAATTTCTATTTAAAGGCACTTAAGTGCTATGAATTTTCCTCTTAGCACTGCTTTCAATGTATCCCATAAATTTGGGTACGTTGTTCCTTCATTTCATTGAATTTCAGAAACTTCTTGATTTCTTTCTTTATTTCTTCCATGACCCAGGTGTCATTTAGCAGAGAGTTGTTTAGTTTCCACGTACATGTAGGCTTTTTGTTATTTCTGTTGTTGTTGAATTGCAGCCTAAGCACATGGTGATCTGATAGGATACAAGGTATTATTTCAATCCTCTTGTATCTGTTGAGGCTTGCTTTGTGACCTACACTGTGAACAATTTTGGAGAAGGTTCCATGGGGTGCAGAGAAGAAGGTATATTCTTTCTTGTTTGGGTTAAAGGTTCTATAGATATCTGTGAGATCTATTTGACCCATGGTGTTAGTTAATGACATTATTTCTCAGTTTAGTTTCTGTTTCAATGACTTATCCTTCAGTGAGAGTGGGTTGTTGAAGTCTCCCACTATTATTGTGTGGGAATCGATGTGTGGTTTAAGCTTTTTTAGAACATCTTTTACAAATGTGGGTGCCCTTGTATTGGGAGCATAGATGTTCAGAATTGTGATGTCATCTTGATTGACTTTACCTTTGATGAGTATGAAGTGTCCTTCCGCATCCCTTTTGATTAATTTTGGCTTAAAGTCTATTTTGTTCGATATTAATATGGCTACACCTGCTTGCTTCTTGTGATCATTTGCTTGGAATATTTTTTCCAACCTTTTACCCTGAGGTAATGCCTATTGTTATGGGTAAGATGTGTTTCTTGAATGCAGAAGAATGTTGGATCTTGTTTATGGACCCATTCAGTTAGTCTGTGTATTTTTATTGGAGAATTGAGACCATTGATGTTGAGAGATATTAATGACCAGTGACTATTAAGAGTCTTAATTTTGATGTTGTTTTCAGTCGTGCGTTTGTGTAGTTGTGTTTTTGCCGTGGTATAGTTATCTATTTCCTGAGTAGTTTTGGTCTAGCTTGACCCTTTGGGATGGAGTTTTCCTTCTAGTTCCTTCAGTAAAGCTGAATTTGTGGAGAGGTACTGTTTGAATTTGTTTTTGTCATGGAATATTTTGTTTTCTCCATCAAAGGTTGTTGATATTTTTGCTGGGTAAAGTAGTCTGGCCTGGCATCTGTGGTCTCTTAGGGTTTGCAGGATCTCTATCCAGGCCCTTCTGGCTTTGATGGTCTCTGCTGTGAAGTCGGGTGTAATTCTGATAGATTTGCCATTAAATGTTATTTGGCCCTTTTCCCTTGCAGCTTTTAATATTTTTTCTTTGTTCTGTATTTTTGTGTTTTGATTATTATGTGACGGGCAGTTTTTCTTTTCCGGTCAATTCTATTTAGCGTTCTGTAGACCTCTTGTATGTTTATAGGCATCTCTCTCTTTAGATTGGAGAAATTTTCTTCTATGATTTTGTTGAGAATAATTTCTGGGCCTTGGAGTCTGATATCTTCTCTTTCTTCAATGCCTATTTTCCTCAGATATCTTCTTTTCATGGTGTCCTTAATTTCTTGGATGTTTTGTTTCAGGAGTTTTCCAGATTTAATGGTTGCTTCAAGATCTGTGATTGTATTTTCTAGACCTGAGATTCGTTCTTTCATGTCTTGGATTCTGTTAGAAAAGCTCACCTCTGTGGTGCTCGCCTTCTTCTCGGAGGTCTCACGTTCTCATTTTTCTTCTGTCTGTTTGTTTACCATTGAATCCATATTTGTCTTCAGATCTTGAACTGATTTTTTTTTATTTCTTTCATCTGATTGTTTGTATATTCCTGAGTTTCTTCCATTGCCTCTTTATAGGTCTTCAGAGCTTGAACCGTTTTATTTATTTATTTCATCTAGTTGTTTGCATTTTCCTGAAATATTTCCAGTTCTACTCTATGTGCTTCTTTTATGTCTCTCTCCTGCTTGACTGTGTCCTCCTGTATTCGATTACGCATTTTATTTGTTTTCTCCATGAACATCCCCATTACTAAGGATTTGAGGTCATTTTATTGTATTTCCTTTGTATTTGAGTTCTCTGGGTTGTTTTCTTTGGGATAGCTGGAGACTGGAGATGCCATCTTGTTTTGGGGTTTTTGCGTATGCTTTTACGCTGTCCTTTAGACAATTTGCCATCTTTGTTTTTGTTGGATAGCTTCCAGAGTTGGATGGAGGGAGTCTGATGATAGATTCACTTGTTTTCTCATGATTTCCGTAGGCTGGAAGCTCTGATACTTCACTAGTGTTGATGGCAGGAGGCTAGCCCTGTCGTTTTGGACTTTCACAGCCAATGATCCTCAGCTCCCCTGTACTGTGGGTCCTACAGTCATTCTGGGTCTCTGAATGAGCGTTGCGTCAGGCTAAGGTATCCACAGCTTTCTGGGTTCCCTGTCAAGTCCAGCCAGGGACAGTGATCCCAAACCACATGCGGTACTCAGATAGATTCTCAGTGCCGAGCTCAGCTAGGGATTCTGGGCCCAAAATGCACACAGGATCCAGACAGAATTTCTGGGCTGGGACTGCACACCGAGCTCCGTTAGGGGCTTTTGGCCCAAAGTGTGTGCTATGGTCAGCTATTGACTCAGGGCCTGAACCGTCTGCCCAGCTCTGCCAGGAATTCTGGATTCAAACTGCACATTGTGTCCAACCAGAGTCTTAGAGCCAGAACCGTGCCAAAGGCTCCCCTAGAGTCTTTGGGCCCAATCTGTCTGCCAAGCACAGTTAGGGACTCTGGCCCCAAACTGCACGCCGAGCTCCACCTGAGTCTCCAGGGCAGAATTGTGCACTGAGCTCTGCCAGGGACTCTGCACTCACACTGCACGCTAAATTCAGCCCAACACTCTGGGCCTAT
This sequence comes from Acomys minous, assembly GCF_964271855.1. Taxonomy (NCBI): domain Eukaryota; kingdom Metazoa; phylum Chordata; class Mammalia; order Rodentia; family Muridae; genus Acomys; species Acomys minous. The sequence continues at coordinate 69,651,037 of NC_140494.1, forward strand.
ACTATGTGGATTGTCCAACCAGAGTCTTGGGGCCGCTGAGCCTGTGCGCATAGCTCAACTAGAGTCTCTGGGCCCAATCTGCCCAGCAAGTCCAGCTAGGGCCTCTGGGCTGAATCTGTGTGCTGACCTCAGCCTGCGTCAGTGTCCCAGAGCTGCCCGCTGAGCTGAGCTAGTGTCTTGGGCAGAACTGCTCATTGATGAGAGCTAGTGCCTCTGGTGGAACTGAGCGCTCCACCCAACCTGTGTCCCAGCAGGAGAACTGCGGCTGCTCTGAGATATCACCTCTGATGAAACTGAGCGCTCCGTCTAGCCTTTGTCACAGCCGGAGAACTGCGGCTGAGCTGAGGTGGTGCCTCCAGCCTAACTGAGCACTCTGCCCAGCCTGCATCACAGCAGGAGAAATGCGGCTGCGCTGAGGTGGCGCCTCCAGTGAAATGTAGCGCTCTACCCAGCCTGTGTCACAGCCAGAGAACTGTGGCTGCGCTGAGCTGGTGCCTAGGGTGAAACTGAGCAGTCCGCCCAGCCTGCGTCACAGCAGAAGAACTGTGGCTGTGCTGAGGTGGCACCTCCTGAGGTACCAGGGCAGATGCTACCCAGCAGAGGCTGATAAACACCATGGCCAAGGAGGTTGGGCCCCACGCAGTTCCTTTATTTAACGTGTACTGTCGGGTCTCTTTCACCAGGCAGGTAGGGCTGAAATGGGAGAGAACCCGGGCCTGCCGTTTCCTCACCCGGAGGAAAACCACACTGACTCGGGAGTGTCATCGAAGCGAGGTCTTCCGCTTTCCCATTTCTTGTATTCTGCTGGTGAGGCTTTCCTCTGTAGTTCTTGTGTGGAATTCTTTTTTTTTTTTTTTTTCAATTATCAGCGTTCCCTCAGTTTGGGTATTATTTATTGATTCTATTTTTAATTTCAGGTCTTGAACAGTTTTGTTTCCTTAGATTGTGTTTTCTTGGATTTAAGGTGTTTACTTATTTTTTTCTATTAGGGATCTATATCATATTCATGAATGATGTTTTAAGGTCCTTTTCTTATACTTCAGGAACTTTGTAATGTTCAGATATAATAGCTGGGCTTTAGAGGTTACATACTGTTTTGTCTCTTGTTTATTGTGATAGTATGCTAGCATTGCCATATATGTGTTTGAAATGATTAAAGATCTAGGTGCAGATTTCTGGGTTTTCTTGAGAATACAGCAATGGATGGAGAAGGGAAATTAGGAAAAGATGGTTTCTGGTATCCACAGAGGCTGTAAGGAAAGGCCCCAGCCAGTGTTCTGTTGCAGTGCTAGAAGTGAGAGTGTGGACTTAGTCAGGGGATAGAAGTATGTCTGTGGAAAGCTGACCTTGTTTTCTGGCAGGTGTGCACCATTTTTATTTTTATTTTAAATGCCTACTGTTCCTTAACAATTTCTAAGTATTGGTTTTCCTATAATCATCTTCAATCTAATTTCTTTGTTTCCCTCTCAGTTTTTGGCACAAAATTAACTGATTCCTTAAATCTCTGTAAATCCCATTCTACACACCACCATGAGCATTCCTAATTCTCTGCCATTTACACTAGTCCTAGTATGATGGTGAGTTTACAAATCTGAAGTTTCAACCTGGAGTTACTTTCTGACTTTCAAAATCTTATACTTGCTAACATGCTAATGATTTTACTTTTATAAAACACTCTATTTAAATATCCCAGAAGCACCTGAAATAGGAGATAAAAAGGAATTTATCACCTTCCATACTAAGTGTCTTGCCTTCTTCTCAAATGCTTTATCAAAGTTCCTGGTGCCATCTTTTGATTTATGTGTTATCAAAAAGGAAAATATTTAAGAAATTTTCCCTTTCTTACTTTCTTCAGGAATCTACTTCACCTTTGGCTTATTAATTATTTTTTCCTGTTTTTAAATCTACTTTATTTTCACTGTTACTTAGGTTTTTTTATGTCTTTCTTATTAAATGTATTTTGATTACTACCTTCAGAATAATTATCTAGAATATAATTTGACAGTTCTTCTGTTTTATGATAAGTATATCAGTGTCCATGACTACTTAATTGCAATGACTGTTCATCCTAACACAGTCTAGAAGGTCAATCTCCTCAGTTTTTTTGTCTGAATATACTTCATCATGAGGAGGTATGATACTAGGTGTCCAGGTATCCACTTACTGCCAGTGGATGAAGTTTTCACAGAGACTGTTTCCTATGTCAATGGACACACACACACACACGCGCACACACACACACACACACACACACACGCACACACACACACACACACCACCCACATATATGTATGTGTATGTGTGTTATGTGATATATATGGTATATAATATCATGTATAATACAATTATATGTACGATATATAGTACTTTTGTAAAACCTATTTTCACATGTTTACATTCTGATCATTCTTTCTCTGCCTAACATCTGCTCATACATTTCAACATAATAGACTCCAACTCCAGATTGTATTTACTCAACTTCCCAGGCTAGACTATTGTCTTTTATTTTATTTTATTACAGCATTGTTTCTACATTTCTTTTTATATATTTATTTTTTTATCATTTTATGTGTTTTCCTTTTCTTTACAGCAGAGATAACATTGTTTGCATTGGGAAATTAGATCTCGAGAACATAGAAAAGATTCACAAACAATGTAAAGTTTCTTAAAAACAAGGATAGCAAAATGATAGCTAGGTAGATAGATGATATAGAGATATATAAATAGAAAGATAGGTAGATAGATAGATTGATTGATTGATTGATTGATAGATGATAGATAGAGACATATAGTATCATTGGCTTTTTGTTTTTACTTGTTTCAGATTAATAATATTGTTATTCTTCTGGAAAATTTTTTTATCCTCACATACATTTGTAAGTAGATTGCTCTATTTTGGAAATACACAGGATTTTATCATTCAAGGCCATAGAAAATATTACTTTACTCTACTGTATGAGGAACTTATATTTTGATGCTAAGGTAAATGAGATTGATTGTAGTTTTGCAAAATGAGTTTTGAGACATTTATTCAGCTCTGAATCATAGCAGTTTTTCTACTACTCAAATGAAGAAATAAACTGTACAGAATAGTAAATCAGAGGTCTTCCTTCTATTTGAAATAAATTATGTTTATTTTGTAAACTCAGACACATCTCCATGTGTCAGTATCCCAAGCAACTTTTTATTCCTCCTGAAGAACTAAGCCAGATATTAGTGCCTAAGAGACATGACAGCAACTTGAACCTACTAACTCTGTTCACTTTCTTTAATGTGATTTTAATGAAATTTCATGATGAGAAGTTATAAGTGAAGTCATTTGCTTTTCTTATGTCTGTCATTAATTTTGAAATATGTCTAAAACTATTTGCTAGTGCCATTGTGTATTTTCAATAATAAAATGGGAGCAAAATTAATTTAATATAACCAATTATATTTGGCTACTTGGCTAATAATAAGGTAAAATTTGGGGTTAGTGATAACTATTTGCCAAACTCAAGCAAATTTAGTAATGAACCGTGAAGATACATTTTCTACTACTAACAACTCACAATTCAACACCACTCTTTTCTACTAGAGATTAAAACAACGTCCTGGCTCCTCAATTCTTTCCACTTATTCATAATCCCTCTAGAAGTAGCAAGCTGAATGTGGATGAAGCTTCACAGAATATTAAAGGGATAAGAAATAACTTCAACTTTATACTATCAAAAATATATTATAATACATATTTTGTCAGGTTCCTGCCAGATTTATTAGATATTACCTAATATTTTTCTCAAAATAGTTAATGAATCAGAAATTTTCAATCATTTTTAATCATTACATTTTTATAACATTGATGTTGTTCTTACACATTGGGTAGTAGAAATATATGAAGCAACTTACTTTATTGTCTACTGAACCTATACTCTACTTTTAGAATAAAGCAGAAGTATTAGCTAACAATTTGTGATTTTGAAATGGTATGACTTAAGATGGCCCATAATTATACAGCAATATCTACATATCATACTATATATATCTTCTCAATTTGCATTATTTTCATTTGTTGTTAGACTATATTTAAATTGAATGCACATACATGACTTCTTGTATCTCTATCTTTGCATGTAAAACTTTAGAATGGTTTCAATACAAACACAATCAGGAAGAAATTATTGTTAATATTGTTATCCTATTTTCATGTTCTTTAGTTTTGTCTTATAACAAAAATGAAAATGTTATATATATATATATATATATATATATATATATATATATATATAATGTATATCTTAAGGATGCCACCAAAATTACAGTGACATTTGATATACTTGATTCGATATTTCTGTTTTCTGCTTTGCCTTTTTTAGAGCCTCCTTGCATAGAATACCCCCTTGTCTCTTCTTGGTTTGGCAGCTAACATGACTATTACCTTATGGCTGTTTGGACGCACATTTTTTTCTCATCTCTACATCACCTTTTTTACTGAATACATTCTTTATGTAATTATCTTTTGAGTATAATGATCACTGGATATAAGAGCCACAAATATGTACTTCCCTCTCATGATCCAAAGATTATCCTTTTGTCAAAGCCCTCTTTTCCTTTTCTGGGATGAGGAAAAGGCTCTAGCAATTAGTATATAGACTTAGCTTCGAGAAGTGATGTCATTCCATTGAACAACAGTGATGCTGGGGGCTTTGACAGAGGAAGAGCTATTATCCACCTCTTTAGGTCTGGGCATCCAGGTCACTCTGAGTATCCTTTTATGACAAAGATCATGTTTAAATCTTACTTTCTCAAGAAAAATATCAAAACTAATGTGATCAGCTGTATCATTTATTTGCTACTCTTGATATTTTTGGGTTTTTGTTTCTTTGATTGTGTGGGTTTTTTGTTGTTGTTATTGGGTTTTTTTGTTTTTTTGTTTTTGTTTGTTTTTTGTTTTTGTTTTTTTTATTTCTAACCTCAAAATGTATTTTACTATGTATGTCACTTTTATAAAAATCTCTTCCCTTAATGCATTTTTTATGTTTTACTGTTTTTTCTTTTATACATTTTGAGATTATTGTGGCTAACCACAAAGGCAAAAGGGAACTGCATGATTTGATCTTTTGTTTCAAATCCAGATTATTCAATAATAAGCTTTTTTAAGAAGGTAAAAAAAATTAGTAATATGATAGTATGTGTGCACACAGGGGAGAAATTAAGAATAGATGACTTCGTGGAAAATTTAAGGAGTATATACTAAAAGCCCTAAAATGCATTTGATACTTATCATGTAAATCATGTATGAGGTATAGTCAAATATCTGTTAAAGATAAATTATGAGAAGGCCAGTACTGCATGTAAAGAAGAGGGTGAAATAAAGCAAGAAGAAATCACTTCTCAGAGAGCTTCTAAATGATTTCAACAAATCCAGCTAAAATTGACATAGAATCACAATGTTTCAGGCACCACTGACAAGTTTCCACAGGAATGTTATATATGTTTAGAAACACTTATGAGGAGTTTGTTTTGTGTGTCAGATATTCTAGAATATTGACTCTCCTAAACTTAGACAATCTTGTATTCTAGAGATGTGTTTGGTAACATTACTTTGTAAATTATATGTGATTACACAGAGAGATTGTGGTCTCTGATCAAAAAATAAATTTAAGTTCATAAACAATCAGGTGTTGGCACATGTCTGTAATCCCACACATGATAAGTAGAGGTGAACAAGGAAGAGTTCATGCCTAATTTAGGAAACATAACAAATTCGGGACCAGTGTATACTACATGAGAATGTCTCAAAAAAGTAAGTAAATGCATAAATAATTTAAATTGTGAAATAAAACTGAAAGATATTCGGAAACAAAATCTCTATTCTTAGTGTTATAAATGTCAAGAGCATCTCTTCAGCCTAGCATTGTGTTTACAATGACAGATACACAAACCTTCTGGACCATAAAGAAGTGGAACAGTTCAGATCCTGGACAAAAAGCTGTTTGGAGTATATTCTTTGCATTTTTAGTTTTCTGTTTCATTAAATTCTTGCTCTCAGTTCACTAATATTGTAGGAAAAAAAGCCTATAAATATGGTACCAAATGCCAGGAGGTCGTGACACATGCTTTGACCTCGCACTCAGGAGGCAGAGGAAGGTGGACCTTTGAGCTTAAAGCCAGCCTAGCCTACAACATGAGCTCGAGGATAGTCAGTTACATAGAGAATGCACTAACAAAGGCTCATCCATTTAGTTTCACTACCAAGACAATTAGCCCTTCTAACCTCTAAACCCACAACTATAAATGTTCTGATATTAAATTACAGCTCCCTTAATTACACTTGTTATATTTTTACTTTCTGGGAAGTAGCAAATTTTATAAAATGTAAGCAAAGTCTGAGAAATAGTTTCTGAGCATTCTCACAATGAATTTACCCTTTTGTCTCTGCTCCAAAGAATTTCAGTTATGGAACTGGAGATATTTGTTTCACATTCAAAGGTAAGTTTTTTAAGAGAGGACAACAGTTAAATTCCCTAGAAAACAAGGATCCTGAGGGGGAGTTTCTTATTGATCAGCCTCATTTCCTCTTCTGCAAGAGTTGAACAAGTAATGTATACTTTTCCAATGACCAATTTCTTTTTCACAGAAAAGTTCATCTATAATATTGTTCCTGTGTGAGGTAATTCAATAGATCATTAAATAATAAAGAATACAATTTCTATTTTTAGAAACATTATTATTTTAAAATACATATTCTATGATCTTCCATTTCCATGGAGCTCACTGCCATCTCAGCACTGTTTCTGTGTGCTAGGCACTGAAATTGTTCAGTTATTTATAAGACCTGGAGCTATTTCTGGATCTCAGTTCTAAAGCTGGAATTGAATCATTTACATCCTTTCTTCACCACGGCTTGGCTCAAAGCCAAGATGAACAGGCAAAGTTCCATTAATGTTATTATAGCCCTATCTTTATTAAAGACCGTGAATTATCTTAACAAAATATATGCTAAGAATTTTCTAGGTGAGATCTTAAATTTTAGGTCAGCCACTCATTTGAAAAAAAAATACAAGTCTCTATGTATTTTTCAGTTCTTAACCTCTCTGTTCAGACATAAGTGAGCTCAAGTCTTCACTCTAGCAGTTGGCTATATAAATTTTATGAGTCCACTAGAATTGATTAATGGAATAGTTTCCATATTTCTAATATAAGACATAAATGTTCACAATCTCTCAGTTATTTTAATAATAATTAACCAAAATCATATCTGACAACCCTTAAAGTAAAATTCTTGACACAGTTTCAGATATTAACTAATATTAAATGTGTAGTGTATATAGGAATAACACTGCTTGCAAGGCATTGTGAATTTTGCCTGATTGTTGTAATTATAGAACTTTTAGAGTAATTATGGAAGGATATATCTGGAAATAGGATACCAGACTGTGCTATTGAGCAAGTTCATGGTTATTTTGGACTGTAGAATAAAGCTCTTTCTTCAAAATGAAAACAAGATTTAAAAAAACAAACAAACAAGCAAACAACTTGAGAAATGATTAGGCAATAAACATCTTCCAGGGCAGCATGAATTCCTATGTTCAGATCATCAGATCTAATGTGGAAAGCTAAGCTGTTGGCACAGTTCTAAAATCATAAAGGTAGGGTTAGGGTCAAAAATTTCTTTGAGCTCACTACCAAGATAGTCCCACTGAATATGTGAGTTCTATGTTTACTTAGTGGCACTGACTCAAATATACAGTGAGCAATGATGGAGGGGATACCTAGCACCTCAACATCTAGCTCTGGTGTCCAAACACACAGGAACCCTTGTGTCTACTGTCTTAGTTGGTGTTTTGTTGCTTTGAAGAGACACCATGACCACAGCAACTCTTATTTTAAAAACATTTAATTGGTGCTTGCTTACAGTTTCAGAGGTTTAGTCTATTAGCATCATGGTAGGAAGCTAAGCAGCACAAAGGTAGACATGGTGCTGAACAAGCAGCTGTGAGATCTACACCCAGACCCAAGGCTGATAAAGAGAGATACTGGATTGGCTTGGGATTTTGAAACTTCAAAAGCTTCCCCCAGTGACACACTAAGAACTATCTCCTAATCCTATTCAAATAATGCTGCTCTCTGATGACCAAGAACTCACATATATGAACCTATGGAAGCTATTCTTATTCAAACAACCAAACACACTATCTGACCACACATGTAAAAATATAAATAGAGTAGACAAAAAAATTTTAAATAACAGTGAGAAAATTTATGTTTAGTCCTTGATATAATGTTTCCGTATATATTTATAGACAGCCAAGTAAGATGAATGAATGCCAAAACTTTTATAAATTTAACATGTAGAATATGGTTACTGCTAGGCCAGAAACTTCCTTTTACCAAAACATGTGTGTGTGTGTGTGTGTGTGTGTGTGTGTGTGTGTGTGTGTGTGTTTAAGTTAACTTTAAACCAAGTAGATTCTAAAACATGTCTACAACATAATAAAACAGCCAGAGAGAGGTGATGTGCCTTTACAGTCAGATATTTAAAAACTTGCATGAGAGTATTATTATTTTACTAGTGTTCTTAATATGTTTTTGACCTACCTTTTCTGCCCACTTCCTCTAACTAGGTTATTTTGGGAAGTTGGCTAGCATAAGATAAATGTGTGTGATGAGTAATTTACTATTTGTAGGGCAAAGTGAACAAAGACAAAAGACTGTTAAAAAAAAAGTAATGAGCTGCCTCTGGGACACTTGAACTTGATATATTAATTAATACCTTAAAGAGCCACATTTTATTTCTCCTCCTACATAAGCACAGGGAGACTAGATTTCTGAGAATATATAAATTGCTTTCAGCAATACCTGATTAAGTTTATTCACAGATTATGCCATTCATTTTCTGAAAAATTTACCTGTAAATTTGAATAAGCTGTCCTGAGTTCCTGTGGTGCACATGTGAGGTCGAATTGTCAGAGGAGCATGATCATGGACGTACATATGTGAAATGCAGAAAATTGAGTTCAAGTGTTCAACATTTCCAGAGCATTCATTATGTAAGACCCTGTGAATAAACTTGGAATTCATGAGAAAAAGAACACTAAATGCTTTTTAATCCCTTCTCTCAGTATCTACACGATATTGGATGTACATCTGATATTTCCAGACTTTCCATAGAGCTATACTGGTGTGGTCTCATTAGAGTAAAAACATCCTGAAATGTACAAGGATGCAACACATTGTTGAAATGTTAGAGCTATGTTAAAGCAAAAATTAAATAGAAATGCATGTAAATTCTTAAGTCTATGCAATATATTATGGATAAGAGTTTAAATGTATGCTATAGATATCTAGATCAGTAAAGAGAAAATACTACACAGATAATAAGAATATACAGAGATAAATTTACATGTTACTATTTCTTGAGTTATAGCCGGTAGACAAATATAAAGTTCTGAAATATGTACTAACAAAAAATAACATATACTTGATGAATAAAAAAATAAATAAATTGCTTCCATAAAATTGTATATTACCCAACTTCATAAACTATTAATAAAGTTCAAGGTACTGGAAAATATACTCATCCTCTTCATATAAATTTATAATTGTATTTTGTACCCAATATATATTTATAGAAATATGAGATTCATTTCAAAGCTTAACCAGTTTCTAACTAGTAGACCTTCCACCAGTGTTCCTAAAAACAAGAATTATCAGTTATAACAGAAAATATTGAAATAATTTTCATCCAGCTCATGGTCATAGTTACATTAGAGAGTTTTCTTCAAAGCAATATAGCTTTGGTGTCCACCATTAGTGTGTGACCTTTATCATTTTCATCTCACTTCACACTTTTCCAACCTTACAAAGTACAATAATTACAAGGGAGCTATACACTATGCCTTGAATATTTAACTTTATAGAGGAATTACAGGATAGTCAATAATAATAATACTTTAAATTAAATAATTTGTTCTAATCACCACTGGATTGTGCAACCTTTCTGATGGTAGCCTGGCTTAGAAACTGCTTATTAAATAGTTTCATACTACATTGTGAGTACCAGATTTCAGACCAAGCTGTTCATATAGGTGAAAACAAGGTGTATGACAAAGAACTTTGGCAAATGACTATGTGTTAGAGGTGTTAGGAAAAAAAATAAAGTTTAAGACACTGCACTTCAGCTTAAGATTTAAAATAAATTGCTCTTTGCCACATTGGATATGTAATGTAAATGGGTCACTGCCAAAAAACATTCCTCAATAAAGATTAAGGGAGGAAAAAGTGGTCACATTTCAAGTTCCTATAAATAGTTCCTAAACAGTTAATTAACACAACAATGGAGATTGGTCCAGATGGCTCAGCTTGAAAGGTTGGTTTACTCATTCAGTAAATACAGGCAATGGTTCATTAAGTAGCAGTTGCAAAATTTTATCATCCTAAAAAGGAGTCCTTATAACAACTATAAAACCAACTGGCTGTCTATTTTCTTCCCTCCAGTGTAAAGCTTTTCTTGAAATGATAGGAAAAGGGATAAAGAATTTTGAGTCTTATAATGGAATGCCAGCTTACATAATAATCTTTGGCAAAATCTTTCTTTTAGTATTAAAGTTTTTTAGGGCTTCGGATTTACTTTTTCAGTGACCATAATCATCAATAAATAATGAATATCATTCCTTTTATTAATTCTTGTGCATATAAATCTAAGTATAGAAGCTGGATGCCTGGAAACACCAGGAATCACATGTGCAAAATCTTCCAACAAAAGATATATCCAGACAATTCTGGAAAGTTTTAGAAATAGATTTTCTCTCCTTCTCAGACTCTTTAGGAAGCAACACTACTGCCCAGCAAAGGTCTGGAGAGAAGGAAAGCATACAGACTTATCCACATCACACTGTACTAAGTAGCACTTCCCTACACCATCACTGGGGAGGTATAGAGAAAGGCAGAATGAATGCTACATCTTTCAAATGTACTCAGTACACTGTCTCAAGATGGTGTAATTAGATACAATGTGGGAAGTTTTATCCTGCTTGACTTACCAGTGATGAGGGCAACCTACCACTCTGCATGGCATGATGTTTTAGAAAAGGAGGTTTTACTCTCGCATCATTATAAGCCATTGAGACAGCTCCAGTTAATTAAGAATCAGTGAAAGCCAGTAAAAACTCAACATACTTTAAAAAATCAGCAGTAATGTCAAATCCTGGAATCCTTTGCCTTGACAGCCCCATTGAGGTATGTTCACTTCCATCTCCACAGGAAAAATCATGTCTGTGTTACTTTCACACTCAGTAACATCACTAAAAACATCTGCTGACATTCACAAACAAAATAAGGTCAATAGTGTCATAGTGTAGTAGCTTACTGTATTTATATTTCAATAGAAAATCACTCCTAACCCCGTGAACCAGAAATAAAAATTCCCTTTGACTGACAAAAGTTAATCAACAGATTTCAGCATAGAGATGACACAGATGTCAGAATTATTAGGAAAGGATTTCAGAGTACTCATCATAAAAACACTTCACCAAGCAGTTAGAAACATGATTGAAACAAGCAGAAAAATAAAAATGAAATACCAAAAATCTGGAAACAAAAATAAAACAAAATTTGTACTGATGAAACGTAACAGCTATAAAATCAGTAAAGCCTATATGGGACTTTGTATCCATCTCAAAATCTAGAAAAAATAAATGAACATAGATTTTCAATTTGATGGAAAATCATGCCTTGTCTATGAATCAAAACACTCAATAAAGATGATACTTCTCCCTCCAGGTTTGTGTGTGTGTGTGTGTGTGTGTGTGTGTTTAGGTGTGCATTTATGAAAGACAAAAGAAAATGTCTGATGTCTTTTTCTTCCATTCTGTCTTATTTCCTTAGACAAAATTTGTCTATAAACTTTGTACATCCATACACAAAATTCCTCTATGAGATTTTGTTCTCTAGCAATATCTGAAAGTATATTCATAAATTCTCAGAAACAAGACTGCCTAAACATAAGGTGAACAAGGGACAACAACAATGGATGCAACAAAGTAGACGGGGGAAAGACCATGAGGCCTCAGCCATACACAGAGAACTATAGGCAGATAAGAAATGTGAAGAGTGCTAGAAACTGTCTTCACAAGAAAAGCATGTATTCATCCAACACCAAATGTTAAGCCCTGAAAACATACATCCAAGTAACATCATACTGACTGGGAAGGCTTTATATAGAAATATATATGGTTACATATTTGTATGTCTCCAATTATTACTGGAGGAAGACCTTAGATTCAAATAGTATGTAAATACAAAGAATGTTTATTCTGCAGAAACAGCCTGCATGCAGGGGTCAACCATCCATACAAAATGGCAGTCACTCCAAGGAAGAGCTGGCAGGTTTTTCTAAAGGGGAATCTTATCTGTGTCTATGTGACTCTAACCAGATTGTCTGGTGCCTGTGGACATGGGCCAGTGCTCATGGAGACTACATGACTATATCCAGGACCCTTTTAGCAATGTCTGGCCCTCTCAGTACCACTTTGAGTGGTGTTCTATCTCAAATCCTTGAGTGGGGTTTAAGGGCAGACAGTGGGATTTTAACACCATGAATTGAACAGTAATGAATTGAACAGCCAATCTGGGTCATTCTGGCTCTTCATTCCTCTGTGTCTTGTACATGAATTGAATTTTTGATGTTATGACTTGTTTCCAGTATACAAGGTGTTGTTTGTATTATGCCCTTAAAACAAAAAGTTTAACAGCATTAATGTGGTCTTCGACAAACATGAAATAAAATCTATCTGTCATGTAAGGGGCATAAATAACATCCAGGAGAAACAGAAGTAAGAACCATTTTCTGATATATCAATAGGTAGACATTTGTTCTTATGCCAACATTTCTTTTCACTTAGAATTTCAGCCTATTAGGTAGGACAATGGATGACATATTCTTGTCTGTAACTATTTCTGGATGACATTAGGGCATTGTTGTCTAAGTCCAGGAAGACTGAAAGGCTAGTCAAAGACTAGACAATGAGGCATGTTCCAGAAACATCTAATTAGTCAATCCAGTTGAAGAGACAGGGAACAATCACAGCTGAACTTCTTTGCATCAGCTTTCAGCAAGTCCAGATCTCAGCAGCTTGCAATCCACCAGTGATCCCTGGATGGAGTCTGTTAACCAGGTGACAATCTGCTGAGACATATATAGACTAAGGACAAAAGTTAAAATTATGTTTATATGACAGCAGATGTAGGCTCATGCTTTTAAGATCTAGTGAAAGCTATATATTTGGGTTAAAAAGAATGAACATTCTTTTATCATTCCAGAATGCTATATATACAGATTGGACTGACATATTTTCAGCATGATGAAAAGCACCCTTAAGTCTATATTCAGAATACAACCTAAATGGAATTAAAATCTTGAGCTTGTGACTGAAAAATACGCAATCAGTGATCCACCAACTTATCAGAACTTTATTGATCAATGTAAAAATTCTGAATTTTTGAAAATTTATAAAAATATAAGAGTAGTATAAAACAGGGAAAAATTGAAACACTTTTTATTTTCTATATATGCCTTAAATCACTTTCTTATAGCTCTATAACTTGCATTTTATACCTTAAAACATCTTCTTAGACCCTCCAATCTTCTTAATTTGCATTTACCAAGCCTCAAACACTTTCTTATATCATCAGATATTTTCCTAAATCCTCATAACTTAAACTTTCATATCCTCACATATTATATAAACTTTACATTTTTCTATTCAGTTATGTGCCAGAAGACACAGGAATTCATTGAGTGAAGGAATAAACACTACATTGAAATCTGTTTACCTTTTAACATGAAACCTGTGAACAAGCCAAACCTGTTTGCCTTTTAAAATAAAAGAACTAGTATGTAGTAGTTTTAAATAGTTAATGAATTGACTAAAGAAATAGCAGTGGATCTAATTGTTTTGTAGTTGTCAAGCTACCATTAGCTTAGCCATCAATATGATCAGAGACCTGATAAGGGTAAATGGTAACTTAGATGAATTTATCTACTAATTAAAAAGATAGAGATGACTAGTCCGTTGTTGTCATAAACCTCCTGGAGTCTGTGTGACAAATATTACATAGGCTTGAGGCTACAACCCCAAAATGGGGAGAGTCTCCTGAACTGGGCCTGAAGTTTCTACCAGGAGAAATAGAATAGCAGCTCTTTTCTCTCATTGTGCTGGAATCTATTCTTTCTTCTTAACTCTACTTCACTTCCATGTCAGAACTTCTCAGGTATAGCCATGGTTGCTAGGAGACAACCCTAACTCGGGACTTGCAGCCAGGGGCTGTGAAGGGCTGGAGTAGTTCTGCTTCACTTCCACTTATTAAAAGAAACATGATTGAAAATCAGTCATTAGTTAATAAGTTATACTATGGCTTACAAAGAAATAAAATGCTTCAAAAGAAAGCTCCAAATAGTGGTGCTCAGATATTAGAAAAGAGAACTAAATAAAAAAACTGTCTTGGCATGCAGGTGCTGGGCATAAATTTCATTAGGGAGAGAACATTGAGCCTGGACAAAAGGAGCACATGCATTTGATATCAAGCCAGTAACTTAGAAGTGATGACATGTTTTCTCTGTGTTCTGTACCCTCTATTGCTACATTCAAAGTTGTAATTCAAAATATGACAACACAATAACTTTGCATTCTGTACCTGTATTGTGTATGATTGATTGCTCAATGACTTCCTTGAATCTGCTTTGTGAAAAAATGTAACCACAAGCCCTCCTGGTTTTGAAATGAACGTTAAAAAACTTAGACTGCTTAACTGCAAAATGCCCTTAGATGACATCTCATCTGTGTGGTTGGGTGTGTCTGTTTGTCACACGCCTTATCTCTGTCCACCAATGCTTCAAGAACTCCTGATACCAAGGACCTATTACCAACTGAACTGGTCCATGGCAAGTTGTCCCAAGATCCTGTGGTTTACCTGGCATCATGAGCAAAAGCAATGTTGCCATCAGGCACAGAAGAGGAAAGTCTCTTTTCTGTGGAAGAATAAATGAGAGAGATTGACCTCATCTTGTTTTCTGCAACATGAGACAATTAACTCTCCAGTTGTCCAGCTTATCCACAGTTCATGCTTCAGCCTAGCAGTAGGCAAAGCTTAGAGCCACCCTTACACAGTGGTTATAATACAGCAATCCAGAGTTGAAGGTATCTACCCTGTCCAAATATTCTCAGAGACCTTGAGGACTTGGGAGTCTCTGTCATAATAAGCTTAAATATATTAATGCATGTTAATGAGATCTCTGACAAGCTTGAGGCCTAGCATATCTGAGTTAATTTTTGTCTGTCTTTATTTATCTACTCTAAAATATACCTTGAAAATATAGACTAGAATTTTATGAATCTACATTCCATAGATAAGTATTTGAGGACTGAATCTATATCAATTAGATCTGAACAGGCAAACTTTGTTTATAGATACATTTTGTTCACTTTGAAAATATGCAGGATGCTAAATAAAGCTCAATCTTGTATTAACTGTATCAGTTTTTAGCATAACTTTAAATATATTTCTAAACTAGTATCAAAACAAAACCTTTAATAATAGATACAGTTTTTAGAGAGACTGGCAATCCTGTTGAGCCTATCATAGTGCATCATTACAGACTGAATAGTAAAACCTTAAAAGATAGAAGTTACATTTGGAGTTTGGAAAGGATTTGAACAGGACTGGCAGCCCTCAGTAAAGATGGTAGCAGAACAATGATTTTTCCATAAGAAAGATAGAAGCTAGTCATGTGACTACCATTGGTCAAAATGGTGGTAAAGCTATGGCTTCATCCTCTTTATACCAAAATCAACATGGCTGCAAGTCACACATCATTAGAGGCTGCAGCTGACCATTTAGAAACATACCCATATTCAGAAAACAAGGCTGAACATATTCCTAAGGCAGTGATTTATTAACCTTTTTGAGAATGAAGGGTGAGCATAATAACCAAGATCGAACATTTTTCCCAACTGAAAATTATCTTTAGAACCACCCATTTCCAGAGTCAGCAACACAGTAACTTGTTAATCTGAATCCACCTTAAAATCAGCAGTTAAGAGCACTGCCTACTCTTCCAGAGGTCATGAGTTCAATTCCTAGCAACCACATGGTGGCTCACAACCATCTATAATATGATCTGATGTCCTTCTCTGCCTGTAGATGTACATGCAGGCCGAGCAGTGTATACATAATAATAAACAAATAAATCTTAAAAAAATTTTAACATCACATAAACAATTTTTAAGCAGGATTGCTTGTTGTAAGAATATAATTATAAATTTCTATAAAAATCCATACCAATTTAAAATAAGATTTGTTGTTGTCTTAGTCTAAAATGAAATTAAACAGTAAGCAGAGAGCCCATTAGGACAAAGAGGCTCTATAATTGTTGGTCTCTTTCGTGTGGCTATCTCAAGATCATGGATTCAGATCATAGTAGGCTACGAACCAGGTAGTCTACATATTTGTTATTATAAAACATCTGTATTTCCATAGATGTTACAAACACATATGTACACATATCTTAAGATGTATAGCCTGGAAATGTAGCTTTATTATCTCATTAAAGAAAACTCACTTTAAATCATATTTTTTATACGTCTGGTTTTTAACACTGGACAGGAATTACATAAAAATATTACCCCACTCTAAAGTTTCATTAGAGAACTGTTTTCTTAGTCTCTCCCTTCATGTCATGTGCTGTTTCCAGAGTGGCTCCAACCCTGACTTACTTTTTTTAAGCTAACTTTTTGTTACAAATTTCTAACTGTACCCAATAACCATTTATTGATAACAAAGCTGTGGGACTCTGCTGGATAAGATTGAACTCTATTGTTTCTAGAAAGCCATTTTTGCACTTTGTCTATGACAGTGGATTCCCTTTTTTTACAAGGGTCCTCACTCTATCTGTTCTGGTAACCCCAGATTTTATAAGGAATGACATATAACCCTGAAGGAACATTGCAGGCACAGCTCTTTCCTGATAAGAAACTTGGTCAGCATGCACAGGGAATTCCTGGAAACACCTCACCCTGTGCTAAAGAGATTTGAGCCTCAGGTGAATGACCTTTAATAGTACCTAGATGTTATCGCCTCACCTATAGAATAACTAAGTATCATTTTTTTTCCTTCTTGTGATAGGAACTCTTGCTACTGCATATAAATTAGGTACTGTGCCACTGCATATAGATTAAGCATCCTGGCACCTTTAGCCCTAGGAAATCATACACATTCACCTCTAAAACCCTTTCAGACTGCTCAAGGTTTATAAATAAAGCCTTGCTGGCTTGCTCACACTTCATGGCATTCCTCTACCATGACCATCTGAGACTACTATTATTCCAAAGGGAACCACAGCTGGATACCTTGTAGTCAGATAGAAATGGCAAAATTACCTTTACAGCTGCTAGGGCCTCCTCCATCTGCACCTCCAGGTTGGTGCTGAGACCTCATTTCACTGGACCTGCCTGCCAGCAGCTTTCAGACATTTACCTACTTCTTCAAAAAAGGAACTATAAAACTTTTGTATCATCATGGGCTTCTGGAACACTGAACAGATGAGAATCCTCAGGTGATTAGGGTGGCTTGAACAGAGCAGTCAGACTGTTAGAGTCTGGGTGAGATGCTGAGACTAAGGCAGAATGCAAAAGCAAAGAGTGTTTATTCTGCAGAGATTTCCAGCATGCAGGGTTCACCAATTCACAAAATGGCGACCCTGAAGTGAGCTTTCAGACTTAATTGAAAAACAATTAGGTGATTTTCATGGATGTTTAGGTAACCTTTATAGTGTTTGGTTGAGAAAGTCCTAGGGAATATCGAGGCATTCAAGATTGGTCCAGCAATTAGGGACTGTCCAAGGTAGTTACTAACTCATTTGAGGGTGTTTCTCAGTCCAGATGCCTGTGCAGAAGCTGATTGATTGCCTGTGATTTATGTTTTTCTTCTTTTTTCAGAAACTGTTGTTTCATTTTCTGAAATGGTAACTCAGACCCCGTCAGCCTGAGGCTGAATCTGAAATCTGTCGTGTGGTCAGACTGTCTTAGAAATTTTTGTCCTCATCAAGGCTTTGCAAAGTGTAGAGCATGCTATTTGATCCATGAAAATTCCTAAAAAGAAAGTACAAAGATCAATCCAAAAATAAGAGAATACAGACAAAACCAGACTCTGAAAAAGATACCCAAAAGGTGATAGCATCCTGCACCATAACTGGGCTCTGCCAAATGGGAGCGACCCATTCATAGTCAACAAAACCAGAGACAGATTGGAACTTCCATTTCCAACTGACGGACGTCCAGAGTATCCTTGCAACCCCCTGGCTGAAATGAGAAGTCTGTTGTGTCTACCCATCCTCCAGTGGATTCCAGATTTTGTCTAGACACCAGATTCAGACACAGCAGGACAAAAAGAGGGACAAACAGAAGTGGTGGAAGAGAACTAACTGCTGTCCTGAAACACTCAATTATTGAGGTTGGGAACCCTCAGTAATCCCAGAGAGCCCCCAAATGTAAAGGTCTGAAAATAACTGAAGGAAGGCAACAGATTCAAATAGTATGTAAAAACAGTGAGTGTTTATTCTGCATGACAGCCTGCATACAGGGGTCAACCATCCATACAAAATGGTGGCCACTCCAAGGAGGAGCATGTAGCCTTTTAAAATGGCTTCTAGTGGAATCTTAATTGTGCCTACATGACTCTAACTGTGTTTTCACAGTGCCTCTGGAGGCAGGCAGGTGTTTCTTTAGACTATGTGACTCTAGCCACTAGCATTTCAGCAATGTCAGGCCCTCTCAATATACATGTAACAACCTGTTGCAGGATATTTGATTACACTGTGAACCCAAAGATTGTGTTGTTAACTGGAATAAATTGTTTCTACGTGTGGAATGACTCAGCCCTATCATACACCTCAACTCAAGACCTTTCTGCTTCTAAAGTGTATTAAAGTCAACAGTAGGTCAAGAAGTAGAACAAGCAACTATTTGACAAGGAATGAACATAGAAAAATTTAGGTTGTAAGAAGTCAGGTGTGGAGAATTGCTGGACAAAGGCTGAGTACTACTTCCTCTGGATTAGCCATTTTAAATGAGATAAGAAAAAGAAGTGACTCCCTTCTGTTCACAGCAGTTCTCTAGATACCATTTGAAGAAAAGCTTCACAGACTTGGTTCTATTTGATTAAAAAAATACAAAACAAAAACAAAAACAAAACAAAAGAAACCCTTCAAACCCACCTCCATTTAATAAGGGACTGCTCCTGTTCCAGAGATGGGCTCTCAGGATATTTACCATAAACAGAAGCCATATCCTGTGATCTTCTTCTCTTTTAAGACTTTTGGTTAAAAATCCCCAGGCTATTGAATTGGTGTTGCCCTTTTTGTTGGTCTCCTTTTTGGTCATCCTTTTCTAGATGCTCTTCTGTCCCTTTCCACTGGAGCTTCAGATCCCCTGTCTTTCTTTTCCCACCATTCCTTTTGTTCTATTTTATTCTTTTGGCTTTTGACTCCCCTATCACACAGAAATCATGAAACTTAGAATTCACATTAAAGTTTAGTTTCTTATTTTATCTTGTGATTTTGGCTACTTCTTCAATTCTGAAAACTAAGCTTCCTTTCCCACTTGAGAGACACAGGAAGGACATCTTCCCACAGAGAAGAGTGATAACCTAGAATTTCCTTGCCAGAGAGTGCATGGACTTTCCTGCCCTCCTTCTCTAGGAGAGTGTGACCGTGCTTTGTTACAGTTTCACAGTTTATGGCACACTGACCCACATCCCTGTTCATCAGTCTGATTCTCCATCCCAGCCAGCCCCTGGGCTGAGATGCAGCCAATCTAAACAAGTTTCTTTGGAGCTCAGAGAAGCTGAGAAACAAGAACAGCAAACACACCAGATCCAGAGTAGTGCCCAAAGCCCAGAGGAGATGAGGAAGGGAGGACAGACAACAGGAGGATGGATAGAGAAACACATAGGAAGTAAAAGGGGAGAGGGTTGAACATTCAGTTTGAGGGGCTTTGTGAGAAGATATGAAGGAATCTTCCTTTTCATTTTGGAACATCAGATGATGAGAAGGTCAGCTGGGTGCTTTGTCTTCCTCTTTGAGCTAGCAGCTTTTGCCCACAGAATCTGGTTCGTGGGTCTTTATTGGTAAAATTAAATGATTGAGATTTTGTTAAAAACAACATTTGGTGTTCCAATGTGTAGCAGGACCACAGGGATAGAGACATCATGCCAACTGAGGACAAACTGAGAACCCATGACATTTGGTAAGTCACTTGAGAAGTTCTCAAGTAGAGAGTTAGCAATGGGAAATATCACAATTCAAAGTAATAGGATCCTGTATAGTACTATATTAGATGCCTTGAAAAAAGAAGCAGAAAATGAAAAGCTAAATGACTTAACTGAAATTGGCTCAATGCTGATTATTATTATCATTTTGGTATTTCATATGTCATCATTAATAGAAATAGCAGATTTCTGTAGCCTCTCAAAGAAAAAGTCATTAGTGATAAAGAAAAAGAAAAAAATGAAAGTGGATTGATAAGATACAGGTCTAAGAAAAAAATGGAGAGACTTATAAATAAAAATGAAAACACTCAGACAGAGACACTCTAATTTGGACAAAAATATACTATCCCACTGCATAATGAAACTGAAGAGGGGCAGTCCAAAGTTGTTAAAATGCAACACCAGTTTATCCAGTTACTATAGAAGACCCAGCAGAACATAGTAGGTACTCCCAAAATTATGGAGAATTTATATACAATTTTATTTCATTTATTTTTATATATTTTATTAATTTATTCATATTACATTTCAATTGTTACCCCATCCCTTGTATAATCCCATTTCTCCCTGCCTCCCATTTTCCCCTTACTCCCTTCCCGCTATGACTGTGACTGTATATGCTCATGGGGTATCAAGTCTGTTCTTTGTAGCCAGCTATCCTTCCTCTGAATGCCACCAGGAGTCCTCATCCAGGGGACACAGTCAAATATGGGACACCAGAGTTTGTGTCAAAGTCAGACCCCACCTTCCACTCAACTATGAAGAATGTCCTGTCCATTGGGTAGATCAGGATAGGGGTTCAAAGTTTATTGTATGTATTGTCCTTGGCTGATGCCATAGTTTGAGCAGGACCCCTGGCCCAGATCCACCCGTCACAATGTTCTTCTTTTAGGTTTCTAGGACTCTCTGGATCCTTCCATCTCCCCATTCTCCAATGCTTCTCTCACTTAGAGTCCCAATAGGATATCCTCCCCTCTGTCCCACTTTCCTGATAAGTGAAAACATTCATGGGACATGCTACTTGGGCTAGTGTCCAGATACAAGTGGGTATATACCATTTGACTCTTCCTGCTTCTGAGTTAACTCACTCATTATGATCATTTCTAGTTCAATCCATTTGTCCACAAATTTTGGGAATTCCTTGTTTTAATACCTAAGTAGTATTCCATAGTGTAAATGTACCACAGTTTCTTTATCCATTCTTCTACTGAGGGACACTTAGGCTGTTTCCAGGTTCTGGTTATTATGAATAAAGCTGCTATGAACATGGTTGAGCAAATCTTATTGTTGTTTTGGTGGTGTTTAATTTCTTGTGTTCTTTATATATTTTGGATATTAGACCTTTGTCAGATGCAGGGTTGGTGAAGATCTTTTCCCAGTCTGTACGCTGTCGCTTTGTTCTCTTGACAGTGTCTCCTGCCTTACAGAAACTTCTCAGCCTCGTGGGGTCCCATTTATTAATTGTTGACATTAAGGCTTGGGCTGTTGGTATTCTGTTCAGGAAGTTGTATCCTGTGCCAATATGTTCCAGGCATACCCCCACTTTTTCTTCTAACTGACTTAGTTTCTCTGTCTTAAGTTGAGGTCTTTGATTCACTTGGATTTGAGTTTTTTGCATGGTGACCAATATGGGTCCAATTGCACTTTTTTTTACATGTAGACATCCAGTTAGACCAGTACCATTTGTTGAAAATGCTATCTTTTTTCCATTGAATAGATTTGGCTTCTTTGTAAAAAATCAAGGGACCATATGTGCATGGATTCATATCTGGGTCTTCAATTCAATTCTACTGATCAACCAGCCTGTTGCAGTGCCAGTACCATGCTGTTTTAATTACTATTGCTTTATAATACAGTTTGAGATCAGGTATGGAGATACCTCTGGGTTATCTTTTATTTTACAAGATTGTTTTAGATATTCTCAGTTTTTTTCCATATGAAGTTCAGAATTGAACTTTCAATGTCTTTAAAAAGTTGTATAGGTATTTTGATAGGGATTGAATTGAATCTGTAGATTGCTTTTCATAAGATGGCCATTTTTACTATGTTAATTCTACCAATCCATGAGGAGGGAAGATCATTCCATCCTCTGATGTCATCTTCAATCTCTTTCTTCAGAGTTTTGAAAATTTTTCAAACAAGTCCTTCACTTGCTTGGATAGGGTAACTCATAAATATTTTATATTGCTTGTGGCTAATGTGAAGGGTGTAGTTTTCCTAATTTCGTCCACTGCATAAATGTCATTTGTATATAGGAAGGCTACTAACTTTTTGTGTTAATTTTGTATCCAGCCAGTTTGCTCAAGGTGTTTATCAGCTGTAGGAGTTCTCTGGTGGAATTCTGGGGGTCACTTATGTACACTATCATATCATCTGCAAATAGGGATAATTTGACTTCCTCCTTTCCCATTTGGATCCCCTTGATCTCTTTTTATTGTCTTAATGATCTGTCTAGAAAATTGAGTACTATATTGAAGAGATAATGAGAGAGTGGGCAGCCTTGCCTTGTTCCCAGTTTAGAGGAATTTCTGTAAGTACCTCATCATTTAATTTGATGTTGGTTATTGGCTTGCTGTATATAGCCTTTATTATGTTGAGGTATGTGCCTTGTATCCCTGATCTCTCCAAAACTTTAATCATGAACGGGTATTGGATTTTATCAAATGCTTTCTCTGTATCTAAGGAGATGATCATGTGGGTTTTATAATTCAGTTTGTTTATATGGTGGATTACACTGATGGATTTCCATATATTAAACCATCCCCGCATGCCTGGAATGAAGCCTACATGTTCATGGTGAATGATATCTTTGATGTGTTCTTGTATTCATTTTGCAAGTATTTTCTTAAGTATTTTTGTACCAATGTTCATAAAAGAAATTGGTCTGAAATTCTTTTTCTTTGTTTGGTCTTTGTGAGGTTTAGGTATCAATGTGACTATGGCCTCATAGAATGAATTTAGTAATGCTCCATCCATTTCTATCTTTTGGAGTAGCTTGAAGAGTATCGGTATTAGCACACCCTTAAAGGTCTGGTAGAATTCTGCACAGAAACCATCTGGCCCTGGGTTTTTTTGGATGGGAGACTATCAATGATTGCTTCTATTTCTGTAGGGGAAATGGGACTATTTAACTTGTTTATCTGTTCTTCACTCAATTTTGGCAAGTGGAAATGATCAATAAAATCATCCATTTCCCTTAGATTTTCAAATTTTGTGGCATATATGCCTTCAAAGTAGGATCTTATGATTCTTTCTATTTCTTCAGTATCTGTTGTTATATCTCCTTTTTCATTTCAGATTTTGTTGATTTGGATACTGTCTCTCTGACTTTTAGTTAGTTTGGCAAATGGCTTGTCTATCTTGTTGATTTTCTCAAAGAACCAGCTCTTAGTTTGTTGATTCTCTGGGCTGTTTTCTTAGTTTCTAATTTATTAATTTCAGCCCTGATTTGATTATTTCCAGTCGTCTACTCCTCTTGGGTGTCTCTGCTTCTTTTTTTTCTAGTATTTCCAGCTGTGTCATTAAATTGCTTATGTGCGATGTTTTTAATTTTTGTTTAAAGGCACTTAGTGTTATGAATTTTCCTCTTAGCACTGCTTTAAGTGTATCCCACAAATTTGGGTATGCTGTTCATTTTCATTGAATTTCAGGAAGTCGTTAATTCCTTTTTTTTATTCCCTGACCCAGGTATCATTAAGTAGAGAGTTGTTTACTTTCTATATATATGTAGACTTTTTGTTATTTCTGTTGTTGTTGAAGAGCAGCCTAAGAGCATGGTGATCTGATAGGATACAAGGTATTATTTCAATCCTCTTGTATCTGTTGAGGCTCGCTTTGTGACCTATGATGTGATCAATTTTTGAGAAGGTTCCATGAGGTACAGAGAAGAAGGTATATTCATTTTAGTTTGTGTGAAAGATTCTTTAGATATCTGTTAGTTCCATTTCAATCATGGCATTGGTTAATGATGTTATTTCTCAGCTTAGTTTCTGTTTCATTTACGTGTCCTTCAGTAAGAGTAGGGTGTTGAAGTCTTCCACTATTATTGTGTGGGGATCAATGTGTGGTTTAAGCTTCATTAGTAGATCTTTTACAAATGAGGGTGCCCTTGTATTTTGAGCATAGATGTTCAGAATTGTGATGTCATCTTGATTGACGTTCTCTTTGATGAGTATAAAGTGTCCTTCCTCATCCCTCTTGATTAATTTTGGCTTAAAGTCTATTTTGTTAGATATTAAAATTGCTATGCCTGCTTGCTTCTTGTGACCATTTGTTTGGAATATTTTTTCCAGCCTTTTACCCTGAGGTAATGTCTATCATTATGTGTGAGATGTGTTTCTTGAATGCAGCAGAATGTTGGATCTTGTTTATGCATCCATTCAATTAGTCTGTGTCTTTTTATTGGAGAATTAAGACCATTGATTTTGAAAGGTATTAATGACCAGTGACTATTAGGGGTCTTAATTTTGATGTTGCTTCCAGTAGAACACTTGTGTCATTATATATTTCCTGTGTAGTTTTGGTTGTAACTTGTCCCTTTGGGGTGGTGTTTTCCTTCTAGTACCTTCTGTAAAGCTGAATTTGTGGATAGGTACTGTTTGAATTTGTTTATGTCATGAAATATTTTGTTTTCTCCATCAATGGTTGTTGATAGTTTTGCTGGGTAAAGTAGTCTGGCCTGGCATCTGCAGTCTCTTAAGGTTTGCAGGATCTCTGTCCAGGCCCTTCTGGCTTTATGATCTCTGCTGAGAAGTCAGGTGTAATTCAGAAAGGTTTGCCATTAAATGTTATTTGGCCCTTTTCCCTTGCAACTTTCAATATTTTTTCTTTGTTTTGTATATTTTGTGTTGTGACTATTATGTGACAGGCAGTTTTCCTTTTCTGGTCTATTCTATTTGGTGTCCTGCAGGCATCTTGTATGTTTAGAGGCATCTCTTTCTTCAGATTGGGGAAGTTTTCTGCTATCATTTTGTTGAAAATATTTTCAGGGCCTTGCAGTCTGGCATCTTTTCTTTCCTCAATGCCTATTAACCTTATATTACTTCTTTTCATGGTGTCCTTGACTTATAGGATGTTTTGTGTCAAGATTTTTTCAGATATAGCATTTTCCTTAATGGTTGCTTCAAGATCTACAACTGTATCTTCTAGACCTGAGATTCCTTCCTCTATCTTTTGAATTCTGTTAGAAAGACTCGCCTTTATGTTGTTTGCCTTCCTCTCTGAGCTCTCATGTTCCTGTTTTTCTTCTGTCTGTGTGTTTATAATTGAATCCATTTTCATCTTCAGATCTTGAACTGTTTTATTGATTTCTTTCATCTGATTGTTTCTACATTCCTGAGTTTCTTCTATTGACTATTTATAGGCCTTCAGAGATTGAAGATTTTTCTTGATTTCCTTCATCTGGTTGTTTGTATTTTCCTGACATTTTTCCAGCACCTCACTACAGGCCTCTTTTATGTCTTCCACCTGTTTGACCACATCTTCCTGCAATTGATTATGAATTTTAGTTGTTTCCTCCATTATCGTCCTCATTGCTAAGGTTTTGAGGTCCTGTTCTTGTATTTCCATTGTTTTTGAGTTCTCTGGGTTGTTTTCTTTGGGATTGCTGGGATCTGGAGACACCATATTGTTTTGGGGTTTTTTGCATATGATTTTATGCTGTCCATTAGGCATCTTGCCATCTCTGTTTTTGGCAGGTAACTTTGAGAGTTGGTTGGAGGGAATCTGGTGATAGATTCACCTGTTTTCTCATGATTTCCCTAAGCTGAAAGCACTGTTGCTTAACTGGTCTGGATGGCAGGAGGTTAGCCATGTAATTTGGGTCTCTCACAGCCAGTGATCCCCAGCTCTTCTGGACTGTGGGTCCTGAAATCATCCTGGGTCTCTGAATGTGAGTTGGGTGAAGCCAGATTGTCCAAAGCCTTCTCGGTTCCCATGTACACCTAGAACTCTCCAGGGACTGAAGCAGTTCAGGCAGAGGGGTCTACTGGCCACTCTACTCCCTGTCTCCCTGATATTTCCTTAGTCCTGGAGCTTTGATGCTCAGCTTGTCTGTGGTTCCCAGTAGCATTTCAGGACCAAGACTGCTTGCAGAGTTAGTGTGACAGGGCCCAATCCACACACACACTGAGTCCAGTTCACTTCTCTGGACCCAAACGGGTCTATGGACCCAAATGGGTCTCTGCGCTTAATCCATGCACTTAGTCCACTTAGTGCTGAATCCAACCAGGGTCTTGGTCCCAAATCACACATTTAGCTTGCTGAGTTCACCTAGTCTTGGGACCTGGATGCCACGCTGAACTCAGGTAGAGGCTTTGGGGCCAAACTGCCTGCCAAGCTCAGCTAGGGACTCTGGGACCAAACCATGCACCGAGCTCTGCCAGAGACTTGGATCTTGCACAAATAGCCAAGTTCAGGCAGGGACACTGGGCCCAAACTGAGCACAGAGTTCAGATAGAGTCTCTGAGCCCAAACTGCCCACCAAATTCAGCAGTCTCGGGGCCAGGACTGTACACCGAACTCAGCCAGAGACTTTGGACCCAAACTGCGTGACAAATTCAGCTAGGGTATCTGGGCCCAATCCGCCCACCAACTCCAGCCAAATTCTCAGGTCCAGGACTGTGCACCAAGCTCAGCTAGAGTCTCTGGGTCCAAACTGGGCACCCAGCCCAGCCAGAGACTCTGGACCCAAACTGCGCACTGAGCTCAGCTAGAGTCTCAGGGGCTGAACTGCTTGCCGAGCTCAGCTAGGAACTCGGGGCCCAAACCACACGCAGAGCTCTGCTAGGGTCTCAGCGACTAAAGCAAACTCCGAGTCCAGTTTGGGTCTCTGGGTACAAGCTGCATGCCAAGTTGAGTTTGGGTCACAGGGCCCAAACCATGTGCCAAGTTCAGCTAGGGTTGTGGGGCCCAAATCTTGCACTGAGTCTCCTCTCCCCCAGAAATTCCCACCCATTACCATGCCAATCACCTCTGCTGGAGGATTCCCAGCTGCATACCTCAGCCACCACTACTGCAGCCGCTGTCGCCACTCTAGTCCAAGAGAATCTGCATTCCTCCCGTGTTCAGGGATATGCAGGTTTCTGTATTTTGGTCCCTTTGAACTGTGGAGTACTCCCGCTCTAGTGGGGTGGGGAGCTTGGTGTTCGTTTACTGGAGCTTCTAAGCATGGTTCACACTGCTCGTCGCCCTATATGTAATTTTATAGACATATTAGATTTGAGGAGATTTAGAAAGTGGTCATTTCATATTATATGTATTCACCCAGCGTGAAGCAGATATTAAATTCATAGGAAACTCTGATCAGGATTATTGCCCAAGACTGAAATGATTTGGTAACAGCAATATTGAAAGCTGGTCCTCAGTTGCAATCATGAACATGATGGGAAGGGGAAGCTAGGGCAAAAACATTGACATAAGGCTACAGTTATTTATATATTAAGACCAGTTGCTAGGTGAAGGTAAATATGCTCAGTTACAAAGTCAGCTTGAATTTGACAATCACATCTTGACAATATGTCACTTAGCAGCTTTCAATGCTTGGGAGGAGTTTGAAGAATCAGTAAAGAGATTTGAGTCATTTACCAAAATTATGCAAGGCTCAAAAGAAGCCTTCACTGATTCTTTGCAAAGATTGGCTTCACCTGTAAATAGAATAGTAATGGATTCAGAAGTTGGACAAATATTAATTGAATCTTTGGATTTTGAAAATGTTAATACAGAAAGTAAAATAGGGATCAGGACTTTAAAAGTAAGATCAGCACCATTAAATGAATGTATTAGAAATACAGCTGATATTGGAACTCACATTTATGATATACTCTAAAATTAGAAGTAATTTCTAAAATTTTAAGAAAACTCTAAATGTCTAAAGGTTAGATTGTTGAAGCAAGGTCATTTGAAAATGTATTTTAGGCAAGCTATACCTAGAAATAACTTTTTTCCTAGTGATTAAAAAAAAAGACTTCTGGAGTATGTAAGAAAAAGGCTAGCATTGAGCTAAAGAATCCTGATCAACAAGGAACAGGCAAGTTAACCCTCTGACAGTGGGAAATGCCCTATGTCATTGGAGAAACTCATGCATAAACAGGGAAATTAAAAGATTGAGTGTCTGTTGTTAAAAAAGATGTTTATAATTAGATTAACTACTTACAAGCTAAGTAGTTCATTTCAAATGCCACAGGTGACATGGAAATTATCAGCTAAGGTAGAAAAATAAATTACAGTATGTATACATGGAGGGCTTGGATTCAAAGTTGGATTGCATTGTAGTTATTTTGCCCTCTGATTCTCCCACAAGGATTCTTATGAAGAGAGAAGATATATTAGAAGGGACATTTTTAGCACACAAAGCAAAAAATTAAAGACATAAGTAGAAAAGATTTCTGAATTGATACAGCAGAAATTATAGTACCATTTACTAAATGCTGAAATGGCCTCTTATGGGAAACAAATGAATAATGACAAATGCTTGCAGTAATTTTTGGGGGATATTAACAACAAATATCCCCAAAAACAGGAGATTTCAGTTTATAAAAAGAACTAGTTGGATTCTCCTTCATATAGTAAAATGGGCACAAATTTGGGGAGCCCCTACAATCTATACTGATGCAAATAAATCAGGAATAGTAGGTCATAAGTCAGGAAAAAAAGTGAAGTGGCTCAAAGCACTTATGATTCACTTTCAAAATCAGGGCAATTGCCATTCTCATTGTTTTATTAGATTTTCCAGAATCTCTTAATATAGTTACTGACTTTCTCTACTGACTCTCAATATGAAGAGAGAGAATTGTTTTACATATTGGAACTGCTAAACTTATTCTGGACAATTCAGAATTAACTTTGGTATTTATTCAACTATGTGAGGTTCAAGCATTAGAACCTAAGCTCCTACTCCTACACTTCTGCCCAGATAGACTTCTCACTATTTTTTATTAACCAACCAATGTCAAATTGGTGAGGAAGATTTATACTACATCGGTTAGTATGAAAATGTGCTTGTCTGCACTGAAACCAGATCTTGGGGGCCATTATTTAGCCCTTGAATATGTACCACTAGACCAACTCACAACAATTACCATTTCAAATTACAGGAAAGGAAATACTGAACCAAAGAAAGACAGAAAATGAGATGAGCAAATTCCAAATTTGGCATTTCTGTCTGAAATCAAACAATCTTCAGACTGTTTTCATCTCTGTTGACTGATACACACGTCTCTCTTTTGAGCTGGCTCTGTCCCTTAGCAGCTCTTCCCAGCATGTGTCTCATGGTTATGGCATCCCTCTCATCTTGGTTTCTACAATGAAATCCAGGCTTCACATTCAAAGCTTTGTGTAATGGCTTCTCTAAGCCTCCATGCAGGGAAACCCCTGAGACAGGTCTAGTCTCAGTGGCCTCCTTAGTTGCAGAGGGAGATTTTATAACTCACCAATTCTATCCTTGATTCTAGATCCAGAGCCATTTGGCTGAAGCTTTTAAGTTCTTCCACTTGCTAGCATTGGAACATGGCCCCCTTTTTCAATTATATCTTCACCAACTTTTGATTTTCAAAGGTCTCCTTCACTGAGCTAAAGATGGCTGGACCTAAGATGTTTTTAAATTCCTTTTCTCAATATATAAGTTAAGGTAAGTATGTGAAGCTTTTTCCTGAGGTTAGTACTCTTTTTATTTGATTTCTTATTCTGTTTACCTTCTTGAACTCAAGATACATCTCCATTGGACTGCCTGGTGCCCCTTTCTTCTTGAAATTTAAATTTTGAAAAATTTCCTTCCTTGGCTTGCTCCTTTTAACCAAAATGGTTTTCGTAATAATGAACAGAAGTATCCAGACAACAGAGCTCACACGAGGTTATCTTGAGATTCCCTGTGTCAGCGCAATTAACCCAAAACTCTTCAGTTTAGGCTCAGGCAAACTTTTCAGACAAGGGAAAAAAGCAACCAAATGCTTTACCGAGGACAGACTTTAAATCACGCTAAAATTATTCTCCTCTGAAACCTGTTAAGCCAGGACCCCACATTTCAAATTGCCTTCAGCACAACTCTCTCCTATTTTCTACTAGTATGGCACATCCAAACAAAATCATGATCAGGCCTATCATGGAAATTCCAGCTTCCATCTCAGTTATTGTTTCATTGCTGTGAAGAGACACCATGACCATGGCAACTCGTCTCATGGGCAACATTTAATTTTGGCTGGCTTTCAGTTTCAGAGGGTTAGTCTATTATTATCATGGTGGAAAACCTGGCAGAGTACTAGTAGGCATGGTACTGAAGAGGGTACTGAGAGTTCTGCATCTTCATCTGAAGGCAACAGAAGGAAAGTGTCAGCAATGTTGGGCATTGACATACTTTATCCAACAAGGCCACACCTACTTCAACAAAGCTACACCTTTTAATGGCGTCACTCCATATGCACCAAGTATTCAAACACAGGAGTCTATGGGGCTGTACCTATTCAAAGCACCATATATAGTCTATGAAACATATACAACAGATATTTCACATTCCAATTCTATGGACAATACTGACCTGAATAAAAATCGATACTCAAAATTCAAATCCAGATTGAGACAAAACTTTAAGAGACACATCTTGGACCAGATTGTTCTTTTATTCTATGGGCTTGTTCCCCTAATCTGAGCTGCATTACATGTCTGTGTCATATTAATTTTTCTTCACACACATATCAGAGGCTTTCTGAGAATTCAATATTTTAAGGTTTTCATTCTTGAATGAAACATAATGCTATCTTTAACAGAAAGTATGTTCCTATAGGAATTAAGCAAATGATCATCGCAATTGATAGAAGCTTCTTAAATATGAGTTCATTACAAATATTTTACTGAAAGTGCTTCAAAAAGGCTGATGTTTGAGTACTAGATATGAAATGGGATTGGGTTTGAATAAATTTATTTTTCCTAAAAATAGCATATTTCATGTAAGAATTGTGAAAATTCAATGTGAATATTTTTATTGCCTGACTTGGTGCTTTCATGAAAAATGCACTGTGTTTCAAACTCTTGGTTTCTAAGACATTCCACAGAACTTATTTATAGAAATTATGAGTAAGTTTTATTCATTGATTCTATAGGAGACTTTTTTTTAGAAAGTGTATGCATGTGGCATAATGTAAGAATCTAGTCTCATCTGTGCCATATAATTGCAGTACAATATGGTTTTAAATACACTTATATCTTGTAAATTAAGGTAATTTGTTGTGAATTAGCATTTCTGTACAATGTTCATCTTTCTAAAGACAAATAGTTAAGCACAGTGTGATCTATCAATACCACAAGATACTAAGATGGGAAAAGAGAAAAAAGATAAAAGTAATGCCATGTAGATTCATCTTGAACATTGGACCCCAACCCAGATCTAGCCAAGGGACAGCATATTCTCCACAGTTGAGTGGAGAGTGGGGACTGACTTTCACATGAACTCTGGTGCCCCATATTTGGCCATGTCCCCTTGATATGGAGGTGTGGTGGCTCTCAGAAGAAGGAGAGCAGGCTACCAAGAAGAGACTTGATACCGTATGAGCATATACAGGGGGAAGAGGTCTCCCTTAGTCACAGACCTAGGGGAGGGGAGTAGGAGGAAAGCAGGAGGGGAGGAGAAATTGGAGAATACAAGGGATGGGATAACTATTGAGATAAAATATAAATGAATTAATAAAAATTAATTTAAAAAAAGAAAAATTTTCAACAGAATAGGCAATGCCAACAAAATGGCTTAGAATTTGGCTTCACTTGAAAATAATGGTTGAAGTTTTTAAATATATTATCTTAAATAAAAGAGATCAAGAAGTGATGAATCCTACAATGTAGCTTCAAAATATCATCATTTCAATTATGATTTTATGATTATGTTACAGTGCCAAGCGTTCTTTCTGAAATGTATTATATTTGTGTGTGTGTGTGTGTGTGTGTGTGTGTGTGTGTGTGTGTGTTTATGTTTGTGCCTATGTCTGTGTTTATACATGAGTGGATTACAAAGAGGTAAGACAGGGGCTTCAGAGCCCTTAGATCTAGAATACCAGGCATTTCTGAGAGACCCAATGAAAGTACCCAGATTTGATCCCCAGTCGTCTGATAAGGTAAATCATCTTAAACACTAAATGATTACTTTAGGCCTCAAAGTACCCAATAGTCTTAATTAAAATTAGTTTAGTTAACTCTACATTTCTAAAACTCTTTCATCAATAAAGCAACATAGCTATT
This sequence comes from Acomys minous, assembly GCF_964271855.1. Classification (NCBI taxonomy): domain Eukaryota; kingdom Metazoa; phylum Chordata; class Mammalia; order Rodentia; family Muridae; genus Acomys; species Acomys minous. Next base: position 69,683,560 of record NC_140494.1, read on the forward strand.
TTTCTGCAAAGAGGAAACAATGACTAACAATAATTTTTCTCCAAAATTTGATTATCTAAAGCTTTTATGAAACATGCCCCAGCACAATTGAATAGAGAAGGATGAAGAATCTTCAGTTGTGTCCTTTGAGTTGAAGCACAAGACAAAAGTCACTTCACAGAATTTTCTCACTAAGACATTAGAAAAGGACCACAGCTTTTGGGTTACGTGTAAAGGTGAACTGTTCTGAAGCTATCCACAGAACAGGCAACCATGTTAGCCTGTTTCAGATAGTGTGAATTTCTTGTATTTTGCCATTTTCAGTAACAAGATAATCTAAGTTGTGGAATACACATCTTATTTTTTCCTGTGTTATTTCCAGTTAGACAAAATTTTTAAAGAAATCTATGTTAATATTTCACATTTCCCCATTAAAAGGTTGTGAGAATATAACTCACAAAGAAGTGTCCCTACTAAGCAGTGACAAAATTTTTTAAACCTTTCCATCAATATGTAAGATCAAGACTTCAGAAAATTGAAACAGAGTGAACAGTTTAATCTACTGCTAAAGTCCTAGAGGATTACAATAGCCAAATATAATTTACGTGTTGTCCACTATTTTTATCTTCTTTCCTCAATATAAGCTCTAGCACCACTCTAGTTGATTATGCTAAAATTTAGAACTGTGTAAGTTGTAATATTCACTTAGGAAAGTTCTAGAAAACCTTGAATATGCAGATGATATTTTAAGTATAATGCTAAATATCTTATCATAGAAAATGTTTGATAAAATCATTTCACTAAAATTAAAAAGTCAATGTCAATATTTTTCTTAAAAAGCACAGAACATTATAAAGCATTTGCAGAATCCATTCCTGATAAATACTTGTTATTCAGGCTTAAGGGATCCAGATTTGTGGATAAAGTGCTTTGCAGTCAAACATAAGGAACAGACTTCAAATTCTAAGCATCTGTGTCCAAGGTCAGCACAGTGCAACACCCTAGCTTTAAACCCTGTTCTGGGAAAAAGGAGACAAAAGGAACTATCTGGCTTCTTGGCAAATCAGCACAGCTCACATCATGATCTCCTGGAACACTTCAAAACATTTACCTAAAAATAAAGCAAAACAAACAACAAAAAACTACAGTGGACAGCAACAGAAGAAATACATCTAGTATCAGCCCTGGGTCTCCACACATGCATGGTCAAGGGCCCCAACACACAATTATAAAAAAATTCTTAAATTTTAATGAGAAACAGTAAGTAACTCAATCATACTGATGTAATTTAATATCCATTTTTAGAAGTGAAATAAAAAATTGAATTAAGGTTCATGGCTCAACTGAGGAGATTTTCAAATAATAATGAATGAAATCTCAGGATGAATTTTCATTCATAGTCACAAAAAGTTGAAAGTGTAGCATCCCAGCCTCTTCTGAAAATGTTTCATTTCCTTTCTTTATATAAACTTGCAACTGACGATGTTGCAGGTAGAAGGAATTTAAATAAATAACATGTACCTGACATTACATTTATATTATTTCTATGAGACATAGTCTTCCATCCTCCAAACTTGTATATGATTCTTTCACCTCAAATGATAAAAATGAAGAAAAGAAAATAAACTATAAATAAAATTATTCTCTTTCAGATACGTTAAAAAATTAAATTCACCATGAGGTACACTATGTTTTTCACTCTTGAAGCACCTTACATATTAAAAAAAAAGTGGGAGATTCATTTCCATACATAATATAATTTATATGATAATTATAATTTCTAGGTCAAAATGCTTCTGATAAAAATGAAAACTGAGTTTAAAACACACCATTTATCCTTAAGTCTATGAACAGATATTTACAGCATTTTAATTTTAGGGAGAAGAGAAAAAATATTTCCACATTTTCCCCTATGTGTATTCAAATTGCTGTGAAGAATGATTTAAATTATTCAGGTTTGCCAACATATGCTCTCTGATCCAAGCTTGGTTTGTTTCATTTTCCCTGTGGCCTGAAACCTTATGGTTCATAATGTCTGCTGAAGGATGAATCATCACAATAGGAATTGATGGCCACTTGGTCATTCCTCTAAGGTGACACATTTACCTGCAGTGAACTTTTAGCAGGCATTAAGAAAAATGCTGCTTGTTTGTCTCAGAGTGATTTTTCTCCAGTTAAACAGTGAGGATTTAAAAAGCACAAAGTGATGGTAAATACTATAGCTCAGACTACTGTTTTCACAAGGAAAAGCTACTGACTTCATCTGCCTTGTGATTTGCATGTGCATCTAAAAGAAGTCAGATAGGTAAGGCCTAAAAGCCAAAAGTGTGATGTGAACCTGTCACCATGGTAATTATAATTGAATCAAATTAGTTGACATCATTATGTCCTGCAGGAACCAAAAGCCATCTAATTGGACTTAATGCCCACTCAATAGGAGAAAACCTATGGTTGTTACTGTAAAACTAGTCTATTACCTATGGTTGATGAAACTGTACACTAGGTGTAAACTTACTACCAACTCTTCCCTAAATCAATACATTTTCTAAATGAATTTTAGCTGCTTATCTCTACAGATAAGTAATACTCTCATCCCTCATACAAAAGCTGCTTTTTCCAGCAGACAGGGGCCATTTCAGAATGACACATCTGGTCCAATGCATAGAATAACTGACTTTGGAATGCTGAATAACAATTGATACATCTACAACACACCCCCTACACCTATGGCTCAGGTAAGATGGTTTAAGTGAGGACATAATGATTTTTAGGACCAAAAGACCAAGACACATGCTTTTAGACAGTGTCATATGTGTGTATGTAGCAGTTATATCATATATACATATATGTGTGTGTGTGTGTGTGTGTGTGTGTGTGCCACACATGAAAGCCATTAAAGAAAATGATGACATCAATTTTAGAGGGGTACATGAGAGGAGGTGGGCTTGAAAAGAGTATGGTAGAAATAGTATAAATACAATACATATACATAGAATTTTAAAATAATTTAAATAGAAAAAGAATTGCAACAATAAGAAAGGATAAGTGAATTTTAATCATGTGCAGAAGCTAGTATGAGAGACTTCCTCCTTCTTAGAAAACTATGGGTTAATTGTTTCTATGTGTCACTTAAGATTGACAACAAACATGCATTAAATAACATACATGAATATTAATAATATGAATAAAACTTTCTCTCTGCATCAAAACTGATAAAACCATCCTCATGACTGTATGATATATCTTTCTACACATATACACCTGATACCACAAAAGAATTTTGGCAAGCAGGTTTGTTTTTGTGCCCTGTTTTATATGTTACACTCAATGCTCAGCTGACACCCTGATTTTAGTTCTGAGGCCAGGAGGAAAAACATGACAAAGACAATGCAGGCAATTATGTTTACCTGATGGTAATGAAGAAACAGCAAGGGACAGAGATCAGAGACATTTCAGATAAAGTATTCTCTCTATGGAAAGCATCCAGTTATACTTCTTTAATCAGGATTCAATAGCACAAAATTGTAAATTTATAAGTGGATTAATTCATTGGTTGTGTCAGAGATCTCTCCTCCGAATCCTCCCCTTGACCGACTGCATTGGGAACCAAGCCTTTCGCACGTAGGCATAAGCATTTCAAAGCACTTTATATCCAAACTGCACCACATAATCGAGAATGTATGCCTGCCAATCAAGTAGAATTAGTGAGATATCCCTTAACATTTAAATCCAAGAAACATTCTGTGAACTCTGCTGTACATTTTCATTGCCCCACAGAAGAAGGTAGATGGACAAGTTAGGAAACACTAGAAGGAGCAGAACCCCCTGTGTTCCCTGAATCTGTCCTCAAGCATCTTCCCAATCTCTCTTCCCACTTGCTGTAAACTATAATGAATACTCTGATTATAATAAAGGTATGAGCCATCTAAAGGGAAAGTGTTAATTAGGACTTTTATGATTATAGACAAGGGACGATTGCAGGCCTATAAAAGAAGCTAGATACAAAGTGATTATTTTTTCCCCTAAAGATTAGAATTTGGTAATTCTTCTCATTATCAAAGTTTTAATTCAACTGCAGAGAAAGAAAAGAACAAAATGATTTTTATATCTACTTGGTCCAGATATTTGTGAAGGACATTCAATTATGTGATTTGATTTATCCCCCAGAACTTATATAAATTAATTTTACACATCTTACATATGAAAAGGCTGGTGGAAGGTAACGTGCAGCTTAATTTGGACCTGAATGTGAGCCCAGAGGTCCTGAAATGGTAAAATTATAACAAGCATCCTGGGATGATGTCTCTTATTTTACTACTTATGTATTTTACACAATTGTGATGAGATGGAGATCTGTTCTGTGAAATCTTTCTGGAAAGTTGTGTGAGAAATATAGATATTTACAAGGAAGTTGGTCATTTAGAATATATCATAAACTAGACATATTTTAAGCTTTTCAGTGATTTTCTTTCTACATTCTATGACTTCCATTCCTGTACTGTACTAACTTTTTAAAGGAACATCATGATGCTTTCCCTGATAGCACTTTCACGGCCTATTTTTCTCCTTTTATTTTATTTTTAATAATTTTTATATTTATTTTATTTCCTAAATATTTACACATAAGTACTATATTTATATCATTTCATTGCATCTTCTCTCCCTTATTGTGACCCACTCCATCCCTACTCACACTTCTTTAATTACTATTCACATACATACATACATACATACATACATACATACATACTTACTTACACACCAATACATACACACACACACACACAGACATGCATCTTTTGCTAAGCCCACTTATTATTGCTCTTATGTGTATGCACACTAGTTAAAACACAAATGAGAAATATCTGAAAGGATTCAATCTTAAATGAGAGAATGCTTCTGTAAGGCATTTTCTGAATTAGTTATTGATGGGGAGGGTAAGCTCATTGATGGTGGTGCATGTCTGACCTGGCAGTTCTGGGTTCTATGGGAAAGCAAGCTGAAGAAGCCATGGAAACCAAGCCATTATGTAGCATACCTCCATGGGGCTCCATATGAGCTCCTGCTCTTGGTTCTTTCCCTGTCTGAGTCTCAGTCCTGACTTCCTTTGGTGATGAACAGCAATACAGGAGTGTAAGCCAAACAAACCCTTTCATCCACAAATTGCTTTTTGCTTATGGTGTTTTGTCACAATAAAGAAATCCTAAGGAAGACAGAGGGTTTAGAGCTGATTGCTTGGAGTTGCATAACCTATAACAGTGCTTTCACATAGAAGAGACTAATTTTCCATCTCTTAGAAGCTTAAGGGCCCATGACCATTAATTTAGTAGTGAGGGATTATGAGATCTCTCTCATAGGTTTGGGCATATCATTTGTGTTGTCATTGTACAGGCCTTATTTAGAGAGCCATATTGTTTAGATTTTGTGGGTACAGCTTTCTTGTCATATAGAAAAGATGCTATATTGCAGAAGATGTACTGATCCATTGACTGTTGCAATCTATCCATTCCCTTTTCCAGAATATTGCCTGAATATTTGTTATTTTGAAAATATTCTGTTTAGTCAGAATTGGCCCTTAAAAAAGACGGAGTCCATTTTAAACTTAAATCCTCAAGACTGTTTAGATTTTTAAAAATCACAGCCATAACATCAATTTTCTTTAGAAGGTATTTTGCTATTTTTCTCTATGACTTAAATTTGATGCATATGTTGGGAATTACAGTGTGCTGTGTGATATATTTATAAAGGTATTTTAAAAATACCTTATCGTATGCCTTAAGAAAATAATAGCATCTATAAGCCATTTTGTGTGGTTTCTATTATATATAAAATCTTACTTATGTAACAATAATAGGACTAATAAAAGAGAGATGAAATATACACAGAGATATCTGAGAGCTGCTTAAAATGGTTTCTTTCTGCTTGGCAGTGATTAACCTGCCTTTTGTTGATTTTCCCTGCCTTACCCAGCACTGCGTTTCTTGTACAATTTTCTTTCTCCTCCTCAGAATATATTTCCCCCACTTATTTGTTTATTTAATCACTTTACATCCTGATTCCAGCACCCTCCCTCCTTTCCTTCCAGTCTCATCCCCACCCCCTCCTCCTATTCCACGCTCTCCTTTCTCCCAGAGAGAAGAAGGCACCCAATTGGTACCAATTCTCCCTAGTATCTCAAGTCACTGCAGGACTAAGCACATTCTCTCCCATCAGGAGTGACAAGGCATCCCAGCCAGAGGAAAGTGACCCATTCAAAGGTAACAGATACAAAGACAGCCCTTACTCCTATTGTTAAGGGTGTCACAAAATTACCAAGCTGAGCATTGGCTACATATGTATAGAGAGGTCTAGGTCCTATCCATGCAAGCTGTTCAGTTGGCTGTGCAGTGCCCCTGTGGGCCCAGGTTAGATTACTGTGTACATCGTATGGTAATGTCCTTGACCCCTCAGCCTCCCTCTTTCCTTTTGGCCATTCTTCTAAAGTACTCTCAGAGCTTGGACCAATACTTGGTTTTGGGTCTTTGCATCTGTCTCCATCAGCTGCCAGATGAAACCTTTCAGAAGACAGTTATGCTAGATTTCTGTCGACAATGACAGCAGAGCATCATTAATAGTGATAGTGTTGGCCCTCTCCTATGAGGTGGATCTCATGCTGGGCCAGTCATTGATTCGCCACTTGCTCAATCTTTGTTCTGTCTTTGTCCCTATGCTTTTTATAAACAAGACACATTTTGCATTGAAGGTTTTATGTGTGGGTGGGTTTCTCCCTCCCTCTGCTGAGAGCCCACCTGGCTATAGAGGTGTCAACTTTATGCTCCTTAGCACCCATTGCTTGGAATCTCACCTAGGGTCACCACCATAGGCTTCCAGGAGCCCCCTTTGAAACAGAGATAACCCCCATTTCTATTCTTTCTCCAAGTTCTTTTCCTTAGTTGCTCTCCTCTTCTCTCTGCCCACCTGATACCCACTCCAATTTTCCCTCCTTCTATCTACTTTATATTTCTATTGTATTTCCTGTTCTGAGTGAGATTCAAGCATCTTCCCTTGGGCTCTCCTTGGCTTCTTTGTGTCTATGGATTATATTATGTTTATCCTGTACTATATATCTAACATCCACTGATAACTGAGTACATACCAAGGGTGTCATTTTGGGTCTGGGCTACACACTCAGGATGATAGTTTCTAGTTCTACCGATTTGCCTGCAAAATTCATGATTTCCTTTTTTAAAATACATGAGTAATAATCCATTGTGTAAAATGTATCACAATTTCTTTATCCGTTCTTCATTTGAGGGGCATCTACATTGTTTCCAGTTCCTGGCCATTACTAATAAGTCAGCAATGAACATAACTGAGCAAGTATCCTTGTGATGAGTTGGAGTATCCTTTGCATATATGCACAGGAGGGATATAGCTGGTTCTTGAGGTAGATCTTTTCTAAGCTGTAGAAAATTTCTAACATTAGATTTACAGCCTAAATACAGTCAGTGATAAAATGTCAACAACATAAAATAAATCTAAAAATACTTAAAATAAAAATAAAATTTCAATTACTTTTCTGTCTTCTATGATGATACCAATGATTTTGTGTTGTTGTAACTCACACAAACATATTTTTTCTCTAATTGAAATGCATGTTAGAGGTCTACTATAATGATAATAATTAAAAAAAAACCTGTATGTCATATAGTAATATAAAGACATTTGATTCATTTCCCTTAAACTTTAGTTTCCTATCTTGAATCTCTCAGTATTAACATTTTTTCCACTGTAACTAAACACACAGTAAAAGGTTAAAACAGCTGGTACCAAGGAATTCAGCAAGAGAAAACATTGAGAGTCAAGTCACTACACCTAAGTGGAGAAGAGTAAGATGAAATGTTTGTCACAAAGTATTTAATTGCATAACTCCTGCTTCTATCTTTAAGAAGCAAAAGGAACAGCATCATCTTTACAGATACACTCTTGAAGCAAGCATCCAAAAGGCCTGCAGAGGTGCAATATCAATTGGTTTTTAAAGTTATATCCTGTTCCAATTAATATGTATGTCAGGTTCCTTCCAGCACAGCAGGTGTATTGTAACTAATTAATTTCCTTGAGAAAAAGTTAATATCTCAACTTACATTTTCCTGAAATGGATAAAGAATTGTCATATGTAGCAAGAAAAGAGCTGCATTCAGCCAGTTCAAATTTTTACTTAAGATTGATACATTTGTTTCAGATAAATGATGTACTTGCATAACAGCATAACTTCTTATTTTTTTAAAAGTGTGTGTGTGTGTGTGTGTGTGTGTGTGTGTGTGTGTGTGTGTGTGTGAAAAATAGCCAGGCCATTGAAATCTGCAAAACTCAAAACTACATTTTTCAGTAAGATTTGAATACAGCTAGATAAAAACTAGTTTGAAATTCTGAAATCTAATTTCCTGTATTTGTCTTTCTCTTTAGTACTAAATATCATTCATACCCCAAATGAAATGGCTTTCCAATTTGCCACTTAAGTTTTTCTTTCTCTAGTTCTACCTTTGTGAGATAAATATAACTCATGGGTTTATCAAAATTATACTGAGAAATCATCTTTTATCAGACTCACCTTTTTGTGTGTATACATATCGAAACTGTTGCTTCATCTCTTGAAAAAACTCCAAATTCAGTTTTCTTTCAAGTGTCCTTTGAAGAATATAAGATGATAGACATGGGCTCTTAGCTCTTGGTGCACTCATACTTTGGTCCTTTCTTCCCTCTCACTGGATCCTATAGCACAGCCTCCTTCTGCCTGAGCATCCTTATAAGAGAAAATTATTCTGAAAAACTGTGTCTAAGGCAAGTGTACAGAAGTGGTTTGTCCTTTCCAAAGGACAATCTTATCCTAAGACTGGGCCTAGAAGAAAGAAGTGAATGCAATTGAGAAGTAGGTATGAATTTATTTAATTCTCTAGGCCACAGGAGGTTTTCAGTAAAGGAGCAAGAATATATAACACCCTGGTAATGGAAAAGAGAAATATATCTTCTCTTTAACTTTTTAAAAGAGCTGTGGCTGAATGATTAGACTTCAATTCTAAAAGAGCTGGCATTTGAGGACATCTTTGAGAGAGATACTATCTGCTGACAAACCACAACTCTTATTGAATTGCAGATAGATGGAAACAGAGAGGCATATAACAAAGAAAGAAACATTGACAAGAAGAAATACTGTCACCTGCTGCAGAAATACACCAGAACAGCTTTGGTTTTTCATCTGGAGGGACTACATTGCCTGGACAGTGAAGGAAGGTGAGCTTTTAAATGGGGTGAGCTAGTGTGCTACTAGAGAAGGACTGGGTAAACAGGTCTGAAATGACTGACCTTTGTAATGTGATTCTCATGGTCATTTCTTTAACATGTCATTAGAGGCTGTTAAACAATGCTCAGCTTAATTTTTAAAAGTCTCTCTCTCTCTCTCTCTCTCAAAATGTATGTATGCATGTATGTTGTTTGAGTCCTAAAAATCAAATTCAGGTCATATTGTCTGCAGACAATTTTACTCTCTAGATCATCTCACCAACTTTATTTAGAAATAGACTGATACATTTCTGGAGATTTATTTTTCATGTCACAAGGTATATCCAATATTGTGCTACATTAAATTCATCCTAGGATGCCTTTCAGTGCTAACTTATATGAGAATAAAGTTCAGAATAGAAACATTTATATTCTTTAAATAAATGGGATTTTTGATACAAAATATTTAGCATGAATCATGATTCATCTTACAAAATAATATTGATAGATAGGAAATGAAAATACATGAGTGCTTCCAAGATATCATGGCAAACCTCCTTTGGAAAGGTGGCCTAAGGAGATATGTACTGATAAAATCACAGCAACAGGCCTCTCTTTTGTGGGTTCTTTTCTCCATGAGGCTGGGCTGAGATTCTGGTCTCAGAGTTTTTCTCAGCTTTCTGGAGGCTAGCTGAAGAATGTTCCATCCTGAGAACCAGTCGAGAAGGAGATCTTCTGGGCAGGAAGGAAGCGCAGGGCAGCTGCCATCAGCCAAATTGAGACAAGAGAAATCTGCATCCCTTCCAGGGGGGAAGGGAGCCTCTGGCTTGTGAAAGTCCAGACTACACTTTATTAAAATAAAGACAAAAGAGTCAAACAACTAGATTTTAATTCACTAAGTTTGAAAGGGAAAAAGGCAGAGAGCTATGGGGAGATGAGGAATGCGGTGTGCAACATTTCAGCCCCTGGGTTTTTAAACTAATCTTACTTGAATAGAAAGAGACACTCCCAGGACATTTCCTGGGGCTTTTCTCCATGGTACCTTTGATATGTTTTTCTTCAAAGAGCCAGCTTTTGACACCTTTTGTGTAGGTTAGGGTCTGCAATGAACTGTTAACACATTTTGGTCTGGCAGCCTGTTGCCAGCAGGGGGTCTGCTCATCTACATTACAACAAAGCTTACCAGGAAGGAGAGTCAGTTCTGCCTGGAGACAAAGGCCAACACTCCTGATTCTTGAATGTATCTTGTATGTGAAGGAGAAAGAATAGCCCAAACCAGAAGTCCCTGGAGAATAGCTTTCCCTCCAACTCTCCAGCGGAACCCATCTTCCTCTTCCAGCTAGTATTTTTCTCTCAAGAAGAAGGATCTAGTTTATCATATTAAAGACTTCCTTGCAAGCCACGTAAGCTTGAATAGAAAAAGACAGTGAGGTAACAAGTATACAGCTTCTTATTTCCTTCTTGAAATGGCATCTGGATGATACTGTCCTGAGGAAGCTGATGAGATACAAGAGGCCAGCTGGCAAACAGCCTCATGCAGACACTCTGTACCTCATATGCTCTATGCAGTACATTTTTCCTAGTGTGTTATGTTCTAACACACACATCTTTATAGCTTATTGCCCATGTTTTATTTTTTATCCTTACTTATCTGTTCCTCTGTCTAGAGTACTGAAAGTTCTTTCAGCAGCAAAATATAGCATGCACCATCTACAACCGTATTTTGAATTAAAATTTGGAAATTAATGGCAAAAATATAAACCCTGGGGCCCAAGAGTAATTTCTAAAGTAATTGTATTTGTCTAAAAGCAGAAATGATCAATTCTGTCAATGTACTGTGCTTAATCCCAAGATGTAGGAGAATAAGGACTAGGTGAAAAAGCATAGGCATGTATCTTAGCTGCTGATTTTTTTGCTGACTTCTTCAGCCTAGTTAGTCAGCAACCTAACCATAGATAGAAGGTGAAAAAGGATTTTAATTGTCTAAATATCAAACAGCATCTGAATTTCTCATGTGCATTACTCTAACATAACAGACAATACATGTATGAAGATGATAGATAGATAGATATAGATAGATAGATAGATAGATAGATAGATAGATAGATAACAGTTAGATGATGGTGAAAAACAGGTCGATAGTTATAGCTTGAAAGATAGGTAATAGAAATAATAGATAGATAGGTGATAGAAATAAATAGATATGGATAGATAGACAGATAGATAGATAGATGATAGGTAGATAAATAGATGATACATGATAGATAAATAGATGATAGATATAGAAAGATATATAGGTAGATAGCCAGTAGATGATAGATGATAGGAAGATTAATATAAATATGTAGATAGATTGTTGAGAGATGGAGATAATAGATGTATATAGATAGAGAATAGATAGATAGACACATGGATGAATGGATTGATGGATATATTTCCAAATTGTAAAGTTAATTAATAGAGAACCAAAGTCTCTGACCCTGAAAAATTTAAAATGTGACCGGTAACAGAGTTCAGGTCTTCAACCCCTTAATCTGATCAAAGTGTATGCAGTTGGCCCCAAAGCAACAAAATGAAAGACAGCATACAGATGTAGTCAGCACAACAATTACATTCCACAAGAGAAACTGCTGCTCATTCCAGAAGGGAGGTTGAGTCTGAGTACTAGATGGTGCAGGCAGGGCTAAAGGATGAACACTTCCAAGTTCAGGGTCCACAGCTGAAGAATGAAATTGGCTATTGCTCTAACACAGAAATGGCCAGAGATGATGGAATATAGTTCCTCACCAAACAAGTCCTAAGCCAGAGATCATGCTGCCATAGTGAAGGTGCCCTTCTGTGAAATACTGAATTCATATATATGACTCCACTTGAATCTTCTAAGTAAAAATGGGAAATACAAGTGTATTTCTTATTATTTTGATTTTATATTATACTATTATGGGCCTTTTATTAATATTAAATTCCTGTAATGCTGAAGTAACAACATCAGTTGAAGTGATTCCGTACACTAACTTTAAACTATTAAGACTAGATAAAGAATGCTATACCTATGAAAATATCTAATCAATTCAACAAACATGATTGGCTTTTAATCTGTTACTTTGTCATGTCTTCAGGTTTTCCTTGTGCATATTTTGTTGGAGGTGATTAAATATTTTAAAATTATGTGTATAGTTTTTGTGGATATTTTTAAGAGGTCAATAAAGTTGACTTTCAACAGTTGAGATTCAAGCAATTATAAAGGTAAAACATCTCAGACCTACAGGTTTTGGGTCCATTTGTGAGATGCTAGCATCATACATAAACTAACATATAAGCAATAAGTAAATATGCAACTGTATGAATATCACTACACGTGAGAGACACTGGTGTAAATATACCTCTTGTTATAATGGTACATAGTTTGAAAATTTAATAGAACAGAAGAAAATGTAAGAACTTGATTAAGAATCTCCTATATTAGAAGAAGGTCAAAGGAAACACATGAATTTGAACAAATGAATATTCTCCTGGCCCTTTTGGAGAGAAAATTGCCATTTTCAGGAGTAGTTCATAAGCACTACTCTAATGTACTTGATCTTGCACACTTGTATAACAGCCACAGCATGTGCTGAGAAAAAATAAAACAGTAGATATTAAGATAGACTGATGAACAAATAAAGGGCTCAAAGACCTTCATCGCTAGCAGAGCTAGTAAATTTTCCTCCCATAAACATAGTAAAAACTCACTGCAAAGTAAGTACTTCCATGTTTAAAGTTACAATAAATTGAAGCAACTTTCTCTATTAAGAAAATGCACTTAATACATGTTCTGGTATGACATTTTAAAAATATTGGGCTACAGTTGCAAGAGTATGCTATCATTTTTTATTGGATATCTCTCCTTTTCTTAAATTTTAGTTTTTTATAATTTATTCAGATTGCATCTCTATTGTTTTCCTCTTGCTTGTATATGTTGCTTCCCACTTTCTCTCCCTCTTCTGCCTTATTGCTATTCTTCTACCTGTGTAGAAAATATTTCAACATCTGAAAACAATAACTATAATTATTAAAATTAATTCTTTTTTTTTTAATTTTTGAGACACTATTTCTCTGTGTAGCCTTGGCTGTCCTGGACTCACTTGGTAGACCAGGATGGCCTCAAACTCTCAGCGATCCACCTGCATCTGCCTCTCAAGTGCTGTTTTTAAAGTTGTGCGCCACCATTCCCAGTTAAAATTCATCCTTAAGGAGTATAAAAGTCTAAACTTTCACAGTGATTTTCTGAAAGCATATTGATATAAAATATGCAAAATTAAAACAAAACAACACACACTGGAAAAAAAGAAGAAAACAGAAAAAATGTTCATGTCTCTTTCAGTGCCTCCAATAATGAGTTGACTACAATTTAAATGCATTACACATTTAAGCATGAGAAATAAGGGAAAACAAACTAAATGTTCTTCCCAAATAAAACCCTTAAAGTCGAAGGTGCTTAAAGACAGTGGCAAGTTGAAATATGACACTCTCCTATGCCCTTAAAGCACACCCAACTGCCATAAACTGCACTAAAGCACCTGTAATTTTTTTCAGCCAGTAATTCCAACAAAAGACCTATACTTTCTTAAAGGCAGTTCTAGGGACCCCTGAGGCAATATTTGTCATGCAGGCCACAAACAAACATAAAACAGCAACTAGTGGAGAAACGTTTATGGACCAGGATATTTTCTCATCACCATAACACCAAGCCACTCACATCAAAAGACCAGAAAGGAAAGAGATAGCAAGGGGAAAAAAATAAAACACACCCATCTAACAAAGATAAACTCAGAAATTGGCATACAAATATAAAATAATCCCCAAAATTGAGGTGACTGGAGGACAGCATAAGAATACAATAAATAATATTGAAGGCAATATGGTTTCACCAGAGCAAAGCTATTTTACTCCAACAAGCCCTGGATACCCTAACAGAGCAGAAGCACAAGATGTAAATCCAATCTTATAAAGATGATGGTGGACTTAAAAGAGGAAAAACAAAAAAATACAATAAAATAGGGGAAGTAAATGAATAAAAGATTTTAAGACCTGAAAATAGAAATAAAAGGAAAAATTAAATCACAAAATGAGAAAATCCTGAAGAAGGAAAGCTTAGGTAAACAAACAGGAACTACAAATTCAAGCATCACCAAAAAAAAAAAAAAAAAAAACAAAAAAAAAAAAAAACAAGACAAAAAGGAGATTCTGATATATAGAAGATATGACAGAAGAAACTGATACATCAGTCAAAGAAAATGTTAAATCTAAAAAATTCCCAAAACAAAATATCCAGGAAATCTGGACACTAGGAAAAGACCAAACTTAAGATAAATAGGAATAGAAGAAAAGGATTGTCAGCTCTACAGACCAGAAAGTAGTCTCAACAAATTGTAGAAGAATATTTCCCAAACCAAAAGAAACAGTTATCTATAAATGTATGAGAATCTTCTAGAAAACAAAATAGATTGGACCAGGAAAGAAAATCCCTCTTATCACCACAAAACAATCAAAACATTAAATGTACAGCACAAAGAAAAGAATTTTAAAGCTAAAAGAGAAAAATCACATAACACATGATCAGAGCACCTATCAGAATTACACTCAAGTTCTCAACAGAGACTCTAAAAGTGAAAAGGACCTGTGAAGATGTGTAGCAGACTCTAAAATATAAAGATATCAGTCCAAAGCACTGTACTCAGCAAAAGTTTCAATCACCATAGATGGAGAAAAAAGATATTCCATGACAAATCCAAATTTATATAATATCTATTCACAAATATTGCCTGACAGAAGATAGTAAAAGGAAAATGTCAATCTGAGAAGGTTAGCTACACCTAAGAATACACAGAAAATAAATAATCTTGCTACAACAAAAAGAAAAGAAGGAAAGTGCACACACACACACACAAACACCCACCCACCCACACATACACACACACACTCACATACTGGTCATTAATATCTCTCTACATCAGTGGATTCAATTCTCCAGTAAAAAGACACAGGATAAAAGAAATATTTGAAAACAGGATCCATCCTTCTGCTGCATATAAGAAATATACCTTAACACCAAAGATAGTTATTTCCTCAGAGTAAAGTGATAGAAAAAAAATTTCCAAGTAAATGGATCCAAGAATCATTCCGGTGTAGTCATTCTACTATCTAATTAAATAGATTTCAAACCAAAATTAATGAAATGAGATGGAGAAGGACACTTCATACTCATCAAAGAGTGAAAAAACACCAATGTGACATCTCAGTTCTGAATATCTATTTCCCATATTAAGTTCTCTATGTTTGTTTTTAAAATTACTAAAATGTATATCAGACATTAATAATAGGAGATTTCAATACCCCATATTTACTAATGGATAGATCATCAAGATAGAAACTAAATAGAGAAATAATGATCGAGCTAGCGGACTTTATGATCCAAATGGCATTATATATATAATTTCACCCAAACACAAAAGAATATACTTTCTTTTGAGTACCTTATGGAATCATCTCCAAAATTGACCATATTCTCAGTCACTTGATAGTCTCAACAGATATAAGAAAATTAAAATGAACCTCTGTATTTTATCAGACTACCATGGATTAAAGCTGGAATTGAACAACAGAACAACATAAAGCCTAAAAACTTATGAAAACTGAATGACTCTCTACTCAATGACAATTAGGTCAAGGAAGAAATAAAAAAGAAATTAAAAACTTTCTAGAATACAATGAAAATGAAGGCACAGGGTACCCAAACTTACAGTGCACAATGAAAGCAATCTTAAGAGAAAATTCCATAGCACTGAATGCCTTCACAAAGAAATTAGTGAGATGTCATACTGGCACATACTCTAGAACACTGGAAAGCTCTAGAACAACAACAAAAACAAAAACAAAAACAAACACACCAAAAAGAGAAGACAGCAGGAAATAATCAAACTCAGGACTGAAATCAGTAAAGTAGAAACAAAAAGGACAATACAAAGACTCAATAAAACAAAGAATTGGTTATGTGAGAAAATCCACATGATAGGAAAAAACCTTAGCCATGCTAACTAGAAGGCTGAGGGAAGATATCCAAATTAACAAAATCAGAAATGAAAAAGGGGGTTTAACAACAGACACTGAAGAAAGCCAAAGAATTATTAGGTCCTATTTCAAAAGTCTGTGCTCCCATAAAATTGGATAACCTTAATGAAATGGAAGATTTTTCTTGACAGATTCTAATTACCTGTGGTAAATCCATATCAAGTAAACAATGTAAAATGACCTATATTCCATAAGGAAATAGAAGCTCTTATTAAAATTATTTTAACTTCCGTAAAAAAAAAATTGGCTAAGTCCAGATGGTTTTAGCACAGAATTCTACCAGTTTTTCAAAGAAGAGATAATACAAACTCTCCTGAAATTATTCCATAAAGAAGAAACAGAAGGAATATTGCCAAATATATTTTCTAAGGCCACAGTCACCTTGATACTCAAAACACACAAAGACTCAACAAAAAAGAGAATTTCAGACTAAGTTCCCTCATGAACATAGATGCAAAAATATTCGTTAAGATACAAAATGAATGCATGAACACATCATCTACCATGATCTAGCATGTTTCATTGTAGAGATGTAGGGATGGTGCAACTTATGAAAAGCTATCATTGTAATCCAGCATATAAAAACTGAAAGAAAAAATTTCATAATCATTTCATTAAATGTTGAAGAAGACTTAGACAAAATCTAAAACCCCGTCATGATAAAATTATTGGAGATATTAGAGATACAAGGCACATACGTAAACATAACAAAGCAATATATAGCAAGCCCATAGCCAACATCACGTTAAATGCACAGAAACTTAAAGCAATTACACAAAAACCAGTGGACAAGAGAAGCCTGTCTACTCTCTGTATTTTTCAATATAATATTTGCAATTTAACTAGATCAATAAGACAACTGAAGGAGATCAAAGGAATTGGAAAGGAAGAAGTATAAATACATCTATTCACAGATGATATGAAAGTATACATAAGTGACCCAAAAATTACAACAGTGAACAGAAGTAGAAACAGATGATAAATGCCTTCAACAAAGAGGCTGGATCAAAAAATTAACTCAAAAAATTAGAAGCCTTCCATCTTGGAAGCCATGGGTGAGAGTGATGTTGTTATTTAGTTGCTGGAATAAGATCTCCTTTTGGAAGCAGATGTATAGGAGAAAATTCCAGCTCCCCCTCTTTAATATGATGAACTCTTTCTATACAGTCAGCTAAGAAAGAAATGGAGCTTGGCATCCACCCTGAACCTTCATTAGGAACTGACTTTGTTAGGTAGCTTACAGAGTCTTGCCACCTGGATATCTTGCTTTTTTTCTTTTTTTTTTTTTTTTTTTTTTTTTTTTTTTTTTTTTTTAAATACATTTTTATTAATTTATACATATTACATCTCAGTTGTTAGCCCATCCCATGTATCCTCCCATCCCTCCCTTCCTCCCACTTCCCCCCCCTACTCCCCTCCCCTATGTCTGTGTCTGAGGGGGATCTCCTCCCCCTGAATATGCTCATACGGTATCAAGCCCTGATATCTGAGTGGTGGAAGGAGAGAGAACCAACTGCACCATGGCACATGCAGGCACCTCTCTCCCTATATATGTGCAAATTAAATAAATAAAGGCAAATTAAAAATTAAAAAAAAAAAAAAAATTAGAAGCCTTTCTACATACAAGAAAAAAATTAAGTAAACAATACACTTCACAATAGTGACAGATAATATAAAATATCTTGGTATAATGCTAACCAAACAAGTGAAATGCTTTGTGACAAGACCTGTAAGTCTTTGAAGAAAGAAACTGAAGATATCAAAAGATTTGCCATGTTCATGGATTGGTAGGAATTAGCATAGTAAAAATGGCCATTGTCCCAAAACAATCTACAGATTCAATGCAATTCCCACAAAAATTATAAAACACTTTTGTAGAGTAATTTTAACTCAAAACATGACTGCTCTGGCAAGAGATAGCCCCAAAGACATGATAGTTTTGTGTGATCTGGCTGGAATTCAAAGAGACTTTTATTCCCAGGAGACAGAGACAAGCAGATTTCAGAGTTCAAGGCCAGCCTCTTACAGAGCAAGTTTCAGGTAAAGAAAAGTTTAGGTCCAGGTATGACGGTTTGTAGAATTCATAAGCAGTTTTTCCAGGAGAGTTTTACAGATAGGTGGAAGAGAGAACAAGCTAGACACAGGTAAAGACAGAACAATCCAGAGAAGGAGTAGGAGCCAAAAGATTAGAACAGATTAATAGAATCAATTTTAGACCAAGCAGATCATTTCAGTTGGAACCTGAGAGAAGTTAGTTTGAATTAGAGAACTAAGAGATGAATTTGAACCAGAACAACCAGCCAATGTTCAGAATGAGCTAGAAAGGTTGAGCTTATTCAGTAATAAGTCTCAGAGGTTCAGAATATTCTCCATCTAGATTAGATTGTTTGGAGGTTAAAAGTTTCCAGGACTAGGCCTGGATAGACGAGACAATAAGCCTCTGAGACAACAATTATATTAGCAAAATAAAAGATACTTTTTTGTAATTCTTTATAGACCTTGAAAGAACAATAATCAGCTACATATAGAAAAATAAAATACCTAGAATATCTAAAACAATCCTGTACAATAAAAGAACATCTGGAGATATCACCATCCATGATTTTAATCTGTATCTAAGATCAATAGTAATAAAAACTGCATGGCTTTGGCATTAAAATAGACAGGTTGATCAATAGAATCAAATTGAAGATCCAGAAGTAAATCCACTCACTGATGTACACTTGGTTTTTGACAAAGAAGCCAAAATCATACCATGGAAAAAAGGATAGCATCTTCAAGAAATGGTGCTGGTCTAACTGGATGTCTCCACAGAGAATAATGCAAATAGATCTATATTCATCATGATGAACAAAACTTAAGTCAAAGTAGATTTAAAAAAAACTCAACATAAAACCAGTTACACTAAACCTAGTAGAAGATAAAGTGGTGTATATCTTTGAAGACAATGCCACTCAAGACAACTTATAAAACAACATACAAATAGGAGATTGTCTTGGAGTTTTATGCTTTATCTCTGTTTTCCAACAGTAGATTCAATGGCTGCCATTATGCTATACTCCTGTCACTCAGGTGTCCTCAACATCATAAGCTTTATCCTTACAAACTGTGACCCCAAATAAATCTTTCCTTTCTTTCATTATTTCTTCTCAAGTATTTGATTAATTCAATATAAAAATGCCATACTAGTAGCCCAGTGTGGTGGCACACGCCTTTAATGACAACACTCAGGAGGCAGTGGCAAGTGGATCACTGTGAGTTTGAGGCCAGCCTAGTCTACAAATCAAGTCCAGGACAGTTAAGGATACACAGAGAGACCCTCTCTTGAAAAGCCAAAAAAACAAAAACAAAAACAAAAAAACAAACAAACAAACAAACAAAAAACCAAAGCAATACTAATATCATCACTACAACATTAAAATTTAACTTGAAGAGTACAAGTAGTATTTTTAAGATTGTTTACTGTTTAATTTTCACATTAGTAATATTCTTGTTAATATCTCTAATATACAATTACAGATACTGAAGTTCAGTAACTTTCCAAGAGTAAAAGCTTGTAAGCAAAAAATCAGGTAATTAATGTCTATAACATGAAGGTGGTAACTTTTTTGTTGTTGTTGTCACAGTTGGGACACAGTTGGTGAGATCTAGAATGAGTCAACAAGGCCACTGATCCACCCATAATGTCCAAAGCAGTCACCCACAGCAAAGAACTACCTGTGATGAATGTGAAATCATTCTAGATAGGACAAAGATGTCAGGTATATTGGAATTCCAATTAAAGAACAAATGTTTGTTACAGTAAATGTCTCAAATACTTAAAAATTATCTCATGGAGTATTACTATAAATCTTTTATATTCTTTAACTATTTTTAAAAGTAAAAATATCTCTTACATAAACAAAATTCCACTGTTGGCACAAATGTTATGCCCAGTTTATTCATGACATCCAAGCCTAGAAAAGTTGAAACTGAGACCAGATGCATGATTCTATCATTACTGTGCCAACAATATTTTTCATAAACTCCATCAGCTTTTCATTTATTGATTCAGAGTTTTGAAAGATGGCATATGGCTTTAAGTAAAGAAAGACACATGACTAGCGAGAAACCCAATAATATCACTAACTTCTGTTTTAAATGACAATTCATGGAGTGCCTTTATATGTGTAGGCTGAGTCTGAGTCATCTAGGGAACCAGATGCTAGGTTTCTGTCTATGTATCATCATTCAAGCATTTTTATGCTTAATTTCTTACTAGAATAAAGATTTGGTGAAAGATACAATAATTGAAATATTATGCTTCATATGCCCTTTTTAAAATTTGAAATTGGCAATTAGTAAAAGACACCATGGATTTCTTCAATGGGAATGCAAACAAAATGGTGTCAGTGGTGGTGATGAGGGGCAGACACTGTTCATAGGCTTCCAGCTAAAACAATGTCTAGTTGAGATTGGCTGGAAATGTCATTTGTGGCTGCTTCAGAGGTGAGGAGAAGACCCTGGAAAATAAAATGATGTGGATAGTCAAGTTTTGTGTTCATGTCATTTGGAATTTACTTATCTCTTTGGAGGAATAACTACCCAACCCTGACAAGATGATCCTATCAGTTCAAGAGTTTCAATAAATGCAGTTGGTCTAGATTTTAGCTTAGTAGTCTCTAAGTCAATTCCAAATTCTACTAATTTACTCCATTCTAAAATTTTATCTTTTAATCCATGTAAACAAGTACATGTACATATTAAGTGCAAGAGATCATTCTACATTAGGGTAATAACCTATCTCAGATAAAACAAGACTGTGTCCTGTCAGTACTATTTTTTTAAAGATTTATTATGTACACAGTGCTTTGCCTACATGTACACCTCCCTCCAGAAGAGGGTTCCAGATCTTATTATAGATGGTTGTGAGCCACCATGTGGTTGCTAGGAATTGAACTCAGGACCTTTGGAAGAGCAAACAGTGCTTTGAAACTCTGAGCCCTCTCTCCAGCCCCAGTACTATTTTTTATTTACATCTTCCTTGCCTCATGAGAGAAGATGTTTAAATTCAGGTCCAGGTTTATTGTTTTTGTTTTATTTTTGTTTTCACTTTTCTGAGAGGATAAATGTCCATCCAAAGATGAGTGAGTGCTGAGTCTGCATGGTTGTGCCATACCATGGGCTGTTAGCCCTAACAAAATGATTGGAAAATAATGCTACTTACATGTGTAGGGGAGACCAAGATGGTAGCACCCGGTGTGCACCTTGTCTAGTTAGCAGAGAATGTGAAGCTATGAAATTGACTAAAGGAAAGTTGGAGAAGATAACAACTAGCTTCCCCATCCCATCACAGCTTGACAGCCCTGGATTTAGGGGTCACTAGCTTTGAGCATGCAGCACTCCTCAATTACTCAAGCAGACACATTGGGTCCCATAAGGAAACCAAGTCAGGTATGCTCTGTTGGGCATGGGCAACAAGCCATATTTGCTGCAATCTGGATAAGGCCCAAGGAACAATCAATCAGCTAATGGCTTGTTTCTCCCTCTGCCTGCTAACAGCTTACCAGCTTGGCCCATCTGTGACACTGAAAAGCAGTAAAGGTGAGTAGCACAGGCCAAATCCCACATCAGCTGATATCCATTAGAGGCCTGTGAGACACCCAAGCTTTGGGCTTGAATTTCTCTCGAACTACCCACTGTCTACCAGTCTGGCCAATCTAGAACACAGAAAGCAAACAGGCAGAGCTGAGTTGGGTATGGACAAAACCCACATTAGCTGCTATCTGGATAAGGATTGTGGGACAACTAAGCAGCTCTGGGCTTGGATCTTTCTCTACCGGACTACTCCTTACCAGTCTGGCCATTTGGGTCACAGAAAGTGAATCAACAGAGGTAAGCTGGGCTTTAGCCACCACACAAATTACCCATTATACCAAGGAGAGCTGAGGGGCACACTAAAAGTTCTAAGCTTGAAGCTCTCTTCTCCTGCCTGACCCAACTTGGACATAGACAGGGACCCAAGTAGAGCTGAGCTAGGTGCAGGCTCAAATGCCCACTCTCTACAATCCAGAGAATACCTCAGGAAAGCTCTAGTTAATATTCTTTATCCTGGTGCTCTCTGTGTTGGCTCCCAACCTGCCTGGCTCATGTGAGACAGACACAGACAACAACCTCATTGGAGGAATCTCCAGGCCTGCTGGAACCAGAAACAACCAGAGGGATAGAGTGTAGCACAAGACAAGCAATAAAACTCAGATCTATATGATGTCACTGGAAACCAGTGTTTCTACGACAGCAAGCCCATGAAAACCCATCAAGCACAAGAAGAAGATTTTAAATCTAAGACAATGAAAATGATAGAAGGCTTTAAGCAGGAAAATAAATACCTCAAGAATTACAGTAAATCCACTCAAACATATAAAGCAATTGAATAAATCCTAAAAAGAATTACAGGACAATTCAACCAAATGGAAGAAAGAAATGAATAAAAGCATTTAAGATATAAAAAAGTGAATTAGAAGCAACAACAACAAAAAAAAAATTCACAATTTGAGTTTATTCTGGAGTTGAAAAACCTAGGGAAGAGAAAAGGAACTGCAGAGACAAGACACATCAACAGAATACAAGAGATAGAAGAAATAATCTCAAGTGTAGAAGATTCAGTTGAAGTTATCAATACATCAGTCAAGGAAAATGTAAAAATAAAAAGTTCTTGACAGAAAACATTCAAGAAATCTGGGATACTATAAAAAGACCAAACCTAAGAACAATATGAATAGTTGAAAGAGGAGACTTGAAGTTCCATGGCACAGAAAAACATATCATATAAAATAAGAGGAGAGATCTTCCCCAACATAAAGAAAGAAATGCCCATAAACATACAAGAAGCCTATCAAAATCCAAATTTTTGGGGCCAGAAATGAAAATCTTCCCATTATATAATAATCAAAACATTAAATGTACAGAACAAAGAAACAATATTAAAAACTGCAAGAGAAAAAAGCCACATCACATATAAATGCAAACCTACCAGAATTATACCTGATTTCTCAACAGAAACTATGAAAGCTGGAAGGGCCTGTATAGATGTAATGCAGACTCCAAGAGACCACAGATGCCAGCCCAGACTACTATACCGAGAAAAACTTTGAATTACCACAGATGGAGAAAACAAGATATTCTACGTCAAAACCAAGTTTAGTAAGTACCTAGCCAGAAATCCAGCTCTACAGAAGACACTAGAAGGAAAACTCCAACCCAAGCAGGTTACCTACACCCAGAAAAACACAGGAAGCAAATAACTGCATATCCACAAAACCAAAAGAAATAAACACACACACACTCCACTAACACAACCACTGGACATTAATATCTTTCAACTTCAATGGCCTCAACTACCCAAGAAAAATACAAAAGCTAGCAGAATGGATGCAAACACATGAACATCATTCTGCTGTATACAAGACTCACCTCAGCAGTAAATATAGGCATTTATTTAGAGTAAATGGCTGGACAAATATATTCCAAGCAAATGGACTCAATTGGCAACATGTTGTAGCCATTCTAGTATCTAATAAAATAGACTCACAACCAAAACAAATCAAAAGAAATAGGGAAGGATACTTCTTAGTCATCAAAGGAAAGATAAGCCAAGATAACATCTAATCCTGAACATCTATGCCCCAAATTCAAGAACACCCACATTCATCAGAGAAACAATAAAGCTTAAACCACACATCAAACACCACAAATTAATAGTGGGAGACTTTAACAACTCACTATCACCAATAGATAGGTCATCAAGAAAAAAACTAAATGCAGAAATAATGAAAAGGATAGATATCATGAATCAAATGGGCATAACATATCTACAGAACATTTCATCCAAACACAAAAGAATATGCTGTCTTGTCAGTACCTCACAGAACCTTCTCAAAAATTAACCATATATGTGGGCACAAACAGAACCTTAGCACATACAAGGGAGTCAAAATACCTTCTTGTATCTTATCAGACCACCATGGATTAAAACTGGAACTCAGCAACAACATGAAGAAGAAAAAGTCTACAAAGTCATAGAAACTGAACAACGTGCTACTAAGCGATCTCTGGGTAAGGCACAAAATTTTAAAAAAATGAAAACAATCAAACAAACAGAAAAAAGTAAAGACTTCATAAAATTCAAGGAAAATTAAGGCATAGCATACCAAAATCTGTGGGATACAATGAAAGGGTACTGTAAGGAAAGTTTAAAGCACTAAGCACCTTCATAAAGAAATTTGAGAGAGCTGATACTAGCAATGAAACAACATATATGAAAGATCTAAAATAAAAAGAAGCAAACGCCCAAAAGAGGAGTAGAAGGCTGGAAATCATCAAATTCACACCTGAAAGCAATAAATTAGAAACAAAGAGAACAATTCAAGGAATCCACAAAACCAAGAGCTGGTTCTCTGAGGAAATTCGAACAAGATAGGTAAACCTTTACACGAACTAACTTAAAGGCAGAGGGAGAGTACTATAATCAATAATATCAGAACTGAAAAGGGAGACAACTGTAGACACTGAGGAAACCCAAAGAATCATTAGGTCTTACTTCAAAAGTCTATATATATCAAACAATTTGAAAATCTAAATAAAATGGACTACTTTCTTGATAGCAACAAATTACCAGAATTGAGTAAAAATAGAAGTAAACAAATTAAATTGCCCTATATCTCCTTAGGAAATAGAAACAGTCACCAAAATTCTCTGAAACAAAAGAAAAAAGAAAAAAAGCCCTGGTAGACCTTCAAAAGAGAGATAATATCAATTTGCTCTGAACTATTCCTCAAAATAGAAACAAAAGGATTATTATCAAACACATTCCATGAGGGCACAGTCACCTTGATACCTAACCACTCAATGAAGCAACAAAGAAAGAGAATTTCAGATCAATTTCTCTTGTGAACATTGATGCAAAAATGCCCAATAAAATAGTTGTCAATGGGCAGAACATTCCCCACAGTTGAGTGGAGAGTGGGGTATGACTTTTACACGTATTCTGGTGTCTCATATTTAACCACGTCCCCTGGAGGGGGAGACCTGGTGGCACTCAGAGGAAGGATAGCAAGTTACCAAGAAGAGATTTGATACCCTATGAGCATATACAGGGGGAAGAAATCCCTCTCAGGAACAGTCATAGGGAAGGGGAATAAGGGGGAAATGGGAGGGAGGGAAGAATGGGAGGATACAAGGGATGGAATAACCATTGAGATGTAACAAGAATAAATTAATAAAAAATTTTTAAAAAATAGTTGCAGTCTGAATTCAAAGAACACCAAAAAAATCTCATTCACCATGACCAAAAAGGTATCATCTCAGGACTGCATGGGTGGTTCAATGTATGGAAATCCATCAATGTAATCTATCATATAAACAAACTGAAAGAAAAACCACATTACCTTATAACCGCCTCCCAATGAAAATAAGTATCTGTAGATGAAGAGAACAAACAGAAGCCTACCCAACTCTTCTTAGAGGAAATGGGACATTGTTCTCTTAAGATTTCTTTAGACTGACTTAGGGCAAATAATACCTTTGAAGGGTCTCAAAAATATTGGGGGAAATGGTTAAGCAAGCCAGGGATTGCATTTGTGGTCCAGGTTCTAAATGTTGAGAAATTCCAGGCTTAATAGGAGTCCTGTGTGGGACAGAATAAAATTTTGGACCAATTGGGATCAACTCTGTCCTTGAAGCTATTCAATTCTGATGAGTAACAGCAATTGAGACACCTGTGTTGGAACATGGAGGATGCAGGAAATGTTACTATTGGCCTTATATAGGGAGAAAACTAGGTTGTACTCAGGGACATCTCTCTTTTCCTTTATATTTCTTTCATAGGTAAGGAGATAGGAGCTGAAAAGAAAGATAGAAGGGGAGAATAGAGCAAAAGATAGATTATTGAATCTACTCCTTAACTCAAGACCTTAATTGTTACTCAAAAAGATGATTATTCTTAGTTTATTGGTATAGAATTTTGTATATTGATGGAAATCATGGTCATCACAAATATTAATCTAATTTTACCACATCAATATACATCCTAGGTCTACCAAATAGGTATGATGGTATTGACATGCCAGGTAAATATTTTAAATAAAATCTTCAAAAGCCTCAGAGACCTACAGAATATTGCATTTAAAGATATTTGTACTATTCTAAAGATTGTTTGACAACAAGAAAATTAACTCCTGGCAACACCCAGCCTACCTCAAAGATGATCAATGAACCTCCTTATGGAGTTGGCTTCAAATGTGGCAAAGAAGCCACTGGGCAAAATGTCCTCATTTCTGCCACAGACAGAATTCTGCCTAAAAGGGGGCAAGCTTAGATGCAGTCATAGATGACATTCTAATTCTGCCAAGACAGGGTAAGCAAGTCCTTAATAGTTCCTGACTCACAAATATGTCTGGCAGATATATTGGGCTAGAAGGCCAAAGATGATGCTCCAATGTTATAGAGTGTTGGGTGACATTTTAGCAAGTATACTGTTTCAGTCATTTTTCATTTTGGAAACTGTTAACCTGAACATCTGGTTCACTCAGGTGTTTAAGTTTTATTCCTTCTCAAGTCTCTGGTGGGGTTGAAGACCAGATAGTTTATTCTTACAATTAAGCTTAGTTGGTTAGGTAATAAGATGTTTTTAGATCATGATAGATGATCTAAGATAATAGAGATAGGATGAAATATGGTAGATATTGATTTCAATTCAGAAATTGCTACCCAACAAGATAGGAAAGATATTTATTTCAAGTTTGACAAATACAAATAGCCAAATCTCTATGAATGTAATACTTATATAACTCATGATTGTCTCATGTTTTTTCCTGCTGTATGTAGTTTGTTTTATTCATGTGTAATAAACAAATGTATATTTTTAAAAAGGAACATAATAAAAATGAAAATAATAATAATTTCAGCACTTGGAAGTCAGAGTAAGAAGGATCTCTGTGAGTTTGAGGCCTTCCTGGTCTACAGACTGAGTTCTATGACAGCCAAGGCTACACAAACAAACCTTGTCTTAATAAAAAAAATGAATGGGTCCATGATTCTTCTGTTGGCTTCTCTCATCCAACATTGGTGTGGCAGTTTTAGTTTAATAATATTTTATCTTGCTATATTTTTAAAAACAAAACATTAACCGTGATCTATAAGTTACATTTCTGGTAGAGGGAGAATGTGTTTTCTCCAAGAGAGTGAAACAATTCTCAACCATTGTCAGAAATGCCGAATGTTCAGGCATTGACCAACACATAATGGACTCCACAATTTTGTTTTTGTTTTGTTTCGTTTTTGTTGTGGTTTTATTTTGTTTTGTTTTGTGTTAGTGGTATTATTTTGTTTACTTGGTTTAGGAACATTTCTGTATTGTAGTTTGAATATTTTGGGAAATAACAAAGTTGTTTGGGTAGAGAGGGGAAGAGAATCTGAAAGGACATGGGGGAAAGGAAAAAGTAGTAAAATATATTTTTATTTAAATATCGTTTTAAATAATAACAATAAAACAATTGAAAAATAAAAAATCCACATTATCATCAGCTTAGCTGCTGAAAATCATTTGACAGAATCCAACACTCATTTATGTTAAAAGTCTAGGAGAGATTAGGTATACAAGACACATGCCTAAACATAATAAAGGCAATATATAATAAGCCTAGCCAACATCAACCTAAATGGAGAAAAACATAAGTCAATCCTACTGAAATCAGGGACATGACATTGCTTCCTACCCTCTCCATACCTTTTCAATATGTGCTTAAAGTCCTATAACTAGTGCAATACGACAACAAAGAGATAAAAGGGATACACATTGGAAAGGAAGAAGTCAAATTCTCACTATTTACAGATGATATTATAGTATACATAAGTGACCCCAAAAATTCTACCAAGGAAATCCTAGAGCTGATAAACACCTTCAGCAAAGTGGCTGGATACAAAATCAATTAAAAAAATTGGTAGCCCTCCTTTATTAAAAAAAAAACCCAGACTGAGAAAGAAATTAGAGAAACAACACTCTTCACAATACCAAAAAAATCAGAGAGTATCTTACTGTAACTCTAAACAAGCAAGTGAAAGGCATGTATGAGAAAAACTTCAATTCTCTGAAGAAAGAAACTGAAGATGTCAGAAGATGGAATGATCTCCCATGCTCAAGGATCAGTAGGATTCACATAGTAAATATGGCTGTCTTACCAAAAGCAATCAAGAGATTCAATGCAATTCCCACCAAAATGTCAATACAATTCTTTACAAATCTTGTAAGAACAACTGTCAACTTCATTTGGAAAAAGAAAATCCAGAATAGCTAAGGCAATACTGTATAACAAAAGAGTTTCTAAAGGTATCTCCATCCCTGATCTCAAGCTGTGCTGTAGAGCAGCAGTAATAAAAACAGCATGGTACTGGTATAAAAATATATAGGTGGATCAATGTAATCAAATTGACAGCCCAGAAATAAATCCTCATATATATGTATACTTTATTTTTGACAGAAAATATAAAATCATACAATAGGAAAAAAATTGCATTTTCAACAAATGGTGCTGGTCTAACTGGACATTTCCTTGTAGAAAAATGTCAATAGAACCTTCTTTATCACCCTGTATAATACTAAAGCCCAAGAGTACTAAAGATCTCAACAACAACAACTGGACACACTAAATCTGTTAGAATAAAAAGTAGGGAAAAGCCTTGATCTTATTTTCAAAGGAGACAACTCCCTGAACAGAAGAAGGCCAATACCTCAGGTTCTAAGATTAACATTAAATGGGACCTCATGAAACTGAAAGGCTTATGTAAAGCAAAAGACACTGTCAACAGAACATAATTACATCCTATGGACTTGGAAATGATCTTCACCAACCCTACATCTGACTCAGGCCTAATATCCAAAATATATAAAGAGCTCAATGAATCAAACACCACCAAACCAAATAATCCAATTAAAAATGTAGGGTAGAGAACTAACCAAGAATTTTTAACAATGGTATATCAAATAACTGAGAAACACTTAAAGAAATGCTCAGTGATCCTAGATATAAGGGAAATACACATCAAATGACTCTGAGATTCCATTTTACACCTATCAGAGTGGCTAAGATAAAACACTCCAGTGACAGCATGTACTGGCTTGCATTTAGGGAAAATGAAATATTGCAACATTTCTTATAGGAGTGCAAACTTGACCCATCACTTTGGAAATCAATCTGGCACTTTCTCAAAAAATTGGGAATAATTCTACCTCTGGACCCAGCTATATACTAAAAAGATGCTACACCACACATCAAGGAAATTTGCTCTACTATGTTAATGGCAGCTTTGTATGTAAAAGCCAGAATCTTGCAACAACCTAGATGTCCCTCACCTGAAGAAATGATATAGAAACTGTGGTACATTTATACAGTTGAATACTTCTCAGCCACTAAAAACAAGGAATTCTTGAAATTTTCAGGCAAATGGATGGAACTAGAAAAGATCATCCTGAGTGAGGTAACCCAGACCCAGAAAGTCTTACACAGTATATACTCACTCATGAGCACATATTACCACATAATACAGGATAACCACATTATAATACAGAGACTGTTGAACAAACCAAGGTCCATGTATCATGCTGACCTAGACCCCCTGCTCCGATGTAGCAGACAGGTGGCAGAGTCTCCTTGTGGATCCAAGACATGGGGGTAAGGGACTACTTCTGACATGGACTCTTGAATCCCCCATGTTGATCACTTCCCCTTGGTAGAGCAGCCTTGTAAGGCCACAAAGGAAGAGGATGGTTGTACAGATGAATTCTTTGGGCTTTTTCACAAAATACATCAAAGTAGTTATACAACAGCCCAGGAGTGTACAGTCTCGTTTGGAGTAAGGTGGGACAGAAATCTGGGTGTGCTTGGCTATGGCTTGAAAAAAAGAATCGTGTACATTTGAGATAATATTCATATACATTTCCTTTGGGTTTCTGAACACTGAAGAAAGAATATAGAAAAAAGAAATCACCAATCATTGAGGTAACATGGTGATATTGCTCTAGATGGCTATTATTTTCTACATAATGATTTATTATAAAAAATAATACACTGAAGAACATGTGTTAGCTCAGTGTCTGAGGACACAATTCTTAACTAGCTGTAGGTGTGCTAAGTACACAAGTGATGTACCAAGAGCAAGCTGAAATAGTAAACAAGAAACACAGGTTTTAATCATAGAGTAGGCTTGTGCTTTGATTGACATAGTGTTTTGTTCACTAAGAATATCATGTCTGTGAAATATTTATTTTTCATATCTTCATGAGAGGTGCTCCTCTGGCTTGTCAATTGCAATTTTGTTCACAAAAGATTTTAATGTATTTAAAACCACATATATTTATGAGATAAAATGTAATATTTAAATATATGTATATTAAGATTTTTAAATTGAGCTAACACATGTATGCCTTAGATAGTGTTTGTTTTTAAATGAGAACACTTAATATATATTCGCTGAGTAATGATTTTAAGTATACATTAATGTTAGCTACAGTCACAATTTTATATTTCATATTTGTATCATGGTCAACAATATTTGTTTGCTTGTTTTTAATTTGGTAAACAGAGGATTCAATAGACTTTATCTACACATCCTACCTCATTCAAGCCTGCTGCTATCTCCATTCATATCCTTCCTTCTCCAGGCCCACCCTTACCTTCACCTACAAACTTGCTTCTCCAGCCCATAACTGAGATCTTTAGTTCTTAATCTGTAGAACATTTCTCATAGCTCCAGTTACAGCTACTATTTACCTTTGAGCAAATTCTCTGTTCTCGTTACATTGAATATAGCATAGTAAGAGCATATTCATTGCAAGGACCCTGAAGTAATAATTGATATTAAGGCTGGGGTGTCCTGGAGCTAAACTTTCTAGTGGAAAATTGTTAGGGAAACAATTCTATTAAAAAATAACCTTAAGTGTGTATAGGCTTTGAAATTCTACAAACCTACTTTATGTGGGTTTCTTTAATGCCTATACCTCCCTTCCAACCCAGCTACCCTAGATAAGAGAGAAAGGTTAACGGAAACAGGAGAAGCACAGCATCTTAGACTCAGTTTCTTGAGCAATCCCTTTCTTCATAGTCAGGATTTCAGCAGACTCATTATCAGAAAACCAGCAGTTCTGCAAAAAGGGCTGTAGTGTAGCAGTCATGACCTGGAACCACAAAGCATTCTCTGGAGAGTTTCTTTCTAGGGGTGTCTCAAAGTGGAGTGATAAAAAGCCAAACAATAGGAACCCATACCAAAACTAAGAAGTCGAGCCACTTGTTTGGGCACAGACCCAGAGTCTGCACTGGGATATTTATCAGGTGGCACTTCTTCTTTTAATAGACAAACACCAAGTGTCTGCCTAAAAGTCTATTTCCAGGGGACAAACTCTGCACACCTCTAAAAAACTCTGTTTCACATGCCACATTTACAATCAAAACAAAAACATGTTTACATCTACTACAAGCCTTGGAATTTAGCAATTCACTATTTTTTTGTGAAATAAGTAAAAACAGTCCCTTTGACTAAAACCAGTATCTTCTGAAGTTTAGAGATATATAATATTAAAATTAGAAAAAGGCCAGAAATTATAGTGGGGACGAGTATTAGTGCCAAAAATGCAAAAACTAATTACACACATTCAGAAGACATGTAAAAACTATAAGAGGAATAATAGAGGTTTAGAATT
Source organism: Acomys minous (assembly GCF_964271855.1). Classification (NCBI taxonomy): domain Eukaryota; kingdom Metazoa; phylum Chordata; class Mammalia; order Rodentia; family Muridae; genus Acomys; species Acomys minous. The sequence goes on from NC_140494.1 coordinate 69,715,637, forward strand.
AAGAATGACTGTAACCTGTGACCTGAAGATGTGATAACCAAATCCAGTACTACGATGTTGTATGAAAGAGAACCAGAAATTATCATAATGAGTAAGCTAACTCAGAAGCAGAGAGACTCAAATAGTATACACTCACTTATATCTGGACACTAGGCCAAGGGGTATGTCTCATGAAAGTCTTCACTTACCAGGATAATTGGATAGTGGTAAGGACACCCTAAGGTGGGAGAAATATAGGAGATAGGGAGATAGATGGGTCCAGAGGGTCCTAGAAACCTACAAGAATAACACTATGATGGACAGATCTTGGCCCAGGGGTTTTGCGGAAGTGTCTATAAGACTTATTCAATGTCAGCAAAATCATTCATAAGACAAAGTAAATTGTGGACAGGGAAATCTATGTCCTCTCAAACATGTTCTCATAAAATGGAATATATAACAATCTAATAAAAACCTGAGGGTTTTGGCATAGCAGTTTTTACACCCTTCGCTCTCAAAGTGACCAGAAGGAAAATAGAAAAAAAAAATGAGTGTCTGAAGTGAGTAAACTTTTAATAGCCATTGAAAAGTCACCCTCACTATCATTAGGGACTTGGATAGAACAAGCCAAGAGTGGCAGTAAGAAGGTGAGCTGAGAACTATTTTGGTATACCATGGAGGACGGTCTGTCTTCTTGGAGTGGGATGACAAGGGTAAACAGAAAGGTTATTGGTTAACTGTAAACTTAATAAGACAGGGTGATGAAATGAAAATGTGGAACGAACTGGAGAGTGGTGGGTAAGGAATACTAGAGTCAAGGAAGATTCCTGGATTTGGAGAAAGACTTGATGAATTGATTGTACTGTCCTTTAATAAGAATTAATAACCAAAGTAAATCTGGCAGGATATCAAGACTTTGGGCCATTACATGTCAAATTCAAAGTTCCTGCTGTAACAAGGACCAGTAAGGAAGAAAATTGTTTTCAGTTTGGAAGATCAAAATGGCTGGTTACACAAAATTCTGAGTTTAACATCATGGGACTAGATGAGATTATTATAAGCAATTTTAGTAATATAGTAAGTAAAATTTAATTTTTAATTGAATTTAATAATAAGTAAAATAAAATGTTTACATAAATAATTCTCATACCTGATGATATGCCTAATACAAGGTAAGAGGGCAACTTGACGAGTCTCTGGAGCAAAAAGCTACTCTAAATTCTAAATCAACCTACCTCTTCTGTAACAGCAAGTGCAGGCAGAATATATTGCTATATTATGATTCATTGGAACCTTCTATGTACATCATCTCTATTTAAGATTCCATTGTGTCTCAATCTACATTAAAATTTTAGTCACTGTAGAACAACAACGATGTCAACATTTTTAGTAAGTTTCTTATATACAGACAGCACTTTCACCTATTAACTCATGAGAAAATACTTGAGAGCATATTTTCATTCTCAGTTATAATTGAGAAACTTTATAAGCACATATTTAAGTAAGCAAAGTTTACATAGTTATTAGGTGGTAGAATCAGGATCAAAACTGCTTTCAAACTTATCTTTTAAAATGTTATATAGTAATGAATCTTTATGAATAAATCTTTTATATCCAAGGTTGCTGAAGTATAAATCTATATACTTTTAATTCTAAAAATAATTACTCCCAATTCATAGTAACAGATAGCAACCAACCACTGAATAATCAGAAGGCCACCTCATTTTATCTAATACTTTTAAATTTTTGGGAGCTCATTTACAACGTGACATTCACAGAAAAGCAAATGTCAGTATTCTATTGTCTGAGTTTTCCTTCATATTCATTTTCAACATGCTTTCACCAGTTCATTGACCACTGAGCTATGGATGCTCAATGATACCTTGGTTCCCCCATTCTGCCTCCTTCAGTGCTTCTTTTCATCATGTCTCCTTCTCTTTGGAAGATAAATTTAATAACAAAACTCAAAACCTAATTTCTATTGCACAATTGAGGCATAGAAAAACAAGAATCCAATATTACTAATGTGAAAATTGATAGAGAAGGGCTGTTAATTTCTCTAGAGCAAAGAACATTAACCTTTATTCTTAAGAGACTAGATTTACAGGAGTTCATTAATATGATTTTCAGAGATAAGACAGACCAATAGAACTAGTTTACATATCTTTTGATCTTCAGTAAAGAATTATATGTGTAGATTTGTGCAGCTTTATCAGATATCATAAAAAGATTCTTTTTTCTTAGAAATGAAATAAAAATTTTTCTTGTTCAGAGTTTACATAAACAGCAAGGTGTTCAATGAAACTTCATTTTGTACCAGCCAAAACACCTTTTTTGCAGTACTAGTTTTTTATTTTAAAATACTGCAAAGTGTCTATGATCATGATTATGTGAGTGAAATAAGGTATAACACCAAATAAGAGAGTAAGTATATAAGATACCAGAACTCAAATCATATCATTTTTAAATACTTACTGGAACTCTTGATGTTAATACTGAGTTGGAAACTCAAGAATCCACAGTCAAAATCAAATATTTTCCTTAGGAAAAACTTCTAGAACAGTGTGCCAAGGTTGTCTGTTTTGATGAAATGGTCAATGAATAGAGTGGGGGAATGCAATAAAGTTAAAAACTTATGTCCATACAAAATATACAGAGGGAAGCATCTGTCAACAGTGTCTTCATGTGTCTTGGTAGTTAAAAATAAATACGTGTATCATAAATTTTTCTAAACCATTTTTATGATACTAGCTGGTGGATATGTTCAACTGTTTTAAAACATATAATAATGACATAATAATGATATAAGGCATAATGTTAGCAGTACTATCTGAATATTTTTATAGAAATTATTTTAGATCATGTTACAGTAGCATTAAAAATTTTTATGAAAATTGCAGATTGGTCTGAGAAAAACATTTGATAATAAATAAGATTTGGCCATACACAAGGAAAAAGAAAGCAAGGAGAGAAAGTGGGTTTGTTCATTTACTTGTACAGGTTAACAGTCCATTGCTCATTCTCTGCTTTATTTCAGAATCTCTTTCTATAATTTATTCATAAGATGGAATGAAAGATGACTCTATAAAAAGTAAGCAGATAATTCAATGTCTACTCTATTTTTATCAGAGGTGATTAAAAGACTGTAGAATGTCCAGTTCTCCATGAAATATCCTCTCTCTCTCTCTCTCTCTCTCTCTCTCTCTCTCTCTCTCTCACACACACACACACACACACACACACACACACACACACACACACATGCACACATGCACACATCCAAAGGCTCAGAAAGGAAAAGTGATCATAAAGTGAGAATTGCTAAAAGGAAGTAGTGTATTCTGGATATTGCAGAGTAGTGTTGCATGTGATCTCACAGCAAATGCGACATCATGCATGAGATAAGTGCAAGCCTAAAACCAGGTCAAATCCAAGCAAACAGAGTGGACTTAGGAACAAAATTCCATCCTGTCAAAAGAGATATTAGCAGTTCCCTGTTCCTGGAATGAACAAACAGTTTTCTCCAAGATTGTAGCCCCTGTGAGATCAATTGACCTAGTGAAAATTCACACTCCCAAGAATAGTTGGACAGAACAGACTGATCTTTATAGGGAAAAACAATGCACAAAATTGTACAGGAAGTGATAAGGATGGATCTGGGAATAGTTGAGGAAAGAAGAGTGAATATTATCAAAGCTTCATATGAAAGTCTCCTAGAATACACACACACACACACACACACACACACACACACACATACACACACACACACACACACACACACACACACACACGCGTGTGTGTGCATTCAGAGAGAGAGAGAGAGAGAGAGAGAGATTGCATCTACCTTGTCAGTGTTCTGCATATCTATCCATTCATGGAGAAGAGAAAGTTCATCTGGCCCTCAATATCTGTAAGAGACTTTGTTCATCTCCCAAGATGCAGTAGAATTGAACATGGCATTGTAGGCATGGTGGAACTACTTGAAGTAGTGGGATGCTATGTTCACAAGGAAATTAATTTCACAGCAAAGCCGAGCACTTTCTCTCTCCATAGAACACATGGTCCCACACATGCCCACATGCCTCTTACAGTCCCACAGTGCACATAGATGCATACATGCCCACATGTTTCTTACATTTCTACAGTGTGCACACATGTTGCCTTAGATAAGGGTGCTGTTGTTGTTGTTATGTTGTTTTTGCTGTGAAGAGACACCATGACCTTGGGAACTCTGATAAAGAAAAACATTTAGCTGTGGCTGATTTACAGTTTCATAGGTTTAGTCCATTATAATCATAGCAGGCCTGCAGGCCTGCAGGTAAACATGGTGCTAGAGAAGGAGGTGAGAGTTCTATGTCTTTATTCTCAGGCAGCAGAAGACTGTGTGTTAATTCTGCAAAGCTTGAGCATAAGAGACCTCAAAGTCCATACCCACAGTGACACACTTCCTTCAACAGTGCCACACCTACTTCAACCAGGACATATTTCCTTTTTTAAATTTTATTTTATTAATTTATTCAGATTACTTCTCAATTGTTATCTCCTCATTTTTATCTTTCCATTCTTCCCTCCTTCCCTCTTTCACCTTTTTTCCCTCCCTTAGGTCTGTGACAGAAGGGGACCTTTTTTGCCTCCATAAGATCACAGCCTATCAAGTCTTATCCTGGTAGTCTGCTTATTCTTTTTCTGAGTGCCACCAGGACTCCCCACCAAGGGTAAGTGGTCAAATAGGGGCACCAGAGTTCAATTCAGAGACAGTCTCTGCTCTCTTGCAACTGTGGAGAACAGGATATAATTCCTAATAGTGATGCTCCCTATGGGCCAAGCAGTAAAGTACATGATTCTATGAGGCCATATGTATTCCAACCACCACACATGTCCACAGGCTTTTTACAATTCTACTGTGCACAGGGGTACATATATGCCTAGCTACCTCTCCCTATACTGCATACATAGCCACATGCCTTTTACAGTGGGGTAGGCTTGCAGTTTGAAGTAAGTTTATTTAACATCTACCTGACTTACTGATTTATCTTCAGCATAAAGAGTTAAAAGCTGCTAACTACAATAAACACTTTTAATTCCCTTGAGTACTAAACACTAGCAAATGTTTATATAAACATATACACACATAAACATATATGTGTGCATAAAAAATGTTTACATATGCATGCTTTATAGAGATTTTTAAATGTCTACTTGCCACAACCTAGAATCACATGAGCAGAAAGTCTGAATGAGGAATTAGCTAGATCAGGTTTGCCTGTGCTCATGTTTTCTGGAAGATTATAATGCTTGTCTTAGCTGCACTGGAAAGAAAGAGCTCCCTCAAATGAGAGTGGCATCATTTCTTTCGCTGGGATCTGAATTGGATGGATAACAATCTAGCCGAGAGCAAGCAAGCAGGCAATACAGATGCATCCATAGCATTCTAAGCCCTACACTGTGGATATGATGTGACTAGATCATTGTACTCCCACCCTAAACTCAATGATGGACTGCAATCTGGAATTTAAGTCAAGTGATTGTCTTTGTGTTATTCTTTTTTTTTTTTTTTGGTAGATGCAGTGAACTTTATTGATAGTATTCAAAAGAGTAGGGCTCCCTGGGCCACTCCCATTACTCTGGAGTTCTAGGATAGAAACTGTGAAGTGATATGTTTAGTGTTAGGGGCTGAGTTGAAACAAAGTCTCCTCAGCAGCTGAGGGCCTCTTTCTACCTCTCATGTTCCTGTTGGGGTGGGCTGATCAGGGCTTCTTACTCCTTAGAGGCTATGTAGGCCCACCGAACTGGTGCTGTAACTGTATGCATTGTCTTATAAGGAAATGAGCATTACAAAGTTGTTACTGAGAGAAATGTCAGCCTCAGCATCAAAGGCTAAAGAATGGGAGTCATTGTTAAAGTCACAGGATTTAACCTGGTTCTCGTTGTAGCCCAGGATACCCTTTAGATGGTCTTTGGGTGCCTGCTTTACCACTTTTTGATGTGATCATACTTTGTAAGTTTCTTTACTTGGCATGTCAGATCCACAACAGACACATTGGGGGTAGAAACAAGGAAAGCCATGCCAGTGAGGTTTCTATTCAGCTCTGGGAAAAGCTAACCCATAGTCTTGGCAGCACCAGTGGATGCCGGGATGATTTCTGAGCATCCCTAAGGCCATGAGACCACAGCTTTTCAGAGGGTCCATCCACAGTCTCCTAGGTATCTATGATGGCATAGGCTGTGGTCACGAGTCCTTCAAGCATGCCAAAATTGCCATGGATTACCTTGGCCAAGGGGACTAAGCAATTGGTGGTACAGGAAGTATTGCTGATAATTTTGAGTGAGATGTTATATTTCTTGTGGTTCATACCCATCCCAAACACGGGGGCATTGGCAGAAGAAGCAGTGATCATAACGCTTTTGGCCCCACTCTTCAATAGAGACACAGCCTACTACATGGTGATGTAGACAGTAGTAGACTCCACAACATAATCAGCCCCATTACCACCTCATTTGATGTAATCAGGATCTTGGTCCTGAAAGGTAGTGATGTGTTTCCCATAGATGACACATTTCTTTTTCTCAGCCTTGACTGTGCTTTTGAACTTGCCATAGGTAAAGTCATATTTGAACATGTAGACCATGTAGTTGAGGACAATAAAGTGGTCATTGATGGGAACAATCTTCACTTTGCCAGATAAGAAGCCAGCTCCTGTAACTAGACACCCAATACAGCCAAATTTGTATACTAAATATTTCACCATCATGTCAAGGAATGAGGCTGGCACTGCACAAGATGCAGTTGTGTCTGGAACAGGGAAGAACAAAGAGCCCTTCTTATTACTCTTTATCCACTAACAGAAATAATATTAGAGCAACATATGTGTAACTAGAAATGTTGTTTTACTGCTGTTATTTTATGAAAATTAGGCACAGAAGTTATCACTTTACTTCAGACAGACACATACACACATACACACAGAGAGAGAGAGACACAGAGAGACAGAGAGAGAGAGAGAGAGAGAGAGAGAGAGAGAGAGAGAGAGAGAGAGAACAAAGATTTTCGATCATTAGGATGTGGAGACTGGAGAAAGGGCCACTCACAATGCTCTGCAATCATAGTGATTGTAATTCATTGCTCTGGCAGAATTGTGGCAGCATTTGGATGTGGCAACATCTTGAAGGTTATTAAATTGCATAATTTCTTGATTTATATTGTTTTCTCTCTAATGCCCTCCAATCTACTAGTCAGTGACATTTACTGATCAGACAGTAAGTTTGTTGACAAATGAATTACATCTACAGACTGGAAGGGGTTGATTATACATCCTGTATCCAGCAAAGAACTAGTATCAGAATAAAAAAAGAATCTAGGTTTCTCAGTAACTTATTTTGCTTCATGGATCTGAAGAGCTGCTACATGGGCCACTAGCTCCATTTCTAGGTATGTTTATAGTTGAAAGAATATTCTCAAACACATGTTTTTTTCAGTGTTATTCATAGAAGTATTGTTTTCAAAAGCAAAGTATTTATATATCAAGTTTCCATCCACAAATGGATAAAAACTAACATATGTTCTATCCATGAAACAATGTTACTGGATTTGAAGTTAAATATATTTTGAAAAAAGTATATGCAACAGCTTAGATGATCCTTACCCCCGATAATCTTGATGTTTTCTTTCCTGGGAAAAACTGTTTCTCCTTCTCTCCATATTCCTTTGTTGCTTGTAGTTCATTATGTTGAATCAAGGCCTCTTGGACTTTCCCCAACCCATGTTAGAATGTCTAGTCTTATCATTATTCAGCTTTTGTTGGCAGTCCTATTTGTGAAACTTTATGGGTGTAGCAGTCATCCCTGAAATTATACATATAAGTAACATTGTTTAGATTGAGCATATTATATATATGCATATATATACAATATATATGCATATATTGTACATATATATGGCCTGTGCAGACAGTCTAGCCTAAATAGTTAGGTCCAAGTCATGTGAGATCTTTTTTCACAAAGATAGCTTTTCTTAAGTGATCCTTGTTGCTCCAAGTACATGTACATGCATACACAACATGCATTCCCACACGTGTAAAAATTCATGCTCCTTCATATACATTTTGTAAAAGAACATCATAACCAGAGCTAAAAATCCAAGATGTGCATGGAAAATTGAACAAGGCAGTGCTAGTGTACTGAGAGAAGACAGATGTTTTCTGCTGTCCAGCCTGTTCTCTGAAGAGTACAGCCACTGTAAAGAGAGTAGAGAACTGTTTAGAGTCAGAGAAATGTGAATTTGATGACTTCATCATATTGTAGAAACTCTCCCTTGAAAAATGTTAATGACTGAGTCAGTATCCATTAGGACATGTGATATATATTATAGAATCAATATAAAAATGTTGTATTTTATTTTCTAAACTTGGTCTGTGATCTGATAATGCTATTCTCTCTCTTGTATTGAGAATGTCCACCATAATGATCTAAGTTAAGTTCATGGCGTTACTTTGGTTTAGAGTTCGATGCAAATGTCAGTTCCTTAGAAACTCGTCCTTGTATGGATTTGTGTGGAGTCATTTGTAATTAACATCTTTTTAGAAAAATGAACTTTAAAAGTCAGCATTTATCAATATTCTACTCATAGACAATGTTTTCTGGAGGTGAACGTTCTTCATCACAAAACTCGTACCTCACATCAAATATATCCTTGAAAGTATGGCCTGTGTGATTTATTCAAGAGGGCAAGGTTTCTGTTACTTGTCATAGTCATTTCCTTATTCACATGAAACATATATTGTATATAGTTTTAAAGATCATAGAAAGTTACCAAAACAAAACACAACTTGCTTTCTAATTGTTTCAAAACTACGTTGCTTTGATAAACAAATAAAATAGATAAACACAGAAAGTCTGTACAAAAAGTAAGAAAAATATTCAGTGAGGTTATCTATTTTTGATCTTTGTAAAAGTTTTTGTCAGTTTGATACAGTTAAATGATGAATTTTAATCCTTTTTACCCCTATTCTTTTTACATTTATGTATCTAGTTAATCACTTTACAGCCTGATCTTATCCCTCTCCATCCTCTCCTCTCCATCCCACCCTCATGCCCCTTCCCCAATCCCCTCTTGGGGAGGCCCCCTGGGGTAGGAATGCAACCTGGCACCTCAAGTCACAGCAGGACTAAGTGCATCCTCCCCCACTCAGACCTGACCAGGCAGTCCAACTAAGGAAAAGGATCCAGAAGCAGGCAAAAGTCAGACACATCTGGCACTTCCATGGTTAGGAGACCCACATGTTGACCATGCCTCACATCTGCTACATATGTGTAGGATATCTATGTCTAGCCCATGCATGTTCTTTGATTTTACTGCTTTTCTTTTATTTCATTTTTCTTTCTTAAAGATGAAACATTTATTTCAAAGAAATACTTCCTTCTTTCCCTCCTCTTTTTATGAGTGGCCCATGGTATTTAATTAGTTTCCAGACCAAGGATAGTAGAACAGTGCAAGGGCAAGAACAACTTCTCAGAAGCTATACCAATCAAAAAGTGACATGTCCTCTCCAGAAATCATAAATTGCGAATAGTCCTTCAGAGATTATATTTTATATGATAAAATATTTATTTTATGAAGATGACTTACCATATAAAAATTACCTGCCTGAATATTTAAAATATGAAAAAAATTTGCCCAGAAACCTTTTTAATACACACAAAAATTTCCTGGTACTAGTTATCCTGTAAAAATGACCAAGTATATAGTTCTTAATTTTGTAGCTGATATTCTAGAAGAGAATATCAAGAGGAAAAACCACATTGTTGAAATTTGTCCTGAAATAAATTTCCAGAGGGAATGCCAGGTTTCTCTGAAAGAGAATGAGGAGAAATTTTTATGTCAGATATGTTTGACCACAATATGATTGATGGAACATAGAAATGTTTGTGTAGTATTGGGTGGTATAAATAATGGTTTTACTGACCTGAAGAACTGTGAGTAAAGGATGCATGTCAGATAATAGCTTCAGAGATTAGAAAGAAAGATAGATAGGATCCTTAGAGGACCAAAGTACAGATTTCAGGTTTAAGTTTCTACTGCATAAACCTTGAAAGAAAATTTTAGAATTAGAAAAAAAAAATCAGAGATTGTGTCCTGCTTACATAGTTAACAGAAATTCATTTATACTTCTTTCTAAAGCAATACCATACTGCCAGTTAAAACATTTTTTTCCCATTAAGCCTCTTGTATACATTGTACTCGCTCACATCTCATGCCTCCTTTCCTCCCAAAGCATAGAATTGTTTTAAAATTAGATGCATAGATGTTTTAAAATTAGATAGCCAAATAAACTATTTGGCTACTTTAAAAAATAAAATGATAGTTTTGTCAGTCTTAGCATACACTCAAAATAAAAATAGAAAAACATGTAAAGCAATAATTTCCAGTATAATAGATATCAAGCAACACAGGAAGAAGCTCTGACCCTTAAGAAACAAAGAAGCCCTAAACTTACCTTGATTAAAAATATCAAGACACCTGATTGGGAGACAGAAACTAGGCAGACTCTGCAGAATCACAAAACTAAGCCTCAGAGCTAAGTCTGCCTAGAGCAGCATGGCTGAAGACCATAGGACACAACAAAACAGCAGACACCCAGAAAGATCTTTACAACGCCATTATGGGTTTAGCCAGGTTCAACATGAATGTGGGAAACCTGTCTCAGTTAAGGAAAAGAGCAGTAGATACAGACTAAAGTAGACAACACTATTATGTCAGTACAGAGACAGGAAGGGAAGTTGTTCCAGCATCCAGCCAGGGGGAAAAATAAAATACTGTGCCTGTTCGGTGTCACCATCTTGGATCCCAAATTAAAAATATTTAAATTTTTAGGTTCAACAATCCTATGAAAGGTGATAAGGCTCAGATGCCTACCATTGAAAGACACTGACCAGACATTTTTACCTCTTTCTAAGCAACCAAATTTAGTAAGAATATGTAAATGAATTTAACACATTTTGTCAGATAATGGGAGAGTATGTAGAAATTTCTCTACATATATGGAGGAAATCTCAGGCTGTAAGATCAATTATTAATAAATGTAACCTCATGAAACTTAAAGCCTTCTGTAAGGCAAAAGACTTTGTCAACAAAACAAAAGAACAGAGTAAACACTCAGAAAAGAGCTTCACCAATTCTACATCCTACAAATAACTAATATCCAAAGTATATAAAGAACTCAAGAAATTAAACACCATCAAACCAAATAACCCAATTTAAAAGAGAATACAGAGCTAAACCAAATAACCCAATTTAAAAGGGAGTACAGAATTCTCAACAGAGGAATATTGAATTCCTGAGATACAGTTATAGAAACACTGAATGTCCTTAGTCATCAGAGAAATGCAAAGGAAAACAATTCTGAGATTCTATCTTACACCCATCAGAATGGCTAAGATCAAAAACTGAAAATGCAGCACATATTGGAGATGATATGGAGAAAGGGTAACACTCTTTCATTGCTGGTGGAAGTGAAAACTTGTACAACCACTTTGGAAATCAATCTAGCACTTTTTCAGGAAATTGGGATAGTGCTACCACAAGACCCAGCTATCCCACTACTGGGCATATATCAGAAAGATGCTCCATGATACAACAAGGACATTTGTTCAACTATGTTCATAGCAGCCTTATTCATGATAACCACAATCTGGAAACAACCTATATGTCTCTCTACTGAAGAATGGATAAAGAAACTGTGGTAACAGGCGTTAAACCTTAAACCCTACCCAGAGCTAGACAATGGACAAAACACTCTTCACAGTAGAGTGGAGAGTGGGATACTACTTTCTCACATACTCTGGTGCCTCAACTTTGACCATGTCCCCTGGAGGGGGAGACCTGGTGGCACTCAGAGGAAGGACAGCAGGTTACCAAGAAGAGACTTGATACCCTATGAACAGATACAGGGGGAGGTAATCCCCCTCAGGAACAGTCATAGGGGAGGGGAATAAGGGGGAAATGGGAGAGAGGGAAGAATGGGAGGATACAAGGGATGGGATAACCATTGAGATGTAACAAGGATAAATTAATAAAGTAAAAAATAAATAAAAAAAAGAAACTGTGGTATATTTACACAATGGAATACTACACAGCTATCAAAAACAAGGAAATCTTATAATTTTCAGCAAATGAAAGGAACTGAAAATGAAATTTCTGAGTGGTGTAAGCCAGACCCAGAAAGACCCGCGTAGTATACACTCACTTATAAATGGATATTAGCTCAACATAGATGTCCTCTGAGAGACTCTGCCCAGCAGGGGGTCAGGATAGATGTTGCGCTCATTGCTGCACTCCAGGTGAGAGTGGTATGGAAAAATGGCATGCGAAAAGACCCATTGGGTTTAGAAGCCCCACCAAGAGACCATCAATCAGTTGGATCTGGACCCAATGATACCTGCACAAACTGGTGTACCAACCAAGGACAATGAGTGCAGTAAACTTAAACCCCAGTTCAGATATAGCCAGTAGAAAGAAAGCTCATTCTTCAAAGCCTCTGACAGAAACTCAGTTGCCTCTGATTTGATCACTTGCCCTTGGTGGGGAGGCCCGATGGCACACAGAGGAAGGGCATACAGGCTAGCCTGATGAGACCTGATAAGCTGTGGTCATATGATTGGGGAGCAATATAAGGTGGAAGAAGGAGGGAGGGTGGGAACAAGAAGATACAAGTGAGGGGATAACAATCAGGATGTAATCTAAATAAATTATGATAAATTTTTTTATGTTAAAAAATGAGGAAAATGAACTGAACCTCCCATTCTATTTTGGAAAAGATGTACAAGTAAATATAAACAAAAATATGTTTGTTGTGGATAAAACAGATGAAGGATGCTAAGACACTAAATTATGAAGGGCTGAATGTGCAGAAGGAGGAATTCCAGAAAAATACAGAACATGATATTGAGCTTTGGATAAGAGTACCTCTATCCATTTATAGGGTAATCAGGAAACAGAAGGAGAAAACTAAGAAAGCAAAACACAAAACAAAAACAAAGAGCTTCTCTGCTTGGCCATTACTTCTACAATGTGAAAGCTATGAAAGCATTAGCAAAAGCAATTCTTCTTCCCTTATATTGTTCCTTTTCAGTATTTTGTCACCATGATAAGAAATCTAATACTTTCATCATATTTGTACTAGATGAGATAGGTGCTTGATGTAAGTAATTGTCCATGTAACTTAAAAACTTGCAATAAGAAGGAGAAAGTGCTTGGAGATGTGGCTAGGGAATGACAAGAATTTTGTACCATGAATCTGGGAAATAATTTGATGAGCACTCAAAAGTAAAGAACAGGAATAAAGCAGCAAAGCCTGTGTGTTTATAAAGGTTTTTATGAGAAAATTTTTATTTTATATTTATTTGTTTATTATAATCTATTCACATTACAACACAATTGTTATCCCCTACCTCTTATCTTCTCATTCCCACCCTTCCTACCTTTTCCATGCTATTCTCCTCCCCTAGACCTCTGATGTTAGGGAGAAGCTCCTCCCCAACTGTCTATCAGATCTCATCAGGGTAGCCTGCATCCACTTCCACTCTGTGTCTCCAAGGCTGCCCCACCAAGAGACAGTGATCAAACGCAGGCACCAGAGTTCATGTCAGAGGCAGTCCCCATTCTCCCCTGCAAATGCCCCAACAAACATGGAGAATTAGCAGTCTATCAGCTACATTTGACCACAGAGTCTAGGTAAACTGCACGCTTTGGCCTTTCTTGGTGCAGCAGTTTCTGCAGGCTCCCTAGGTACAGATCCACTGGTATTGATGGTCTACCTGTGGATAACATGATCCCTAGGTTCTTTGCATGCCTAGGTCCCCTCAATAATTCCATACACCTCTCAGCACTCCACCCAGAATCCATCTGCAAGTTTCATTATCTGTCACTAATTCCCACTGGGTGGAGTTTCTCAGAGGACATCTATGTTGTGCTATTATCCAATTATATGTGAGTACATACCATGCACGATGCATATTTTTGTGTCTTTCTGGGACTGGGTTACCTCATTCTGGATGATCTTTTCTAGTTTGATACATTAGCTTGCCAATTTCAAGATTTCATTGTTTTTGATAGCTGACTAACATTCCATTATGAAATTACCACAGTTTCTTTACCCATTCTTCATTAGGGACATGTAGGTTGTTTCTCAATTTTGACTATTATTAATAAAGTTTTTATGACCATAGTTAGGAAAGTATCCTTATTGTGTGGATGAGCATCTTTAGGGTATATGCCCAAGAACAGTATAGATGGGTCTTGGGGTAGCACTATTGCCAATTTTCTAAGAAAGCATCATACTGATTTCCAAACTGGTTGTACAAATTTGCACTCCCACAAATTGTGTTTGCCTTTCACCACATTCTCACCAACATGTGCTCTCACTTGAATTTTTTACCTTGGCCATTCTGATAGGCTTAAAGTAGAATTTCAGAGTTGTTTGAATTTGTGTTTCCCTGATGACCAAGGATATTGAACATTTATTTAACTGTGCCTCAGGCATTTAATATTCCTCTACTGAGAATTCTCAGTTTCGCTCTGTACCTCATTTTTAATTGGGTTATTTGTTTTGGTGGTGTTTAATTCCTTTCAGTTTATTTATAAGATAGATTAAATTGATGGATTTCTATATATTGATCCACCCCTGCATACCTGGGATGAAGCTTACTTGGTCATGGTGAATTATATCTTTGATATTTTCTTGGATTTGGTTTGTAAGTATTTTATTAAGTATTTTTGTACCAAAGTTCATAAGACAAATTGCTCAGAAATGATCTTTGTTTTTTTTTTTTTTACCATACATGCACCACTGAAAGTACCCTTTAATAGCAAAACAAATACAAACTTTCACAGAACATTCTTTTTTTGTTTGATTGTTTTCTTTTAATTTTTTATTAATTTATTCTTGTTATATGTCAATAGTTATCCCATCCCTTGTATCTTCCCCTTCTTCCATCCCTCCCATTTTCCCCTTATTCCCATCCATTATGGCTGTTCCTGAGGGGGATTACCTCCCCCTGTATATGCTCATAGGGTATGAAGTCTCTTCTCGGTAACCTGCTGTCCTTCCAATGAGTGCCAACAGGTTTCCCCCTCCATGGGACATGGTCAAATGTGAGGCACAAGAGTACAAGAGAAAGTCATATCCTACTCTTCACTCAACTGTGGAGACTATTCTGAGCATTGGCTAGATCTTAGTAGGAGTATAAAGTTTACCACCTGTATTGTCCTTGGCTGGTGCCTTAGTTTGAGCACGACCCCTGGGCCCAAATCTGCCTATCATAATATTCTACTTGTAGGTTTCTAGGACCCTCTGGATCCTTCTACTTTGCTATTCTCCCATGCTTCTCTCATCCAGAGCCTCAATGGGATGTCCTCCCTTCTGTCCCAGTTTCCTGGTAAATGAAGGCTTTCATGAGATATGCCCCTTGGGCTAGTATGCAGACATAAGTGAGTATATACCATTTGAGTCTTTCTGCTTCTGGATTAACTCACTCATTATGATCATTTCTACCTCAATCCATTTGTCCACAAATTTTGGGAATTCCTTGTTTTTAATAGCTGAGTAGTATTCCATAGTATATATGTACCACAGTTTCTTTATCCATTCTTCTACTGAGGGACACTTAGGCTGTTTCCATGATCTGGGTATTCTGAGTAAGGCTTCTATGAACATGGTTGAGCAAATTTTCTTGTTGTGTGCTGGAGCATCTTCCTGGGTATAGTCCAAGGAGTGAAAGAGCTGGGTCTTAAGGAAGCCCTATTTCCAGTTTTCTGAAATAGCACCAGACATATTTCCAAAATGGCTATACTAGTTTGCATTCCCACCAGCAATGAAGGAGTGTTCCTCTCTCCACATCCTCACCAGCATGTAGTGTCGCTTGAATTTTTGATCTTAGCCATTCTGATGGGTGTAAGATGGAATCTCAGAGTTGTTTTGATTTGCATTTTCCTGATGACTAAGGAGGTTGAACATTTCTTTAAGTGTTCTCAGCCATTTGATATTCCTCTGTTGAGAATTCTCTGTTTAGTTCCAAGCCCCATTTCTCAATTCAGTTATCTGGTTTGGTGGTGTTTAATTTCTTGAGTTCTTTATATATTTTGGATATTAGACCTTTGTCAGATGTAGGGTTGGTGAAGATCTGTTCCCAGTATGTAGGCTGTTGCTTTGTTCTCTTGACAGTGTCTCCTGCCTTACAGAAGATTCTCAGCCTCATGAATTACCATATATTAATTGTTGAAATTAAGGCCTGGTCTGTTAGTGTTCTGTTCAGGAAGTTGTCTCCTGTGCCAACATGTTCCAGGCTCTTCCCCATTTTTTCTTCTAAGTGACTTAGTGTCTCTGGTTTTATGTTGAGGTCTTTAATCCACTTGGATTTGTGTTTTGTGCAAGGTGACAAATGTGGGTCCAGTTGCATTCTTTTACACATAGGCATCCAGTTAGACCAGCACCATTTGTTGAAGATGCTCTCCTTTTTCCATTGAATGGATTTGGCTTCTTTGTCAAAAATCAAGTGACCATATGTGTGTGGGTTCATATCTGGGTCTTCGATTCGATTCCTCTGATCAACCAGCCTGTTGTGGTGCCAGTACCATGCTATTTTAATTACTATTGCTTTATAGTACAGTTTGAGATCAGGTATGGAGATTCCTCTGGAGCACCTATTATTGTACAAGATTGTTTTAGCTATTCTGGGTTTTTTGTTTTCCCATATGAAGTTCAGAATTGAACTTTCAATGTCTTTAAAAAATTGTGTAGGTATTTTGATAGAGATTGCATTGAATCTGTAGATTGTTTTTTGTAAATGGCCATTTTTACTATGTTAATTCTCCCAATCCATGAGCAAGGAAGATCATTCCATCTTGTCATGTCATCTTTCTTTCTTAAGAGTTTTGAAATTTTTTTTCAAACAAGTCCTTCACTTGCTTGGTTAGAGTAACTCCTAAATATTTTATATTGATTGTGGCTAATGTGAAGGCTGTCGTTTTACTAATTTCTTCCTCTGCAAGATTGTCATTTGTATATAGGAAGGCTACAGACTTTGTTGAGTTAATTTTGTATCCAGCCAATTTGCTGAAGGTGTTTATCAGCTGTAGGAGTTCTCTGGTGGAATTTTGAGGGTCACTTATGTACACTATCATATCATCTGCAAATAGGGATAATTTGACTTTCTCCTTTCCTATTTGGATACCCTAGATCTCTTTTTGTTGTCTTATTGCTCTGGCTAGAACTTCGAGTACTATATTGAAGAGATATGGAGAGAGTGGGCAACTTTGCCTTGTTCCCAATTTTAGAGGAATTTCCTTTATTATCCGACCATTTACTATGATTTTGGCTATTGGCTTGCTGTATATAGCCTTTATTATGTTGAGGAAAGTGTCTTGTATCCCCGATCTCTCTAAAATGTTCATAAGAGAAATTGGTCTGAAATTCTCTTTCTTTGTTGAGTCTTTGTGAGGTTTAGGTATCAATGTGACTATGGACCCATAGAATGAATTTGGTAATATTCCATCCATTTCTATCTTTTGGAGTAGCTTGAAGAGTATTGGTATTAGCTTGCCCTTAAAAGTCTAGTAGAATTCTGCACTGAAACCATCTGGTCCTGGGCTTTTTTTGGTTGGGAGACTATCAATGATTGCTTCTATTCTGTAGGGGAAATGGGACTATTTAGCTTGTTTATCTGTTCTTCACTCAACTTTGGCAAGCTTGTTTATCTGTTCTTCACTCAACTTTTGGCCCAAAGTGTGCGCTATGGTCAGCTATTGACTCAGGGCCTGAACCGTCTGCCCAGCTCAGCTAGGAATTCTGGATTCAAACTGCACACTTTGTCCAACCAGAGTATTAGAAGCGGGACTGTGCCAAAGGCTCCACTAGAGTCTTTGGGCCCAATCTGTCTGACAAGCAGAGTTAGGGACTCTGGTCCCAAACTGCACGCCGAGTTCCACCCAAGGCTCCGGGGCGGAATTGTGCACTGAGCTCAGCCAGGGACTCTGGACTTACACTGCATGCTGAATTCAGCCTGGGACTCTGGGCCTATACTTCGTGGATAGTGCAGCCAGAGTCTTGGGGCTGCCAAGCCTGCGTGCACAGCTCAACTAGAGTCTCTGTGCCCAATCTGCCCAGCAAGTCCAGCTAGGGCTTCAGGGCTGAATCTGCGTGCTGACCTCAGCCTGCGTCAGCACCCCAGAACTGCCCACTGAGTTGAGCTAGTGTCTTGGATAGAACTGCTCGTTGAGGAGAGCTAGTGCCTCCAGTGAAACTGAGAGCTCCACCCAACCTGCGTCCCAGCAGGAGAACTGCGCCTGCACTGAGATATCACCTCCGGTGTAACTGAGAGCTCTGCCCAGCCTGCATCACAGCCGGAGAACTGCGGCTGAGCTAAGGTGGTGCCTCCGGTGAAACTGAGCGCTTCGCCCAGCCTGCATGACAGCCGGAGAACTGTGGCTGCATGGAGGTGGCACCTCTGGTGAAACTGAGCTCTCCGCCCAGCCTGCGTCACAGCAGGAGAACTGCCACTGAGCTGAGCTGGTGCCTACGGTTGAACTGAATGCTCTGCCCATCCTATGTCACAGCAGGGGATCTGTAGCTGCATTGAGCTAGTGCCTGGGGCAGAATTGCTTGCTCTGCTGAGCCAGCATCTCTACAGCACTACGCACTGAGTCGAACCCAGGATTCTGGGGCTGAACTGTCCGCCGAGTCCAGTTTGGGTCACAAGGCACCATGCGACCCAAATCCTGTCCAGAGTCCCCTCTCCCGCAGCAACTCCCCCTGGCCACCAAACTAATCACCTCCACTGGAAGGCTCTGTGTTGCAAACCTCAGCCGCCGCCGCTGGTGCTGCTGGTGCTGCTGGTGCTGCTGCTTCTGCTGCTTCTGCTTCCTCTGCTGCTGGTGCTCCTATCCAAGAAAATCTGAGCTCCTCCCATGTGCAGGGACACACAGGTCCTCCGCACCCTGGTCCCTCCAAACCGTGGAGTACTCCTGCTGCCGTGGTATGGGGGCTTTGGTGTTCCTGACTCAGAAATTTGTGTAATTTCCTGAATTGTTCACTGGAGCTTCCAAACATGGTCCACACTGTTCACCGCCATCTTGGATTCTCCCTCTTTGTTTTTTAAATTTTGTGGACATTAGATATCAAGGTGACTATGGTCTCATAGAATGAGTTTGGTAATATTTTTTCTATTTCTATTTTGTGGAATTGTTTGAAAAGAATTAGTATTAGCTCTTTTTTGAAGGTCTGGTAGAATTCTGCTCTCAATCCATCTGGCCCTAGGCTTTTTTTTTGGGGGGGGGGGATTTTGTTTGTTTGTTTTGTTGTTTTGTTTTGTTTTTGGTTGGGAGAGTTTTGATGACTGCTTCTCTTTCCTTAGGAGATACAAAACCACTTGATTTGTTTACCTGATATTGATTCAATTTTGTTAGTTGGTAGCTATCAAGAAAATTATCAATTTCATTTATATTTTCAGGTTTTGTGTAATATAGGCTTTTGAAGTAAGACCTAATGATTTTTTGGATTTTCTCAGTGTCTGTTGACATGTCTCCATTTTCTTTTCTGGTTTTGCTGACTTGAGTACTCTCCTCTGCCATTCAGTTTGTTTCTCTAAGAGTTTTTCTATCTTGTTGATTTTCTCAAAGAACCAGCTCTTGGTTTCATTGATTCTTTAAATGGTTCTTTTTGTTTCTAGTTTATGGATTTTAGCTCTGAAATTGATGATTTACAGCCATCTGCTCCCCTTGGGAACATCTGGTAATTTTTGTTCTAAACCTTTTAAGTGTGCTATTAGTTTGCTAGTATGGGATCTCTCCAGTTTCTTTATGAAGGCACTTATGGCTATGAAATTTCCTCAGCAATGCTTTTATTGTGCCCTGTTTAAGTTTGGGTATGTTTTCCCTTCAGCTTCATTGAATTCTACAGAGTCTTTAATTCCTTTTTTATTATTATTTCATCCCTGACCCAGAGGTCATTGACTAGAGAGTTGTTCAGTTTCCATGTGTATAGAGGCTTTCTATTGTTGCTTTTGAGTTCCAGCTTTATTTCATGGTTGTCTGATAAGATGCAAGAGATTGTTTTGATCTTCTCTTATCTGTTGAGGCTTGCTTTGTGACAAAGTATATGGTCAATTTTGGAGAAGGTTCTTTGATGTGCTGAGAAGAATGATTCTTATTTTGGGTTTGGGTGAAATGTTCTGTAGATATCTGTTAAGTCCATTTGACTCATGACATCTATTAGTTTCATTGTTTCTGCCTTGATGGTCTGTCTATTAGTGCAAGTCTGGTGTTGAAATCTTCCACTATAAATGTGTAGGTTTCAATGTGTGATTTAAGCTTTTCTAATGTTATTTTTTTTTTTATGAATGTGGTTGCTTCTGTGTTTGGTGCATAGATGTTCAGGACTGAGACATCATCTTGGTATATTTTTTCTTAGATGAGTATGATTTGTCTTTTCCATCTCTTCTCATTAGTTTTGGTTTAGAGTTATTCTATTAGATACTAGCATGACTACTCCAGCTTGATTCTGGGGTCGATTTGCTTGGAATAACTTTTTGCAACCCTTACCTCTCAGGTAATGACTATATTTCTAAAGTATGTTTCTTATACGCAGCAGAATGACTGGTTCTGTTTTTACATCCATTCTGTTAGCCTGTGTCTTTTTATTAGAGAGTTGAGGCCATTGGTGTTGAGAGATATTAATGAGAGAGATTGCTTTCTTCGGGTTTTGTGAATGTGGGTCCTTTGTTTTCCTGAGTAAAGTTGGGATGGAGATTTCTTTCTCATTTCTTCTATATGGCTGGGTTTGTGGCTAAGTAGTGTTTAAACCTCACTTTGTAGTGGAATATCTAGTTTTATCCATCTATGGTGATTCAAATTTTGCTGAGGATAGTAGTCTTGGCTGACATCTGTTGTCTCTTAGTGTCTGCATGACATCCACCCAAGCACTACTGGCTTTCACAGTCTCTTTTTAGAAGTCAGTTGTAATTCTGATAGGATTGCCTTTATATGTATAGTGGCCATTTTATCTTTCAGCTTTTAATATTCTTTCTTTATTTTGTACACTCACTGTTTTGATTAATATTTGTAGGAAAATGTTATTTTATGGTCCATTTTATTTTGAATTCCATAGGCTACTTGTATATTTATGGGCATTTCTTTCTTTAGGTTAGGAAACTTTACTTCTATGATTTTGTTGAAAATATTTTCATGGCCTTGGACCTTGATGTCTTTTTCTTCTTCTATTCCTATTATTCTTAGGTTTGGTTTTTTTTATAGTGTCTCAAATTTCTTGGATGTTCTGTGTCAAAAGCTTTTTAGATTTAACATTTTTGACTATTAGGTTTATTTCTTTAATCATGTCTTCTACCCCTAAGATTCTCTTTTCCATCTTTTTTATCTACTAGGTAATGCTTTGGCCTGTAGTTCCTGTCCTTTTCCCTAGCTTTTCAGTTTCCAGGATTGTCTGAGATAGTTTTTTCTTCATTGCTTCTATTTCCATTTTAGAACCTAAATTTTTTATTCATTTTTTTCTCCCATTTGATTGTAGTTTCCTGCCTTCCACTAATTTCTTTAAGCTATTTGCTCAATTCTTTCAACTCTTTCTTTGTGTACTCCTTTTCTAGTTTGAGGGATTTGTTTTCCTCCTTTAAGCCCTCTATCATTTTCCTAACTTCAGATTTGAAATCGTTCTTTTGTGCTTTGGATTCAATAGTATCTCCTGGACTTTCCTGTGGTAGTACTGCAAGTTTATGGTGATGGCAAATGGCCCTGATTATTGTTGCTTGTGTGTATCTGCTGACCTTTTCCCATTTTGATGTCTCTGGTGTTAGCAAGTTTGGTGGCCTTTGATGATCTGAGAGTTTGGGGGTAGGTATAGAAAATGTGCCTTCAGTTCCAAGCCCAACTCATCTCCTCTGGGTTCACTCTCTGCTCACATGCTGTTTCTGACCTAGGTGGACCTGGCCGTTAGGGAGCAGGCAAAAAGGTACCCAAGTAGAAAGCTGTTCCTGCTCCAGTGGCTTTGCAAGCCTCCTTGGGCAGAAGACAGTGGACACTGGTGTTTTGTAGTCTCTAGTTTAATATGATACATGACAGTGACTATTTAGACTTTGAAGACTGAGCACAGGCCTGCAGGGACCCAAGGACTTTTCCACGTATTAGCCAGTGGGCCAGAGGCCAGGCCCACCAGCTCTCCACATATTGTGAGCTCCTTTCACCTAGGAAACATCAACACTTTGGTTTTTCAGTTCTCAGTTTGGTCCTTAGGTCGCTTTGCAGTCACTGCTGTCCTGATGATCAGACATGGTGTATGATTAGCACCACCAACTTGGATTCTAAGAAACAATGTTTAAATTTATATGGGACAAGAGCTTGTTTGTGTTACATTTTAAAAAGTAATTTATCTAATTGTGTCTACATCCTGATACTTTGAATAACAAACCAAAAAATACTTGGCTGATTCCTTTAAATGAAAATTTCAAGGAAGTTAATATTCAAGACATTCTTTTTTTGTTTATTAATTGATTCATATTACATCTAAATTGTTAGCCCATCCCTAGTATCTTCCCATTCCTCCCTCCCTCCCGCTTGCCCCATACTCTATTCCCCTATGTCTGTGACTGAGGGGGACCTCTTCCCCCTGTATATGCTCATAGGGTATTGAGTCTCTTCTTGGTGACCTTTTATCTTTCCTCTGAATGCCACCAGGCCTCCCCATCAAAGGGACATAGTCAGTAATGGGGCATCAGAGTTTATATGAAAGTCAGACCTCACTCTACTCAACAGTGGAGAATTTCCTGTCCATTGGCTAAGTCTGGGTAGTGGTTCGAAATTTACTGCCTATATTTTCCTTGGCTGGTGCCATAGTTTGAGCAGGACCCCAGGACCCAGATCCACCTGGCATAAGTTTCTTCTTGTAAATTTCCAGGACACTCTGGATCCTTCCATTTCCCTATTCTCCCATGTTTCTCTCACCTAAAGTCCCAATATGATGTCTTCCCTTCTGACCCACTTTCCTAGTAAGTAAAGTCTTCCATGAGAAATACGCCTTGGACTAGTGTCTCGATATAAGTGAGTATATATGATTTGTCTCTTTTTGCTTCTGGGTGAGCTCACTCATTATGATAATTTCTAGTTCATTCCATTTGTCCACAAATTTTGTCAATCCCTTGATTTTAATAGATGAATAGTATTCCATAGTGTAAATGTACCACAGTTTCTTTATCCATTCTTCTACTGAGGGACACTTAGGTTGTTTCCATGTTCTGGATATTATGAAGAAGGCTGCTATGAACATGGTGGAGCAAATTCTCTGATATAGTGCCAGATAGATTTCCAAAGTGGTTGTACTAGTTTGCAATCCCACCAGCAATGAAGGAGTGTTCCTCTCTGTCCACATCCTTGCAAACATGTGGTGTCCCTTGAGTTTTTGATCTTAGCCATTCTGATGGGTATAAGATGGAATCTCATTGTCGTTTTCATTTGGATTTACCTGATGACTAATTAGGCTGACATTTCTTGAAGTGTTTCTCAGCCATTTGATGTTCCTTTGTTGAGCATTCTCTGTTTAGTTCTTCGCCCCATTTCTCAATTGGGTTATTTGGTTTAGTGGTGTTTAATTTCTTGAGTTTTTAAATATATTTTGGATATTAGACTTTTGTCAAATGTAGGGTTGGTGAAGATCTGTTCCCAGTATGTAGGCTGTCGCTTTGTTCTGTTGACAGTGACTCTTGCCTTACAGAAGCTTCTCAGCCTAATGAAGTCCCATTTATTAATTGTTGACCCCAAAGCCTGGACAGTTGGTGTTCTGTTCAGGAAGTTGTTTCCTGTGCCAATGTGTTCCAGGTTCTTCCCCACTTTTCCCTCTAACCAATTTAATATCTCTGGTTTTATGTTGAGGTCTTTAGTCCACTTGGACTTGCGTTTTGTGCATGGTGACAAATAGTGGTCTAGTTGCATTTTTCTACATGTAGACATCTAGTTAGACCAACACCATTTTTTGAAGATGCTATCATTATTCCATTGAATAGATTTGGCTTCTTTGTCAAAAATCAAGTGACCAAATGTGTGTGGATTCATCTCTGGGTCTTCAATTATATTCCATTGATCCACCAGCCTATCACTGTGCCAGTACCATGCTGTTTTTATTACTGTTGCTCCACAGTACAGCTTGAGATCAGGTATGGAGATTCCTTTAAAGGAAGCTTTATTGTTGAGGATTTTTTTTTTTTTGCTATTCTGGGCTTTTTATTTCTCCATATGAAGTTGAGAATTGATCTTTCAATATCTTCAAAAATATTTTGTAGGCATTTTGATAGGGATTGCATTGAATTTGTAAATTGTCTTTTGTAAGATGGCAATTTTTACTATGTTAATTCTCCTGATTCACAAACAAGGTAGATCCCTCCATCTTCTGATGTCATCTGCAATCTCATTCTTCAGAGATTTAAAGTTTTTTTCAAATAAGCCCTTTATTTGCTTGGTTAGATTTACTCCTAGATATTTTATATTGCTTGTGGCTATCATGAAGGATGTAGTTTTCTTAATTTCTTCCTCTGCATGTTTGTGATTTGTATATAGGAAAGCTACTGACTTTTTCGAGTTAATATTGTATCCACCCAACTTGCTGAAGATGTTTATCAGCTGTAGGAGTTCTCTGGTGGAATTTTGGGGGTCACTTATATACACTATCATATCTTCTGCAAATAGGGATAATGTGACTTCTTCTTTTGCCATTTGGATCCCCTCGATTTCCTTTTTATGTCTTTTTGCTCTGGCTAGACTTCAAGAACTATATTGAAGAGATAAGGAGAAAGTGGTAGCCTTGTCTGGTCCCCGATTTTAGAAGGATTTCTTTGATTATCTCTCCATTTAATTTAATGTTGGCTATTGGTGTGCTCTATATAGCCTTTATTATGTTTAGGTATGTGTCTTGTATTCCTGATCTCTCCAGAACTTTAAACATGAATCAGTATAGGATTTTGTGAAATGCTTTTTCTGCATCTAAGGAGATGATCATGTGCTTTTTCTCTTTCAGGTTGTTTATATAGTGATTACTTTGATAGAGTTCCATATGTTAAACCATCTTTGCATGCCTGGAATGAAGCCTACCTGGTTATGATGAATGATGTCTTTGATATGTTGTTGTGTTCATTTTGTGAGTATTTTATTATTTTTGCATCAATGTTCATAAGAGATATTGGTCTGAAATTCTCTTTTTTTGTTGTTGGGTCTTTGTGGGGTTTAGGTATCAATGTGACTATGGCCTCATAGAAAGAATTTGGTAATGTTCTATCCATTTCTATCTTTTGTAATAGCTTGAATAGTATCGGTATTAGCTCCTCTTTGAATGACTGGTAGAATTCTGCACTGTAGCCATCTGGCTCTGGGTTTTTTTTTTGTCATTTGTTGTTGGTTTTTTTGGGTTTTTTTTGTTTTTGTTTTTGTTTTTTTTTGTTGGGAGACTATCAATGATTGCTTCTATTTCTATGGGTGAAATGGGGCTATTTATTTTTTTTTATCTGATCTTGATTCAATTTTGGCAAATGGAATCAGTCGAGAAAATTGTCCATTTCCCTTAGATTTTCAAATATTGTGGCATAAATGCCTTTAATGTAGGTTCTTATGATTCTTTGTATTTCTTCAGTGTCTGTTGTTATGCCTCCCTCTTCATTTCTGATTTTGTTGATTTGGATAGTGTTTCTCTGTCTTTTAGTTAGTTTGGCTAATGGTTTGTCTATCTTGTTAATTTTCTCAAAGAACCAGCTATTGATTTTGTTGATTTTTTGAATTGTTCTCTTTGTTTCTAACTTATTGATTTCAGCCCTGAGTTTGATTATTTCCAGACGTCTACTCCTCTTGGGGGTTTCTGCTTCTTTTTTTCCCTAGGACTTCCAGTTTTGTTGTTAAGTTGTTTATGTGGGATGTTTCCTTTTTTTTTAAAGGCACTTAGTGCTATGAATTTTCCTCTTAGCACTGCTTTCAATGTGTCCCACAAATTTGGGTATGTTGTTCCTTCATTTTCATTGAATTTCAGGAAGTCTTTTATTTCTTCCTTTATTTCTTCTA
Source organism: Acomys minous (assembly GCF_964271855.1). Classification (NCBI taxonomy): domain Eukaryota; kingdom Metazoa; phylum Chordata; class Mammalia; order Rodentia; family Muridae; genus Acomys; species Acomys minous. The sequence continues at coordinate 69,741,711 of NC_140494.1, forward strand.
TGACCCACATGTCATTAAAGTAGAAAGTTATTTAGTTTCCACATCTGTATAGGCTTTCTGTTGTTGTTGAAGTCCAGCTTTAGATCCTGATGATCTGATAAGATACAAGGTATTATTTCAATCTTCTTGTATCTGTTGAGGCTTGCTTTGTGGCCTACTATGTGATCAATTTTAGAGCAGTTTCCATGGGGTGATGAGAAGAAGGTATCATCCTTTGTGTTTGGGTGAAAAGTTCTGTAGATATCTGTTAGATCCATTTGATTCATGACATTGGTTAATGAAGTTATTTCCTGGCTTAGTTTTTGATTTAAAGACCCATCCTTCAGTGAAAGTGGGGTGTTGAAGTTCCCCAATACTGATGTGTGGGGATCAATTTGTGGTTTAAGCTTTGTTAATAGCTCTTTTACAAATGTGGGTACACTTTTATTAGGAGCATAGATGTTTAAAATCGAGATGTCTTCTTGGTTGACTTTACCTTTGATGAGTATGAAGTATCATTCCTCATCCCTTATTATTAATTTTGGTTGAATTCTGTTTTATTAGATATTGGAATGGTTACCCCAGCTTGCTTCTTGTGACCATTTGCTTGAAATATTTTCCCCAAACTTTTACTCTGAGGAAATGTCTGCCTTGTGTTTAAGATGTGTTTCTTGAATGTAGAAGAATGTTGTGTCTTGTTTATGCATCCACTCAGTTAGTCTGTGTCTTTTTATTGGACCATTGAGACCATTGATGTTGAGAGATATTAATGGCCAGAGACTTCTAAGTCCCTTCTTTTTTGCTGTTTGTTAAAGTCGAGATTTTGTGTGGTTGTGATTTTGTGATTGTGTAGTAATCTATTTCCTATGTAGTTTTGGTTGTAATTTGACACTTTGGGGTGGAGTTTTCCTTCTATTAACCTCTGTAAAGCCGGATTTGTAGTTAGGTACTGTTTAATTTTGGTTTTGTCATGGAATATCTTGTTTTCTCCGTCAATGTTTATTGATAGTTTCGCCGGATATACTAATCTTGCCTGGCATTTGTGTTCACTTAGAGTTTGCAAGACCTCTGTCCAGGCCCTTCTGGCTTTCATGGTTTCTCATGAGAAATCTGGAGTAATTCTGATAGGTTTGCCATCATTTGTTACTTGGCCTTTTTCTCTTGCCACTTTTAATATTTCCTTGTTCTGTATATTTTTTGTTCTTATTATTATGTGGCAGGAAGATTTTCTTTTCTGGTCTATTCTATTTGGTGTTTTGTAGGCCTCTTGTATGCTCATATGCATCTCCTTCTTCAAATTGGGGAAATTTTCTTCTATGATTCTGTTAAAGATATCTTCTGAGCTGTGGAGTCGGTGTTCTCTCTTTCCTCAATACCTATTATTCTCAAGTTTCATCTTTTCATGTTGTCCTTGATTTCTTGGATGCTCTGTGTCAGGAACTTTTCAGATTTAGCATTTTCTTTGATGGTTGTTTTGAGTTTATGACAGTATCTTCAAGTCCCGATATTCATTCCTCCATTTCTTCCATTCTGTTAGATAAGGTCACCTCTAAGATGCTTGCTTTCTTCTCTGATGCCCTACAATGACGTTTTTCTTCTGTGTTTTTCTTTATCATTACTTCCATTTTTATCTTCAAGTCTTGAACTGTTTTAATGATTGTCTTCATCTGGTTATTTGTATTTTTCTGAAATTCTTCAAGTGTCTCTTTATATGACTCTTTTAAATCTTCAGCCCTCTTGTGCCTCTTCTTGCAGTTGTTTACAGATTTTATTCATTTCTTCCATTATCATCTTCCTTACTAAACACTTGAGGTCATTTTCTTGTATGTCAATTGTTTTTGGGTTCTCTGGGTTGTTTTCACTGGGATTTCTGGGATCTGGAGAGGCCAAACTGTTCTGGTTTTTTGTTAGTGTTCTTTTGCTGTCCTCTTGTCCTTTTGTTGTCTCTGATGTTGGGCGGTAGCTTCTAGTGACCTTCACTGGTTGAGAGTGGATAGTTGATGACTGATTATAGGTCAGGTGCCCTTTCCTGTGGGGATCAGGGAGTATTTCCCTGGAACAGGCAGGTGATCTGGTTTCTACTCCTAGAGATTTTTCTCTACATCTTAGGCTCCAGACTGAGTCAGCCAAAGTAGATTTCTGTTTGTTCCCTTTCACCTTACTCTTGTAATTCAGGTCAGCAGTTTTGGGACCCAGAACAAGGACAGCACACAAGCACTCTCTTGGGTAGGATGGTCCCAGCTGCCTGGCCTTCCTGTCACTTTATAGCCAAGACCCCAGCTGGATCAGATCTTCTGGGCTGTAGCTGTCTTTTAGCTCTGTCTCTATACCCTGTAGAAGTGTCCAGCCTCTCCCAGAAGCATACAAGATCTTGCTGGGCCTGTGGAAGTTTAACCAGCTAGTTTCTATAGCTGTAGAGTGCAGGATCAGTGCTTGGTGGGCCAGAGGCAATATGGATTCAGGCCTCTGGGGGCATCCAAGGTGCCAGCACTTTTCATTCCCCTGTAAGCCATAATACTCAGAGATCCCTCTAGGTCAGCAATTAGACACTGCAGGCATACCCACGTCTCCAGATAGCATGGGAGATCCTGCTGGGCCTGTGGGAGCAGTCCAAGATGGTTTCTAACTGCCCTTGTTTGTAGGCTCAGTCCATTGTGTCTGGCTTTAGATTGGGCCCAGGATGGCCCGTGAGCTGCATGCCACTCTAGCTGTTTTTGGTGGACCCTGCCTCCTGTGTTTCCACTCGGCCTGGGTGGGTGATCTCTGCAGTTCGGCATGGGGTGGGTGGAGGGATCCATGGGCAGTTTTACTCTATTCCCTGAGACTCCTCAATCTGGGGGCTCTGGAAAACCACCTCCCCACACAGGGAGTTTGTGCTTTATATGCCGGCTGCAGCTCGCATGTGGATTCAGTAATAGAGTCCGGGGAGTGTGTTTAGCACCTCCGGGCTCTTGCTTGTCCTGGCGTTAGGCCCACGGGTGGTCTGCGGAATTTGGGACCCCACTCACTTACAGTTCTCAAAATCCCGCAGTCTGTGGCTCCATTCAAGTCTCTGGTCTCCTCGCAATAGATCAGATATGATGCATACTGGTCAACACCATCTTGGAACTCCCACAGGACATTATTAAGGGAGGTGATTTTTCTCATATTGCTGTTGTGAAGTTTTGGAACAAAAATAATATAGAGCATAAATATTTGAAAATGTTATTTGCTCTTTAACAAGAAAAGACAAAAGTTTAAAATCAACAGCCAGGATACTTATTATGCTTATTAAAGAGATTGGCACTATTAAAAATAATTGACATTTTCGTAAGAGAAGAGTAGGATATTGAAGACATTTCCAGAAATGTCTGGAAATAACCATGGTACAATGAATGATGTAATGCTTTGAGCTCATCTGAAAAATTATTTTTGACAAAATAAACTTCCAGCAACTTTGGTTGGCACAAGGAAACCCAGAAACGTACAGCCAAGCTGTCTACACATTCAGAGAACACTACAGACATGTTCTTATTGGCTCTACTGCCCAAGCAAGCTTCAGTGCTTGGCATCATTCACACTTGTGATACTATTTTTGTTACCATATGGAATGAAATATTGAAGGTTTGCATAATCTTCATTTCAAAGGAATGTAGCTCTTAATAATTCTGATATTCCCCTAAGAATATGAAGCATGAAAATGTAACAGTGAAGACGCTTTCATGATCTTACATACATGAACACCTACACTGGATGGAAGACATGGAGCAGTGGAATTTAACTGTCTACTTCACTGGCTCTTCATCTTGCTTGTTAGTCTTGTCACTTCTTCATATACTACCTAGTTTTAGAACTAAACATAGAATCATAAACAACCAGCTATAGGCAACATTAACTCATAATCTCTTCATTTAATGTTTTTATAGTTTATATGTTTATTATGATCCTCTGGCCTGGCCCATCTGGCAGAGGAGGCCTGGGGTCACCTAACAAATTTCAGGATTGAGTCTCTCTCTCTCTCTCTCTCTCTCTCTCTCTCTCTCTCTCTCTCTCTCTCCCTCCTCACTACTCACTGGCCTAGTCCATTTGGGACACAGACAATGAACTAGCAGGGGTGAGTCTGGTGCTGGCTACAACCCACTGTCATGAGGAGATCTGAGCAGCTTTTGCTTGGAGTTCTCTTAGTCTACTTGTCTCTTGCCTGACCAAACTGGGATGTAGAAAACAAACCCAAAAAAGCTGACCTAGGCTTGGGCTACAGCAGTCATTGTCCACCATCTTAAGGAAGCATCTGGGAAGAGATAGCAAGCAGCCTTAGGCTTGCAGTTCTCTTCACCTGATACCAAAATGGCTGGCCAACTAGAAACATGGACAGTGACCCCATTGGAAGAACCTCCATGCCTCCTAAAAACAGAGACAACCGGAAGACTATAAGCTAGCACAAGAATACAAGCAACAAAACTCAGACTCATATGACACCAGTAGAAATCAATGTTTCTACAACAGCAAGCCCTGGAAATACTAACACCCATGAAAGGCAAGAAGATTATGTTAAAGCCAAGATAATGAAAAATAGAAGCCTTGAAGGAGGAAAATGATTCATTCAAAGAAATACAGGAGTATTCACTTACCAGGAAAGTGGGACAGAGGAGAGGACATCCTATTGGGAGTCTATGTGATAGAAGCATGGGAGACTGAGGAAATATAAGGATCCAGAGGGTCCTAGAAACCTACAAGAAGAACATTATGATGGAAAGATCTGGGCCTGGGGGTCCTGCTCAAACTATGGCAGCAGCCAAGGACAAAATAATATTTATTGATAATATGATAGTATACATAAGAGATCCCAAATATTCTACCAAGGAACTCTCACACCTGATAAACACCTTCAGCAAGGTGGCTAGATAAAATATCAACTAAAAAAAATCAGCCGCCTTTCCTTATACAAAAGACAAACCAGATGAGAAAGAAATCGGGGAAACACCATCCTTTACAAAAGATACACACACACACACACACACACACACACACACACACACACACACATCCATAAAGTATCTTGGTGTGACTCTAACAAAGCAAGTAAAAGACTTCAAGTCTCTGAAGAAAGGAAATGAAGAAAATATTAGAAGATGCAAAGATTTTCATGCTCAAGGATTGTAGGATTAACACTGTAAAAACAGCCACCGTACCAAGAGCTATATATAGCTTCAATGAAATTTTCATCAATATGTCTAAACAATACTTTGTAGATCATGAAAAAAAGCCAATATTTAACCTCATGTGGAAAAACAAAATATCTGAATAGCTAAAACAATTCTATACAATAAAAGATCTGGAGGCATGTCCATCCCTAAACTAAAGCTGTACCATAGAGCAAGAGTAACAAAACTATATGGTACTGACATAGAAATACACTGGTTGATTAATGGAAATTATTTGAAGACCCAGAAATAAACGCACACACCTATGGAGACTTGAATTTTGACAAAAAAAAAAAAAAGCTGAAAGCATACAATGGAAAAAAGATAGCACCTTCAACAAATTGTGCTGGTCTAACTAGAGGTCAGCTTGTACAAAAATAGAAACAGATCAATATTTATTTCCCTTCACAAAACTAAAATCCAAATGGATTAAAAATCTCAACATAAAACCAGATACACTACATCTGTTAGAATAAAAAGTGGAGTAGAACCTTGAACTCATTGGCATAAGAGACAACTTCCAGAACAGAACACAAATAGACTCAGGATCTAAGAATAACAATTAATAAATGGGACCTCATGAAACTTGAAAAATTATTTAAGGCAAAGGACGCTGTTAATTGAACAAAATAAGCACATATAGACTGGAAAAAATGACTTCATCAACCCTATCTCTGACAGAAGGCTAATATCAAAAATGTATAAAGAACACAGGAAATTAAACACCACCAAACCAAATAATTCAATTAAAAATGGTGTACAGAACTAAACAGAGAATTCTCAACAAAGCAATACTGAATGTCTGAGAAACATTTAAGGGAATGGGCAAAGCACCTGGTCATGAGGGAAATGCAATCCAAGACAATCAGATTACACCTTACAAAAGTCAGAATGGCTCAGATCAAAACCTCAACTGACAGAACATGCTTGTGAGGATGTGGAGAATGGGGGACACTCCTCCATTGCTGATGGGAGTTCAAACTTGTACAACCACTTTGGAAATCAATCTGGCACTTTATCAGGAAACTGGAAATAATGATACCTCAAGACTCAGCTATACCACTCCTGTGCATAAACCTGATTGATGTTCCACCATACAACAAGAACATTTGTGTATCTATGTTCATAACAGCTTTATTTCTAATAGCTGGAATCTGGAAACAGCCTAGATGTCTCTTAATCAAAGAATGGATAAAGAAACTCTGGTACATTTACATAGTGGAATATTTCTTGGCTATTAAAAACAAGGAAATCTTAAAATTTGCAGATAAATGGATAGAACTAGGAAAGAGCACCCAGAGTGAGGTAACCCAGGCCCAGAAAGACATGTGTAATATATACTCATTTATAGGGGATATTAGCCACATAATTCAGGATAAACAAACTACAAAACACTGACCTAAAGAAGCTAAATAACAAGGAAAATTTTATGAAGAATGCTTACTTTTAATTCAGAATGACAAATAGAATAGACTTGGAATCAGTTTAAGAGAAGGAACAGGATGAACGCCTACCATATAGATTCTCTGAAAGATCCACCCAGTGATGAATTGAAGCAGATGCTGAGACTCACAGCCAAACTTTGGAGTCGACTGCAAGGAGTCTAACGAGAATGTTGGATGGATAGGAGCTCCAAAAGAAAACCAATGGAGCCAATACATCTGAGCAGAGGTAGTGGAAAGATGGCAGAGAGCTGCAGAGACCAAGAACCATGTGTGGTGAAGACCTGTTCAAATATAGTCAATAGGTAGCACAGTCCCCTTGTAGGTCCCATAATATGGGGTATATGGGACACCTCTGACATGGACTCTGGTGTCCACTACTTGATAACTTCCCTTTGGTGAAGCAGCCTTGCTAGGCCATAGAGGAAGAAAATGCAGGCAGTCCAGATGTTAATTATTCACTCTTTAATTAATTATACATTTTTGCCATTCAAATCTAGTACTTCAGCACTCTAGTACTCCAAATTCTGACTTAATTGTAGGAGATTTCTTTTAATCACACATTTCTTTCCTTCTTTATATTACATTCATCTAAAATTTTAGAAAGAGGTTGAATTTTGGTCCTTGAGTTACTTACTTTCCTGTTACCAAATTGTTAGTATGTGATGCTACATGGTAAAATAATCTTTGTGGACATGATTAAGATTGCAGACTAATTGAGCATGAGGTAAGTATACTCTACTGAACTATCTGAGTAAATATAACATAAACACACAATTCCTTCCTAGCAGAAAACTCTCTAGCTGAAAGTTGAGAGTATTAAGAAGAGATATCTAAGAGATCATTAGTGCACAAAGGACCTGATACCTCTTGATAGAATTAATATCTATCTAAAAACTATAGACAGTGAGTGGCAAGAGCACCTTACAGATGACAGCTTGAGTGGTCTAGCCTGAATGAAATGGAAGATTTTCTTTCTTTTCAAACCCTAGAGTCACTGGTATTTTCTTTCTAGATCCAGCAATAAACTTTCTTATCTCATAGGCGCCATCTTGGATTCAAGAGAACAGATTATGAGAGTTTACTGAATTTTGGAACTCACCAGTATTGCTTCCTGAAATATTGCTTGGTCACCAATAGAGAGTGGTATTATCCTATTATATTTCTAGAAAGTGGCATTTTACTCTGGCTACCCCAAAACATATCATTTTGAATCTGTAATAACAAAAGAAGACAAGACCTCTACAATATGAACACACTATTTTTAGTAATTCCTTTTATGTTGCTATGAGAAGAAACATGATAGAAGTAACTTAACAGAAGATTTATTTGTGAGTTGATAGATAAAGTTCTTCTAGATATAGAATAAGACTTATAAGCAATAACAATGTAACAGTTGTGGATAAATTCTAAGTGAGTTAGCTTTTTGACCTCTGGAAAAAAGCTTTCTTCCTCAAATCTTATCCAGGGAACATCCAATGAATCAAAATAACACCAAAGTTAATGTTGTGTCTTGAGCCAACTTATTGGTCATGGTCTCAGCTTCAAACTCTTTCCTCTACATGTAGACAAAAATCATATCTCCTGATCCTGTGTTACTGGGTCCATTTGATATCATCTCTTGGGTTCCCATTTCTGATTACAACTCACCTCTAATTCTGTGATGGCCCTATCTCATGCTGTAGTTCATTTACAGATTTGACCTTTCTTCCTAATGAGTTCTTTGGGTGTTCCTATGGAACAACGTAAAATATACTTTCTGAGGATTGAGAACTCTTTGGGTTTCTTAGAATGGAAGATGGGTATATGTTCTCTATCTATTTACTAGTCCATCAAACTCCATATTCCTATTACATGAATTTATTTTTAATATTTATGTATTTATTCACTTTATGTCCTGATTGCAGCCCCATCCCTCTTCTCTTGCCATTCCACACTACCACACCATTCTCCCTTTCCTCCCTCTCCTTCTCCTCAGAAAACGGGAGATACCCCTACCAATCCTCCCAGGCACATCAAATCACATCAACACTACCAGCATTCTCTTCCATTGAAGCCAGGAAAGGCCACCCAGCTATGGGGAAATGATCCACAAATAGTAGTCCACAAACAGAAAGTTCATGTTAGAGGCAGGCCCCAGTTACTATGGTACCCACATGAAGACCATATGAGGAGGGGGCCTAGATCCACTTCATACATGTTTCAGTGAGGGTGCATCTTGTAGACACACACACACACACACACACACACACACACACACACACACACACTTTTCTAATTCAATAAGTAAACTAGCCTCACTTGATAGGAATGCAATAGAGTAGACCCAAAGTTTCCTTTGTCAGAAGTGGACGTTCCTATAAATATATCTTCATTAATATGGGAAGGTATGCCCTGATGTGACTTATGCCCTGACAAGTAAAGATGGGCAGAGGCAGTACAGCACAGTAACACACCAAAGTTCTTCATGATTCCTAGCAGGAATGAAGTCAGCTTTTCTGCTTAGGCTGTCTTCTATTCTTTGTGATATGCCCAATTAAAAATTATCTTTAGACAATTTAATATAATGTCTTACTTTTTAACTCATGTCAATTTCTAATTTCTGGCATGAATTTAGTAAGGGTGGGATTCAGAAATTAAGGTCAAATTATTTACTGTATTTTCTAGATTGGTATACTTTTGATGAACTCATAATAAAACTGAAATTAAAAGAATATTATTATTCTTCCTGAATTTGCTTATCATGAGTCATGTGCGGTGGTAAATCTCACTGTACCTTAGCACCAAATACAATATGTGAGCATTTTTAATGGTTTCAATCCACAGAGGAGTTACTTACACTGACAGTGAGTTTGCACCTGTCTAAGGATATCAAAGAGTAAATCTAAAGATTGTTCTCAATAATGAGAAGGTTTCTTTGGGAGGTCACAGTTTGGATGGTATGACATAATTTCAGGGATCAACAGAGTTGTTGACATGAAGGCGTAAGGATCTTAGAATATATGGCTATTTGAAATCTCTCCAACCTCTGCTCATGCACAATTTGTTCAGGGTCAAAGTAAAATTGATAATATAATCCAAAACTGCATGTAAGCAGTAGAATAAGCAATGGATTTTGATTGTACATATTGTCACATTATTGCTGCTTCTACTTATAGAGACACAAAAGCATGATATTGTGTAAAAGAAAAAAAATGTAAAGAATAAGGTTATAATAAACATTGCAAACATCACAAATTAATATCATGAACACTATGAAACATAAACAATCAAATCAACATGGCAAACACCTGTTTAATCCACATAAATTCAATGGCTCTGAAGTGCTCTCCTGTCCAATAAGCCTTTTAATACAAATGAGAAATGATAGGTAATAGGCATATCTTTAGAAAAACAGACAACTCTGCACACTGATTATCAAGTAGGCTTGAGAGGACAGATATAAGGAAGAACAGATTCCTGATTGTAAGTTTTCCACCTGACCCAATTTAATCCCTGAAGCTCAGAGGCTCCCAATTAACCTTATTCAAAGTAAATGTAATGTAAATCAAATCCCAGAATTAAGGAAGAAGAGTTTTAAATGATTGCCTTCGCATATGAAATTACAACTTCCTTAATCAGGAAATATTTCTTGCATAAATATTTTGGAGCTACCATTTGTATCTAGAATCATACCTGGGAACTCTTTGACAAGCATAATAGACTTCATTTCACAGCCTTTCAGCATGCTAAAACAAATGAAGTAAAATTAAATATATATAACATATGTATCTATACATATATACAAATATATGTATATTAAATTATGCCATGGTAGGAAGTATGAGAGGTTAGAGCTTGAGGCAGCTATCCACATTGTTCTCATCAGAAAACTGAGAAAAGTAAATGTTGGCACTCAGCCATTTTACCCTTTTTTTTTATTTACTGTAGGTAACCAGTGAGAAACTTGATGCCATCCAGATCCTGAAAGGACATCTCTTTCCTCCTCAGTTGAAGTGCTTCAGGAAGACCCTCAAATATACACAAGGGCTTATGTGACTAAAATCCAGTCAGGTTAACAAGATTACCGGAACATGTAACCTCCTTGTGGAATAAGGGAATCCCTGTTTTAAGCCTCCAGAGCACTGCTAGCAACAAAATCTTCTCCCCAATCAGAATGCTCTCCTTCACCTCAACCCAACCTCTCATGTTTCAGTTCTTCCTATTGTTCCTAAGAACTGGCTTTGGAAATTCTCATGATTTGGCAAGAGTTCAATAACGTCTCCAATAGTCCTTACATTAGCCTATGGAGCATGCAGTCAAGTACCAGGTACTTCATATCTTGTGATTTTGTGATTTTGTTAATTTTCCCAACTATATGGGATTTGAGATTTAAGGAGAGCTTTTTGTACTATCCTTTCAAAATAAAACAAACAAATAAAAACAGATTTTGAAGTTGGCTCACTTCACTAAGCTAGCTCAACTTAAAGCACCATGGACAGAATAATTACCCTCTATATGTATGGTTTGTACTGGACTTTGTACCCTATGCTTGGGAAAAAGAAATGTTACTTGATTTTATGCTTTTGAAATAAATTTTATAATGCTGTCACCCAGTGAAGAAGCATATTTTCTTTTTAATTCTCTTTTCTGTTTGTCTCTATAAACTAGTAATAGCTAAGCCAAATAATTCCCTGCTGAGAATAACTATGCATTAGTCTCTTAAATATACATTCATTTTAACAAATGAATTTCACTTTAGGAGCTGATATGTATCACTGTCAAAATATCCTTTTATTAGTAAAACATCTTTAAATGCATATTTTATGCATCTCTGAGGCTTTTTAAAGACCATCGGTCTATCTACAGTGTATCTGACTAGGGAAATATTGCTCATTTCTAGCTACTACTACAATCTGTTCAACCTAGGAAACATATATCCTATTTGGACTAGTACCTAAGGTGATCATGAATTTGATTGTGTGACTACCTACTTGCTTTTCTTAACTGCCTTAAACAGTTTGCAAAAGTAGCCTTCAAGGTATAGAACTTTACAACACATATTTGAATGAGTCACATAAGTATAATACCTTATACAAGGATTGAAACATAATGTACAGTATGCTGTAATAAAAGTACCATATCTACTTCAAACAAAAAAAAAGTTTATTGAACATCTGTCATATTTAAGAAACTGTTTTGTTGCCTAGAGATACTAGAATGAAAAATCAAACAAACAGAGGCCCCTGGCCACGTATACCCTTTGTAAGCATGCTCTTTACCAACAAATTGTTAACTTTTGGATTGAAGGTGAAAGCACCTTGAAAACTCTATAAAAGTAAATAAATAAACAGAAAAACAAATAAATAAACTAAAATACACAATGACATAATGTGATTTACATACAATTAATTTGAATTACAACCCTCAAAAGGATGCTTCAATAAAGAGAATGACTCTTACAAGAGGTGAAACAATAATTAAAGTGATTTCCATTTTTAGATTTAGCAGTTAATCATGTAGTTGCCAAGAGTAAAGTTTTATTATTACGCATTTGGTGAACACTGATATAGCATTTGTGTGTATATTATTCTTCCTTTTATTCACTGGGATGTATTTTACAAGCTAAATACTCCCTGTGTTCTTGTGTATCATGCCATCAAAAACAAATATGTATTCTAAGTACCGATTCTGAAAATATTTCTAGTATTATTTCATTTAAGGAAACTTTAAGGGTACAAATGTCTTATTACACACACACACACACACACACACACACACACACACACACACTGGTTATCCTATCCCTTGTATCCTCCCATTCCTCCCTCCCTTTCATTTACCCCCTACTCACCTCCCATATGACTATGACTGAGGGGGACTTCCTCCCCCTTTATATGCTTATAGGGAATCAAGTCTCTTCTTGGTAGCCTGCTATCCTTCCTCTGAGTGCCACCAGGTCTCCCCGTCCAGAGCAAGTGGTCAAATATGAGGCACCAGAGTACACGTGAAAGTCAGTCCCCACTCTCCACTCAACTGTGGAGAATGCCCAGTCCTTTGGCTAGATCTGGGTAGGGGTTTGAAGTTTATGGCCTTTATTGTCCTTGGCTGGAGCCACAGTTTTAGAGGGACCCCTAGGCTCAAATCTGGCTATCATAATGTTCTTCTTGTAGAATTCGAGGACCCTCTGTATCCTTCTACTTTTTCTCCCATTATTCTCCCATGCGTCCCTCATCTAGAGTCCCAATAGGATGTCCTCCCCTCTGTCCCAGTTTCCTGGTAAGTGAAGGCTTTCGTGGGACATGCCCCTTGGGCTAGTAGGCAGACATAAGTGAGTATATCAGATTTGACTCTTTCTGCTTCTGGATTAACTCACTCATGATCATTTCTAGTTCAATCCATTTGTCCACAAATTTTGAGAATTCCTTGTTTTTAATAGCTGAGTAGTATTCCATAGTGTATATGTACCACAGTTTCTTTATCCATTCTTCTACTGAGGGACACTTAGGCTGTTTCCATGATCTGGGTATTCTGAGTAAGGCTTCTATGAACATGGTTGAGCAAATTTTCTTGTTGTGTGCTGGAGCATCGTCCTGGGTATAGTCCAAGGAGTGAAATAGCTGGTTCTTAAGGAAGCCCTATTCCCAATTTTCTGAGATAGAACCAGATAGATTTCTAAAGTGGCTGTACTAGTTTGCATTCCCACCAGTAATGAAGGAGTGTTCCTCTCTCTCTCCCCATCCTCACCAGCATGTGGTGTCGCTTGAATTTTTGATCTTAGCCATTCTGATGGGTGTAAGATGGAATCACAGAGTTGTTTTGATTTGCATTTCCCTGATAACTAAGGAGGTTGAGCATTTCTTTAAGTGTTTCTCAGCCATTTGATATTCCTCTGTTGAGAATTCTCTGTTTAGTTTCAAGCCCCATTTTTCAATTGGGTTATTTGGTTTAGTGGTGTTTAATTTCTTGAGTTTTTTTATATATTTTGGATATTAGACTTTTGTCAAATGTAGGGTTGGTGAAGATCTGTTCCCAGTATGTAGGCTGTCGCTTTGTTCTGTTGACAGTGCCTCTTGCCTTACAGAAGCTTCTCAGCCTAATGAGGTCCCATTTATTAATTGTTGACTCCAAAGCCTGGACAGTTGGTGTTCTGTTCAGGAAGTTTTCTCCTGTGCCAATGTGTTCCAGGCTCTTCCCTACTTTTTCTTCAAACTGACTTAGTGTCTCTGGTTTTATATTTTGGTCTTTGATCCACTTGGATTTGAGTACTGTGCAAGGTGACAATTATGGGACCAGTTGCATTTTTTTTACACATAGACATCCAGGTAGACCAGTACCATTTGTTGAAGATGCTCTCCTTTTTCCATTGAATGGATTTGGCTTCTTTGTCAAAAATCAAGTGACCATATGTGTGTGGGTTCATATCTGGGTCTTCGATTTGATTCCACTGATCAACCAGCCTGTTGCTGTGCCAGTACCATGCTGTTTTAATTACTGTTGCTTTAAAGTACAGCTTGAGATCAGCTATGGATGTTCCTCTGGAGGATCTTTTATTATACAAGATTGTTTTCACTATTCTGGGTTTTTTGTTTTTCCATATAAAGTTCAGAATTGAACTTTCAATGTCTTTAAAAAATTGTGTAGGTATTTTGATAGAGAGTGCATTGAATCTGTAGATTGCTTTTTTGTAAAATGGCCATTTTTACTATGTTAATTCTCCCAATCCATGAGCAAGGAAGATCATTCCATCTTGTCATGTCATCTTCTTTCTTTTTTAAAAGTTTTGAAATTTTTTTCAAACAAGTCCTTCCCTTGCTTAGCTAGAGTAAGTCCTGAATATTTTATATCTCTTGTGGCTAATGTGAAGTGTGTGGTTTCCTAAGTTCTTCCTCTGCAAGCTTGTCATTTGTGTTTAGGAAGGCTACAAATTTTTTGAGTTAATTTTGTATCCAGCCAATTTGCTGAAGGTAGTGTTTTTCAGCTGTAGGAGTTCTCTGGTGGAATATTGGTGGTTACTTATGTATACTATCATATCATCTGCAAATAGGGATAATTTGACTTCCTCCTTTCCCATTTGGATACCCCTGATCTCCTTTTGTTGTCTTATTGCTCTGGCTAGAACTTCGAGTACTATATTGAAGAGATATGGAGAGAGTGGGCAGCTTTGCCTTGTTCCCAATTTTAGAGGAATTTCCTTGATTATCTCACCATTTACTTTGATTTTGGCTATTGGCTTGCTGTATATAGCCTTTATTATGTTGAGGAAAGTGCCTTGTATCCCCGATCTCTCTAAAACTTTAAACATGAATAGGTGTTGGATTTTATCAAATGCTTTCTCTGCCTCTAAGGAGATGATCATGTGGTTTTTTTATTTTCAGTTTGTTTATATGGTGAATTACATTGATGGATTTCCATATATTAATCTATTCCTACATGCCTGAATGAAGCCTACCTGGTCATGGTGAATGATATCTTTGATGTGTTCTTGTATTCACTTGCAAGTATTTTATTGAGTCTTTTTGCATCAATGTTCATAAGAGAAATTGGTCTGAAATTCTTTTTCTTTATTGAGTCTTTGTAAGGTTTAGGTATCAATGAGACTATGGTCTCATAGAATGAATTTGGTAATGTTCCATCCATTTCTATCTTTTGGAGTAGCTTGAAGAGTATTGGTATTAGCACACCCTTGACAGTCTGGTAGAATTCTGCACTGAAACCCTGGGCTGCACTGAAAAACTGGCCCTGGGCTGTTTTTTTTTTTTTTTTTTTTTTTTTTTTTTTTTGAGACTATCAATGATTGCTTCTATTTCTGTAGAAGAAATGGCACTATTTAGCTTGTTTATCTATTCTTCACTCAATTTTGGCAAGTGAAATTGATCAAGAAAATTGTCCATTTACCTTAGATTTTCAAATTTTGTGGCATATATGCCTTCAAAGTAGGATCTTATGATTCTTTGTATTTCTTCAGTATCTGTTGTTATGTCTCCCTTTTCATTTCTGATTTGGTCGATTTGGATACTGTCTCTCTGCTTTTTTGTTAGTTTGGCTAATGATTTGTCTATCTTGTTTATTTTTTCAGAGAACCAGCTTTTGGTTTTGTTGATTCTTTGGACTGTTTTCTTAGTTTCTAATTTATTAATTTCAGCCGTGAGTTTGATTATTTCTATATGTCTACTCCTCTTGGGGGTTTCTGCTTCTCTTTTTTCTAGGGCTTCCAGGTGTGTTTAAGATGCTTATGTGTGATGTTTCCAATTTCTTTTTAAAGGCACTTAGTGCTATAAATTTTCCTCTTAGCACTGCTTTCAATGTATCCCACAAATTTAGGTATGTTGTTCCTTCATTTTCATTGAATTTCAGGAAGTCTTTAATTTCTTTCTTTATTTCTTCCCTGACCCAAGAGTCATTTAGCAGAGAGTTGTTTAGTTTTCATGTATGTGTAGGCTTTTTATTATTTCTGTTGCGGAATTTCAGCCTAAGCCCATGGTGATCTGATAGGATACAGGGTATTATTTCAATCCTCTTGTATCTGTTGAGGCTTGCCTTGTGACCTACGATATGATCAATTTTGGAGAAGGTTCCATGAGGTGCAGAAAAGAAGGTATATTCCTTCTTGTTTGGGTGAAAGATTCTATAACTATCTGTTAGATCCATTTGGTTCATGGCATTGGTTAATGATGTTATTTCTCAGCTTAGTTTCTGTTTCAATGACCTATGCTTCAGTGAGAGTGGGGTGTTGAAGTCTCCTACTATTTGTGTGGGGATCAATGTGTGGTTTAAGCTTCATTAACAGATCTTTTACAAATGTGGTAGCCCTTGTATTGGGAACATAGATATTCAGAATTGTGATGTCATTTTTGTTGACTTTACCTTTGATGTGTATGAAGTGTCCTTCCTTATCCCTTTTGATAAATTTTGGTTGTAAGTGTATTTTGTTAGATATTAAAATGGCTATGCCTGCTTGCTTCTTGTAACCATTTGCTTGGAATATTTTTTCCAATCTTTTACCCTGAGGTAATGTGTACCATTATGTGTGAGATGTGTTTCTTGGATGCAGAAGAATGTTGTATCTTGTTTCTGCATCCATTCAGTTAATCTGTATCTTTTTATTGGAAACTTGCAACCATTGATGTTGAGAGATATTAATGACCAATTAAGGCTAAGAGTCTTAATTTTGATTTTGGCTTCAGTTGAGCATTTGTGTAGTTGTGTTTTGACCATGGTATACATATTTATTTCCTGTTTAATTTTGGTTGTAGCTTGTTCCTTTGACATTGAGTTTTCTTTCTAGTACCTTCTGTAAGCTGGATTTGTGGATAGGTTCTGTTTGAATTTGTGTTTGTCACGAAATATTTTGGTGTCTCTAGAAATGGTTATTGATAGTTTTGGTGGGTAAAGTAGTCTGGCCTGGCATCTATGATCTCTTAGGGTTTGCAGGATCTCTGTCCAGGCCCTTTCGGTCTTTATTTTCTCTGCTGAGAAGTCGGGTGTAATTCTGATAGGTTTGCCTTTAAATGTTATTTGGCCTTTTTCCCTGGCAGCTTTTAATATTTTTTCTTTGTTCTGTATATTTTGTGTTTTGAATATTATCTGACGGGCAGGTTTTTTTGTGGTCTATTCTATTTGGTGTTCTGTAGGCCTCTTGTGTATTTATAGGCACCTTTTTCTTTAGATTGGGGAAGTTTTCTTCTATGATTTTGTTGAGAATAATTTGTAGGCCTTGGAGTCTGATATCTTCTTTTTTTTCAATGCCTATTATCCTCAGATTTCTTCTTTTCATGGTGGCCTTGATTTCTTGGATGTTTTCTGTCAGGATTTTTTCAGATTTAGCATTTTTAATGGTTGCTTCAAGATCTATGATTGTATCTTCTAGACCTGAGATTTGTTCCTCCATCTCTTGCGTTCTCTTAGAAAAGCTCACCTCTGTGTTGCTCACCTTCTCTGAGGTCTCACATTCGCTTTTTCTGCTGTCTTTGTGTTTATCATTGAATCCATATTCATCTTGAGATCCTGTACTGATTTTTTTATTTCTTTCATCTGATTTTTTGTATATTCCTGTATTTCTTCCATTGCCTCTTTATAGGCCTTCCAAGCTTGAACTGTTTTATTAATTTCCTTCATAGTTTTATATTTTCCTGAAAAATTTCCAGTGTCTCTCTACTGGCATCTTTTTTGTCTTTCACCTGTTTGGCTGTGTCTTCCTGCATTTGATTATGAATTTTATTTGTTTCCTCCATTATCATCCTCATTACTAAGGATTTGAGGTCATTTTCTTGTATTTCCATTGTGTGTGATTTCTCCGGGTTGTTTTCTTTGGGATAGCTGGAATCTGGAGATGCCATATTGTTTTAGGGTTGTTTTTTGTGTATGCTTTTATGCTGTCCTTTACACATCTTGCTGTCTTTGTTTTTGTTGAGTAGCTTCCAGAGTTGGGTGAAGGAAGTCTGATGATAGATTTACTTGTTTTCTCATGATTTCCCTAGGCAGGAAGGTATGATGTTTCACTGGTTTGGATGGCAGGAGGCAAGCCCTGTTGTTTTGGACTCTCACAGCAAGTGATCCTCAGCTCCCTTGTACTGTGGGTCCTGCAAACATTCTGGGTCTCTGAATGTGTTTTGGGTCAGGTCAAAATGTCCACAGCCTTCTGGGTCGCCTTGTAGCACCAGAGCTCTCCAGGGACTGAAGCAGATCAGGTGGATGTGGTCTGATGGCCACTCTACTCCCTGTCTCCCTGAGAATTCCTTAGTCCTGGAGCTTTGGTGCTCTGTTGGTCTGTGGTTCCTGGTAGCGTTTCAAGATACTGACTGCTTGCAGAGTCTGGGTTAGTGTCACAGGCCCCAAACTGTACACACACTGAGTCCAGTTCATTTCTCTGGGCCCAAATGGGTCTCAGGGCCTATTCCATGCACTTATTCCAGTTAGCACTGAGTCCAACCTGTGTCTTGGTCCTAAAGCACACACTGAGCTCACCGAGTTCAGTTAGAGTCTCAGGAACCAAACTTCCCACAGAGTCCAGTCAGAGTGTCAAGACTGGGACTGCCTACCAAGACCAGCCAGGGATTCTGGGCTCAACCCACACTCTGAGCTGAGCTAGGTTCTCTGGGGCCAAACTGCCTGTCAAGCTCAGCTAGAGTCTCTGGGCCAAACTGCCCACCAAGCGCAGTTAGTGACTCTGGCCCCAAACTGCACACTAAGCTCGGCCAGAGTCTCAGGGGTGGAATTGCACACCGAACTCAGCCAGGGACTCTGGACCCACACTGTCTGCTGAATTCAGTCTGGGACTCTGGGCCTAAACTGCACAGAGAGTCCAGCTAGAGTCTCAGGGCCACAATGCGTGCAAAGTTCAGCTAGTCTCTGGGCTCAACCTGCCTGCCAAGTCCAGCTAGGGACTCTGGGCTAAATCTGCACCCTGAGCTCAGCCTGCTTCTCAACAGCGGAACTGTGCGCTGAACTGAGCCTGCATCTCCGCGGCGGAAATGCATGGGCTGAGCTACCGTCTCTGTGGCAGAACGGCGCTATGAGCTGTGCTTGGGACTCAGGGGAAGAACTGTGCATTGAGCTGGGCCTGCGTCTCTGTGGTAGAACTGTGTGCTGAGCTGAGCTAGCATCTCCGTGGTGGAACTGTGCATTGAGCTGAGCTTGGGTCTCTGGGGCCGAACTGCATGCCGAGTATAGTTTGGGTCTAAGGGCACAAGCCGTGTGCCAAGTTGAGCTTAGGTCACGGAGCCCAAACCGCATGGCACAAATCTTGCCCCGAGGCTCCTCTCCGGCATCAACTCCCATAGGCCACCACACCAATTGCCTCTTCCAGAGGGATCCTCAGCTGCCGCTGCTGCCACCACCACTTATGCCACTGCCGCTGCTGCCACCGCCACTTATGCCACTGCCGCTGCTGCCTCTGATGCTCCAGTCTGAGAAAATCTGTGCTCTTCCCATGTGCAGGGGCATGCAGGTCCTCTGCCCCCTGTTCCCTTTGAACCGTGGATCACTCCTGCTGCATTGATGTGGGGACCTCGGTGTTCTTGGTTCAGAATTCTGTGCAATTCCCTGAATTGTTTACTAGAGCTTCTAAACACAGTGCACACTGCTCTCTGCCATCTTGGATCTTCCTGTGGGTGTGATTTATAATCAAACTAAACTTCTACATGCCACAAATCAAATAAACATAAAACCTAAACTCACCTAAATGTTTGATGTTAGAGAATGTGAGTAGGTCAATACAGGCGGTAAACTTTAAACCCCTACCCAGATCTAGCCAGTGGGCAGAACATTCTCCACAGTTGAATGGAGAATGGGGTATGACTTTCACACGTACTCTGGTGCCTCATATTTAACCATGTCCCCTGGAGGGGGGAGACCTGTTGGCACTCAGAGGAAGGATAGCAGGTTACCAAGAAGAGACTTGATACCCTACGAGCATATACAGAGGGAGGAAATCCCCCTCAGGAACAGTCATAGGGGAGGGGAATAAGGGGAAAATGAGAAGGAGAGAAGAATGGAAGGATACAAGGTATGGGATAACCATTGAGATGTAACAAGAATAAATTAATTAAAAAATTTTAAAATTCTTTTGAATTAAGAGTGAAGTCATATTATGTGGTATAGTACTGAGTATGGTTAAATAGAAGCTTAGGCAATAAAATAACTGTGGAATAAAATATTCATTATGTGATCATTGTGAAAAGTGGATATCATAGCAACTTTCATTCAGCTAGGCTGGGAAAATGGAGGTCTAGTAGTCCAGTTGCAGAACTGGATTTACATATTGAAGTGCAGTAACTGCCATGCTTTGAATTGTGTCCTAAAATGTTAGATAAAATGATTAGATGTTTACATTTAAAATTTTATGTCAATTGTTTAGTGTGTGTTTCTGCACGTGTGTGTGTATAAGGAAGAACATGGTACAACAGGCCTGTGGGGCTAGAGAATAAAGGATTCTGTACACTCACACAATCATGTGGCTCTCTGGAAATAAATAAGGTCATTGGACTTCACAGAATGTGCTTTTATCTATCAAAACATCTTACCAATATACAAACACACAGACTTTCAGACAGATGGGCAGACAGATAAGCAAACAGGTGCACAGGCAGACAGGTAGACGGATGGACAGATAGACAGACATAGATATACAGGCACATTGGTCTTTGTAACCTATTCATAAAATAATTCATAAACTTTTATAGTTTGTTGAATCAGTTATAAAAGGATTAATCAAGGGTCACATAATAAATTTAGGAGTTTCCTCTTCTTAAGTCAGTGTCATTTTAGAATTTTGGATCTCAAAGGTGATATAGATATCAACAATAAAGCTGTGGGATATTTCATAAATGAAAAAAAACCCAATTACCTAGATCTAGAGCCATTCAAACAATGGAGAGTATGTGTTATTTGTTGTCAGGAAAGTCTTCTCTGGTCTAGCAAAAGATTAGGAGATGCTTGGTGTGGGTGTGCCCATTTTCATTGATACTCATTACAAAATACAACATTGTACGTTTAAAATAGTACATTTAATTCCTTCCAGGAACCTTGTTTAGAAAGTGATATGTTTCTATTTCCTTATAGCCAAAACAAACAGCCCTGAAGAACATTACAGCCATATACTGTGCAAACAATACTGACCTTAGCCTCTCAAAGCAAATAGTCAAGAAATCATTAACCTGAGGGAAAATCACAATGTTGAAACTGTAAGTTCATGATTAATCATTATAGACTTCTATTGTGTCAAAAATCATTTAGCATATAGTATAAATTAAAATAAATTCAAGGATTAAGATGTCCAAATATCAAAATCATAAGAGAAATGTTTTCTTCAACATTCTCTCTGATTGGATAGCATCTATGTGCTCAAATAATAAAAACTTATGTTGTCTTTTATGTTTATGCTTTTGGTATTTTGAATATGTGTGAGTCAACATATGCACACTCATTGATAAATATGTTTTTTAAGTATAAAAAATGACTAACACTGCTATGTACTTTTCTTTTTTACTAAGAAATTACACACACACACACACACATACAAAATGTTTCCCTATCAGTACATAGCCAAAACAGTAACCTTATATCACCTCTTTCTATGTGATTTTAAAACTTATTTTCAATCTTTGTGTAATATAGAAAATGGATAACATTTAGATTAACCTTTGTAATAGTGCACAATTGTCACTGTACATTGACGTCATTAAATGTGTGCATTTGTTGATTTGACAGTCAGTAAAGACCACACTTCCTTCAATAGGCTATGCAAATATCTAAAATTTAAATATACTAGCTAAAACTTTAGAGGATTTTAATAATATGCTTACACTGCCTTAATCCATTTTTAAGTATGCCACATTGAAGAAAAGTGTAAACATTAAGGCACATTTTGTAATATAGAGACACAATGTCTGTTAAGGCATGTTTCTGGCCATTAACACTTTAAGATCTTATAAAAGAAACCTTACTGTATTCTATAACAATTATTATTTACATTATTTTAGATGGTTTAATTTATGCTGTGTTACCACTATATATAATATCTAATAACTGGGATACAATAAGACCTAAATATATAAACTAGAAACATATTTTCTTTATGAATTATGTTCCTTTTCTTTATGCTCTTTCCTTTTCTACTTTAATACTAAAAAGAGCTAATTTGTGAGGTTAGGAGCAGAGCGGTGACTATATAACTAGGGACTATACAGCCTAGACTACTAATGAAAATGTGAGAAAATGATAGAAAATATAATGACAACAAAGTACAGTCATATAAATTCTATTTGAGAAATATATATTTCCATGATCATATGTCAGGAAATTAGAAAATTAAGAGATGATTTAGAAAAGATTAGTATTTATATAAGTTAGATGATGACTGAAAATCTCTTTAATTTAAGAGTCAGAAGCTCAAAAGAGGGTTTCCAAAAAGAGGGATAGAGGTAAAGATTTCTCTGGATTTTAAAAATATTAATAATAATGCTCTTAAAGAAATTCCTTTTTCCCTAAAAGAATATTCTGGGCTGGTGTCAGTAATTCTGCCTTGGAGACTGAGAAGAAACTGAAATAAAACATGACAAGGAGATCAAGCAATAAAGGCAAAGACAGGGTAGGTGATCAAAGTAAGGAAATGAGTGTCTCAGTAGGCAGGTGTGTGGAAAGAGTTCACAGTCAATCTGTAGAGTAATAAAAGCTCTGGATTTAAGCTTTAAGGTACTTGAAATCTGAGACTCAGACATTTGTGAATGTTAGAAGTTGAAAACTTCAGGTCTAGATGGCCATTTACTTAATTAAGAAAGATAACATAGAACCTTAATTCAATGATTAGGGACATGAATGACATGACATTTTAGTAAATTTATGAGTAAAGTGGACACGTAGGAGTCTCATTTAAGAGAAGGTGTGGCTCAAAGGAGTATTTTCAATCAGAAGCTTCAATTGCAGTTTGAGTTAGTAAAGCTCTTCTTCCTCACGCACCACAAACGCTTTCCAACATGTTAGTTTCACTTTGGTACACAATACATTTCCTGAAAAATAAGTATTACTTCAAAAACACTTATTTTATTTTCAAGCACAAGAATAATTTTGACAACTAAGTATCAGTATGTAGATGCTCATTATTGAAATATCACCTAGAAAAAGATATTTCTACCATTTCAAAGTCAATTAAGCACAATGTTACTAGACAGTCTGGAAACGTCAATGATTACAGGGAGCATTTGCAATAAATCGTATGTAGCTTTCTTCCCAAAATGAAGTTAAGCGACATAGTTTGTACAGTGAAAATGACATTATTTTCCAGGAATTAATTATTATTTCTTCATAGATGTCCACATGATTAACTGGCCACCAGTAACCCATGAGGAAGAATCATCCAACTCTACTCAATAAAAGGCAACTATAACGAAAATGAGCCTTTGCTTAATAGAGTGTAGAAGTATCTCTAAGTGATTGACATGACATCACAAAGCAGTGCTGGCTATTTCTTATTTTGACAGTGCTGCTACTGGTGCTGTATTTAAATGTTTCCAAAGTACACAAACAGGAACTTGAAACCTGATTTTCAAGTTCAAAATGACTAGTTGGACACAGTGTATATTTTCTGAGCTTTTAAAACTCTGGTCAAAACCTTTCAAATGTCTACGTTGTGTTATTTTTAGTACTTTAAAGAATTTTAGCACTGTTCTCCACAAAGGCTGCTGATATTTATGCTGGGACATGCCATAAAGCTTTCCTTTTTCTATGTGTTTTACCAGCATTATTTTTGATTTTCTGATAATAGCCATTCTAACTGCTGTCCGATAGCTCTTTGTGGGTTTGATTTGCATTTCTTTGACAGCTAATATATTGTTTCAGAAACATGTTGGCTTGGAAAACGTTTATTGATAACATTTACACAGATTTAATTATATTGATGTTATTATGGAGTAGTTTACATTGTTTTATTTATTTATTTTGCTTCTCACTGGCTCTTTGATCAGGTTTTTATTAAAGTAGGCTGTCTCTGTTTGCTCTATGGAATGAAACAGATTTTAATAGTTTCTGCAGGTCACTCTTCTGTAGCAGGCTTCTTCTCTGCTGATTCCTTCACAGCTTCTGGTTTCTTAGGAGAGAAATAACCAGACAAACTCCATTTTGAAAAAGAAACTCCATTTTGTGTTAAACCTTGCCAAAGGCTGAACCCAGATTCCAGAAAAACCACAAACTAGTCTAAACAGAAAAATATTCCCTAGCAACACAATCAGCTCACTTTGGGAAAGTTAAAATATACTTTCTGCTGTTCAATCTAACCAGCAGGAAGTCTGGCACATAACAACAACCAATTAGGAGAAGCCAGGCCAAAGATCCTAATGCCCCCATGACTGCTTCAAGCATTCTTTTCTATAGGCCAACTTGCCCCTACACCTATTACTCAACCATGAAATGCTAAGGATTGTAACTTCTTGCTTGCAGCTTTTCTGCCCAAATGTCACCCAATCAAAATGCTGTAAAACCCATTTCTTTCTCTAAAACCTACAAAAACCCCTCATTTGAGACTCAAAGCCACTTCCCTGCAGCTGCTGTGCCAGTGTATGGGAGGATTGGCGCGAGTTCAGGAAAGAAATAAAGACTTCATGGCCATTGCATTTGGACTTGGCTCTTGGGTGGTCTGCTCAGGGAGTCTCTCAAAATTTGGGCATAACAGTAGCTACAGCCCCTCACCCTAAATGCAAAGGCTTCCTTGGCTTATTGTCTCCCACAAACTTCTTCCTTGCACTTTGACTTCTTGGCCAACCCCTTCAATGTCAGTTTTCTGCTGTCACTTCCACTTTCTTGACTGGAGTTTGTGATTTCTGTCCTTGTGAATAATGTCATTCCTGTGTGTAGTCTTTGTATAAGGATATGGGTTCAGCGTGAGTTACTAGTTTATGCCTCATTTCTTCTTCAATACTCTACACTGAATCTTCTTGAGTGGTTTTCAGAGGGTTCTTTGGATCTCTGGGCTTTTCAGGATTCTGTTGGTGTCTGTGTTCATCTTCTTGTGCTTGGGAAGGTTATCTTTACTCTTGAGGGAAGCAGTCTTGTTCCATGCTACTTGCCTAACTTCTGGAATTCACTTTCAGTCCGAATGCAGAAATGCTGCATAGGCCCACCAGGAGCAAGTTTCAAAATATTTGGTGTGCTTTCATTACATAATAAAACCAGGGCTGTTTTGAAGCCTTTGCACTGGTTATATGTTCACTGCCTATTTTACCTTGCCTACTGTCCTAACCTGATAGGTGTAGATCTTTTTTATATCAGTCCAAGCTTTAAGTTTCTTAAGCAGCAAAACAGTCTCCCTGGTCTTGTAACTGTCAACATTATGTTCAATTACCAAAATGGTTCAGGGACTTCCTCAACATGATTATCTCTAGACATCACCAAAGCTGGGAAGGTCAAGGTAGCCAGTGAAGGGGAGAGGCATGTCACTTTTGGTTTGTGGTCACTTTGCAGTCATAATGGCTCCATGTTTTGGTTTGTCAGTTAGCATCCAGCAGCTCACCTGGAGGGCTTGTCCAGGCGCTTCTTGATTCTGAACAAGAATGGGAAGACCTTAAGGCCAAGGGTCCCAAGGTCCCCTTTCTTGTTCATAGGCAGCTTAGAGTGCTTAGGGTGAGGCCTAGTAGTCTGTGCACAAGGCCAGGTTCCACGTCTCACCAGGGGGGTGAGGTGGAAAATGTTTTCCATGGGGTGTTACAGGTTAGCTCTTTAAGAATGAGAATGGCGATTACCAATAAAGCTTATATGAATATGGTTGAGCAAATGTCCTTCTTGTGTGTTGGAGAATCTCTTGGGTATATTCCAAGGAGTGAAATAGCTGAGACTTGATGTAGCCCTACACCAACAGCAATGTTCCCTTTTCTCCACATCCTCACCAGGATATGCTGTCACTTGAGGGTGTTTGCTTGTTTGTTTGTTTGTTTTTTGCATTTTGTTTTTTGTTTCTCGAGACAAGGTTTCTCTGTAGCCTTGACTATCCAGGAATTGCTTTGTAGACCAGGCTGGCCTAGAACTCACAGTGATCCACCTGCCTCTGCCTCCCAAGTGCTTGGATTACAGGTGTGCACCATCACTGCCCAGCTTGAGTTTTTGATCTTAGCCATTCTGATGAGTGTAAGATGGAATCTCAGAGTTGTTTTGATTTGCATTTCTCTGATGACTAAAAAAGTGAGCATTTCTTTAAGGGTTTCTCAGCCATTCAATATTCTTCTCTTGAGAGTTCTCTGTTTAATTCTGAGCCCCATTTCTTAATTGGGTTATTTGATTTGGTGGTGTTTAATTTCTTGAGCTCTTTATATATTTTGGGTATTAGTCCTTTGTCAGATATAGGGTTGGTGAAGACCTTTTCCAGTCTGTAGGCTTTCACTTTGTTCTCTTGACAGTGTCTTCTGCCTTACAGGACCTTCTCAGCTTCATGAGGTCCCATTTATTCATTGTTGACCTTAGAGGCTGGGCTGTTCATGTTCTGTTTAGGAAGTTGTCTCTGGTGCCAATGTGTACCAGGTTCTTCCCCACTTTTTCTTGTGATAAATTTAGTGTCTCTGGTTATATGTTGAGGTCTTTAATCTACTTGGACTTGAGTTTTGTGCATGGTAATAAATATGGATCTACTTGCATTTTTCTGCATGTAGTTATCCAGTTATACCAGCATCATTTGTTGAAGATGGAATCATTTTTCCATTGAGTAAATTTGGCTTCTTTGTCAAAAATCAAGTGTCCATAGGTGTGTGGATGTATTTCTGGGTCTCTGGAGATTCCATTGATCAACCAGGCTATTTTTCTGTCAGTACCATGCTGTTTTAATTACTAAGAGCCAGAGTCTTGAAAAAAAAACCTAGATGTCCCTTAGTCAAAGAATGGATAAAGAAACTGTGGCACATTTAAATAATGGAATACTACTCAGTTATTAAAAACAAGAAAATCTTGAGATTTGCAGGCAAATGGATGGAACTAGAAGTGACCATTCTGAGCAAGTTAACCCAAATCCAGAAAGATACACATGGTATATATACACTTATAATTGGATACTAGCCCAACAGGGATGCTCCCTATATTAAGATAGATGCTGGGATTCATATCAGGACTCCTGGTGAGATAGATATGGTAAAATGAGGAAATAAAAGGATCCAGAGCTTCCTGGAACACTACAAGAAAACCATCAAGGCTGGCAGATCTTGACCCAGGGGTGTCTGCTCAAACTACCATAACAACTAAGGACAATGCATGCAGTAAACCTAGACCCTCTATTCAGATCTAGCTAATAGGCAGCACTTTCTCCACAGCTGTATGGAGAGCAGGGCCTGACTCTGACATGAAATCTGGTGCCCCCTATTTGACCACTTCGCTTAGTAGGGAGGGCTGGTGGCACTCAGAGGAAGGATAAGAAATCTATGAGGATGAGATCTGATAGGCTGTGATCATATGGTAGGGGAGGAGGTCCTCTTCTATCACAGACCTACGGGAGAGGAATAGGGTGAAGGAGGGAGGGGCCAGGGAATGGGAAGACACAAGTGATTGGATAAAATTTTGGATGTAAACTGAATAAATTATTTAAATGAAAAGTAAAAAAACCAAAAGAATGAGAGTGGAAACTCTGGAGCCCCATAAGCCAGTGATACCAAAAGTGTGACAGGTCCTAGTTTGAGCTGCTGTACTAAATACAGCAACAGCAGAAGAAGGATGTCCAAAACCTACTGGCAGCCAGGTCCAATGAGATATAGGTCCTGGGGTGCTTCATAGGGGTCAGCCCCAAGGTAGTGGCTGTGGTGGAGCAATCCATACCAGCATTAGTTCCTTCATTGCTACCTGACCACCAGGCATCCAGCAGCAAGGCCCTCCATCCTGGAGGCTCAGATGGCCATGGAGAAGGAACAGCAAGCAAGAGAGCAATATAACATACCAGCCAGTTTTTATTTCTAAACATTGGGCAGTAGGGAGGGGTTTGAGGGAGAATGTGCCTGATGTGTTAGGGCTAAGGGCACTAATATATTTAGTTTACATACAGTGGTACAGTGTGTCATTTACATGCAGTAACACCTGGTCCGATCACAAGAAAGAAAAAACAGTACTTAATCCTTTGTGCAACTGATCTCTTCTTGGAAGGATTAAAGGTCATTTGCTGGAGTTTATGATCTCCTCAGTGTAGGGTGGGGTGCTTCTGGTAATTCCCTGTGCTAGTTGAACAAGTTCCTCATCAAGAAAGGGTTGGCCTTTGACCTTCCTGGAGGGCTATGTGACACTCCATACAAGATCTGGGGTCACCAGATCAGGTGGAATGGAAACCCCACTGAGAAAAGAGAGTCCACCTTCATACACTGCATGCAAAATGATATCTGGAGAAGTCAGACTTCAACCTGATCCAGCAGAGTCCCACATTGGTTAATACCAAAATACATCCCTGGCCAGACTGATAGAGACCACTATTTCTGCTTTGATTATTATACACTACACACATAGCAAATTATGAAACCCTGTTCAGTACATTTATACAATCAAAATATAAATATACATTGATTCTGCCCAATAATTTATCAATCCCTGATATTACATTCAAGAAACATATATTTTAGAATTATTACTAGCACTCTTACTACTTATAGTCCAAAATCGGTATGGAAATTATTAAGTGACCTAACATAGGTATCAATCACCTAGCCAGGAATATAAGGCCAGCAGAAATCCCATTGCTGCTTAGGTAAGATGTGCTTAGTACTCCACTAAGCTGCTGTTATTTCAGAAAATGCTGTAAGGGAGGGAACTTGTGCTAAAATTCTCTTTACTTTCTCATTTCAACAGAAAGGAAGACCAGTCTTAATGTAATAGAAGCAATTTTGCTGGCCTTCCAACTTAAGTTCACTTCTTACTGCATTGCAATAAATCAGCAAAAGAGAGCATCATGGCTGGCACAGATGAGAGGAAGCATCATTGTGCAGGAGAAGCTGTACACACAGGAAGGAGAAGGTTTGCTACTTGGGTAGTTCACATTGATGAGCAAGTTCTCCTTCAGCTGAACCCAAGTTAAGTAATTGTGGACATTTTCAGGGTATGATATTTAGATTTATCCTTTATGCTTGAGATATGAGATTTTCTTATGTTTATCATAGTTTATCTTTTCTGTTGCTGTGGTAAAATATTGTAAGAAAAACTATATAAGGGAGAAGAGGTTCTGGCTCACAGCCCAGTGAGTCAGAGAAGCCAAGGTGAAGCAAATGGGCACATCATATCTGCAACAGAAGAGCAGAGAAGGAATGCACACAAGCGAGCACTCTGCTCCTTTCTACACTTACCTAGTTCAGGATGGAAATGGCCTCTTCACAATTAATGCATCTTTTATATCAGTTAACGTCACCAAGATAATCCCTCAAGCCATGTTCAAGGCTGCCATGTTTCAGCAAATTCTGGATTTTGTCAAGTTAACAATACTATCATAATGCCTTATTTTTTTCTTGAATAATACTAATAAACCCCATAGTGATCTTATTACAGTGTCAATCACATAAAACAGGGACAGGTAAGACTGAGACTCCATTTTATTAAAAAAATAAATAAAGCATCTGTTAATTTCAATGCTTTGTAGACAAACTGACTACCAGAGCTCAATGGATGCTGTACTTTCTCTGTGTCAGGTCTGGTAACAGGAATCAGTTATCTATTTATGTAATGAGAGCTTCACAAATGCAAGCTACCATCAATGCACTCAGAGGAGCCCATCAGTTTCCAGGGACAGAGATAATGTCTTCAAGGTGCTGCAGAATGTCAAGCTGCTCTGTTCACAGTTCAGATGCTTCCTGGGATGTAAGCAAGCAGAATTTTTTTTTTTTGATGATTAGCTTCGATGCTTGGATGATGACTCATCAGCATAGGTGAATGATGTCACCAGGTCTGCCCCCCTGGGCAGTACAGCAAGGGTGGAAAGTACTACCTGGATAAATCCCAGGAGACTTGCTGGAGCAGGTACTGCAAAGTGTTGCCCTACTGCTTCCTGTGTTAACAAAAAGGTAGCCACTAGCCAGAATTCACAGCAAAAGGATAGATTAGCTGTCTAGGCAGTTTACTCTGACTGGGCAAGTTTAGACAGTTCCAACCTCATAATTAACAAAAGGAAGTTGGCAAAGTTATTGAAGGAAAACATTCGCCTCCTTAACAAGACCTTGAGTGAATGGTATCCCAAAACAATGCTGATAACCAGGAGCTTGTGTAAGCACCAGGAATGTTTCAGAGGTTAGAACAGTGACCATTTCTATAATGTCATAGATCACTGAGAAGTTTCCCAAGGTGATTTTAGATCCTGTGAAAACTGCAAGATTCCTCAGCAACAAATACCTCGGCTTTCTATGGTACTATTGAGAATAGTATAGAGATGTTTTCACTTACTGTCCCATAGCTGGCTCAGCTGTAGAGACAAGATGATAGATTCTGTGTGTTTGGTTTCATTTTTTTGTATGGTTCTTGTAGAAATTTGTGCTGTGAGATTTTGGCTATGTCATTGCTACACTCAGGTACTCTACTTTGACTCTTCAAATATAGTAAAAGCTCATTCTTCTGCTTAGTACCACCTCAATGGAGGGATAAATTCTAGGCATCTGATTTGTCCTTTCATTAGTGTTAAAGTTGAACACAGACTATTATTTATCCTCATTTTCTTTTTTGAATTGTCCTGTTTTCATTTATGTGTTAATTATGAAAAGCAACATTGAAAAGAAAGAGCTCATGTCAGCGCACAATTCCAGGTTACAGCCAAGCATAAGGGAGTCCCAGCATCAAGAGCTTGCCACAGATGCCTACATCACATCTGCAAACAAGAACACAGAGAAATGGGTGCGTACATGATGGCTTGCAGTCCATGACCAGCTTTCTCCTCTTATGCTGGTCAGGAAGCTCTGCCTCAGGAATTATCTACACACATTGAACTAGGTCTTCCTTCATTGATTAAAAACAAAGAGAATTGCCCCCAAGATATGCCTCATCTAATTTAATCTAGATTATTCTTCACTAAGATATTCCAAGATGATTCTGTTTTGTTAACAGTAAAATTTACCAGAATATGGGTCATATTTTCATAAAAAAAATCATTACCTCTGATGTACACAAAAAAGAATCACCTTATCATTCCTTTCTTCTTCTATCAGACCCAATCTTTTCTTACCCTGAACTATTTGAAGTGCTAAGGAAGAGTAATCTGTGTTAGTGTCAACTTGATTAACTCATCAAAAGAATGAGTTTAACTGCGTCATGAAAGCATATATATGCAGGGGCAATATTTATTTGCATATACACCTCAGTGCAAAGAAGCATAGAATCAATTTTTATTTCCAGTTGCATTGAATGATAGGAAAGAAAATCCATGGTTAGTGCGTTTTCCCTACTGTTAAAGAAAATAATTTAAGGAATAGTTTGAAAATTTGTTGAGGTTTCTGGAAGCTACTCTTGTGTTCTGTAGATGTTTAGGTGTGATGATTCTATGAGAATGGAGTTCAACAGGTAGGAAATGTTCACAGTAGGCTCATGGGAGTGCAAACTTGTACAACCATGTGGAAATCAATATGGCAGTTCCTGAGAATGTTAGAAATCAATCTACTTTAAGACCCAGCTATACCCCCCTTGGGTATATATCCAATGGATTTTTCTCCCTATCACAAGGACACTTGCTTAACTATGTTGATAGGAGCTTCATTCATAATAGGCAGAAACTGGAAACAACCTTGATGTCCCTCAACTAAAGAATGGATTAAAAAGCCAGGCATAGTGTCACACATCTCTAATCCCAGCACTCTGGAGTCAGAGGCAGGCAGATCACTATGAATTTGAGTTCAGCCTGATCTACAAAGCGAGTCTGTGACAGCCAAGGCTACACAGATAGACCCTGTCTTGAACAAAACAAAAAACAAAACCAAAAGAATGGATTAAAATATGTAGTAAGTTTACAAAATAATGTATTACCCTACTGTTAAGAACAATGACATTGCAAAATCTACCGGGCAAATGTATGGAACCAGAAAAAAAATGTACTGAGGGAGGTAACACAGACCACAAAAGACAAACATGGTATATACCCACTTATAAATGGATGTTAACTGTTAAGTGATAACTATGCTACAACCCACAGACCAACGATGCTGAGTAACAAGGATGGTTGGGGCCAGGGTAGTGGTGCAGTGCATAGATATCCCTGAGAAGATTTTTAAGATGGACTATTGGAATTGAGGGCGATGTCAAAATCTAGTGCAGTAGAAACTCCTTGGTATCTGTGACAATTACACTAGTGAAGTTTCCTAGTAATGGAGGATATAAAGCATTATAAATTAGAGAGAGAGAGAGAGAGAGAGAGAGAGAGAGAGAGAGAGAAGGAGAGAGAAAGAATGACAAGGTGACAAGGCACTGGACTTATGTGATTCTGTCATTTAGAAAGATCCCAATGCATACCATATCTGTTTCAACTACATTTGTAAAGAAGACTGCTGCCTGGTGGGAATTCTAGGACCCTTCTAGGGTAAGAACTTAACTCTCAGGAAAAGTGAACTGTCTGTGTTTTTTGTTTGTTTGTTTGTTTTGTTTTGTTTGTTTTGTTTTTTGTGGGTTTTTTTTTGTTTTGTTTTGTTTTTTACTATGTTTGACTTCTTCATTTATTGTATATGCCGGTTAATCTTGATTCTCAATTTGACACAAACTAGATTACCTGGAAAGAAAATCATAGTGACATCTTGTCTAGTATCCATTTGGCCTGTGGAGGATTGTTGAATTTGTTCACTGATATGCGAAGATGCAGTTCACTATGGGTTGTGCCATCCCTTCGGCAGTATAAGATAAGGTCAAGCAGGCAGGAGAAGATTCTTGTGTTTATTTCTCTATGCTTGACACTTCCTCAACAGTTGACTGAAAGCTGGAATCATATGACAAATAAATCCCTTATTTTGCTCACTTGATCTTTGCCAGTTTGTTTGGTCGCAGCAATAGGAATGAAACTAGAACAAAAATCGGCATTGAATATGAGGTTCTTGCATGGGAAGGAATGTGGAGATTCTGGAACTTTGGGCTGAAAAATCCATGGAATGCATGGGCAAACTTAATAGCCTTTCCTAGTGAATGTTTGGAAGAGGAGATCTTGGGAGAAATGCAGGTGATAGAGGCTAGCCTGAGGTTTCAGAGAGGAACAAAAACTATGAGTAAATAGAGCATAGGCCAGTCATGTGATCATGCAATGTTATGACCAAGAGTCTGTATTGCTGTTCATGGTCCAGCTGAAACTCAGCTTGATTAGTTACAGTCAGCGTCACTGCAATATAAACCTTTTATGGTTCATGTGAGCTAATGGAAAAGTAGGTCCTGCATACACAGCAGTAGATGCAGCTGTGGTCCAAGGGGGCCAGGCACATCTCAAACTTAAAGCGGATCTAGATAATATAAATCAATCACATGGCATTTATTTTAAAGGCATGTAGGGTTTGTGGTGAGCAGTTACCATCCCAAGGGGAGGTAAAATGACTGTGTAGAGGCAATGAAGGCCGTTGGCAAATGTGAAGCCTCAGTTACAATGACAAAGATAATGAGGATGACAGAACAGCAGGGCAGACATCAAGGAGCTCGCCAAGTATGGACTAGTACAGGCTTAAGAGGGAATTCATGTGTGCTGTGGCTCACAGAGCTGAAGAGGTGCTGTTGTGTTAGTTGACACTATTCCTGGGGAGAGATAAACAAATAAGTGTACACTGTTCTCCACATGGAGCAATGGTGATAGACCAAAGTAATGGCATTACCAAAGCTCAACTTGGTAAAACCACGAAGAATTTATTGGGGTCATTTATATGACTATAGGTGAGTATTTTATAGGAACAGAAGCAACTCACATGAATAGGTAATTGAGGTTACTTATAAGACATTAGGTAAGTTTCTCACAGGAATGAAAACAACAGACATATGCACTGCTGAGTGCCAACACCACCATGGAACTCTGCATTGCTTGTATGTAGCTTGGTAGATCAGTGAACATCTTTTCTAGGCAGGTTTTCCAGTCAGTGCCTCTTTCAGGCAAGTCTCATGGCTTATATAAGCTTGGCTATGGGATAGCATAGTGTACCTCACTAAGTTTTAGGGGCTTCCTAAGCCTTCTGAGTTGTTTGTTTTAGGAATATTTAGGAGTCCCACTTCAGAATGTTCTGAATTTCAATGAGATTAAATTTAGGATTCTCTGTGTCATAAAGAGCTTTTGTAAAAGATGGAATGCTTTGAGTGGGAAGAAATAGCCCTGCATCTCTTCCTCTGGATATTTCAGTCTTCCTATCTCTTCTACCAACCATGCTCCTTGTACCTGTCTGTATAAAACTACATATTAGGTCATTGTGCCACAGAAATAGTTACTTTTATTAGAAAGCTTCACTCGTGATAACGAACCTCTATGATATATAATCTATAAGTGACAATTAGTCGTGGAGGGTTAAAAGTATATTAAGGTATAAGAGTTAGGAAGGAATAAAGAGTGAAAGATCATCTCAGTTTTATTAAAAATTGTTACCAAAAGAACAACATTGGGTACACTGGCAAGAATGAGGCAATCTACCATACTTAGTTGTTGTTGCTGTTGTTGATAATGATAATTCCACGGTCTTTTTCCCTGAATTGTCTCATTTTTATCCTGCGGTGTGTTCATGGGACTTCTGTGCATCTCTTCACTGATAATATGCTATATAGGGCCAGTTTAACCACTTAATTTGGTCTCTGGCCAAGCTGGAATAGTGCTCCGTATCAATTTGGAGTCATCTTTAGCTCATTTTTGTAGGCATATCTGTAAAATCTATTTTTGTTTTGGGTTCTTAAATCTCTATCTCCCTACACTACCCTAATCCTTTCCAACATCCCAACACCAGGTACACAAGAAAGAAAGTTAGTAGAGAGAGGGGGTGTAGTTTTCCTTAGCTGTTTTCTGCTATCCTAGGTGGTCAGGATGTTTGGGGTAAATCCAGTCTTCATTTCAGTATATCTCCAACTTCTTCTCAACAAGCTGTATCAACAGAAACCAGGAACAACAGAAGGAAAGTGCCAGCAGCCTTCTTTCTCAGAGCCTGCCACACCCGCCAGTCTCTCTTTGGGTTTGGTTTTTCTCCCCACTCAAAAAGACCACCCCCATCCTTAACCCCCATCCACCTGTTCTCCACACCACCCCCCTACACACACATGAGCTGACATTTCACAGCTGACAGCCACCATGTGCCCTTTCAGGAGGCACCTATCAGACCTGGGATTAAAACAAAAACATGTTTACATATAAACCAAACAGCGACAACATTTCCCCCTTTCTGTTTAAAAAAAATGGCTTAAAATAGACTTGTTTTTTATAACTTGTTGATAACCCACTATTGCCCGAAATGGCTCATTTGCTGGGATGTACTGTATTTCTCAGACTTAACTCACTGGCCATTTTGAGGTCTGAGGATTTTAGTGGTTTGGTCACAATTCTCATTGAAATTATGAAATTTACCACAACTGAATCTCCAAGCATTTTTATATCTTAGGCTTTTGGTGGCACGGGGGAAGTTAATGGTGCTAATCTCTGTAACCCAAGGCTGGTTCTTTGGCAGTTCAGTTTGTTTAAAAGTAATCTTTTTTTTTTCTTGAGAGGGTGGTATCTCTTTAACACTTTCACCCTGTACAGCTTTTTTCTCCTCTGGGCTTCCTAGCCTGCCCAGGATCTGTGGGAACTTAATATGAAGAAGGGCAGTGCAGCAATTGTGGGAAATTCCAGCTCTCTGATACCAAGTGTTTTTCCTTTACCAACAGTGCTTTTTGTTTTCCAAGAAATTTAACTTCTCACAAACTCCCTATTTGCACAGCCAACTCTGCAATCCTTTCCAAAAGGAAAACAGAATGCAGGAAGACAGTGAAGCAAATGCAGAGAATCTCCTCTGGGAGTAATGTGGGGGAGAACATGGAGACAGAAGCTGCAGTACATCCTTTGCTCATATCCTGAAACAGTGCATTCATTTTTTCATGCCCTGCTGTCATCTCTATGATGTTAGACCAGATTTTCCATTATTTGAAGCCCCATTTGGTTCCAATTGGTGGCATGCTTTTAAAAATTATTTTTATTTTGGGATCTTTAAATTTGTTGCTCCTTACTCCACCCCAATCCTTCCCAACACCCCAACACCAGGTAGGAGAGAAAGAAAGTTAGTGGGGAGATGGGGCATAGATTTCCTTAGCTGCTTTCTGCTCTTCAAAGTGGCAACATTCTTTGGGGCAAGTCCAATCTTTCTTTCAGGATATCTCCAACTTCTCGTCCAACTGCATCAACAACAACCAGGAGCAGCAGAGTGTGCCAGCAGCTCTCGTCCTTCTCAAAGCCTCTAGTCTCTCTTTTGGTCTGGCTTTTATCCCCACTCACGAAGACAACCCTTCCTCACTCCCACCCACGCATGAGCTTATAATTCCCAGATGATAACCATCATGCCCTCTCAGGAGGCATCTATCAGCTGTGAAACAAAAACATGTTTACATCCACTACACATCCCATTTGGACTATACCTATTTCCAACACCTTTGAGCAATGACTTCCCCTCCTTTTTGGATATTCCGGTGTGCTTCAGTTATGGTCTACATCTGAGTCTACCTCTGTGTGCCGTGACTTGTTCACTTTTGAACTGTACCTGTGTCCTCTTTCTTTACAGTGTTCCTGTGTCCACTTCTTTCGTTTATGCTAGTGCCCATCTTCTTTGACATTGCATTGCAACCACAGCCAATGTCTCTCTAAAAAAACCCTTCTAACTGGTAGGAAAGTAATATCTATCTGTAAGAAGAAAGTACACAATACACTAAGAAGTAAACTCCTAAGATAGGCTTAATCCTTTAACTTGTATCATTGTATATTACTTTTTGTTAGCTAACGTTCAATATCTCTGATACTCCTGGAGTTCACCATGAATTCAGAGACAGCTACTTCATCATATACCTAAACAACATATATTTTTAGCATTGAAAGAATACCAATAAATCTGTAATTTAATGTGGAACTTAAATTACATTAGTCAATCTGTATGGTCCTCAATGCTGGAAAAATCTGAGTGATACCTGGCCCTGGAGATGTACTATTTTATAGTGTGGCAGATTTTGGAACACTGTACCTCATTTCTCTCTTATGAAATCTTGATGGTGAACTGTTACTCAGGACCCATGTGTACTGAATAATGTGTTTAACTAGTTGTTTCCTATGGACTAGCTCTATGTAACTATAAAATTGTCTCCCAGTGATGCAGAAATGACCGTTTATTTGTTGCTTTGTATATCCTTATTTTAGTTACTTGTTTCAGCACCTCCCAAACCTGGTCTAAGTGCTGATCTAAGTCACTCTGTTCTGCCAAATCACTATTCTACTCTTCATGGAGTCCAGTTGATTGAATTCTATGAAGGGCTCCTTGGCATGGTTCTAATCCAAAATTTTTTTACCTTGTATGCTACCAAGTGTATAATAGAATCTCTATCTCATCTTCTCTGAAGTAAGGACCTTTCTTTGAGTAATCACTTCTATCTTGCTACAACTTAAAAAATATTTTTATTGATTCTTTGTGAGTTTCCCATCATGCACCCCAGTCCCACTCATCTCTCTATCTTCTTGTATCTTCTGTGTGGCTTTGTGCCATCCCATAAGCCAAGGAAAATGTAAAGCACACAAACAAACAAAAAAGAAAGAAAGAAAACAAAGCATAGAAAACATCTTGCCATAAAAGTTGTAGTGTGTCACAGTGTTTCCCACAGTATACCCCTCTGTCCACACATCTTCATGTGCAAATATTCATGGCAATGCATCATTGGTCTGAATGGAAGTCTCTGGCCTCTGTCAAACCATTGATATTAGATCCTCCCTAAGACTCCTCCTAGTTGCCCTGTGTAATGAAGATCCTGCAGTTTGGGAGCAGCTGGTCTAGCCTTTTCATATGCTCCAGCAATTCAGTGAGGATATAGATTTTTTTGGGGTAGTCCAACTTAAAGCCCTGGATCTGGGACAGTGTGGTAGCTGTTCTGGTCAACCTGCTCACTCTGTCATCCACACCACCATGGTGAGCTCTCCAAAACTGTTCCAGTCAGGCCACTCATTCCACCTTTGGCAAGATGTAGTGCCAGTGCTCGCTCGCTCTCTCTCTCTCTCTCTCTCTCTCTCTCTCTCTCTCTCTCTCTCTCTCTTCCTCCCTTCCTCCCTCTCACCCTCATCTGTGCCTACATCATCAAAGACAGCTCTACTGTGTAGTCCTGTATACTGTGAGGTGGGGAGGGGCTGCTTTCTGGAGTGCTACAGCCAGTGACAGACAAGGATGCCTCTCCAACTCTCATAAACTCTGGTCCAGCTTTCTTGACTACCTCAGACAGCAAGATGCAAGCTAGGGAAGGATATTACACCCGTGTCCACTCCACAGCATGCACATGAGTAGTGAGGCCAGCACCAACCCCAAAGAACATAACCTATGGGCTGGCTCACCCACAGCTCCTCTACCAGGACCAGCTTGATTATGCTGCTCAGGCAAAATGAAGGGTCCATTCTCCTGAGTTCTATAGCTAGTGAGAGGCAGGGCCAACTCACCTGCTTTCCTGACTCTCAAAGGTGGCATGCCAGAACTTTTAACTGGTTTGAATTTGTGTTGGCAACCGTAGCTGTCATGACATAGTAGGTACAATAGACAGCCCTGTTAAGACCCCAGCATTTCAGAGCCCTCCTTCCATACCCCAGCTCTTACATTATACCCGTACCAATTATGTGGTGATTACTTAGTTTTGGGGTACATGTGAGTATGTGTGGGAGGACTCATGGTCATGTATTGTCAATACTGCCTGAGTTAACCACAACCTACTTTAGGGGAGGGAAAGGGGTAAACTTCTATGGCCAAGGTTGATGTCCTCACAAATTGATGGCTATAAACATAGATATTTAAAGAGAATTTGACACCAAGATTATTTAACAAAACCACGTAAATCTTTCCTGCTTCCCATGGCATCTGACCTCACAGGGTTCTAGCACCAGGCATGAAATGCGTGTGTTGCCTCAGGTCTGTCATTGCACCAGTGGATACATCTTGCCAGATAAGCCAGTACTGAAGAGAAGATGTTGCTCTGTGGGACTACTGTTGTCTCTTCAGCTCCAGCAGCCTGCATAGCATCTTGCAGCATGAGGAAATCTGTAAAGCAATGACTTTCCCATCAGCTCAAGATTGGTTTCTCTCTGTCTTACTGAGAAAGTACGTGGTGTCATTAGCAGCAAGGTTTATTGTTTAGTTGTAATGGCAACCATAGTTGGTACTATTTTAGATGCTTCTAGTGCCTTCTTAATCAATAGGTAGTAGGAAGGTAAGCCGTTTTTGGCACTGAGATTTTCATATAAAAATCCATTTTAGCAGGGGGAGTAGCACTGTCCACTCATAATAATGCATCTGTTCAAGCTCATTTTTAAAATACTTTAATTAGCTTACAAATTAGCAGGATTTTATAAGGTTTCATTATACATCCTTAGTTTTGGTCAATTTGCCCCTTGTTTCTACTTTTCTCCCAGTCCCCAATCCTGATATACATTAAAATTTTTAACCTGCATTATCCACAGGCCCTCCTCATCTTTTCATGTCATATGTTTCACTAGTCCTTGTTATGGTTGCTACTTAGACTGCACGACCATTCATGTCCACATAGCATTTTACTTACATGCTTCATTTTGGCTAACCCTTCATACATTCCCTTGTTTCCTGGTCCTCTGACTACACTCACTGCCTGAAGTTCTCTGCTCCCAGAATATCCCCTGTATTATTCAGGGTTCACTATAGTAGTAGAACTTATAGCTCCACCCACCTATCTCTCTCTCCATCTCTCTCTCTCTCTCTCTCTCTCTCTCTCTCTCTCTCTCTCTCTCTCTCTCTCCCAATATACCTCCCAAAAAATAGGAAATCAGCATAGGCAAAGCTGACTGCAATGAGTATAGACAATAAAAGGCTCAAGATCCTGGTTAAGTCTACTGGGCAACCAGTCAGCAGTCACATCCATGAAGGTTCTGGAAACATCTTATGAGATATAAAACCTCTCTCACTTATGGATGTCATCATTGCTTCTATGTTTTAAAAGTTCTTGATTCTTTTATTGATTGTTTCTTATGTTTCCCATTATCAGTCTAACCAAATGAAGCAGTATTGGTAAAGCTTCTTGTTCAGGGTTCCCTTCCAATCCTGAAGACATACAAACTATTCAATTTGATTCTTTAGGGAAGTATGAGCTGCAGTCATGGAAAGTCTCTCATTCAGAAAGTCTTCATTGTGAATTTTCAGTAACATTGCATTCTTGTAAGACACACACACACACACACACACACACACACACACACACACACACACTGATATAATATCTCAAATATGGGTATAAAATACTTATTAAACATTTATATAAGGTTTGCAATCCTTCCTTACCTGGAATGCAATATAGTAGACACAGGAATCCCTTATCAGAAGATGACCTTCTTCAAAATATGTGCTTATTAATGTACTGATGACATTGCCTTTCAACTCCAAATGGGAAGGTGTGGCTGATGTGGCTTGCTCTCTGGGGAATAAGACAGGCAGAATTAGTGCAGCATGGTGACTTGCTAAGGCTCTGAATCCTTCCCAGGAGGAAAATGAGCATCATTTTGCTTAAACTTAATTCTATTTGTCTATACAGTGATATATTATGAATAATTATCATCTGGAAGGCTCTGGAGATGCTCTAATTCATTAACTCCTGCCAATTTCTAAAATTTCTGGCATAGACTATACTATGTAGAATAGGCATGGATGCTAAGAATGAAGACCAACACTTTTAATAGAGTTTTCAGTAGTGCACTTCTGGTGGGCTCTTTGTGAAGTTGAGATAAAAGTCAATGTGTTTCCTATTCTACTGAGCTTCCTCACCTCAAGTCACAGTGTGAAATCACTGTAGTTTGAAGTTAAATACAATATGGACTACTTCCACTATTTTGTTCCATAGAAGTGGTTCCTGCCATTGACAATGAATTTATACTCGTCTGAAAAATATCAGACAGTACGTAGCAAGTGTTACTAATGACATGAATTCTTTGGGAGGACAGAGTTTGAAGATGGTCCTTATATTATTTTGGGGATCAAGGGTACTGTTTAGGGTCAAGGCAGGGAAATCATAGGCTGTGCGGCCATTTGAGGTTTTCTGACATTAACTTGTTCATCTGAAAAATGGAATTAACAATATTTACCACATGTCATCCATCAAAGAGCAAAAAGAACTCATAAATACTTAACCCAGTATTCAATAACAACATAATCAAAAATAGTGAACTTAGCCTCCACATACAGTCTATTTATTGCTGCTAGTATCCATAGAGATACAGAATCATGAGACTGAGTAAAAGAAAAATCTATGAAGTATTCATTATAACTCTGTTGCAGAGGTGGCAAAAGATTTTCCTTTACCATCATGAATACTACAAAAATTACAATTAATCTAATCAACACAGCAAAATCTTCTCGCTATTAATAATTTCAGTGAGGATTAGAGAGATTCTGGAGGGGCCTCATGTTCAGAAAAGCTATTATAGCAAATGAGGGGCTTGAAGTTCTGGTCATGCGCACTGGGCAGCAGCCACTTTTGAGTGCTGAGGGATGTGACAATGCCTGAAAGGACAGGAGTAAAGCAGGAGAAGCTGACCTCTTCTACCCAACCTGACACAATGTCTCAGCTCAGAAACTCTTAGTTAATCCTAGTCAAGATATGTATAGTATAAATGAAATATAAGAATTTAAGACAACAGTTTAAAATGATTGCCTTAGTTACAGAATTAACAACTTTCTTAATTAGGAAAGCTCTCTTTAATAAATATTTCAGAGCTACCACTTGGAACTAGAACCTTCCTAGAGAAATTTTATTTTTCAAATGGAAGAGCTTCATTTAATAGCTTTTAAGCATATGCTAAAATGCTGTTTCTCTGTTGCCTGCTTACCTACCACATTTTACTTTTGTCTGTGTTCTGACAAGTACTTAAAAATGAATGATCTAAAAAACAAAAACCTGACTGACACTCACAGTTAAGATGGATACAGTCTCCCTGAAGAAGGGAGGCCAGAACATGGAAGCATGAGACGCTGTGCATATTGCATTCACAGTCAGAAAGCAGAAAATGCTGACTCTGGTACTGAGTTTGGTGTCACCCTTTCTTTCTATTTCTCTTTGGAGTGCATGCACTTGGCACTTCCACCTTCACCCTGAAAGGTCAGGTCTTCCTTCTCAACTAAAATGCTTTGCAAACACCTTCAAAGA
The DNA here is from genome assembly GCF_964271855.1 of Acomys minous. Lineage (NCBI taxonomy): Eukaryota > Metazoa > Chordata > Mammalia > Rodentia > Muridae > Acomys > Acomys minous. Next base: position 69,784,075 of record NC_140494.1, read on the forward strand.
CATACATACTTTTCCTACGGGGTTTCAAATCCAGTCAGGTTCACAAGAAGATTATCCATGCATCCAACCTCCTTGTGGAATACATGAATACCTATCTTACGCCTCCAGTGCAGTGCTTGCATCCCAATATGTCTTCTCTCGCCAGAATGTCCTCCTTCACCTCTCCCCACCACTCACATTTTGGTCAGTTGTCTCTTTTCCAAAGCCACGTGCACAGACACTGACATCTTGAGTTCTATTGTTCCTCCTTCTCATGTCAGGTGTCAGGGAGCCTTTACCTTGTGTCAAAATGTGTTCTATCTAACACTTTCCACACTAGTACCAATTTACTGCTGTCCAAAATACCTGTTCTTTATGTAAAATCGTAACTTTCTATTCTTTTTAAAAATTTCATTGCTTTTCATAATTATCTGTGGTTTAGGGATAAAACAAACATTTTTATTTAGCATTCCTAAAAACAGAGAAAAGAGTTGATGTATCTAATCTAAGCACTGTAAGCAGAATGATTTCCCCACTATGTAGGGCTTGGTGTAGACCTTTGCACCTTATGATTGCAGTAACGCAGGGCTACTTGATTTTTGCTTCCACAGCAATCATTTGCAAGGCTATCTCAAAGTGGAGAGGCTTTTTTATTTTACTTTTTCTTCTTTCCAACTCTATTTTCTATTTTCAACCTTAGGCCATTTATGCCCAGATTAACTTACTCGATACTTATACAGTGCTATTCAGGTTTGAGTTATTAAGTACACATCCATATTAAGCTTATTTCGTTTTTCTTTTATGTATATGAATATTTCTCCTACACACATGCGTGTGCATATGTGCATGTGTGTACCTGCAGAATCCAACAGATGGCTTTGAATCTCCTGAAAATATAGTTTCAGACATTTGCAAGTTTCCCTGTATGTGCTGGGAAGTGAGCCCAGTTCATCTAAAAGAGCAAAAACTGTTCATTATCACTGAACCATCACTTCAGCCTCAATAAACGCATTATAAAGATGAATTTCACATCAAGACCTCAGTTGGCAAATGCCACTACTTCCAGGTAGCCACACCTATCTTTCCTAGGAAATGACATTTTCCTGGCAAGTATTCAGTGTGTGTGAAAGAATTCTCTTGACAAATCTGAAAACCTGATCAGAGGCTATTTTAATAAGTGTCATCACTGTGTTTGTTATATACACAGACCTCCTAAGCACAGGGGCTTTCATTTTCAGCAAATTGTGCTTTTTCAAGCAAGTACAATCTTCGAAATCTGTACCTTTTGATATAATGTAGTGATTCATGAAGACGATCCATTAATAAGCATACTCAGAAATATTCTCTGAGCCAACTATGGGAACACAGGGCTTTAATTTCAACATTCAGAAGGCAAAAAGAGGCAGATCTTTGTTAGATACCAGCTTGGTCTGTATGTGAGTTCCAGACCATCCAGGGAGGTGTAATGAAATCCTGTCTCAAACAATAGCAACAACAATAAAAGTAATGACAACAAATGGAAAGAAAAACTGGAGCATTCTCTGAACTGTGCCTTGTATTCCCATGCTGCCTTCTCATCTGTAGGCTGCATCCACTTTCATCAAGTTCTCAAATGTTGATCACTCTGTAGCTTTGTCACCTTCCTCTTAGTCACCTCCTGAGTACATTAAACTTTAAACTGAGCATGCCCAGTGCTAAAGGTGTCAGCTTCCTCCAAAGCTTCTCCTTTTACACTTTAACCACTCTGCAAAGGGCAATACTGCCTATGCATAATTCGATATTCATGTTTGTAGTTAATGTTGAATATCTCTTTCTCTGATGAGGCCTGTTTTAAGGATTCTGTTGCCGTGATGAAATATAGTGACCAAACGAGTGGAGAAAAGAGATTTATTTTAGGGTATACTTCCAGGTAACAATGTAACACTAAGAGGAGTGAACATGAGAACTCAGAAACCTGGATGCAGGAGCTGATGAGTGGGCCATGGAGAAACGCTGCATTGATGGCTTACTTTTCCTGGCTTGTTCAGCTGACTTTCTTATTGTCTAAGGATGGCCCCACCCACAATGGAATGGGCCCTCCATTATCAATCACTAATTAAAAACTGTCCCACAGGCTTGTCTACATCCTGAACTTATGGAAACATTTTCCCAACTGAGGCTCCATCTTCTGGGCACTCAAAATGGCTCCAGAATAAACTATCTCTTCCTACATTTAAGGTGAGAGCTCTGACTTATTAAGAACTAATCAGCTGATTATTGTGTACGTTTGTAGATCCTGTTCTACAAGACCCTTCGTCTTAGGCCCAAATCACAGCAGTCACCCCTGCTAAGTTGAGAGCCTCTCCTGCCAGGTAGGTGGAAGTAATATGAAAGCAGATACACACTTCTGCTTCTACTCCTCTAGTCCACTTTCCTGTCTCATCTGTAAATTTCTTGCCCTACCTCCTAACCTGCATTTCCTGTGGATTCCAAAGACCTCCTTTCCTCTCATCACTTTTTGCTAGCCCCCAACTCCAAAGAGCACCCCTACCAACACCAGGGCTCACAGTCCGGAAAGCCAAGTAGGCTGACTGCAGATCTTCTCTTCTCTCTTTGTTCTCCCAGATCCAATTCCCTAGTCTCATACCCAGCTCTGCAGCAGAAATACCCGTGGCAGCCTTCCCTAACCCCTGTTCCTACCTCTTGTGGATCCCACAGATCTTCCCCTTCTAACCTCCTAGCTGTGACTCCTGCTTTGTCTCAGTTCATTTCTTTCTTAATAACTAAGACACACTCCCTCCCTACCCTGAACTACTGTACTGGAAGAGTAAGTTTAGAGAAAGGAGCATGCGCACACATGAAAGCAGCTATTTCTCAATCAGCATGCACGCCCTGGTGAAAAGGAACTAACTATATGCTTTCAGTTTCAGTAGCTCTGCGTGATAGGACAGAAAAGCCATGGCTGGTAAGTTTTCCCTATTTTTAAAGTGGATAGTTTGGTAATAAGTCATTTGCAATGGGGCTGGGTTCTATGGAAGCTATCATTAGCTTCTGCAAATATTTAGGTGATCTGAATCTAGGGAAAGGGAAGTCTGTGTTGAAAATCTGCACAGAAGATTCTTGAAGAAAGCAACGGCCATGCCCAGAAAGGACATATGTTTTACTTGTATCCTGTCAGCAGTTTTTAAATCTTAACTATAAAGTAGCCCTAGTCTGACAGAGGTTCCTAGATTAGTCACAGAGATAGTGGCTGCAAAAAGAAATGGTTTAGTGTTATGTCTTTTTTTATTAATCTGATTTAAGAACATGTGAAACCGGGATGAAGGATTATGTTTCTTGAGTTCTAACAAAAAGATAGTAACTCAATACCCGTGCCCCACCCTATATGCTTTTATGCAATATTGAAGGGAAAATATGGTGTGAAGAAAAAAAGGGAGAAGCGATGCATGTAAAAGGGACATTTTACTGATTCATTCTGAAAGAGACTATGTCCTCCTTAGAACACGAAAGGAACATGCAACTGTTTTCCTGACTTGAGAAATCTTGGTGCCTTAAACAGATAACACCCTGAGGTCAAAGAGGACAAAGTTTATCAACTCAGTGGATGTAGGTACAATAAATGGCTTGATGGATGAACTTTTAGAGAAGAAAGTGCTGAACCAGGAAGAGATGGACAGAATAAAAGTTGGCAATGTCACTGTTATGGACAAAGCACGGGACCTGTGTGATTCTGTCGCTAAAAAAGGGCCCAAAGCAAGCCAAATCTTTATCACGTACATTTGTAAAGAAGCATGCTATGTGGCACAAATGATGGAGCTTGAATCAGGTAAGAGCCTGCATCTTAGACTAACATGAGGGTCTATGTATTCTCATAACCAGTGTCGGATCGACATATTGCTTATGTGGTTTGAAATCAACTCTAACTCCTGAGTCCCATTTTTTGTGTCAGTGGCCCTATTGTGTGTCTCCTGGATCCTTCACATCCTTCTGCCTTGTCTCCTGTAGTTGACAGCAGCCTCAAACTCACTGTATATCCAGGGATAACCTTGGCATGCTGAATTAATTTCCATTGCCTCTCTTCAGGTCCACCAGCTGAAAATTTTGTTACTACAGAAGATTTCAAAGGAGGACATCCTTTCCATTCAGGTATACATGCTTCCAAAAGAGGAATACCCATTGGGCCCTCATCTTTTTGCCTCTATCTTCATGTGGTGAACCCAAGTTGAGGGCGCTATAATTCACAAGCATTGATTCTAATGTTCTTCCTCTTCTTTGTTTGAGCTAAGGGAGTTTTCATGGCTTCATCACCCATATTTACAGTAAAATTTTCAAAGTCTGTGTCCAAGTCCCAACTTCTTAGTTAAATACCAAACCTTCCCATTCAAGTGCCTAATACAAATATTCCCATCTCCTCTCAACATGTGTATCTAAACACTCCTAAAGATAAACTTGCCAATCTTCCTCCTACTTCTTCTTCTTCTTCTTTTTTTTTTTTTTTTTTTTTTTTTTTTTTTTTTTTTTTTTTTTTTTTTTAGTTTTCTGTGCCTTTGTTAATACTGGCATCACTAGCAGTTGTTTAAACGTAAAACTTAAAATGAACCCTTACCATTTCTTTTTCTCTTCCACTTACTTTTAGTCTGTGGCTGTTTTAATGAGTTCCTCTTATAAGTCTCTGTCACCTTATCAAACACTTCTGTTATTCATAACACATAGCAGTTGCCAGTCTTGACTCTTTCCACAGTTACCTATGCCAGGTACAAACTTCGGGTCATTAGAAAATCAGTTATCATATGACAATTGTACTCGAGACGTTGTTCTACAAAATGCTCAAGAATAATAAGCATGACCAGTTTTTCTTCTGATTGCATTGAACTTGCATAAATAAATATTAAATTAATATTTATTTAAAACTATCACTGAATTAAAGCTATCACCATTTTAGACATAGTAATGATAATGCAAACCCTTATTAAGATAACATGGAATGCGGTAAGAAAGTCAATATTCATAGTGATTTTTACATGATAGAACATTGTTTTTTATTCCCAAAGACTGTACAGTAGCCATTCTCAATGAGCAATGAACTCTCTTTCATGCCAGAGATCTTCCACACTGTCTCTCACAGTTACTGCCAACAGCACTGACATAAATGTGCTTACAGCCATCCTGTGAGAGATATTGGAAAGACTGAGATTTTTTTTGTGTGGAATATTTTGTAAGCTTATCTTAGGTGTGTCACATATCAAATACATGTGTGCCTTCTACTGGCTACAACTGACCACAGACAGAAAACATTCTAAAATAATGGTAACAAAGACAGCTAGCTTCATGGCACTAGGCAGGGGCATCCTGTGGACATGGAGTACAGATTCTGGGAGTGTGCATCAAACTTCACTTAAAAAACAAAAACAAAAACAAAAAAACTTCATTTCACACACTGTTAGTGCATATCCCAAATGAAAAAAACACATCTTTCCATGGGTGCACTGATATGGTAGTTCTACCTTACGGAAACTGAGGCAGTAGTACATAGCAGACCCAATGTTGATATTAATTTTGAATAAGTTCATCTCTTTCTGAAAAAAAAAATAACTAGAGTTGCAATATAAGTGAAAGGCTTCCCACTACGATGCTGAAATAATTTCATCTAGATGACAGTCTTTTCTCCCCACATCAGAAAGGCAAATGTTCAGAAACAACAGCAACAACCAAAAAAACACTCAATTATTCTACTGGGATCTACATTGATCCACATGTTTTCTTACACATTTCATGTGATGTGACATTTCTACATAATTGAATAATATATTTCATTACTTTAAACATCTCCAATATAATTAATATTTGTTTAATTTGTTGTTGCTTTTGGCTTACTTATGCAGAAGCAAGACATCTTTGACCAATTAATGAGTTTTTAAAAATATTTGTTCAATATATTCATTCTAAGTAGTTTGTATTCTTTTCTACAACCAAATCGTAGTGACTTCATCTAACTTGTTAAATGTACAGTTTATCTAAATGTCTTTTAAAATAAGTTTAAAATCTCCTCTTTTTATTTCTATTCTCCAGGGGCCTAGATAAATTATTTCTATTTTGAAATACGCCAAGTTTATATGAAATCATTAAAAAGTATATCACATTGTTTAATGATACAGAACTTGAGATCCAAGAAGAGTCCCAGGAGCTACAGACATGAACCATTTAAAAACCTTCCCTCACAGATACGTGCAATCAATAACGAATTATATAAATTCATGAAATTTTCATATTAATTTTAGCATTTATTATTCTATCTCCCTTTTATCCCAGTTCACTTAGTCCATAACGCTCCTTATTTGGTTGCTGTGCACATATAGTAGGAAGTACTCCTAAATAAGAGGACAAAGGATCATTCCTAAGAAGTACCTGATGCCTACTATTGTGCATAAAAAATAGGTAAACATATTTTTAAACATTTTCATTGGAAATAAAAAGACTTATTTACTGACACTCCTCTGCCATCTAAAATTCCAGCCAGGTCTCCAAATACATTCTGAAATAAATATGTTAAACATTTTAATATTCCTTGCTTTGCTTATATCTAGAATATTTGTCAAAATACTTATGGTATGGTAGATTTCACATTACACCACTGGGAATATCTGGCTTGAAATATGTTTCATTAACAGTGATCTCTATCTTGTTCTACACTGTGGTAATGAATCCTGCTTGTCCTCACCTGGCTTTACAGAGGCAAGACTGTAAGAGACTAGAAGAGAGGCTACCAGGGTTCAATACATCCATGCTATTTTTCATCTCTTACAGAAACAAAGCAAGAACAGACCAAAGAAGATGGTGCATTTTCAGGATCAAGTAGGGGCCTCAAGTTGTGCCCTGCAGAAACAGCCCAAAAGATTTGGAAAGAAAATTCTTTAGAGGTGCCGTGCTCAATCTGGGACGGGGCAAGCTGAAGAATATTGAGGCCATCCTGAAGGGCGGTGGTTCTCTGCCGTATACAAGTTCATTGTAATGTCCCGAACACTAATTGAGCCATTTTGCCTTATATAAAAGATCCCTACCTTCTAGAATCTCAGGTTAATTTGGAGAGTTACAAATTTTGTCCAATTCTTTGGTAAACAATAATAGCAACAGCAATCCCAGTGGCTAACACTTGATGCTTGCTGTGAGTTAAAAACTATTTTATGCACTTCATCTATAATAAAGCGATTACCTTCAAATGATCTATTTTATAGATTAGAAAACTTGAGTCAACTATAGATCTTTATTATTTTTTACATAATAATAGTTTACATACGTTTACATAATAATAGATCTATATTGTATTTACAGTCAATAAGAAACCCTGAGCACCAATTTTACAATTTAGGGATTCTAGCCAGAAATCCACTTTATTTTTTAAAATTTCACTTTCAAAGTTAAGGTCAAATGTTCAACAATCCCCTGGGCCCTTGTAGCTTCCACTAGCACTCCTAAACTACGACTCAGTTTTCTTCCTATTCTTAATCTAATCTTTACAATATTGGTTTCTTGAAAGGCTTAAGAGAAGGGAATTTGGACCTACCATAAGTACATAAAATAGATATTGAGATAAACAAGCTGCTCATTGAATCTGCTTTTCATACAGGTTTACCCAATAATGACTAAATCATCCTCTCGTACACGCCTTGCCCTTATTATCTGCAACACAGAGTTTGAACATCTTTCTAGGAGGGATGGAGCTCATGTTGACCTCAGAGAAATGGAATTGCTGCTGGAGGATCTGGGATATACTGTGAAAGTGAAAGAAAACCTCACAGCTAAGGTAAGACTTCTCAAAATAATAGAAATACTGACCATGCCTCTCATACTCCTAGATAGTGCTAGAAAGCACAGTGCAGAAGCAGACAACTTAGTCTTGTTAGTTTGTCACTATGATGTCCTTTGGTGAGTAGCCACTGACTATTATACAGACTGTCAAATGCTGCCATCCTTTAGCCAAAGTCTCATGTTTCATCTGATTGGAAAACGTTTCAATTATCTCAGGATGACTTCCTATAATTTTATAGCCTTTCTTTATATAAAAATTGAAAATTAGAAATTTTTAATTTATTCAATGGTTCTGTTTACCGTCCCTAGTGGAACTTCACAGTGTAATAACACTGATTTGGTCTCTTACAGGAGATGATGGCAGAAGTGAAGGAATTTGCTGCCTGCCCAGAGCACAAGACTTCTGACAGTACTTTCCTCGTATTCATGTCTCATGGTATCCTGGAGGGAATATGTGGGAAGAGGTACTCACCTTCTGATAAAAGTGAAGAGAAGGATGTTTTAAAAGTTGACAAAATCTTTCAAATGATGAACACGTGGATGTGTCCAAACTTGAGGGACAAGCCCAAAGTTATCATCATTCAGGCCTGCCGTGGAGGTGAGTAAGTGCTGACGGTTTAAAGCTAACAGGCCGTTCGCATTCCGACCTTATCATTTACATGTAGACACTGCTTTCCATGATTAGGAATTGATTCCCAAATATCAAACATCTATTTTATCACTCAGATAATTAAGCATTCTGTGAATTTTATTTCAATTTGTGGGATATATACTTCAATTTCCAGTACAGAATATAACTATCCATAATCAATACATACATTTGATCTTTGGATGTTGAAGTATGCTTATAACAAGCATTATATACTATGTATGTATTATTCACATTCATACACATGCATACATATATATGAATAAAATACAAACTAAAATGTTTATAAATGGGGTTGAAGAGAAGTTTCAAGAGAGCAATACCTCCCTAGGAAATTGTTAGTAATATAAAATCAATTTTGTTTTTCCAGAGAATCAAGGGGTGGCATTGGTAAAAGTCTCAGTAGGAAAATCTGAAGAGAAATTCTTAATGGATGCAGATTTTGAAGATGATGGCATTAAGAAGGCCCACATAGAGAAGGATTTTATTGCTTTCTGCTCTTCAACACCAGGTAAATGGTTTTTATGCAGGTCATCTTGGTTGCAGTCACTGTTAGAAAGAAAGACCCTACCCATAGCATTATCTAAGACTTTTAAGTCCTCTTTAAAACTTCATATTCAACCCCCCTCATCCACACAGATAACATATGCATGTATTTTTCAGAATTAGTGAATTTTAAATACTCATAATATTTCTCCTACAACCATGAAGGATAACAGAGAATTAAATAGATGACCAACCACTCTAAGTTCATTAGAATCTGAAAGGTGCACATCACTGGCTCAGTCAGAACACCCTGTGCACCAGCATCAAGTGTTTATAGAATACTGATGATGAGAGGTATGGATACAAGAAGACTGATCATTTGACTTCAGATCCTCAGAGGCCATGAAAAGCTGGACAAGCATCTGTAGTCCCAATGTTCCTATGAGTAGTTGACAGAGTGGGTCCAGTCCAATCTCCTGAAATCATACAGACCAGCTAACCTATCTTACACATTACAGGCAAAGTTGGTCTTAATGTATTTATACATTAAAATAAATATTTGTAAATTATTCAAAATTCATGCTAAACAGTAATTAATATTCAGGTTAAATTCCAAAATTTCCATTTATTATGTCATGTATTAAATCTAATTGTATCATCTTGCTGAGATTTCTTCAAATTTCTCACCAATATATGAAAACATATGTTTGAAATACTAAACAATTTCTAAAATTTTCACATAAAGTTACTTTTATTATTAAGTTTTAATTTGTTATGAAGTTTAAGTTACTTACTATGTTAAAATTTAATTTAAAATCATTTCAGCCATTTCATACATTCCTTGAGACTCACATTCTTTTACTCAAATACTCTGATCAGATAGCTTAAGGATTGTACTATTGACTGTATCCTCCAGATAGCACCTACATCTACACTGGATAGACAATGCCTTGATGTATAACTCACTACATATTTTCCAATGATAAAAACATATGGCTATTCATACATTGTACTGGCAAATAGATAATCATCTGTAAATGTATGCCAAGGAGTAAGCCTATGAGGTTTCATTACATAGTTTCATACTTGTGGTCATTCAGACATGCCTGGTTACACTTAGTCAACCATTTTAAGTTAAAAAAAAAAAGCGTGCACAAGAAAAGAGACATACGGACATAAGGGGAAATGTAGGTTGGTAAGTGGGAAGGAGTTAAAAAGAGGACAGATCATGAATATAATCAGATGCATTTTACACAAAGGAAAAAAAGTCAAAGAATAAATACATTTAATTTAGAAACACTATAGCAAAACACACACAAATTTTTCTCTAAAGAAAGTGGCTGGCTTTATTATGAGATTTAACTGTTCCTTTAAATCATTTCCTCTTGTCTTGGACCATACAGCTGCCTTTCATTATAGAGGCTTCTGCAAGCATTTCCACCCTGTTAGAGCCTGTCTCCCTTTCTTTTACCTTTTCCATTATTCTTTGTAAATGGTGCAGACTCTACTCTTCCACTACCAAACCCAGATGTAATTTGACTGTGTGAATCCCAATCACACAGTAAGACTTTTCTGAGAAGCATCCAGCCTTTTACTCTCTTCACTGTGCAAAATACTTTCAGAGACACCTGTGTCTACTCCTATTGATTTCCTTTATCTCTCTGATATTTGTGATGGATGGTCTATTCCTCAAAGATAGCTTTGTGTAGGAATAATTACTCTCAAGTTATAGATAAGAAAATTACATTTAAAAATGTACAATGGAAGCCAGATGAGGTAGGGCACATGTGTAATCCCAGCACTTGAGGAGGCAGAGGCCTGAGTTCAAGGCCAGCATGGTCTACAAAGTGAGTCCTGGACAGCCTGGACAAGCATAGAAGAAAGCTATCTTGAAAAAATAATGTACAGCAGACGTATATGAGAGTCATTAGAGTGTATCTTAGAGCTACACACTCAGATACTTATTCTCTTAATCACTTCCCCTACTCCAGTCAGCCTACCTCTCTCTATTAGATTTTCTCTTTAAATCAGGAACTACATCATCTGAGTATCTGCACTGTATACAGCAACTTTGTTGAGTAAGGGAAAATGTACCCATTGAATTTTGTATATACCCACTGAAAAATGTCAGTGTATGGAATATAGTCTAATGTGTCCAGCTAGAATGGAAAGGCTAGAGCAGCCTGTATCCAGGATAAGGCATATCATAAGATTTGTTATATACTTTCTTCACAGATAATGTCTCTTGGAGACATCCTGTCCGGGGATCTCTTTTCATTGTGGAACTCATCAAACATATGAAAGAATATGCCTGGTCCTGTGACTTGGAGGACATTTTCAGAAAGGTCAGACTCTGGATACTTCAACTCTACTTCCCTGGTCTTTGGCTACTCAAACTGCTTTAATAGGAAATCCCTGAACATTTTGGTTGTTCTTTCCAAAAGGCTATTTATTTATTTATTTACTTATTTGGTTAGTTAACAATCCCTCCATGATGCCAGCATTCTCTGTTTTCTGATCCTTAAGAAATAATCATCTTGGGCTGGAGAGATGGCTCAGTGGTTAAGAGCACCACCTGCTCTTCCAAAGGTCCTGAGTTCAATTCCCAGCAACCACATGGTGGCTCATAATCATCTATAATGTGATCTGATGCCCTCTTCTACAGATAAAGCACCTATATACAATAAATAAATAAATCTTTAAAAAAAAAAAGAAATAATCATCTATATTTACTCATATGCTCCCCTTAGTAGGATATGGAGCAGAATTGAATATTCCTGTGCCCATCATTTCTGCCAACTCCAATAAGAGAATCTAATAGTCTAGGAAATAGTCTCATTGTTTTGGGTCTTACAAATGCCATGAGTTATTGTTTGTTGTTTGTCCTGCTAGTCGACGTAGTTTTTTTTTTTTTAATCTCAAGTCAAGATTCTACTCTGAATTTTATGGCTATAAATCTTCCTTTCTTTTCTAGGTTCGATTTGCTTTTGAGCAACCAGGATTTACGCTACAGATGCCCACTACTGAAAGGGTGACCTTGACAAAGCGTTTCTACCTCTTTCCAGGACATTAATTGAGTATGTTGTATCAACGTCTTTGTACAATTGTGTGTGTGTGTATGTGTGTCTGTGTGTGTGTGTGTGTGTGTGTGTGTGTGTGTGTGTGTGTGTGTGTACACACAGTAAAGTAGGGAAAGGTTGGGTGAAGACCACTGAAGAGAGGTAAAACTGGTACTGGTCCTATATTCTAGGTCTGATGTAATAAATGGAGAAAACAGGAAAACCTTGAAGGGGTACCATGTGTTCCATTCTCTGCATAGTAGTTTGTTCTGCTTTAAGACTCTGAGACTTTGATGATCCCTTCTCAGAGTAGGCTGTTATAAGCCAGCATGCTGTATATGCTACATTTCATTTCAGTATGGCAGCACTTAGACATGCTTTGGGTCCTGCTTTGTTCTTAGTGTGTATGCTAGCATTACAGTACGATACTGTAATCTGTACATGCCTCAGCAGAATGCTTATGTATGTAATTTCTCTTTCCCATAGGAATCCAGGAGTTTCATCCTTCTGTACCTGTCTTCGGAAGAATGTCAATTAGAAGCCAACATTTCTCTAAATGATGTAATAAACAACACACAAAAAAGGAAAGGCTATTCTGTTAGCTGTTCCTATTAGGTTTCCATTTATTTGATTTGATGATCAGAACTCAAGAAGAGGAACTATGTATTTTTTATTGAATCTATTCTTTGAAAAATATATAAAGTACATTCTGATTACTATAAACTCACATCCTTTATTGCATTCTATCCACATGTCTTTTGTTTTAGAGACCCATGGAAGGGATTGTCCACTAAAGCATGATTGATGCCTCTGTGGAAACATATCTGAGTCCCTCAGTGTCCAGAGTGTCAGGAGACTTCTTAGACTTGAATCTTAAATGCTGAACTGGCTGGTCTTTTATGATATCATATGCTTCCTTTTTTTTATATAGACATGCAAAATTGATACCTTCACCACAGTGAACTGAATTCCAGGAATTTAGAGCTCATCATAAGATTTGTAGAAAATATAACTGGGACAATGATAGCCAAGAAAATAAATGGCATTTCAAAACGGAGTGCTTGCTTATGACCTGGAAGCTTTAACCAGAACCCAGCAATCTCTCTGTGCCATTATGCTTCATGGATTCAAAGAAAATGTTGACTTAGCCCAAGAACCTTAAAATTTCACATTCTGATTGAGAAAAAAAACAGTGCCCCAAACACACAGAGAACAATTATCAGGAACATATGACATCCTTTTAACCATTCACAGAGCAGTATTTAAGTTCAGGAAGAGCAGAAAGAAGGACACTCCCACATGTACTTTTCTAATCCATCCTCTTTAATCCAACATTCCCTGAAGCCTCAGTGTTGAAAACACCACAGCCCTTGTCTTTTCCCCTGTCTCTAAGCATTTCCCTGATATAGCTCTGTCCTGAGATCATGTGATCAGGCATTCATTCTCTTGCAGGCTGAAACTGCCTCTCTGAGCAGCCTTTGTTCAGAGGCTGCTAAGAAGTAATGGTAATCAGTCATTCTCAGCCAAAATGTATGCATAAATGCAGTCTTGCTCAGTTAATGAAATGCATTCCAGAGGACAAATGGGATGCCCTGAACTACTATGTCTAATAAAAGGCTAAGGCTGTAGGAATACAAATAGAAAGGATACAGCACCATGCAACTGGTTAATTCTCCACTAGAAAGGAGACTGTTAAATTTCACAGACTTAGGACTGATGTTATAGAGAAGGAAAGTAGAGACATGGAGAAGTCAGAGGGGAAATAATCAGCGCTGGGGCCTTGACGAAAGGAGACTGCAAAGTGAAACCATTCAGAGGGTGGAGCATGCAGAACAGTTTTTACTTTCTATTTTTGCTGCTGTTGTGGTTTTATTTGTATTGGTTGTTCGGATGTTTTTTTCCCAAGAGGAAGGACTAGAGTTCATGAAAAAGGGAACAGGTTTATGAGTTTCAGAGGACATCCGGATAAGGGTTGAGCTTTTCGGAGCAGCCCTTTCACAATCTCTAGGAAGTCTCCGCCTCCCTAAATTAAGGAAATGCTCTGCAACTTTCGTTTTACTGTAAGAAACTGTCTGCCCTGTGGGAAAGAACTGAAGCTTTTGTCATGGCTGGTGAGTCTGGGGTCGTTCCTGAATAAGGGCTAGGACTTGAGTCCTAGATTTTACAATAGCCACAGCTCTGAGATAGGCAGAGATTAGAAAAAACGTGGGGGCGGGGAAGCAGAGCAGTGGTGTAGAAGCCAGTTCCCCGCCTGCCTGGTTACAATGGGAAATTACTGTGTGTCAGCAATTGTGGAGAAACTGAGATATATGTAGCTTTGAGCCACAAAGAAGTTTATATGTTATTTTCCATTTTTGGAAATCAAAGAGGAGGGTAAAGCCAGAATAACCTACATATGAGACAAAAGTCTGTAATGAACTCTAAAAGTGTTTGTTTTCCTGGGCTGCTGATTTAGACACTCAGGCACTAACATTCCTCTGATAAATAAATTGGCACATATTTGAAGTCAACACCTACTTCCCAAGCCTAGAGTTACTCTCTGGTTCCACTTAAAATGATTCCATTTTCTTGCTAGCTCTCTACTTCTGCTAAAATCAACTCTGCTGTAACACATCCTTGGATTCCTATCACAATGTTTTGATTCGTGTGCTCCTTCCCAGGTCTTAGCTTTCTGTTCTGTCCTTGGCACTGCTTTCAAACCACCCACCCATCTTCCACTCAGAGGCTGAAAAGGCACAGGGCTGGTAATCACTTCACAAGTGCTCAAATACATTTTATCATTTCCTTGCCTTTATTCTCTACAAGTACATGTGAGGCTGGACAATCTTAGGAATTTCTAAATCATATAATTAAGTAATCTGAGGTCATAAGGAGGGTTCCGGTTCAATATGCTGCCCTCAACTTGAATATCTGAACCTTAAAGAGGCTTCGGGCATCTGTGGACAACTCTGCAGCTGGCTTAGAGATGATTCAAGTCGATTCCTATGTTTAGGATTTGCAGGCACCTTTTTTTTTTTTTTTTTTTTTTTTTTTTACTTCTGACTTTTGGACATCCTAGTATCTGTTACTGCAGTTTCTTACTCAGTAATATAGGTAACTACTTATTATCTTTAAATAAACACAGATAGGCACAGATGTAGATCAATGATACATATGCAGATATGACGTCAGCATCTTAGACAGATTTTCCTACCTGAAAATATGCACTTGTCTATGTTCTCTTTGAAACTTGATTTTGGTCTCACACAAAAAAGAATATATTTACTGTCTTCACACTTACACAGTTTCCTTTTACTCTGTTTTCCTACTCCTTTGATTCTTCCTCGAGTGTAATTACTTTCAATTGCTTTATGTCCCATCTTCCAACGTTTAACTTAAGTTCCAGGATGGCATATCTCTCAGGATTTCAATTAGGTGTTTGTTAAAAATGAGGGTTAGGTTAGGTTTGTGACAGAATTTTTTGGAGCATACAGCACACACATCTGCTTACTCCAGCAGGAAAAACCACAACAGACTAACGTAACAATTACACCAAAGTCAAACTTGGTCCACTTGAGTTTTAATTGAGGTTACTTACAAGAAGCAGAGATGACTCAAAAGCAGCTGCATCACCAAAAAGCCCAAGTCATCGTGGATGATGACTCCTGAAAGCACCGACTCTGGAGCACTGCACTGCTTGCAGGAGACTGCAGTCTGAGATCTCTTCTCTTTGTTTCTGCTGAGCAGCCTCTTTTTCCAAGCAGATGCTTATTCCTGCTGCTGGAAGTCTTGAGGAGTGTCCAAGTTTCCATTCCTTCAGATATGTGACATTTGGTTTAATCCTCTAAGCCTCCCCATCCCTCACAGATGGAATGCTTCAACTGAGTAAAACTTCCATACAGCATATGATGTGGTCACTAAATTAAAGTCATAACTGTGGTTGGCGGCCTCTTAACAAGGCATGTCATTCATATTGCCTATGGGATTGGAATAACTAGTAATTAGATAATAAGAATGATAAATTGAATGATATTGGACAAACAAAGTACATGAACATTTATAACACTTTACTACATTGCCTAGGAAGAAAACTACAAACTGGACGAACTCCATCTTCTAATTTTCTCCTGCGATTCTATTATCCCTGAAACCCACTTAAAAATAACTACAATAGTCCATGAGTATGGTTTTTTAAATATTTTCTATATGATAGCTTATTTAACTGTTCTCTGACTTCATGTTTAAAACTTATGAGCACATTTTTGTTGCCATTGCTGTTCTATCACTGATGAAAAGTTGCATTTTCCAACTTGTGTCCAATATACTTTGGACAGAGTGATCTGAGGTTGGCCTTCTTACACCCAGGACACTGACATTACCGTATTTTTCTGCAGAAGTCTTCAAATAATGACATGTATCTCATATTTTTTTCTGTGTTTGCTGCACATTTCACCACAGAATATACTTCTTTCTAAAGGCCAGCCCCTCCAGCTTTATGACTACTTCTGACACTCTCTAGACACTATCAACCTTGCCAGAAGAGGTGTTAGCACCACACATTTCCTACTGTAAAAGTTGTCTTCACATAGAATGCTGCTTTTAATAATGATTTTCTTGTCCACATGTCAATCACTTAAATCATTATCATGCTTTTCGCATTTTGGTTTTTTTTTTTAAATACTGTCTCTACATTTGTCCTATAAGGTTTGCTGTACAGAGATACATGTTCAAAATAGCATTCCCAAAGCTAGAAAGCTATCATTTACAAAGAGATGCTCAATAAACACTGCTGACTGGATGGAAAGATTCACATACCTCCTCTCAGCTCAAAATCTTCCAATATGCTATAATTTTTGCTGAGCAAGTTAAAGCAACTTTGTTATTAAATATAATTAAAGAGTTGAGTCAGTAGTGCTTGCTCATATATTTAGTTATCAATGAGGCTCAGAGAACTGTTGAACCACCTTAATATCAGAAATAATAAAGACTAGTTTACATCTCTAGTCTTCACGGGCCTTAGAGTCTAATGGGGGAAATATTGATATGTAGGCTGGCATCATAATAATAAAATAAAAATGCCAGATTAGGGAAAACCATGTACTCTAGGAACAAACACATTTGACATCCAAGAAAAGCTTGGAAGCATTGAGGGAACTTACCAGGTTCAGTGTTAAGTAAGATGAGATAATGAGCATAAAGTGAGGGAAAAAAATGGGAAAACTAGACTAAAGGACTACCTAGGACTCTAGCATTGCAAGTATATGTATGCAGATATGTAGATTAAATGAAGATTGGATATTTAAAATCAGTGAGCAGGATGGAAGTCTTATCAGAAGCTGAGGTTGAATGACAAGACCGAGGTTTAAAATGAGACACTAGAATACTCAATTTCATGATGAAGAACAAATGAGAAAGTGTAAGATTCTTCAATGTTCACAGACTAATTATGAATACGAAGACTTTTGTGAAAATAAGAAAAGAAATGGGATTGAGAAGAATGGACAGATTCTGCAAATGCTTAATAGATACAATGAAGAAAACATAGATTTAGATAGAAAATAAGGCATAAGCCATTTCTTATGTTGGAGATGGGATATTATTTATTAGTAAATGTACAAAGAAGGGTCATTTAAAATGAGTCATTTCAGTTGTGAATTCAATATAATGAGATTGTGGGTTATGAAAAAGAAATAGAATATTGATTATTAAATATATAACTCTCAATACTGGGATCCAGGTATAGGCTGGATCTATGAAATAAAAAAAATAATTATCTATCATTTAGGATTTATAATTAGTGCACTGAGTATATGTAACTTACAAGAATTAGCTTTGGGATAAACAGTTGCTTTTACGTGATAATTTATGTGTTTATATAACTGGCAAATAATATATATGGTTATTATATAAAATGTTTGAAAATATATATACACTGTTCAATTCTATGCAAGATTAATTAGTCTATATATTACCTCTTTCTTTTTCTTATGTAGTGATAAACACTTAAATTCTCTGAGTAATTTGCAACAATAGATACATCTTTATGAACTATAGCCATTCTGTTCCAGGGGAGCTGTGGAATTTATCTCTCTAGGGAATTCTCTAAGGAATTGTGCTTCCTTAAGGAACATGTCTCTGAATATCCCCTGTCACCTGACCTCTTTACTATTTCCCTGAGTGTAACAGTTTTATATTCCATACATAAGTGAGATCACATTGTATTTGAGCTTTGGGTGTGTGGTTTGGTTTCTTTTACTGAACACAATGTCCTACAATTTCATCAATATATTCACAATTGTCAGAAATTCATTTAAAATGCTAAAGATAAGTTTTACAAATACTAAAACAGAAAAAATACTAAAACAGTATATATGATATATGTATGTCATATGTACATATGTAAGGAATATGTGTATATACATACATATATATACATATATATGTGTGTGTATATATATAATCATCATTCACTCACTTGTTTACATGCACTTATACTGACTCAATCATGGCTGATGTAAACAATATTGCAATGAGTATTTTACAGTATTTCTTCACCATCTTTGTTTTTTGCATAGGATATAACCAGAAATGGGTTTTGTTGATCCAAAGAAGTTTTTTATTATTTGTAAAGACTCTCCATGGACCATTTTTAATTATTCTAGTAGTTATACTAGATTATACTGCAAAAAAATAATGTACAAAGGTTCACTTCCTTAACATACTCTACAACACTAGTCTTGTGTCTTTCTTTAAGTTTTATTTATTCTTCTCTTATACAATACAATCTTACCACAACTTTCCCTTTCTTTGATCCTCCAAGTTCCTTCTACCACTTCCCCTCCCTCCCAAATCAACTCTGCCTAGAAAAGAGTAGGCCTCTCAATGACCTCAACCAAACATGGCACAACAAAAAATATTGTCAGCACAAACCATCACTTTAAGGCTGGATGAGGTTATCAAATCAGAGAAAAAGCATCCTAAAGAAAGGCAGGAGATATCATGACTCCCACCGTCAGGAATATCCCCAAAAGATCAAACCAACAACCATAATATATACAGAGGACCTAGGACAGGCCTGTGCAGGCCCTCTTTTCTGGGGGCTCCCACAATTTATATTGCCCCTCTTGCAATGCCCTTCCCACACTCTGAAGGGAGAGAACCAATGGAGAACTTCCACATGGGCTTTCTTTCCACCTACTGTTTTTCCTTGTGTCTCCAGATCTGCTCTGATCAATTGCCAGGGGCACCTTCTCTGATGACAACTGGACTAGGCACAGATTATGAGTATAGCTAATTATCATTAAGATCCTTTCATTGATTTGTTTTTTTGCTTTTGTTTTTGTTTTGGAAGTCATGTTTGTTTTTTGCCCTAGGTCTCTGGTTTATCCAGCTTCTAGTTCATGATCATCCAGGCAGTGGCAATGTGGGACAGTGGCTACTTTTCCTGGCATGGGCTTCAAATTAGACCAGTTACTAGTTGGCCACTCCCACAAGTTCTGCGCCACCATTGTCCCAGTACATCTTGTAGGCAGCACAGAGGGTAGCTCAAAGGATATGTTGCTGGTTCAGTGCCCCTGTCTCACCGCTGGAAGCCTTGCCTGCTTATAGAAGATGGCTGGCTCCAACTTCATATCTTCCTTTACTAGGAGTCCTTACTAGGGTCCCCTGGTAGATTACAGGTAGTTTTAACAAAACTAGGTTTCCACATCGCGCTCTCCTCCCAATTCCAGTTGCCTCTTTCTGTAACCTCTTCCTCCATTCCTCCACTCTTCTAGATGATCCTTCTTATTCCCATCCCCACCTTCCCCCAGTCTACCAGCAAGATCTAAGCTATCCTCTTTCCTTCAGAGATCCTTGCATTCTCCCTAGGGCCCTCCTTGTTAAGTAGTCTCTCTGGGTCTAAGGATTGTAGTATGATTTTCCATTTCTTAACAGATAATACCACTTATAAGTGAGAACATACCATGTTTGTCTTTCTGGGCCTGGAGTACCTCATTCAGGATAACTCTCTCTAGTTCCGTCCATTTTTCTTCAAGTTTCATGATGTCATTTTTCTAACAGTTGAGTAATACTCCATTGAATAAGTGTACAAACATCCTTTATCCATTCTTTGGTTGAGCTACAACCAAGTATTTTCCAGTTTCTTGCTATAATGAATAAAGCTGCTGTGAACATAGTTGAGCAAGTGTTCCTGTGGTAGGATGAGAAGATCTTTGTGTTTATTGTTCAAAAGTAGTATAAATGAGTCTTGAGGTAGATCAATTCCCAATATTCTGCTGAACTGTCATATTGATTTCCATAGTGGCTATAAAAGTTTGTGCCCTTTTGATAATGATCATTCTATTAAACATCAGTTGGTATCTCATTGTGGCTTTAATTTGTATTTACTGATAATTACTGTTTGTTTGTTTATGCCACATACATATTGGCTATCTATACTTTTTTGTAACTTGTCACTATTTTTTTAAAATTTATTTTCTTTCTATTAAGTAGGTTGAGTGTATGGTATAATCAAGGAATGATATAATCAGATTGAAAATCTGCTCTTAAATGCTGCAGGCTGTGTATTCACTCAATTCATTGTTTCCTTTGGTTTCAGCTTTTGTTTGTTTGTTTATTTTTGTTATATTTATTTGCTTTTTACAGTTATTTACTTTAATTTTCTTCATTAACTTTTCTTAACTGTTTTTAAATGTCATGAGGGTAAAATCATTGTATAGGCTAATGTAGCAGGGTATTTCCTCTGTTTTTTTTTTCTAACATTCCATAATTACTAATCAAAATTTAACTGTTAAAGTATTTTTTCTTGTATTTGGTCTGAGGTATAAAATGAATTTTATTCCTCTATAAGTGTTTCCCTAATTTTCCTACGATTATTTACTGAAGAGGCAGCCTCTTCCAGATTATAGGCTCTCAGTGCTTTGGTTGAAATGTAATTTGAGGCAAACCTTTATCTATAATTCTTTCCCATCATATGGGGTTTTGTTCTTGCTTCTTTGTGGGCTGCAATCCACTTTATTTATTTTATCTTTGTAATTATTATATAGTATGTTCCCAATAGCTGTGATTTACTAGTCAGGATTTCTTGGTTTATTTTTTCTTTATTTTGACTTTGAGATTATAATACAGTTACATCATTCCTTGTTTCCTTTCTTCCCTCCAAAACCTTCAATATGTGTCACTTTGTTGTCCGACCTTGCTTGCACTCCTAGTCCTACTTACTCTTTCATCCACCTTGATGTCTAACTTTTCTTGTTCTCCGTCCTTCTTCCCATACAGTCCTCATGGCTCGCTGTCCCCTCCTTGCCTTCTTACCCTTCCTTGTTGTGTAACCCTTCTTGCTCTCTTTAAAATGCACAGCCTCTTTTTTTCATTAATTATTGTTACGTATGTAACATTTTAAGTTTAAAAATGTATTATAGTACGAACTTTAATGTTTTCCCTACTTTTATATAAATGACACTTGACTTTTGATAGAGATTCCATTGAAGCCATAGTCTGTTTTTAGGTGTTTTGGCTATCTTAACAATTTTAACCCTTTTATTCCACAAACACAGGGAATCCCTCAATATATATAAAAACATCCCAATCATTTCAGTAATAGGTTTTAGTTTTAATGGTACATATACTGACCACCTTGGCTAAATTCATTCTTGTGTAGGTTTTTGTAACTAATTTAATAGAATTTATTTTTTGAGTTATTTTCAGACATTTTTGAAACCACAGAATAGCTAGCATTTTCATGCTGAGTTATTTTACATTTTTATAAAAAGTTCATACATTATATTCTGATCAAAAATTCCCCTACCACTACTCTTATCTGATCATACTTACTTTCCCACCTACCCAACTTCATATCTAGTATTTTTCTTTATCTCTTTAAAAAATCCAGGCAAACAAAAAATACAAAACTAGAATAATACAAAGTAGAAATAAACCGAAGAAAAACATACATGCATGCACACACAAATAAAACTAAGATAACATAGAATTAAAAATTATAATATATAGTCAAAATACCAGCAAAACAAAAGGTAAAAAAAAACCCAAACCAATATGAGACAAAATGTCTTTTAAAAATGCCATTGGATTTGTTTTGTACTGGTCATCTACTGAAAGGTATGTGACCTACCCTTAAGTATAGTTTGTACATCCAATGAGACTCCATTGGCAAATGCTAATTTTTAAATCATATGATCTCCTAGTAGAATAACTAGTTAGTTTTTATTATTATTGTTGTTTAGTTGATAGGATTTTGATACCGGTTTTTCTATATATCCAAGGCTGGTCTCACATTTTTGGCCATCATTCTGTGTCAGTTTTCCAAGTTGAGAGTTCAGATACATACATCATTATAGCTATTAACTTTTATAGGTTGGGAAAAATGTTTAAAGCTCCTGTATGTAAGGCATGATTTATGTTCTCTCATAATCAGATACTTTGTATTTTGTTTTCTGATTTCTAGAATATTTAATATTTTATAGAACAAAAGTATAGAGGAAAACTTTGTTTCTAATTATACAGAAAACTATTTTATTTGTGGCCATTGAATATGATGTTAACCATTATATATATAGTGTAAATTTCTTCATAAATTACCACTCATCCCTCAGTCAACACTGTTTTCTCTTTGAATATACAAGTTACTATGAGAGAGGATCAGAACTCAGGCAGAGTAGATGCTTCATGACTAACTTGGGTTATATTTACGTGCTATCAAAGTCTGTTCCACTTTGATATGCTATCTATATAGTATATAAACTATATAGACCTTTATACACTATCATCCATGACCAACATCTCATCTCCTCTGTCTTTTCTGTACAGTCTCAATATTTTTCACCAAATGGAGTTTTTCTCTCTTCTGGGTTCTGAAGCATCATGTTAGTGTGTTTCCAGACATTTCTTCACCGAACTATATGGAACACCATATGATGTTATAAAACAGGATCTCTAATTTATGAACATGTTTCAAGCCCTGCTCTCCAGATCTGTTTAATTTATAGTATTTTTAAAATATGATCAAATAATAAGTATGTTCTCTGTGTATGGAAGTATATGTATTATTAATATCCCTTTGAAAAAATTTTTCAAGATATCTTGGGAGAATATTTATATGAAATAATTGTCACAGTCACAAATCATTAAATAACTATTGTTACAGATCCTATGTCATAGTTGACTGCATATGATCTTATTTTGTATATTTTGTAGTAACTAGTGAATTAAGTGGTACTTATGTTATATTTAGTTGTTATTATACTTAAAATAAGTAAATAATATTATCACACAGGCTTACTGTGAAGGGCTGGCCTATGTACCAGTAACTCAAACTAGGTGTTTGTATCTCATTATAGTTTTCTTTGCTATCATTGTTTTCTAAGACATATACATTTAGTCTTAAGTACATGAGCAATGTTACCTCTACTGCGCCAAATGCTATTATGTAATTTTTCATGTTTTGTAATTTTTATGTGTCTCTTTTGGAGTAAATGCCAACACACAAGACAGTGATGCCTGTGATCTGGGCTGAAGTCCTTGTTTTCTAGGTTGATGAATTTTCTTTGCCTATGCCATTTTGTTGTGAATGTTATTATGACATGTCTTTAATCACTGGGTGACTAGTGTGGTAAAGTTAAGTGGAAATTGTTTAAATATTCTGCCTTTGCATATATTCCATGCCCAAGTCTTATCTTTAGAACTAAAATTAAATATGGTACTTTGATACCTATATTCTACTACACTATAAACATTTAATAATCCTGGGGAGCAATACATCAACTGTGTGCCTAAGTAATTTTGCAATACTGGAATATTAATGTTCATATATATTGAATTCCAAATTGTGTTTATGAACAAAGGAAAATAAATAGGCCCTTTTACATGTTTATTCATTTATTTGTAATTTCACATATTTACTTAAAATTCTTTAAATCATTCTTTTGAATTTTAACTTATTATAATATATTCATATTACGTCCTTAATGTTATCTCCTTGCTTGTATCTTTCCCTTCCCACCTTTCCTCCCTCTTCTGCCCTAGTCCCCTTCCCTAGACCTCTGACAGAAAGGGACCTGCTCCCCACCATATGACCACAGCCTATCAGGTCTCATCTCGATAGGCTGCTTCTCCTTCCTCTGTGTGATACCAGGTCTCCTCACCAAGGGGAATTGATCAATTCAAGGACACCAAAGTTCATGTCAGAGGCAGTCCCTGCTCTCCCCACAACCATAAATAATGAGCTGTCCATTGGCTAGATCTGAACAGAAGGTCCAAGTTTACTGCAAGCATTATCCTTGGTAGGGGAAACAGTTTGTGCAGCCCCCGCCTTAAGCGCAAACACATGAATACAACTATATTTTTAAGACAATGAAGGTAGAAAACATACTGCTGTAACTGAAGAATCTGAATGCAAAGGAGTGGGAGGAAGCTACAAAGCAGTGGGAAGAGTTTTCCTGTTTTGACAAGAGAGTTAGCTTCTTCAAAATCACACACGTTGGGTGAATCATCCCCACTTCAGGAGTGACCAAGAGAACAAGAACAATGAAACCAGTGAATACCAATGCTCCACAATAAAAAGAGTCAGCTATCAAAAAGTCATCTTATCTAACACATACTCTGCCGTAAACTTGCAAGGTTGACCCATTTCTACAGGTACAATGAAACAGGCACGTAGCTTCACGGGAAATAGGAAAATAGAATTTGTTTGCAGAGATGGGTTCACATAGCAACAACTGTGTCTAAGTTGAGTCAAAGCTCCTCCCTTCTTATAGTTTAATGACTCTGTTCTGCCTCTGACAGAAAACAACCGTCCTGTCAAACCACTTAAGATGCTGGAAAACCTGGGCAAAGAAGTCCTCACTGAGTACCTAGAAAAATTGGTGCAAAGCGATGTATTGAAATTAAAGGAGGACGAAAAAGAAAAATTTAACAATGCTGAACGGAAAAACAAGCACTGGGCCTTTGTAGATGCCCTGAGACAGACATTCCTTAATGTGGACACAAGAAGGCAGCACGGTGAAGGTAAGGGCAGAACACCCCATGAACAATAGCTCAGAGAGCCCATGATCTCCTCAGTTCTCAGATCCAACGTCCTCTTTGAGCTTCAAATTTTTGTGTCACTGAAGTACAATTTGTTTTCTAATATAGTTAAAATACTGTGCAAAATGTTTCTAGTAACCTCAGAAATCACACTAAGGTCCAAACACTAAGCTTTTAGGAAATGAGCACTCAGGAGGGGACACACACAGGAGCACTTTCAGAAGTGCTACTGAAGGACACTCAGCTCTGTCTGTGTGTGCATCCCTGGATGACCCTCATAACAGTAACAAAGCACTGGCCCAGTAGACCAGGCCACAGAGAACTGCAGGATACTAGAACAGGTCCAGACTCTCTGGCTGTTCATTTGCATCTGAACTTACTTCTCAAGGTGCTCAGTGCAAATCTGAAAACACAGACTGAATGATAAGAGGAATCCAAGACATTTGTTTGTTTCATTGAACTCATTTGTGCTGGGAGCTTTTAGCATCAGAGAGAGACACATTTACCATTCTATCTGCCAAGGATGATAGCTTTGTCTTAATTTAATAGAATTTCTAATCAGTTTGTAGGAATCAGAAATTAAAAATTTGTCTATATTCCTATTTTTTAAAAAACTTTCTTCCAAGACAGCAGCTAGGAGCCACTTGTGTATAGTAATACATGTTGAAAGGCAAAATTTGTGGAACATTTCACTAAAGAATATAAGTATCTCTAAAGGTATTTCCTTTATTGTATTCTCTTTGTTAAATATAATATTAGAAAAGCTAAACTTCTATATCAATTAAAGTAATGTTTTAGTGGACAGCACTCTGGTAAGTAAAATATTTCTGTAAAAATAAACAAGGATGGGGGGGATCCTCTGGTGCCCCTGATTTGATCACTCCCCTTGGTGGGGAGGTGGCACACAGAGGAAGGGCAAGCAGACTATCTGGATGAGATCTGATTGGCTGTGCTCATATGGAGAGGGAAGAGGTTCCCTTCTGTCAGAAGTTTGGGGAAGAAGACGAGGTGGACGAGGGAGAGATGGTAAGAATGGGAAGATACAAGCGAGGGGATAACGTGAGGGATGTAATCTGAATGCATTATAATAAATTAAATTTAAAAGGACAACCAACCAACAACAACAAAAACGAGTAAAACTACCAGAAATTTAAAGTCCTTGTTGAATACAGGAAGGTGAGGACTGATCCCAGCTTA
This sequence comes from Acomys minous, assembly GCF_964271855.1. NCBI lineage: Eukaryota > Metazoa > Chordata > Mammalia > Rodentia > Muridae > Acomys > Acomys minous. Next base: position 69,810,250 of record NC_140494.1, read on the forward strand.
CAGCGGTGTTCTGCCAGGAATTATGAGACTCGGGATCCCATGGTTGGGCAGTTCTACTCTTCACATCAGCGACTTCCCTCGCTGTTCGTAATTGTGCCGGGTCCTGTGTGTGCTACAGCTTAGCAAGCACTGCCCTCTACATATCAAAGAGCCATCTCCCCATGATTTTTTTTCCAGATCATTCTGCTCACTGAACAAATCAGATCTCAAAATTATACATAAAAACTGACATGATGTAATGTATTTTACAGATGATCCAGAAATGGAAGAACCAGAAAAATCCACGGACACTCTCAAGCTTTGTCCCGCTGAGGAATTCATGAGAGTCTGTAGAGAAAAGACTCAAGATGTACTGTCCTTCCTGGTGGGAATAGAGAGACAAAAACAATTGCTCATGCTGAAGACAATTTCTTAAAGTTTGGAAGTCAAGAAATGGGAATATGATTACTATAGATTATGGTTTTGATTATAAACATATTCTAATTGTCTTTTAATTCTGTGGTGAAATTTATAGTGTTCATTTAGTTCTTTTTCCCCCCCTCTTTTATTCAGGGATTATGAAAATTGTATCTGCTGTCATGAAATCCAAATATTTATAAAACAGTACAGTTAAGTAGTAATTATCTGTAAACTAGTTAAAAAACACACACATAGAAGGCATTTTATTATTAAAATGTACATATACTAAAAATGGTACCACAATAATAAAACTGAATGTACCTTTTTTTCTATTTTCTTAATTTTAACTGAAATTATGCTTGGGTTTTATATCTGAGCAAAACCTTAAATTCAAGTCTGATTAAGCACAAAATGAGGAGAAAATAGCAAAAGTCCTGCTTTTCTCGAGACTGTGTAGCTATCCCAGTAATATTCTAGTACTGTCTTTAGTCCTAGAGAAGGGCAGAGGAAGGATCTTTTGAGTTGAAGTTGAGGGACCAGGAAGATAACTGAGACATTTAAAAAATCAATGTTTATGATGGACAAATAAGCTTTCCAAAAACTCAACCAATACAAATTAATGTCAATTTTCTACAGATTTACCCAATAATGGAGGCCAAGGGTCGAACTCGAAAGGCTCTTATCATATGCAATACAGAGTTCGAACACCTCCCACAGAGGCGTGGTGCTGACTTTGACATCAATGGCATGACAGGCCTTCTTGAAGGCCTGGGCTATACTGTGGTGTTGAAAAAGGAACTTACAGCTGAGGTAAGAGCAACTACAGCCTTTTATACACATAACACGTAGTGTTTTATTCACAAACGAGCAATATATTGTTAAGCAAAAACCTCTCCTTATGTTGATTTACATGCTGGTGCAGGTATGAGAGTGTGGGGTGTGTGTATGGTTGTGTGTGTGTGTGTGTGTGTGTGTGTGTGTGTGTGTGTGTGTGTGAGAGAGAGAGAGAGAGAGAGAGAGAGAGAGAGAGAGAGAGAGAGAGAGAAATGAAAAATGAAATCTGTGCCTCTTTAAGTTGCAAATATTCCATATACCATACAAGAAGTGACCAATATGGATTTGTGAAATACTCTTATTTCATGGGGTAGCCATTGAGACTCAGTGACAGAACATGATGAAGTAGTATACACTGAATATGAGACAGGAAATCCATGTTTTTGATTTTAATATATCTCAGAGAATAACAATCAAACATAAGAAAAATAAAGCTTCAGAGAATTGGTGTGTGTGTGTGCGTGTTGGTGTGTGTGTGTGTATATATATATGTTGGTGTGTGTGTGTGTATGTGTGTGCAAGGGTGTGTTTATCTACATAAATAAATATTAAGTGCCTATTAACTCAAACTGGAAGGTAGGAGAGGAAAGGAGAGAGATCTGCAGAGTGGGGTACAGTAAATGATGAGGCATCTAGAAAACCTTAGTGAAGATAACAAATAAGCTGAGACACATATAGTGAAAGCAAGAGGGCTCCGCAAAGAAAGAGGGAGCAGCTTCCAAGTAGAGAGCTGGACAGCATACATATACATGTACACCTATGTACATGCATACATGATACAAGAGGGCACCGAGTGAAGTTAAGGAAGACAAGAGTGGGAGAAGAGAAATATAAGGACAATGAAGACCTAAGTTCAGTTTTCTTCTAACTACATAAGAAGGAGTTTTAGGGGCAATATTAAAGTACTAATAGAACAAGCCAGCACCTATGAAATAAGAGAAAATACAGACATAGAAAAGGAAATGTACTAAAAGAGACATAATTGTGTGATCACAGAGGCAGTTCACAGTGTTACCACATGTGAGAAGGTGGACCTCACTGTACCACTAAGAACAAAATGTAAACCAAATTGTTGTATGTCCTTAATGTTGACTTTACTTAAATGAGGAGGTAAGATGTATCTTAACCTGCATCCTACTAAAGGAAGACATCGACATCGGTCATTTGCAGGGTATGGAGGCAAAAATGAGAGAATTTGCTGCACTATCAGAATACAAGACGTCGGACAGCACTTTCCTGGTGCTTATGTCACACGGCACACTGCATGGCATCTGTGGAACAATGCACAGTAAAAACAATCCAGATGTGCTACAATATGATACTATCTATCAGATATTCAACAATTGCCACTGTCCAGGCCTAAGAGACAAACCCAAGGTCATCATTGTGCAAGCCTGCAGAGGAGGTGAGTTCCCTGGCGAAACTGTGAGCTCTCAGGCTGCAGGGTGCAGAGGGGCTGGCAGAGAAATGCCTCATGGGTTTTGTGTCTAGGAGAAATAACTTTAGGTCCATTCAGGAATTAATGGAACCAATGGAAATATCCATCAAATGAGGCTTTGCAATAAGTTGCCTGGTTAGTTGAAAATGTTTCATATAAGGTTTATCCAGTATAAGTGATGAAGGACTTTTCCAATTGGCAAAAATACACAAATATTAGAACAAAATTGTTTTACTTATTAATATATTTGTGGGGTTTTTTACATTATCTGTTTGAAAATTGTATTTAGAAGAGGGTGAGTTTCTCAATGAAATAATTGTGTTTGATTTCATTACCCTACTCTCACTAACAGACCACACAGAAATAAGGTCAGCAAACAAACAGCAAGGCTAGACTGCATTATCAATCACTTGACAAATAGATGATGTTGACTGGCCACTGGGCTGTGGGGTCCCCACAGGGATCTAACTCTCCATGCCTCCCCAGAATTGGCTTTCTGTATCTACATAATACTGCACCTAACGTATATAAAATACAGGTTTACAACCTCAATTCTGGGGAGACGCAGAGAGTTAAATTCCTGTGTTGGGACCCCATAGCCAAAAGGCCAATCAACATAGTCTATTTGTGAAGTTAAAGGCTAGCGAGAGACACTGTCTCAATACTCAAAATGGATGACATCTTAAGAACTATCGTAAAGGTTGTCTCTTTATCTTCACATATATTTATCTACACATTCACCTGTAATTGTGCACAGATGTGCACCTGCATTCACAGAGAGGCAGATGCCTTATGTTACATTTACTGATGCAATCGCTGAATATAAACTAGTATATGGAAAATCAAATATCGAGTATGGCCCTATGTAATTATATTTTTTTATTTTATCATGCACTAATACAAAAATGGTTCATTATATTTTTGTACTCTTATATATATTTGGGACATTCTATACCATATCCACTCTCTCTTTCTTCAATCCCCTCTTGATGATCCAGACTACTTTAAAATATAGTTTGACTTCCCCTTTCATATCTTTTTAGCTTTTAATCTAGATTGACAATATAACCAAAATCATGTAATATTGTCTTTCTCAATCTGGCTTGTTTTGTTTAACATGACAACCTCCAGTTCAACCCATTTTCTTTCATATAATACAATGTTGATCTTCTTTTTTTTGCATAATGCTCCCCTATGTATATTAACCATGTTGTATTTATTAATGGGCACCTATGTTAATAACAAAACTTGAATATGAGGAATAGTAAAACAATATAATTTGAGCATACATATATCGTTTGTGTATATTATTTTATTTATTTTAGACAGAGAATTGAGGTATCTCTCCAGCTGGTAAAGAACTCATAGCAATATCTTGCCTCGGTCACAGAAGATTGTGTTTATAGTCAAATACTATCACATCCAACTTGTAGGATGTAAATAGGCCTGTATGACTATGATTTCCAATTACCATAGGCCTATAAGTAACTAAAATTATAAAATAGAGATAACCTAGCTAAAGCCAGGGAATCTAAAATAATGAAGATCTTAAAGTCCTCTGCTGTTTCAGCAATCAATATTTTTTTGTGTGACACAATCGTGTTATAAGTTGTAACTTACTTCAAGGCTACAGGGAAAACAATTCTCCCTTTGTCTTTGTCTCTGCACTCACATATGGTGCATGTGTGTGTGTGGACCTAATCTGAATGAGCTCTTAAAACGACTGAGGAAGGAAGTTGGGGAAGTCCTACAGAGTGTGCCCAGCACTATATAATGCTCTGTCTCCACAGGGAATGCAGGGGAAGTGTGGGTCAGATAGCCTTCAAAGGCCCAGTCACGGGAAGCTGTAGATCTGCCTAGGAATGTGGTGGCAGATGCTGTGCAGCTGAGGCACGTGGAGACGGACTTCATTGCCTTCTACTCTACAACCCCATGTATGTGTTTTCTTAACCCTACAGTTGTGCAGGCCAAAGACCATCTTTATGTAACAATGTTCTGACACAAAATTTGAGTCCAACGCTACATCTTAAATAAGTCTTAATTTTGCTTTGAGGACATGTCTTCCTATGTGAGATCTTTAAGACTGGCCTTTTACTGTAATTAGAGCACTATATAATGAAATATATACAAAGTTCCTGAGCTATTATTCCCACACAGAGAATACCCTTCATTTCACAGCATTTGAAATACATAAATGACTTATTTTTGTATCAAATATCTCAACACGCATACATAAAAAAAAGGCATAGATCACAAGACTGGCTGATTTTTCACATAAGTTCAGCTCTAAGAAGCTTTTTGCAAACATTCTGTCAAATTTTAGATAAAACAATTCTATGACATGTTCCACTAGCAATGGTGTACGCTGTTAAAGGAGATTGAAGAAGACATGCTAAAGTATTTGCAGGTCTGGTCTTGGGCCAGAGTGGTTAGCATTTTGTTATGTATGTGTTCCTTTATAGTGTCATATATCTATTTTTGGTAATTTGTAAATTTTCAAGGATTCCTTTTAAAATATTTTGTAGAAGCAACTTTGATAACCTCAAGTGCATATGTTTAGGTTGACACTTAATGATTTAGGAAATATATGTAAGATCCCATCAACACTGAGTATGTCATTTACTCCCCTCTCTCCTCCTAAAGTATATTCCTCTTATGGATTTTCTTTACTGAGCATGCTGTGGATAAGGACATGTTGCTTATAATCTACATACTGAGCACATTTTTATAGTGATTGTTTCATTATTATTATTTGTAAAGCAGTGCAATACATGTAAATACAGCAGGACATATGACTTGGTCATCCACTGTAACCTAAATATTGATTATACCATTTTGTTTATTATATGGTAAAAAGCAAACAAACAACAAAACAACATGACATAATCTATAGACAACCTAAGAGTTGACAGGCAGTTTGTTGTAGAGTTTCTATGACATAAATATCTTCTGTAAATCCAATGCCATCACTGCACAATCTCTTGCCATTCTGATATGCTTCCATTTAGTTCAGCTTTGGAAAGAATATGTTGTCTCTCTGTAGAAAATGAGTTACTGTAAAAGATGAGTTAATATAGACTTATCTATACTTCCTTTCACTTCAAATTAATTGTCAATCTTTGCTTTAAAAATATCTAAACCAAAAATACATTAAAGCACAGAAGTGCTATAAACCTAAAAATGTCACTTTCTTTCTTCACAGACCATTTGTCCTACATAGATGAAACAAAGGGCTCTTACTTCATTACCAAACTTATTACCTGCTTCCAGACATATTCCTGCTCTTGTCATCTCTTGGATATATTTCAGAAGGTGAGTACTTTCTTTGCAGATCATTTATTTTTTTCGTACAGGTTTCACTGCACTCACTTTCCAACTGTCAATAATATAACTAGACATGCAAAAAATAAAATGGTACCTTTTTTTTTCAGTAGAATGTTTAAAATACAGTTTGAAAAAAGATGTCAGTATATCACAGAGAATTCTAAAAATATCAGAAAAATACAAATTATAATCTTGCATATTATGAATTACTAGGCTAAATCCTGGGTTTTCTGATGACATATATTAGTTTTCAAGAAAAGAAAAATTAGCTGTAGGAATTTCCCAGTGGAATTTTATGGTAATTTATGAATATTATCATAGCATTTGCAAATAAAGGTACTTTGATTTTCTCCTTTCTGATTTGTATTTCTTTGGTTTCCTTCAGTTATCTTTTTGTTCTAGATAAGAGTTTAAGTACTATATAAAATAGGTATGGAAAGAGTGGATAACCTTATCTTGCTCCTGATTTTAGTGGAATTGTTGGTTGTTTTTGTTTTGTTTTTCCATCTAAGTTGACACTGGCGATGAACTTGATGTAAACTCACTGTCTTTTGTTGAAATATGTCCCTTGTATCCTTAATCACTCTACTACTTTCATCATGAATGCATGTTGAATTTTGTCAAAGGCCTGTTCTGCATCTAATGAGATGATCATGTTAGGATAATCATGTGGCTATATATTTTGGTTTGCTTATATAGTATATGGTATTTATCAATTTACATATACTGAACCATCCCTGCATCTCAGGGATGAAGCCTGGGGATCATGATGAATAATTGTTTTGATGTATTTTTATACAGTTTTCGAAACTTTTATTGAAAATTTTTGCATCTATTTTCAATAGGACATTAGTTCTGTAGTTTTCCCATTTGCTGGACATTTATTTTTCTTGGCTATCATGTACCTGTGCTTTCTTTCTGTTTTTTTTTTTTAATAATTTGATAAACAGTCACATGAACTGTTCTTTGAAAATATTATATAGTTTTATTGTAAAACCATTTGGCCTTGAGACAGTTTTAGTTGGAAGAATTTAATTACTGTATTACTGTAGTAGTGTATCTTTAGTAAATCTGATATGATGGCTTAATGCAAGTAAAAAGATGTAATAAATCAGTTCCTGCTGATTGTGAAATTTATCCAGCATTCAAACCTCAAAAGAAGTTTCTGAGGTTTTAATTTATTTCACTTAATTCTCATTTGGGCTGGGGGTTAAAACGAGGTCATCTTCCAAATTGAATTCTCATGAATAGGAAGGAGAGGAAACAGAGGCGGGAAGGTCTCTAATTGAACATGTTACTCATTTCTGTGCATAGGATAATCCTACATGGGCTGGGAAATCATGCTGAGTTGCAGTATCTATTAGATTCACACCAACAGCTTTGGAGTTTGTCATCCCTGCAATTTTCTTCAGTGAATCTCGAGGCTTTTATAGTTCACAGCTTATTTTTGGTTTTAGGTGCAACAATCATTTGAAAAGCCAAGTATTGTGTCCCAGATGCCCACCATTGAACGGGCAACCCTGACAAGACACTTCTACCTCTTTCCTGGCAACTGAGAACAGTAAGTCTATTTCCCATCAAAAACCTGAATGCTTGGATGGCCAAGTTGAACATCTTGATTCGCCTAGTTCATTGACTCCTGACAGGTTTTTATTATACTTCTATACTTGTAGATTCCATTTATCATGTCAAACAATCAAGCCAATGAAAAAAATTATTGGAAAAAAACAATTTAAAACCAAATAGCAACAATAAACTGTGAAAGCCTTAATTTGATAGTTATTAAAGTAAATTAAATTGTATCTACTTTTTAGTGTATATCATTTCTGTCTTGTGATGTATCGCCTTCTTTCCTATGGAAACCAAAGGGAATCTAAGTGGATGTCAGGGGGTGCATAGGCAGAATATGGTTGACCATGAATGATGAGTGACAGGATAGATTCACTATGGAAAATCATGCTTACCATCTCTCTATTCTTTGACTCCTCTGCAGAAGCAACAAGCAACCGAAGCTCATTTAATCAGTTTGAAGAAGTGATTTCATCCAAGGATTGTATGATATGCCTACTGTCCCACAACCAGGGATTTGAGGAAAGAATAATTGTGAACTCAAGACCAGCTTGAGTAATGCAGTGTGTTTTTGTCACAGGAAAAAAAAAGGTTTACCAAAAGAGAACATGAATTTAATTGTGCATATAAATAAATGAAGCAAATAACTGTGTCTCCTTGGGTCCTTTGATGGGGAATAATATTTAAATTAAAATGTTAGTAAGTTGAAATGATGGAAAGAAACAAACTGTAGCTTCTAACTTTTCATTTTACATGATGCCGACATTACTGGAAAAGAAAAGCACGCAACTTAGCTCGAGTAGTAGGATAAAAGGAAACTATGACTGTTATGGTCAGCTTTCAATTGTCAGCTAGACAGAATCCTGCCGGCATGGTGAATCCAGTGGTGTCAGTGAAGTCAGTGACGATCAAGTCAGGTGACATGGGAAGGGCTCGCCTAGTAGTGAGGTGCATCACACCCTCAGTATGAGCCCTGGAAAGCATGCTCAGCACAGGAAACCATCAACCGCTTCTTCTCAAGTGTGGTCACAAAGTGACCAGCTGCTCTAAGTTCTGCCACATTAATGCCCATCATAATGGACTGTACCCTCAAAATTCTGAAGTCAGGTAAACCCTTTCTTCCTTCAGTTGCTTTTGTTGAGGCATTTTTACAATAAAAGTTCAAGTAGATAAGATAATATATAAATGATAATTTGATATGCCTATCACACATTAAGATGACTATTAAAATATATCAAAAAAAGACTGTTGAAATAACTCAATGAGTAAACACTCTTACTGCCAAGGCTGAAGCCTGAGTCACATCCCTGGGTCCCACATGGTACAAGGAAAGAAATTACTCAGTCCACAAATTGTCTCCTGACACACACACACACACACACACACACACACACACACACACACACACACACACTAACAATCTTAAATTATAATATGTATTAGAAAGAAATTGTTGTAATCAAAATCCTGCTGCCCTACTGGCTGAGGTGTGTTCTTTTACAGCCAATATGACACATAATATAGTGTTTGTTCATTTCAGGGACAGGCTGCATATTTAAACAAAATAATTAAAAGTAGCATATCCAAGAAATATTTTAATATTTTTATTCATGGCAGTAATATTCACAATACTTAAAACATGGCAACAAACCAAAAATGAATGGATAATCAGAATGAAATAACATTCCATTACATGTGCAAATATGAATGTTATTCAGGTTTAAAACTGAGAGGATTCTGTCACATGGGGTGCTATTGTGAACATGAAACCAGATGAAATAATTGAGGTACAAAGAGAGAGAGTGTTTCATTGCTCTGTATATTTGAAATAAACAGATTCATAGAAAGACAGGCAGTAAGATGGCAGAGGCTAGGAAAGGTAAGAAGAGGGAGTGTATTTGTTTTGTATTTTCTTTTTTAAACTTGCAAGAACAGGATGAAAATTTGTCAGTAGTCTTTAAAACCTAAAGGGACTCCTTTACCTCATGGTTCAGGTAGAAGTGTGGATGAAGCAGCATCTTGGCAGACAACATATCTATATAACAACATGGAAAAAAAACTGGAAGGGAGCTATCTGAACAAAGTTTGATGAAGCACTAAGGCATACTTGTTTTTATCAAACCAGAGACTAATAAGAGCAACATTAACAGGGACTGGACATCCAAGTATGAACTTTATCTTGTAATAATTTGTGTTTAGAAAACCTAATACTAGCATAAATTATTCCAGCACATGAACAGTTCTAGAACATGCTCAAACTCTAGCAGACATAGCAGATGGTAACTGTTTAATTAATGGAGTGTTTTAGTTCTGAGAATTAAAAATATCTGAGATTTTTAAATTTAATATTTTTAAAATTTGGTTTTTGAGATGGGGTTTCTCTATGTAGCCTTTGCTATCCTAGACTTGTTTTGTAGACCAGGCTGGCTTTGAACTCACAGTGATCCGCCTGCTTCTGTCTTCCTGAGTGCTGGGATTAAAGGCGTATGCCACCATGCCCAGCTAATATCAGGGAATATAATGCTGATGAAAGTTGTGTAATTCATGAATGTGTGTGATAATGCATTGCAGACTGAAAGGTATTCAAGATAGTAAGGTCATTTCATTTACACTTTGAAAAAAAAAAGAAGTATGATTAGAGAAAATGGAGAATGGATCTCAATTAACTTACACAGAAGAAAGTGAAGCCATTAAATGCTGATGGAATAAAAAGGAAGGTTAAGTGTGTTGTCAGGTCATTATGGTGGTGCAGGCCTTCAGCCTCAGCAATCATGAAGCTGAGGCAAGAGAATCATTGATTTGAAACCAGCCTAGGGCTATAAAACTTGTCTCAAAACTTTTGTTAATCCGTGATACTTGGAGAAAAGATAATAATTGAAATCCATGGTATCAGCAAGAAAAGGGAGATGAGGCAGTTTAAGCTAGCTACAGTTTGTTTTTATATGAAGTAGTCAATGACACAAAACATAAGATAGAAACCCTGAAAACTTTCCATCATAGACATATGTGCAGCAAAATAATGTCTTCTTGTCATACAAAAAATAAAAAATAAAAAAGCTGCCATGCTCAACAACTCAGTGTAACTGTAACTATCTTACAGGAAGCCACTGCGACAATCTTACATGAACTCACCGCTCCTATGGCTATCAGATCTTACATAAAGTCATAGTGGATGTGCTTATCTTACAGTAATTTATTGTGGCTGTGACTATCTTACTGGAAGTAATGCTGGTTGTGACTATCTTACATGAGCTTACTGTGGCTGTGGCTGTGGCTGTCCTACATGAACTCACTGTGGCTGTGGTTTTCTTACACGACAGGCTCATGATTAGACACATCCACATTTCATGATCAATAGAAAAGAAACTCTCTCTGAAGTACTATTGGCAACTGAGTATGTTTGAAGTGGTGCTATCCTTTTTTCTAGTGGTATAGCCACTGATCAGCTTCTCAAGCTCCATTAAGGAGCCCTCCACCCACAATCAGGAAAGAAACAACAAAACACCATAGGACTATCAGAGAAAGGGGCAGGACAGAAGGAGACTTGTTGAGTAAGGCTCCAACAGGAGAGAAGAGGATAAGTATGGTGAATAGGGATAAAAATACATACAATTCATTGACTGCAGCTGGGGGAGAGCTGGCCTGGATGTGGTGACCTGTGCAGAGCTCCTGAAGTGGTTAAAATGGAAAAAGAATTCCAGATCTGTGTCCACCTTCTGCTCATTTCTTCTGCCAAGAAATGAGCAAGCTCTCTTCCTCTTTCAGTCACCAGGTTATCTCCATGGATGCTCAGGTGCCCAAGCTGGAAAAGTACACAAGGCTTTGTGAAGACAGGACCTGGAAAGCACACAGTTCTTTGATGGGGCTGTGTGGGTCACACCAATTAACTCCTGAGGTTCACAAGGCCAAGACAGCTACTCCAGGCAGTCTAATAATGAAGTCTACAGCAGCTAACATGTAATACCCTGATCCATAAAGGTAAAGCAGCAATATAGCATTCTTTCTTATTTTATAAACATTTCCTTATTTAAACTTCACTACCATCATTTATCCATACATTTTCAAAAGTTACAGGGAGAGACTCTCTTGTGCATTTAACAATCTGAAATGTGCACTGGCATTTCCATGTAAATAATATCTAAAATTGACAGATAAACTTGCTGACTTGGAGACATGGAGCCAAGTTCATTTGCCTGGATTTTGAATTTGCGGTACAGGAATCGAGGTTTGGCATCTCTGTCAGCATCTCTTTCCCTTGAGGCTTTCCAGAATGACACAGGCTGAGTTGAGTAAGTGTCACTGCTGTATGCCCTCTGATGTTATAAAAGCCATGGAGGTGCTAAGAAAAGCAGAAGTAATGGTGCCTTTCGAAACTGTGCTAAAAATAGACAGGACTCAGAGGGTATTTGTGTGGGAATATACAGTTTCAGGCGGAAAACTTTGTTATGTCAAGGAGAAACATATCAAAGTAGACCCCTGGTTGATGTTACGGGCGAAGAGCAAGAGTATTTGTCAGTCTGGAGTTCCCCAGTGAGTCAGCTCCATTGGTATGTTTCTGGAAAGGAAAGGCAGACTGCTTCTGAGATTGCTTTCGCTTTTGTTGTTCTTGTGTCCAGGAAGCCTGCACAGCCATGGCGGGTGAGTGAGGCCTTTCTTTGCTTATTGATGTGTTGAAGGAGTTATGGGTGAGTTTCTGAGAGAAGAATAACAGTGTGTGTGTGTGTCGGGGGTGTCTCATCAAGACAGAGTTGTTTAAGTCTGAGTGTGGCTATGGCCACACAAGCTCAGGTAGGGGGAGAGTGCACACACAAATCCTACAACTTAGTATTTTACAACTTCTAGAAAGAAAGGAAAACATAAGCTATCTAGGCCTATCATTTTGGTATTTCTCTGTAGCTTTAAGCCTTGACTTTTAACTCACAGACCTGAGGGTCCCCAACTCTGTTGGTGTTCTGTTGTGAGGGTGAGAAGACTGCACTATTGCACAAAATCTCCTGCTTCCTCCATCTGTATCTGATCTACTTACAGCAGCAAGAAAGCCAGCTAGCTTTATTTCTCCATCTCCACACAGAGCCGGCTAGGAGCCCTGGAAACATAGGCAGGTCGAGTGCCAATAGAGCTGGAATGTGTTCTCATTTCAGTATACCATATATGGAGTAAAATGTCATTGTAACTTATTGACAAAAAGGAGCAAACCTGGACAAATCATGAATGATACAGAGGAATGTCAGATGTCAGTTATCTATTGCTAAATTCCTTATAAGTCATTTTAATTCCCTCAACCTCAATTTCCTCCTGTATAAACTTGGAAAGTGTTGGACAAGACAAATGCTTCTGTGGTTCTTAGAAAAACTGTCACTCAGGTACCACCTGATTAACTCTATTATAATGTCAAAGCTTAAAAATAATAATAATAAAAAGAAAAATAAAAAAGCAAAAGGAAAGCCCATGCATCCCATCCTGGTGTATGAAGTAGAATTTACAAGAATGTCATTCAGGCAGTCATGTTTATTTAGCTAAGCAGGAGATTCTATATAGCCAATGGAAAGCTCATTCTTCACATTGGGGGTGGCATGGGCATGAGACTTGATAGGCTGTGGTAGCCTGTGGGAGGGCAGGGCTCCCTGTCAGAGGTCTATGGAAGGGGCACATAGCAGGTAAGAAAGGGAGGATGGGAATGGGAAGGTACAAGGGAGGAAGGAGATAATAATCAGGATGTAATGTGAATGAATTATAATAAATTTAAAGAGTTAAAAAAATAAAAATAAAAATAAACCAGAATTTAAAAGCTAGTAGTGTAGAAACAGATATTTAAAGTTTTTTTTCATGTCTAAATGCTATCGTTTTCGCAGCCAAGAGAACACATGAAAGAGATCCAATCTACAAGATCAAGGGTTTGGCCAAGAACATGCTGGATGGGGTTTGTGATGACTTGGTGGAGAAGAATGTTTTAAATGGCAGTGAGCTACTCAGAATAGGGGAAGGTGCCAGCTTCATCCTGAACAACGCTGAGAACCTGGTTGAGAGCATCTTTGAGAAAACAGAAATGGCAGGCAAAATATTTGCAGGCCACATTGTCAATTCCAAGAAACAGCTGAGCATACGTGAGTAGTTCTAGCCAAAGTGCCATCAATTCCTTCCCTTTCTGCTTCCCGTTGCAGCTTCTGTCTTTCATTCTCCTGTTTTCAGGGAAGTCTGACCTACCCGCATTTCTCAGGCTCTCACTTATCTACTTGTTTAACAGATTAAAAGGCCTGGATTTACTCCAACTACTTTTGTACTCTTGCATACTTAATTTTTGTCCTTTAACAATTACACTATTAGTTGCCCCATACATTTACATATTCATTCCATTATTGTGTTTCAAAAAAACGTAGTTTTAATAAGGAAGGACTCTTTGGCTGCTTTATTCATGACTGCATATTTGTCAAGTAACAAATGGCATCTTATAGAGGGCAGGTGCTCAGAAAATATTGTCATGTTGAATTCAGAAATAGCATTTTTAGTAGTCTAAACTTCTGGGCACCTAATCAGATTTTAGGCTCATTCTCGAATATAGAATGTAGAATGGGAGAGGAAAGGGGCCTCCTCTCTTCTGTTAGATGTGTCTTGATTCCAGGTAAGAAAATCTTTGCTTCAATTTCTACTTGGAAAAGTAAAATAAAACTAACAAAACCTCCTGAATTTGAGGCTTAATGAAATATTAATTTGTCTCTAAAACAGGAAGTGCTCTACATTTTGTCTATGTGGATGTCTCTTTCCTGTCTCAGGTTTTCTGTTTTGGCGGAACAACATTAATCACGGGAGATCAATGGGGTGTCCATGTACTCCATTAACTATTCAGCACAAGGTGGCAAGTGGCCTTTCATCTGCAGGCCCACAAATCTCACCCCAGGGATATGGAAAGTGCTTATCTTACATTCTTTTGTTTGATTGGTTGTTTTTTGTTTTGTTGTTTTGTTTTGTTTTGTTTTCTGAGACAATGTTTCTTTGTGTAGCCTTGGCTGTCCTATACTCGCTTTGTACACCAGTCTGTCCTTGAACTCACAGTGATCCATCCTGCCTCTCTGCCTCCCATGTGCTGGGATTAAAGGTCTGAACCACCATGCCAAGTTATTTCTTACATTATTGACATTTTCTTCTGTGTTATTTTTGTTATATAAAGGAAACCTTGAGGACAGTCAAGTATATCTTTATTCTCAGAAAAAAATGATATTGCAGAGAAGCTCTGATTATAGATTTGCACAGCATCTTTATGTACATAATCATCATGGAGGAGATAAGTTCTTGCTTCATAGAATCTGTGCCTCTATTTGTGTATTTCGAAGAGGCTACTAGCATGCTCATAAAAAACTGAAGCTTGAAAAAAAACTGAAGCTTGGAGAACTGATTGAGCATCCATATTTTAAAGAGCAGTGTGGTTACTTACCAGTGTTATGAGAGAGTTTCATGTATACAGGACTTAGAAATTTAGCTATGTGTCCCCAAAATCTGCTCTTAATATTGTTTCAGAATTTCCTTCTGATAATGAGGATGAAGATTCTCAGGAAATATCTACACCATCTTCTCCATCAGGTAACAACCTTCATGCCTCAGACCCCCATCCTGTAAAGATTCAGGAGAATGATGCACTAATACATTTTCATTCTTAGAGATGACAGCAGTAGAAAACTGCTGAGGGAGGGAGAGCCACTTGGCACTGAGGGAGACATGGCCACTGGTTGCTTATATCCAGTGCATAGCCATACACTCATGAGCAAAAGGGCAGGACTATTTGAACTCAAGGGTTAATAATGATAGCACAGTATAAAAAGTAAAAGGAAGGCATGACATTAGAGGGGTAGAGAATGGGGGAAATCGGGAGTTGGAGGGAGGGAGTGTTAAACGTGAGAATCACAAGGAGAAAAGATCAAGTCTACAGTTGTCCAATTAAGCTTTCTTTTGCAGTGCACCCAGGACTGGCCAACCACCTGCCTCACCCTAAGTAAGGATTTGACAGAACAGCCCCTGCTGGCCTCTTGAGGTCCTTTTTGTAGGAGAGATAAAGTGTTCATAAGGGTGAAAGAGTGGGCTATTATACATTGTTAGAAAAATACAATGAAAGGAAAGAAGAAATGTGAGTGGGGTCATAATTTTAGCGTAGGGTAAAAAACATGTTTTGCAGTTTTTATCAGATCTAAGAAATAGGAAATTATTCCTAATTATACTTTTACTTGCAAGAACATAACACAGGACAAACAGGAACTTATCATTTAACTACAAACAGAAACCTTAACCTGCACAGGCCAAACATGAACTTATTCGTTAAGTATCTTAACTGCAAACAGAGCCCTTAACTTGTAAGGAATATATTTCCTGTTTTGGCCTCAGAATAGTGGTGGAGGGGCATGGTCAAAATGCAATGTATCAACATATGAAACTTAAAAAAAAATAAACAAGAAAATATTTCTCACAGAAAGTACTGAGACTCCCTTTCTTTGTCTACTCTAGACTTTGAACATCAAAGTAAAGACAGCAAAGATGAAGAACAAGCTTTATTAGAGCAGACATCCACTTTATCTCTGACGGGTAACTGCTTCAACTCCCCTGTTTAATGGAGTCTTGCTTATGTCTGGGGGAGGGGGTCACACATTCCCTGAATTACAGCAGAGACCATGTCACTGAGGCTCAGAAAGTCTGGATTTTCTCCACCTCCACCACTAGAAAGTCCCTCAAATCCCTCTTCTCCATTTCTCTTCAGAATCCAGGGGAGGAAATGAAGATGAAGAAATGGAGGTAAATTCTGGAGTGGTTCATGCGTCACATCTAACAGTGACAGGTAATGTGGATACCAGGGTATGTGCTGATGCTTTGAGTTGAAGTGCATTTTAAAGCTTTTATGGGTATGAGACTAGGGTCACAGCCAAGAAGGCCATAGAGCAAGGCCATTACTATCATTGACATGGGCTGTAGTAGCTCATATTTTTAAATTATATTTATAATATCTTTAAATTTATAAAAACTAAAGGTTTCAGAAATTACCAGTACAAACAAGATGTGGTTAAGTACATGTGTATACAGGTATATAACATAAATACCTAATTCAGTATGGCTCATAATTTCTTTGAGCTCGTCACAGAAAGTGATGAACTATTGGAGGTTATTAAGGAATTACACTTGCCTAGAAAGGATAGTGATGATGTTGTATGACTGTTATATTTTCAGAAGTTTTGAGAAAATTAAGAATAAAACCTTTGTGATTTTTCATGTTTGTAAGTCTATGCTTTATTGTATATAAAATATTGAATTTTTGTTCTCAATATTTGGTTTGTATAACAGTACCAATAATAAATCAAGATCCTCTCTCTCACAGAATTTATAATTTAATGAGTGGTAAAATACAATAAACATGTGAGAAGTAGTTAAATTTCTTTAACATATAAAAGAAAGAGAATTAGACTAGAGAAAGCAGTTGCACATTTAAGGATGGGGTGAAGGTTGAGGATAGCCAAGTAAGGGTATGTGCTCAGATGCTTACCCAAGGACAACCCAAATAAGAAGATATGCTAGTGTATACCTTTCAAATTCAAAGTGAACTATGAAAAATTATTGAGTAAAATAAGAGGCAAGAGTAAAACCCTGATAGAGGAATGATTTTTTTCATGTCACAGGTCTATATGGAAGGCTATAATTTAACTGTGAAGTGGGAAACTCGGAGTGAAATAAGTAAATTTCTTACATTAAGAGTCAGAAAAGAGCCTCTTCTCAGTGGAAAAGAAGTCTACTGTGGTAGAATTGTGTGTGTGTGTGTGTGTGTGTGTGTGTGTGTGTGTGTGTGTTTGAGAGAGGGAGGGGGAAAGAATGTGTGTGTTTCTCACAGAACTGCCTTCATTAAGAGTTGCCATTCCCTAAACTTTGAGCCAAATGTAGACCCACTGATCAGCCCAGTCATCTATGAAAGCTAACAGCCATCAATGGAATTTGAGAATAATAAGAAATGCATTGTGAGTAAACTATTTGCTTCATCTGAGCTTGGATATTATAAATCAGCAAATATGGGCAGTGAGACATGGAATGAATAGATTTGACTGAGAATATGACCCCCCATTCTTACTAAAATGTGACAAATGTGACTCCAGCTAAAGGCTGAGAGAGAATCCTCAGTCTCCACTTCTCACCTTCCATTCGTCCTTCTTCTCTTTTCTTCTCCCCGATTCCTCTTCACAATAACACTTCTTTTCCCCTTTGCACCTTTCTCTTTTATGTTGTGTTCTTTTCAATATCTTTGCATATACTGCTGTGTTTTAACATATTTGTGTATATATATGTGTATACATATATACTCACTTCCTTTCCTATTTTCAACTTCTCTTCATATCCCTTTCTGTGTTAAAATTAATATGTGGTAACAGAGCCAAAAACATGAAAACTTAAGAAGAGAGGGGGCATGGAGGGGAGAGGGAAATAAAAAATGACGAGAGAATATCTAAATTCTCGTAGGTTAATGAGAAATTGTGGAATTCAAAGCATAAAGAGCAATTCAAAGCATCTTTAGAAAGGATGTAACTTCTCTTGTATTATAAGACAAAACACAGAAATACCTATAGGCACAGGTAAATGAATGATTTGTTGCTCATTTAAACCAGCAGGTTTATTTCCCTTTGGAAAATCAAAGAAATAAGAATATATATTGTCAAGATATTGAAGATATCCAATCATTCATTAGTAGTTAAGTGTTTTTCTACTTCCAGACACCAGGCTAGATGCTGTGAAAACAAAGATTAAAGACTTCCTTCTGTTCTAAGTTTAAAAGCCGTAAACACGGAATAACTCATGACATTTTTATGGGGGAAGTATTAAATGTTGTCTGCATGGTGCAGATATGAGGGTGCATGTTTTGCAATACCTAAAACTGTAAAGAACTCCTTAAACTGACATCAGTATCCTGTCACTGGAATGGCCGAGAGGTAATACATGGCCATTAGTCATGACCACATGAGTTTATGTGATTAATATGTTGTTTCTGAAAGACTAGTCAATGCTGTAACCGTTAGAAAAGCACAAAATGGCATGGTCAGTGATAGTGATAAATAGGAAACAAAAGGAGAAAACCAATCAAGACTTTTTCTTCACTCATTTTTATATATGCAATGTTTTTCTTCTTTTTTAATTGTTTTCTAATGAATATCAGTGAGCATGCTAGAACAATGACCATGGGGCCCTCACATGTGTGTGACTATAGGGCAATTTCAGGTCTTTGATTCTGTTTTCTCTTTTAGATCCTCAGGGAACCCAGAGCACAGAAGTCCATTACATGCTGAAGCTTTGCCCTCCTGATCAGTTTTATAAGATGAAGACAGAAAGGGCAAAAGAGGTGATGAACTTTGGCACCATAGGAATGGGCATGGCCAATTCAGACCATGGACATAGATTCGTTCAGATCAGACAAAGGACATTGAACTTCATTTAATCAAGTGATGGTCATATTGGAGTTCCCGTTTTTAAATCTCATCTCAGAATATGTCCTCAAGTCCTCCCCACTACATAGTCCACGCCATGTCACTAGCCACATTTAACACCTACTCAGGCCACAATATATGTTTTCAGTCTCAAGCTCTATCATGGTTTGGCAGAGCATAACTCAGTCAGCAATATTGTGTTTACAGTAATTATTTCCTTCCTTTTGTGTTGATTTGGGGGCATAAGGAGATTCCCTGGTCTAATCAATCTGCTTCTCTTAACTGCAGATATATCCAGTAATGGAGAAGGAAGGCCGAACACGCTTGGCCCTCATCATCTGCAACAAAAAGTTTGACTACCTTTTTGATCGAGATGATGCTGAAGCAGACATTTTGAATATGCAAGAATTACTTCAACACCTTGGATACTCAGTGGTTCTAAAGGAAAACCTTACAGCTCAGGTAATGTCCCCAGAGAACAGGAAAGCCTTCCCTGGGTTATTTTCAACATCTCTTCTTGTAGCAGCAGAAACAAAATATGTCACAGTACAGGAAGTATATTTGCTCCAGAACAGGATTTCCTGGGTCGCTACCTTTTCCAAAGGGTAGTCTCATGGAAAGTATTCACAGAACACCTTACAACATTATTTCAACAGAACAGGGGTCTTTCTTAAGTACTAGTCTAGGCGTCTCCGTTACCTGATGTTCTAAGGGAGGCATAAGCTCTGGGCCTTTAAACTGCATGAGGTAGAGAATAAACATATGAGATTTTAACATTGTCAGAACAAAAGATCTAATTACTGAGAGTTATACAAACTTCAGTTCTGTCAGAAACAATTAAAGAATATAAAACTTTGTTGTTGTCTGATATCAAGAACTTTAATATTTTTAACTTTTATCATCATAAATGTCTATCTGCCTCTTAATGAGAATTTCCCAAAACCTAATTGTATTATGTTCCATCTTTTAGAATATTAAGAAATCCAAGATTTTCCTTAAAACTATAAAGATTATGTAAAACTGAATATATATATATATATATATATATATATATATATATATATATATATATGAAAATTCCAGTAACATTCACATTCTGTGTATACATATTTTCTGACCTGATACAAAAATATGGTTTCTTACAACTCTGCTCTGCCCAAATCACTTGATTCCTAGATGTTCCTCACTTTTTTTGTGAACTTCCTGTGTTACTCACACACAGCTGTATTTGGAGAACACACTGATAGTGACTCTGGAGTCTTTTCAGGAAATGGAGACAGAACTAATTGAGTTTGCTGGCCGTGCAGAGCACCAGTCCTCCGACAGCACATTTCTTGTGTTTATGTCTCATGGCATCCTGGAAGGAATCTGTGGGGTGAAGCACAGAAAGAAAAATCCAGATGTTCTTCATGATGACACCATCTTCACAATCTTCAATAACTCTAACTGTAGGAGTCTGAGAAACAAACCCAAGGTCCTCATCATGCAGGCCTGCAGGGGAAGTGAGTCTGGTTCCACACTTTCTTCTAGGAGTCTGCGATGCTCATTTCATGCTCCAAAAGATAAGGGGGGGATATTTTAGTACTACGGGTGTGTCCAGTCCAAAACAAACTATCTTATGTCTTTTGTTCTAATGAAATAATAAATAGCTTGGAATATATTCCCCACTCATTTGTTGGCACAGTGTGGGCTGTATTTTTCTCAGTCAGTGGGAGTTTCTCTAAGTAATATACTTTTGGGGCCATGGAGACGGCTAAGTGAGTAACCGAGATATTGCATTTTTCAGTAAAATCATAACGCAATGTATCAAATGAGAATATATTGGCATCAGTTATACTTTATCTCTATGGAGTGTGTGTGTGTGTCTGTGTCTGTATGTGTTACATTTGTTTAAGAAGTGCCATCTCTCTTAGGACAAGACGGAATTATTTGGGTATCCACAAGCAAGGGGATAGCCACCGCTGATACAGATGAGGAACGGGTGCTGAGCTATAAATGGAATAATAGCATAACAAAGGCCCACGTGGAGAAGGATTTCATTGCTTTTAAATCTTCTACACCACGTAAGTGACTTCCGATATTCTGAATCTCCTAGTAGTAATTTTTCTACGATATGCTAGGCTGTGATAATGTATTTTCAGTGAATATTTTATGTATAATTAAGTTTTTCAGTGGTGGAGAGATTTAAGGTATTTGGGTTTTCATAACTAGATTTGTTCAGAAACTATCAGTGTAAAGACGTTGCTTTGGGGAATCCAAAATTCAGACATTTTAACTATAAAAAAGTAAATGATAGTCCATTTTAATTTATTTTTAAAATATATTAGTGACATATTGATACATAACCTTCTCTGTAATTTTCTAAAGATCAACCAGTAAAAACTACTAGGCTCCCAGCACATACTTTGGCAGCTTTTGGCCTATTAATTCTATTTACTTTAACTTTTAGAAATTAGTTAATGCTGAAATGTCTGCCTTCACATCAATGTAGCCAATAAAAGATCAAAGAACTTCCTGAGACATAGAAGTGGCAGACAGCCCAGAAGCAGAACATTCCAAGTAGCTGACTGTCAGTGTAGTCAAACATCCTTCTAAATAGTCAGCTACAACAGGTGCTATTAAAGATTTAGAGAGCAAAGTAACTTAAGACATTTGTACAAATCATGGCTCCTTGCACTCACATTCTGTGATTATAAGTTCTCATGAGTTTAGAGATCACTTGAAAAATGTTCATGTGCAGAGTTGTGATTCTCTGTGCCTGCAGCGGGCCCTGGTAGGCATCCATTCTAATAAGGTATAGTGACACATCTGCTGCTGACCCATGGCCACATGTGATCTGAGAGATTAGAGGACTCTCCAATAGTAGACCAGAGAATGAAGACTGCACTCAGAGTGGCCACCCACTCCTAGATAGAGTCCACTTCCCTTGTTTTATGTTTTTGTTTTACTGTTTTAATGAGATTTTATTTGAAAGAAAAATTCTATACTTAAAAAAAGATTTATTTATTTACTGTGTATACAGGATTCTGACTATAGGTAGGGCACCAGATCTCATTGTAGATGGTTGTGAGCCAGCATGTGGTTGCTGAGAATTGAACTGAGGACCTCTGGAAGGGTAGCCAGTGCTCTTAACATATGAGTCATCTCTTCATCCTTAAAATTCCTATACTTTTAACTGAAAAAAACCCCTAAATTTATATATGATGTAATAAGAACACCAAAAGGTTGTTTACTGGTGGAAATATAGCATAGTACACAAATTATTTCATCCCAATTGTGCATGCAGAATTTTGTGGTAGAATAGAGCTAATGAAAAACCATATTTCCACAATAACAGCAGATGTGGAGGCTGGCTTCTCTGAGCTAATTCTCAAGCTTGTGAGGAAAAATATGACACATTGTAACAAAAACTGTTACAGTCACTTACATTAAGTACTACTGAGGAACATTTGGCTCACAGAATAAAGAGGTTATCCACAGCAAGAGAAAGAGGGGCACTCCACATAATATAAAAGAAATGTACAGAGGACCTGAGATCAAAAAGCTTGGAAGAAAAGAGAAAGCTGCATAAGCACAGAATCATGGGAGAGGCAGGTGCCAGATAAGGGAATATTTTACATGACCTTTCATAGTAATAACCTTGGAGAGATCCTAAGAATGAAATGATGCAGATTTGACTCTTAAACGAAAGGAATGAACTACAGTACAGTGATGGTGGAAGCAGGGAAGCAGATAAGACTGCTACTACCGAACTCGGGCCCGGAGATGATGATAGGGTGGGGTAAGGCCAGTCATTGATTCTGGTAATTAGCACATTCAAATAATATTACACATTGGTTCAGCTGATTGACAGGGGAGAAATAGGGAATATGGAGGTTATACAGTGTCCAAGAACATAATTACAGTGAAATAAGTTGAATAGGATATTTTATCTTTCCTAAATGTCTTATTTCATATCACATTAAAATTTTATCATAAACTTAAATGGAAGGATGTACTTCAAATATTCTCTGATATTTTATAAATTAAAATGTTAACAAATGTGACTGTTTCAAAGTGAAGGTGAGGGAGATTCTGCAAGCAAGTGTGAGATGGCCATAGACCAGCTGAAGGTGAAATGATTAATAAAGAGCTAAGGAATTGTATATTTCCCAGAAGATACCTGCCTTAAAGATTGAGTTTAGAACAGTCAGTTGTCAAAACAATATTTTGTAATGCTAAAGATAGAATCTTTTAAAGCAACAAGAAATTGAGAATAATGTTAGAAAAAGTCTTGGAGTGTGGATGAAGAACTCTTAGAAATGAAGACTAAAGATGGATGGACTAGCCAGTGTGTTTGACTCATCAGAGCACAGGAAGGAAACCAAAAGAAAGGGTTCGTTTACCAGTAGGGCTGGCACCGCTGACAAGTTCTAATGTTAATGCTAGACCAGATGCAGGTAAAGTTTGATAACCGAGACTCATTCTGCGATTTGGAAATCTTGGGCGGCAAGACAAAAGCCTGTATTGTGATATTGGTTAAGATCTATGCAGGAGAAGCCAGACAGGAGTGAACAGCATCTTGTGAAAGGAGCGACCAAGGAAGAAAACGTTTGGCGGCTAGATAGATGCTGGTTAAGTGGCACTTACAGAACTCTACTCTGTGCTTTAACAGCAGAAGCTTAGTTCAAATGGAAGAGAAATGATCTTTGTAAAGAGCATTACTCATCAGGGAAAAAAGTGCAAAATACTATAGCAGGAAACAAACGGGTGAAAGAAGCAGAGAAGCAAAGACCTCCACAATGAGCTTGGTACAAGAAGGTCTCTGGGCTCTTTCACAGGACTTGGATGCTGCAGGCTGTAACTTTGACCTTGCCTACTAAAAAGCTCATGTGGTTTTTATGACTGAGACTTTGTGCAGATTTTCTTCTGCTTTATTCTGCTTTGGCCTACTGTCTCCTGCAAAGCATCCAAGCATTCTTGGTTCCTGAACTGTGTGGTGCCTGGAGTCTTCCACACTTCATTCTTCATCATTCTCATGCCTTTATTTGCAGATAATATTTCTTGGAAGTTAGGCAAGAATGGGTCTCTCTTCATTTCCAAACTCATCGATTGCTTCAAAAACTATTGTTGGTGTTATCATTTGGAGGAAATTTTTCGGAAGGTAGGAGTTTAGCTTTAATCTTTTATCCTGGAAAAGGGTGAAGAGCCATATGGCATGAGCCATAAGTGGTTTCATACCGATGATACTTAACACCCCAATTTATTTATAGAACATTTTTTAGAATACCACACATAAGCACTATGCATTTTTCAAAATCTGTCCAATTTGCATACCTTTGCTTAGTCACTTTTCATAAGTTATTAATTCAATCTGTATGCACTATATCCAAGAAAAAAGCTGAATACTATTATATTACCCAGCCCTAGAAGTAACACACAGCATGAGTTTTGCTGCTGCTGCCTTTGTTGTTGTTGTTTTGTAGAGTAGCAAAAGAAATCGCTTCTTAGGAGATCTCTAAGGACCGTCTTTGCCACTGCAGGTTCAACATTCATTTGAGATTCCTGGAGAACTGACCCAGATGCCCACCATTGAGAGAGTATCCATGACACGGTATTTCTACCTTTTCCCTGGGAATTGACACTGGCAACACATGTGCAGGTAAATGTATGTGCGGAGTGGACTTGGGAACCTATTTACAGTCTATACAGAAATTATGGATAGAATAGAATGATGCTGGCATACCACCATCCTATCACTGAGGCTATTCCTTATTGAAGCTGGAGAAAAGCTGATTTGCTTTCATTGTAGTATAATAACTGCATAAAAAATGATTAGTCCTCTGGTACCAAGTGGAAACCCACTGAGAGTTAGTGTTTTCTTTCTCAAACTTAATCAATGAGGGAAAATATTTGGTTTTGATACATGTACAACATTCTGTAATTGGAAGTACCATCCACAGGAGTTATCTCTTAGGAGAAGTCATTTTGCTGAACCACATACTTTGTGCTTGTGATAAGGACAGTCTGAGCCACAGTGCAGAGAAGAAAGCATCGCTGCTTCTTTGCTGAGGAGCCAGGGTCTGCTGAACACCTTCCCCTGGGGGATACATGCAGCCCACACCATATATATATATATATATATATATATATATATATATATATATATAGGTACCATTTTATTTATATCTTCAATTCAGTACTGTGAAGTTCTACACATGTTCCTGTCTACCTTTTCAAGGAAAGTGAAAATCCTTTACGAGACCCATTTTCCATAGAGAAATTTTGAACCAAACTTTTCATCTATTTACTTTGCACAAATATCAGGATTAAAAATACAATCATAAGTGGATGGATGAGCAAATGAATCAAGAGAAATTGTGCAATTTTCTCATTTTATAAGATTGAACCATGCTTATTATGAAACAAAAATAAAAGTCATATTTTTAAAAATAATAAGGAAATAATACCACCATTGTTTTGAAAAAGCATCTATTTACAAAAATGTCCACTTATATTTAATTTTGTATGTTATTGCTTTAATAATAGCAATGCAATGTTTCATACAGTTTTGATTTTCATGGCATTTTTTAAGCATTTACAGCCCATTATTGTGTTTGACCTTCCTTTCAATATTGTGTTTATTATTTAATTCCTATACACCTTTTAATAGTGATATTTTATGACTTTACTTTTGTTAACATGAAGCTTATTTTCTCAGAGCATATGTCTAAAATCAAACCAATGTACATAAATACAAGTATTTCTATGGGTCTATATAGATTAATACTAAATTAAGTGAGAAACCATATGCACATTACTAATACAGGATAGTTACTAATACATAAAATATAATTCCTCTTAAGACTTATATACATTTACTAGCATTGAAAAGTTGTGAAAATCATTGCAGTACTATTAATTAATCACTTGTCATTATATGTTGGTTATATGATCAAAGATTAGCTCCAGAAATAAATATGGAAGCAGATAATAGACTTTAGTAGATTTTGTAAGTGCCCTTAACTTATTAAATTAAGAGTTGCTTTACTCAAAGATTTGTTAAAAACCTATTTCATCAAATATATACACTTTCCCATTGATTCTTCTTAGGAGCTTTTATAGGTTCAGCATACATAATCTCCCTTCTTATTCATGATTTCAAACCTTTGCTTCAAAAACAGAGAGTGTTTATTAATTAATGCAATGGTACAGAGTCAACGTGTTAGGCAAGTGCTCTGCTTACTCAGAGATATTCAACAGATACCTAAATGTATGGAATTGTATCCTGAACTGAAGAATCTTGACTCAGAGTCTTTCCTCTTTCTAGGTCAACCATTTTATCTTCACATTCATCTTTATAAGATAGATCTCTAAATTTGTAACTTCATTCTTCATTTTCTTGCACCCTGTGTGTCAAACTAATCACCTAATCTGCCCATCTATTTTAAAATCTCCGTCCTTAGTCCTCCTTATTGTTTAGGTCACATCTCATTCATTTCACAGCAGAGATAATGCACAGTCTTCTCATTGGTCATCAGAGATCCAGATCTTAGTTCTTGTTTGTTTGTTGTATGTTGTTTGAGAAGGTCTCACTGTGAAGTTCTAGCTGTCCTGTAACTTACTTTAAAGACTAGGCTGGCCTTGAACTCACAGAGATTTACTTGCTTCTAAATCTTGAGTGCTGGAATTAGAACCACTATGCCTGCCTTCCCAGATCTCTCTTCTTCTGATATAAAAGCATAATACATTTTCATAACCTACAAGCGTTCTTTAGTATTTTCCATTACATGCTAATCGAACCCCAGAGAGTGTTAAAAGATGTTCAATGTGTGTCTTTGTGCTCTGTAAATGGTTGCACATGCTAATATAGCTTTTAGGACTGTATACTTTGCAAATACATGATTTACTCTCATAATAATAAGGGTATATCAACAGTGGGAATGTGAACACGGATAAGAAAAAAATACCCACTTGTATAATTTATATTTATAGGACAAATCTCATCAAGCTTATATAAACATTTTCTAGTTCAGATACTTTAATACCAGCTAAATTTTCTGGATAACTTCCTTCCAACTACCGGAGTATCTTTCAATATACCTACATATTTCTAAGTGTTTATCAATCAGGGTCCAAGCACAGCTAAACAGATGGAACCTAATTTAGAAACTATCCAACCTGGCTTCGTGATGGGGAAAGTAAAATAAGCAAAAGAGAAATTGACAAGGTACAAAAAATATTTATGGAAAGTACCAACCAATCCTACATCTAGAGTGAATTAAAATAAGCAGTGAGAGTTACCAAAATGTGTGTGGAGAGGATAAGGCCTGCAGAATTAGGTGTCAGATCCATGAGCAAATGTGTTACTTTGATTTATGTCCTGTGAAAGTAGATTCTTCCATCTTTGGCCAGAGTCAATCTAAGGTCTGTGATAAGGCTTATTCTATGGGTAGAAATAAGTCAAGAAGTGAAACTAATCTTTCTGTCAGAGTGATCTCCTGAAACCTATCTGGGTTCTGGTTGACCAAGAAAATATAAGAGTTTGAAGAATTTTAGTGCTACTATCACTGACCATGGATGAAAAGGATGATTAAATAACAACTTTCTAATTGGGACTGTACTGTGGTATCCTGTGTAGTTTGTCCAAACAATGCTGGTCTTTCCTTAGTAAATTATCACTAACTTACATACATCTGCAAAGACAAATACAAACACAAGTGAAGTTGTTCATATCTTTCCTATTTTGGAATTGGCCAGAGAGGTGGAACTACCTGCACCTTAGTCAGATACCCTATGTGAGATTTATATAGTCCCTGTTTATCTTGAATAAACTGCCACAAGTAGATTCATTGAAGAACACATAAGAATTGCTGTTTAACTGAGCTCTATCACTCAAAGGGCTGTTTTAGAGAAGGCCTTCTCTCTCTGAAAATTCACCGCTGGATCCCTGGACATGCCCACCTGGTGGCCTTGATGGAGGGACCAAAGCTCCTGGTATCTCCTGGTCCAGCCTGCTGCTGCCTCACCACATTGGTCACCTGACTGTTCTGCTATTATCTCCCGAGAGAGAGCTGTACCGCTCCTTGGAGAAGGCTTCTCCCACCCTCAAGCCCTGCTTCCAGCACGGCCAGCTGCACTTGGATCCTGTAGAACCCACCCATTCCAGATTCTGCTTCATTTTTCACTGGTTTTTGCTACAGCACCCAGGGAGGCAGAGGGGCCGAGGAGAATGCCAAATGACAATCTTTCCTGTCTTTAGGCCTTTAAATATGACATAAAATAAATTAATTCTGACAACTTCTTCATCCTCATTCAGTTTTCTTCATGGCATACGCTAACCTAAGCAGCACATCATTGTCTCATATAGTTGGTTGAAAAAATATTTCTGTCTCATCAGAGGTCAGTTGATAACATTTTGTCATAGACATTTGCTAAACTGCTGAAAATACTAAGTTATGTTACAATAAGCAAGACAACAGTCTTTTAGAAAGTATTCAAATGAGATATAAATAAATTTATTGCATAGTTAGCTATATACGATAAACTAATAATAATGTGTATGCATCAACTGAATTTATGTAATTTATTGAAGAAGTAAAAATAGATAGATTAGAAATTATAAACTGATTAGATGATAAAAAAATGAAAAAGCAGCAAGTGTGATGGGACAAAATGTCCTCCTTAAGTACACAAACAATAAATACTTTGACATTATGATAACACCACTTCTTTGATAAAATTTAATTATTTTTTTAGAATATCATGCATTTGTATATTGTATTACCATTGAAAAATAATTATGTCATGGTTGCTGAGAGATAGACAATAAACTTTCTTCAGAGATTAGCCATTTGATAAATTACCCAATCCCAAGTGATCAACCATAAACCCATAAACAGAGAGAGTAAAAAGAGGGAGAGGCAGAAATAATGCCACCTATTCTCCGACAGAAACTGCTGTATTGACACTGCACATTAAACAATTCTCATAAAGCATATGCTTAACTCAATAAATGCAAATAAAGCCAAAAGCTTCAGGACATTTGGGTTAGCAGCTAAGCACAGGACAGTACCACGGCATGTCTCTGACATAATGTGCATGTTGCTCGACTCAGGATCTTCCATGATTCTTTGTCCTCAGCACTTTACATTGCTCATCACACTGCACCATTATATATGAAGGCTGACATGTCAAAGGAGAACAGTGTTTGTCAGTGTGATAAACTCAAGGATTGTGGGTTATTGCCTAAACATTTTGCCTCTCAAGAATTGCCTCACTTAATTCCCTTTGCTTCTTTCTCAGTGTTTTTTAATTTAATAAGGTATGAGATTTGGCCATTTTCACGTACTGTGAAAATATTTCCGTTCCTTGATCTCTGAGCTAGCTTGTCAATTAGTGCTTCATTAGCACAGAGGCAACATCCCATATAACTTGTCCTCAATTAGCTCTAGTAGCCTTTAGTAGTAAAAGGGGACTTGAGAAGAATGCCAAACAGTATATTATGACACCAAGGCTATTGTTTTTCAAGCCAATCCGAGTCAATTCAAGGTCAGCTTAATAGAACAAATTTACATTCCTTAATGAGGCTTAACTATGGATTCTTTTAATAAAGTGTCATATGCTTGCAACTGGTGAGTTTTTATTTAAGAAATTAGGGGAGAAATCCACCTTCAATGTTTCTAGATGATGAAAAAGCAGCTTCTAACAAACACACACACACACACACACACACACACACACACACACACACACAACAAAAGATCTTTTAAAAGAGTTATCCAGCCTTGGGCAAAAGGGAGATTTTACTAGCATTAAATCAACACAGGAGGTCCTGGATTGGAAGAGATGGAGAAATTTGTGAGAACACACATTTCTGAAGGAAAAAATCATGAAACTGTTGCTGGCAGAGGCTGAGTTTTAGAAGTCTTAGAGTCTGAAGATAAAACAATGCTAGATATGTAACTAAACACACACAGGAAAATCATCTACACCTCATATAATAGAAAAGGATGGCATATCTCCTTCCTCTGGCTCTGTCTTTGCCTTGTTGATAGTTTTATAACTCTTTACTCTCAGGAGTCTTAATTCCTAGATTTGAGTTCCATAGTCTTTAGA
The DNA here is from genome assembly GCF_964271855.1 of Acomys minous. NCBI lineage: Eukaryota > Metazoa > Chordata > Mammalia > Rodentia > Muridae > Acomys > Acomys minous. The sequence goes on from NC_140494.1 coordinate 69,840,349, forward strand.
TTTGTATGATAATTCTAAGAAAACAACATTCCATTTTTAATTAGTTTGGAACAAGAAGATCAGACTTATGTATGCCTGGCTTTGTCATAGACCCTGGAGGAGAACCTACTGTTGTTATTGTGCTAAATAGACATGGTGCTAAACTGCTCATTAAATACTTATCTTTATACTCACAACATGGCAATACTCAATTCCCATGAAAGAAAAGTTTTTGCAGTAGATGGAAGCTTCTAGATACTCATGAATGGTCAACATGCAAAACATAAGAAACTATGGAGTGCCCAGACTAAATGGAGCATCTATAGCATACGCCCTCAACCTAATCAGGACAGAAGAGGAGGCAGAATAGTTGTTAGAGCCAGAGATGACAAGGACATGATGAACAATTGCATTTGGTCATGGCACACATGAACTTACAGAGGTATTACTCATGTATGTGTCCTATAAAACTAAAAGAACCAAAACTCGGGCATGGATGAGGGAGGCATTTTTGAAGCCCTACTCCCATCTGAGGTTGTATTTGCAACTGACTCCTATCTGAAGAAAGGTATCAGTTTTCTCCAGTTATATAACCCCTTACACATTGTCCATGCTCCTGCAATGCACATTCTAGCAGCAAAGAATAAATTATGTGGGTATAAAACACAAAGAAAATGAAATTTGAAGTAGAAAATAGTGGGAGGAAAGTTGGAGAAGTCGAAGGGAAAGAGGTGAATTCAACCAATAATGTTAAATGCACGTATGAAATTATCAAACATATTTTTATGTAAACCATGAAGATCTTGATGTTCTGAGACATAGGGAAAGTCAATGTACTTTTTACTCATTTACTGAATAGCATTTGCTGATCCCAATAGCTGTCTACTTTACCACACAGAAATAACTCAGCAGACACTAGCTGGGTAACAGAATTGAATTTAATTCTATGTTAGCACTCACAGGTTAAGGTCTCATTACGATAACACTGCTATTTCTCTTAGACAGCACTCATCAGCATTAGTATACTGTGACGCATACCACCTGTCACTGGGAGAATACCAAGCATAACTCCATACTGTAGCCTTGTCATACCTTTAATCTTCCAATAAGCTTGGCTCAAGTAAATGTGGATTCCTGTTAGGAAGAAGTTTAAAGTGATTTACTATGAAACAGAGTTGGGGTTTATTATGAGCCATTTTAATATAGATTTTTAATCAGGAGGGTTAAGAGAAATGCTGCTATTCAGGAAGACAATGGGTGAGGACTTCTCACAAAGATATTCTTCAGTCCCTTTACTGTTGTCACACTTAAGGGCCTAGTGATATTTGAAGTTATGATGTGTAAAGGGCTAAGAGAGTCATGTGAAACCATAGGTTTCCTGAAGCATGCCTTACAGGGTTACAGTTGATCTGGTAAGACTCTAGTCCTCAGAGACACTAGGTGCAGGAAATTAAGATGCCTCCACTGCAGACAAAGTTAACAGCTTCTTTCTGAGAAACTGTATAAGATAAGACACATTTCAGGCATCAATCCAGCTTTATGTTATTTCAACATTTTTAAAGGAATATTTATAAATTTGAAAGCACCTAATACTATTTGTGGTGGAATCCTTGATTTTTCAGCTTGCCTTCCAAGTTTTTTCCCCTATCTTATCTTTCTTTTTTACAGCCCAGTGTTCAGTCCATCACAGAACAAATGGAAATATTGAATAACACAGGAATGTTACTATAGAACACAAATGAACATCCAAAGAGAGGGCTGACCGGGACAATGTCTAGAAGGGTCCTGAGCTCCGGAACTTCCTTCCTATGTAGGGACTTACATTGTGTTACCCACGTAGCATTTACAAATTATGACTAAGCCCATAAGCTCCTCCACCATGTAATTAAGAGATAGTTTTAGGGCTTTGTTCAGAGATAACATAGACATCATCTGTAATAGTTTATTTTGTTTTAAAGAATAAGGGATGAAAGTTTCAAACTTATACTTGTGAGTTGGGTTTTCCAGTAACCAGAGACTTATGCAGGGACACATCACAAGTAATTTCATTAGAACAAACAGTTATCTAATTATTCAGAACATTTCCATGTGTTTAGAAACTTTATGCCAAGAGGCAGGGTTGAAACTGAATATTAGAACAAAAGACTCCCATTCCACATATACCTGTGAGATTTTAAGAATACTGGCTCTGAAAACAGGGCAAAGGCAAAGAGGGGAAATAGCCCTGTAATAACTCCATCACAGGGGAAGTTGAAAGGCTTTGAGGAGCTTGGTAGCAGAAAATCAGAGCAGAGATAAACACATATACTCCTTATTATTCCGGAGACTTTCTTCTCTATCTGAAGGACAAACCACAATGTGTCTGCTGAGAATAAGAATCCAGAATACCAAATATCCTGACCTTTCTTCACTGGATTACAAGTGATGTCTTCATAGATATAGACAAGAAATGAGGAGAGATAACATGCTAAGATGATTAAATAGATTCATGTCCTCTTGCATGTCCACGCTTAAACCTATCTATAATTAGTTTGCTCCAAAATAGGCTGCATGACCTGAGACCAAAAGAGGAAGGCCATAACAGGGATTACTGTTATGTCTAACTCAGGGTATACACTGTATTCTCAGATAAATGCTTAGCAGGGCAACTTCCAGCCTCACAGCTTCTTCATGTGAAGTGTTTTATATTGGAAATGCTCTTCCCTTCACTGACCTCTGGACTAACTCTGTTGCTTCCCTTTTCTTAATACCACGCTCAGTACTCTCACTATTGAGAATTCGCCTGAGCTCAGTATGAACTGAATGGCTTGTTATTTCCTAGAAAAATGACGATGGGATGTTTTTTCCTTTTCAAAGTACATTTCTGACTTATAATCTTGCATATACCTGCATAATTTGCTGTCTGGTCTCACCCAATACTATAAGCTTAATTAAACATCATGATGCTTTTCTCTATAGGCACAGCCCCTTTTAAAGCTCATGGAACAGAAGTGGTTCAAAGAAAATGTTTATAAAATGAAAAAAAAATCCAATCGAATTATGTGTTCTGAAATATATGTTACATACATGATATATACATATGTATATATATATTAAGATCTGCAGTGTTAACTCTTTTGAAGATTAATCTACATGAGATTTTACAGGTAATAATATGAATGTCTTCTTATGACTCAATTCAACCTGTTTTATCCTAACACCAAAGTACTAGAGACAGATCATTAGAACATGGGTTCCAGAATGCTATTAAGGCTGTTAAATAGTCATAAGACTTTTAGAAGAATAAAAAGAACTGTGATCTGAAAGATGTACCTATTCCTCTTCAAGTCTATTTGAACATCAGAATATTTTCTTGACATTGCACCACCAGAATGAATTTTCAAAAACAAAAATAAAAGCTCAGAACACCATTTGAATTTAAATCACTAGCAACTAAATGGCTAGGGATGGAAGCTGATGGCAGTTTTTCCCCCACTCTTGACTTAAACTATGACATGACAGGAGTCATGTATGCCTTTAAAAAACTTAAGATACGTTATTGTGGACATTCTGTTCTAATAGAAATGAAAACTTAAAAATACTTGTGAGCCTTTGGTGAGATTTGATGCTTCTAAGTTCTCAATTCTATTAGAACAGAATAGAGCCTTAGTCATTATCTCAACTTTATTATTAAACTTAATACAAAAATTTACTTGTTTCCTCCATTATCATCCTCATTACCAAGGGAACTGAGACAGAGGGGAGGACATTCTATTGGGACTCTAGATGAGAGAAGCATGGGAGAATGGCAAAGTAGAAGGATCCAGAGGGTCCTAGAAGCATACAAGTAGAACATTATGATAGGCAGATTTGGGCACAGGGGTCCCGCTCAAACTAAGGCACCAGTCAAAGACAATACAGGCGGTAAACCTTAAACCTCTACCCAGATCTAGACAATGGACAGAACATTCTCCACAGTACAGTGGAGAGTGGGATATTACTTTCTCACATACTCTGGTGCCTCACCTTTGACCATGTCCCTTGGAGGGGGAGACCTGGTGGCACTCAGAGGAAGGACAGCAGGTTATCAAGAAGAGACTTGATACCCTATGATCATATAGAGGGGGAGGTAATCCCCCTCAGGAACAGTCAAAGGGGAGGGGAATAAGGGGAAAAAAGGAGGGAGGGACGAATGGGAGGATACAAGGGATGGGATAACCATTGAGATGTAAGAAGAATAAATTAATAAAAAAGAAAAAAAAGTAAAAAAAAATTTACAAAACACTCAGGATCCCATACTATGAGCCACTTCCAGTAAGAAAGATAGAAAGCAAGAAAGAAAATGAGAGGAGTGGGGATCATGGGGGAAGAAGAAAGGAATAATGGAGGAAAGTGAGGAAACAAAGAGGAAAGATTTTTGCATTCATTAACTAGAATTTGTTTCTGATAAAACACAAACTAAAAACAGGCCTATGATACCAGAGTAATGGCTCAGCAGTTAAAAGTATGTCCTTATCTTGGAGAGGACCAGTGTGTACCTTCCAGTACCATGGGATGACATGCCATCTTCTTGTATGCTTTGGCTCCAGTATACATGCATCATACTTACACACACAAACACAACACACACACACACACACACACACACACACACACACACACAAACACACACACACGCACATGCACACACACATGCTTGCATGTGTGTACACATACAGCATTCTCAAAACAAATTAATACATTTAGGGACCTTTATCTACTGTCAGATTGTAGATATATCTAAACAGGGAATTTACTTTGGACACAGTCACTACTATTACACTATATGGGTAATAACTATGATTTCCTTTCTGCTGTACCCTTAGCCAAATATAATTTCATGCTTTATTTAAATGTAAACAGAAACAAAAATATCTGTTTTACTAGTGAAGAAATCATTTTACAAATAACATTTCTAAACACCTTTTGTTGAAAGTAAGGTTTCTACCCAGGATTGCATACCCTTTCCAGAACAATCAATAATCTACCACAGTAAAATTATTTCACTGGAGAGGAGACAATGAACACATTCTTAAGACTATGACACTCTTAAAAGAGGTGAGGAAAAGGTCAAACTAATTAACTGCAATATGTCTCAATTTTCCAAATCAGATAGACTTCTTTGCTTCCTATAGTTAGGCATGAGAAGAAGGATAGGGGGAATGTTTGGTGTTCTTCTTTCTGGCTAGCACATGAGAGCATCCTTTTATAACCTAAAACAGACCTGCAGGAACAACTGAACCACAGCTCTTGTCAACAGTGTCTGTCTCTTTGACAAGATACCTCTGACACCTTAGCATAAAGTTTAAACAACTTTGATTTCAAGCTTCAATAAACACCGAGAGAATTTCCCCAGATTCCATGTTTCACATTCTGCTGGCAGTAAAAAGCAAATATGGTAACAATAAAGTTTGAAATATTAAGGTTTATAAATGTTACAACAAAGAAAAAGTTGTGTTGAATCCTATACAGAGTATAAAGGCAACTAATTTGTGGGATTTAAGGGTTTGAAAATACTATAGTATTAAATAAAAACATAGAGAATCTATAATACAGTTCAATAGTTTATTTTATGTATAAGAAAACTGTGAAGCTGAAGTGTGGTTTGCTGAAGTCCATCAACATGAGGAAAAGTGAATTGACAGGCTGTAGCAGCAAGAGTGCATTGCTCTTCAGAGCACTGGCCTTTAATCCCAGTACCCACATCAGGTGCCTCACAGCCATTTGTATCTCCACGTTCAGGAGATCTGATGCTCTCTTCTAGCCTCCAAGGACATCTGCATGCAAATGCACTTACACAACCATAGGCACACATGCATATGCATTTCACAGTTTAGTATTTTGTGATAATGATGACTCAATTATAGTAATTATCTTTTTCTTAGTTCTAGTGGTTATAATTGGAATTGTGCCATTACCAGGCTATTTTTCTATTCATATTTGGATTTATATCTTGTTAAGAAGTGGAGATCAACTTAAAAATGAAACTGTTGTAGCTGAAATAAGTGAATAACACTATACAATGATTAAAAAAAAACTGTAATTACACAGAGTTAAGTTGAAGTAACCCAATCTTGTGTCACGAAATGTGGAGGAAGCTAAAACGTAAAGCCCAGGAAGAGATAACTTCTTAATTCCAGGCACTTCTAATTTTCTGTTCAGAAACTTACTCCAACGGAAGTCAATTCCTTGCCTTCGGTTAGCCAAACTCTATTTAAGCAAAGATTTTGAAAGTTGCACTTATTTGACTTGGGAACTAGGTGATGAGATCAGTAAGGACAAGTTATGAGGAAGGAATTTTGCAAATTGATAGGAACTTTGAAGTTCCTATTAGTTCCCCTGTCACTCTGGCCATGGGATAAAGACAATCTTGTTTGAGAAGTTCTATTTTCCATGACCCAGAACCACATTTGTAAGCAAGTCTGTTTGTGCTAAGTTATAAATAGCATGAAAGTCTCTTTTTAAGCATGTTATATTTAAAACTCAATAGCATTTAAATTAGTCACAATTTGAACAATCACTACCCAATTCAGTGATTCAAGAAATCATATAAGGTAGTTTCAACTTTCCCTAATTGTTGGTGTTATGAGCAAGCGACATCAAAAACGTAAATGGAGATATTCTCATCTTTCTACAATATCAGAATTTATTAAATAAGAATACATTCACAAACCATCATCTTTGTTGCTTTAGTACACAAAGATCAGTAATACTGATTTTACCAAGAATCCATACTCATCAAACACAGGCTCCTTTATTCTTATCTTATTTAATTATTAATCCCCAGGTCATACATTGCTCTCAGACAAATGATATAAAATAGTGAATCTATTGTTAAGCGACTATAGCTTTCCTGAATGCAGGAACAGGGCACTGATATGCTTGGTAAAATATAGAGTAAACACAGAATAATAAAATATAAAATATTAATACCTAAGAAATTATTTAACTTATTTTGAATCCTTTAAAATTAGAAAATATAAATAATTTTTACTTTCCTTAAAATGATATAATTCAGTCTTTTAATAGTCATAGTTAATGTCCATCTATCACTAATATTAGCTGAGAATTATCACTCATTACCAACAAAGTGGGTAGTGTGGTCCTGACTTCTGCATCACAAAGCACAAGCCTTCTTATCTCTTGGGATTGCAATAGAGGAGTAGTGCATGAAGTTTTAAAGGTAAAATGGAAGAGACAGTTTGAATACAGCAATTACCTTAGCAGACTGTTGGACTGGTTTTATTTTATTTTATGTCCAGACAGTGGTTTTTTTCTATATTTGCATATGAACTACATACCACAGTTTATTTAAAGAGGCATTTGCACCAAGTAGGTAGTGAATGCTGGTTCTGAAACTATTACTAACTGGAGAATATCAAACATGCCCGATGTGTTCAAACCCTCACTGTTTTGTATTCATTTCTCCTTCTTGCCTCGAATTTATAAAATGTAACAAGTTTATATTATTAAATATAAACTGTTGATAACAAAGACTGCACAGCTACTGAAAATCCAAGCATGGTGAATCTTCCATCTCAATGACTGTCACACTCTAGTTAGTGGGAATCATGTGACAGTTATCGAAGAAACTCAGATTTCTTCTCTTAAGAACCATGTAAAAGTTATCTGTAGTACTCTGCTTCATTCTTATAAAAGTATGGAATCAAACAAACAAGCAAAATTAGTTCTTATTTAAGTATGACTTTTAAAAACACATTTAAATCCCATCAAATGTTTTATGAGAAATTAGATCTGCACTTTGCACAAGATTTTCAGTTTTATTATAAGCCCAATTTTAGTTGCACCATTGTCTACTTATAAAGTGTATGAAAGTTAATGGCTACTGTTAGGTTAGATGAAACTTCTTGGAAAAACACATGAGAAAACTTGATACTGATAAGTATTTACCTATTTGGTTTTGTTGTTGTTGTTACCTTACTGAGGTTTTTTTTTACCTTATTGTTTTTGTTTTGTTTTAACTGTCAGCACAGACTAGAGTCATCTGAGAAGAGAAGATCTATTTGAAATGGCCAAGGCCAGATACACCTGTGAGCATGCGTATGAAAAGATGTCTGGATGTTAGCTGATCTAGGAGGATCGATCCACTGTGAGCAATCCCATCCCTAGAAAGGCAGCCCTGGTCAGCTAAGAAAAAGCCTCGGAGTGGACTAAGAAAAAGCATTCCTCCAGGGTTTCTGCCTCCATATAGTGCTGTGAGTTTCTGTCTTGATTTCCGTCAGTGCTGGGCTGTGACATGGATATGTCTGCCAGTCAAATCACTTCTTCTGGTCAGAGTTTATCATAGCAGCCAGAGCTAAGCGTGAACAACACCCACTCTGCCACTGAAATGTTGTAGTGATATAAAGAGACTATTAAATTGTTTAAATGGAACTTAGAACTGCAAAGATCACTATGATTTCCAATAGAAATTTCTGAATTTTACTCCTATTATCTTGAATTAGCTATTCCTACTTACATCAGCCAGATAATATGCCTATCTCAAATTCAATACCATTTCATTAATTTATATTTTAAAGTATTAAACATTTCCTGCTCCATCTTTTTCAAGTGTGCATGTGGCAATAATTTAACTACCATTATATCACTTCAATTTATTCATAGAGCTTTACTAGACACTGAGAGAAATCTGACTTGGAATTTAAAGGTAGATATGCACATCAAAATACATAAAAATTAATATCAAAATGATAAAGAGGAGATCAGTGAAAAGCTGCTTTCTAACTATGACTTGGTTTTTGCAATCGTGAATGTACATGAGCTAAGGCTCCCTGCATAAGACCTGCACAAACAAAAGACAGGAAAGCATGGAGATTGCTGGGAACTATAAGTGGTCAGTTAAACATGAGAGAAAAATTTTTAGGGGTGCATGATGGCTGTGATTAGTACTGCATTTCACACATGTATGAAATGTCAAAAAAAAAAACCACTACAAGATTTCAATCAATTGTTCATTTTTTCATTAATGACAGTAAGTTTCTCTGGGAAAACCAAGGCAGCTTGAATTTTTAAAATTAAAGATAGAATGTATAGTTGTGTAAAAACCCTCTGCCTTGCTTGGTCTTCTTGACGATCCCTAGCAAGTAGTGTGGGGGCTGTCTGTGACACAGACTCTGCTGCTTGCCTGCTTTTGGATCACTTTCCCCTAGCTGCCTTGTGGAATAGGATGTGCTTAGTCCTGATGAGACTTGATGTGTAAGGGTGGGTTGGTATAGGGAGGAAGGGCACTCCCCTTTACTGAGGAAAATGAAAAGAAGGACTGAGGGGGGGTGAGGTGGGAAGGTGGGACCAGGAGGAGAGGAAGGAGGGAGCTACAATCTAGACAGAAAGTGAATAAATAAATAAATAAATAAATAAATAAATAAATAAATAAGAGAAAAAGCCTCTGCCTTATCTTATGTTCGTCTGAAATGTTTAACTTGAAAAATGTTCATAAACTCATGCAATCACTTTGCTTATTCACTAAAATTTAGCAATATCTTGGTATCAAGCTTACTTTTTTTGTAAGCACATATCTTAAAGAAAAGTCTTTAAGGAAAGAATTACCTAATTTCAACTAAATTTTTTAAAAATTATCTTACTTTTTTCTCCCAGATAATAAGAGCATTATGCCATTTTGATATGTTCTGTATGTTCTGATATCAATCAAAAGAAAGTATCTTCTTTCTGACCTTGTTTAGGACAGTGTGAGTGGATCTTTCAAGGATATTTCTAAGCATTCTCTTGAATGCCTTTCTCTTTCACTAAATTGTACGTCAAAGACAGAAGCAAGAATGCCATTTCTTATTCACCTTCAGTTTTCTTGATGTTTCATGCACCATTTGAGGAGATGACATGAATCAAACTTAATTTTGTAAGGTATTTAAATATTAAGCTTTAGTTTATTAACTGTAAACTCCAGACAGAATTCTTCCACAGAGGACTGCATATAGTTTAAAAAAATATAAAATAAAGTACATGAAGACAATGTGGATTATAAAATACTACACAGATGCCAGTGGCATACAAAAAAAAAAAAAAAAAAGAAAGAAAGAAATATGCAAAGGGATTCAAAATACCTGTGTATTTTAATATATATATATTTTTATAAAATATTTTATTAATTAAGGCATTGAAAACATTAAGGGATAACTATAAGAGTTGACTATGAAGTAATAAGACAAAGTTAAAAGACCTAGGTGTTAGACTGTCAAAGTGGTAAATGACTCCTCAGTCTGCTTAGGTCCTTGGTTTGATCCTCAACAGTCCTCAAGGTAAATTCTTTACCTAAAGTTGTGGGTGGTTAGGGTAAGGTTCCACTATTTTCAATGAAGTTTATACAGCATAACATGTAGAAATGTGTTCAGTAATTATTAGTATAATAACAGGTAAAGCTTGCATACATTTCTCACAGTTTCATGTTGTCCTTTGATAGCTTGTCATTTTTAGAGATGTGTAATGTGGTTTTTTATTAAGAGACACAAATAATTGACATAATCCAGTTAGGTAATACAATTATATCAGAAATTCCCTCATATAAGAATGTAATTTGAAGCCAGGCGCTGTGGAGCACACCTTTAATCCCAGCACTCGGTAGGCAGAGGCAGACGGATCGCTATGAGTTCGAGGCCAGCCTGGTCTACAAGTGAGTCCAGGACAGTCAAGGCTACACAGAGAGACCCTGTCTTGAAAAACAAACAAACAAACAAAAAAGAATGTAATTTGAATGTTCATTAATTTGAATAATAGAAGAATAGCCATCAAAGAGAGAGTGATGTTATGCAGGTCTTGAACAATGGATAAAACTCTTCAAATCAGACAGAAGGGATAACTTTAATAGATCAAAATATTATACCACTGATGATTATGGTTAACAGCAGTTCATTTGTGAAGCTGACCAAAAGAAAAGATATTGGTAGTTTTCATGAAAAGATATGAGGTAATGCATAAGATTGGACTAGCTTCTTCATTTGTAAGTGTATCAAAACAATGATGGATGGATGGATGTGATTTTTATTTGACAAATGTACTTTGATAATGTATGATAAAATTAAGGTGTCATTTTGCATAATGGCTAATAACAATGAATTTTTGATGTGAATATATATGTTTTACAAAATATTACATTTACGTAAATATCAAAATGATCTCTTATAATTCTTTTGTTCCATCTCTCCTCTTAACAGCTACCAATACAGTTGTCTCAAGTGCTAGCATGTAGCACCACAAATTGATGTTTTTAAACAGTGTGTAAACAAGAAAACTTAATATCATAAAACAAACCCTTTTACATATACAAAGAAAATAAAAGGCAAGTTTAATTTAAGATCCTGTGAATAACACTTATGGGCCTATATGTACTATGTTTCATCTTTTCAGCATAATATTTTGTAGATGTGCAATTATCACATTATATAGCAGACTAAAGACCACTAGCAGAAATATTTATATATCTAGGGGAGATATGACCTATGTATTTTCAATATTAGTAATTTGGTTGCTTAAACATATGAATTTTAGATGATGTAAAAATATATTATAGTCAATGCTTAAAACTACCAGTATTGCTTTACTATTTCCTATGTATGCAAACCCATAATCACTCACTCTTCCCAGAGTTATCAGAATGTATACTTTCCCTTTGAGAAGTCACAACATCCTAGAATAGCATGAGCACACTTTAGGAAAGTGCTAAAGAGCAGGCAAGCCTGTTTTTCTGTGTTATGAAACCTAACAGTATGCTGCCTGTTAGCCTCAGGCCAATGATGACATGTGCACTATCTGGGCCACCACATTTCCTCTGGCTAAATCTTGCCTTATGTGGACTAGAGGCTTCTGGTGTGTCCAGTTATTCTAACTACACTGAACTAAATTGTTGTCATATGTTTGGAACTGAAATGTATTATAAGTCTGGATACTATTTTTCCTTGCCATCATTCCACATCAAATGTGAAACAAAATTTCAATATTGTATAGTTACTTAAAATATAAACTAACTATACATGAATATAGCATTGATAAATTCATTGAGATTAAGGAAAATTTACGGCGAGCTGATGAGCAATGAACATCTGAGGTCAAGGAGTCAAAGAAACGTCATTTTGAAGTGATTTCTGTTCTCAAAATGATACCTCTTGTCTTGATTGTCATGAGATGCCTGGGCTGAATTAAACAGAGCACCATGCACCATGATGCATTTCACAAGGGTCTTTACATGGAGATTCTCAAAGCAAGTATAGGGGGCAACTTCAGGAAGCAATGGCAAAGCACTAGAGCAGTGATTCTCAACCTATGAGGTGTGACCACTTTGGAGGAGTGTAAAAGGATGTTTTCTTTCCCAAGAGTCACCTTAGACAATCAAAAGCCACATGTACTTCCATTACCATCATAATAGTAGCAAAATTACAGTTATGAAGAAACAATGAAAATAATTTTATGACTGGAAATAACCACAATATGTGGAACTGTATTGAAGGGTGATAGTATTAGGAATGCTGAGACTAGAGTATCCATTTGGCTCTCATTTGCAAAGGGAAAAGGAAAGGAAGGTTAAGCAAGGTTTCAAATGACGACAAAGTTCTTCAGAGACAAATGCAGAAGTTGAAGTTCGTAACCCTAATGGCCCATTCAACTGTGTAAGTGCTTTTCTATGATGATTCTGACTTAGCAAAATTAAACTAATAAATTATAATTAATAAATATCCATCTGGAATTTTCAATCTGCCCTTTCAATGCAAGTTCCCCAGTATATTTTTCTAGAAAAGGAAGAAATATGGATGACATTGAAAATTTCTATGCCACTTCATCTGACATGGTTTCTCAGATTTATCTACAAATCAAGATATGAGAGAAGATTTTATTTGGTTCTAGGCTAATTCTTTAAATCATAATTGCCTAAGAAGTATCCATGATAACTGAATGAAATAAAAAAATCTACCTATTATCAGAAATAATTTCTATTTAATACCTACCTGACAAGGAAGTAATTTCTCTGTGATTAAAAACAAGTTCTGCTATTGTTTAACAATAAAGTGTAACAAATGAATTAATATAATCTTCTAATTAGCTACTATCATAGATGTTGTTGTTGTTTCTGTTTTATACGTTATTGCTCAGATCATTTGCCTATCACTGCACAGTGGAGTCAGGCACCTCATGGAGGTCTATTGCTTGAGTACTGACTTTCAGATTCCAACAAATGATCTGCCATCCTTGTAACAACTGGGAATGGGCGAATCAACTGTACAGACTTTTTGTCATACTTTTAATCAATTATTTTTATTTTGTGGTTCCTTATATCTCTTTCTCCATTCTCCTCCACAGGTCCTTCTAAAACCCCAATATCATTTATGTGAGAAAGAAAGCTAGTGGGGAGAGGGGCAAGTCCAATCCTCATTTTAGGATAACTACAACTTTTTATCATCCAATTGCATCAATACAACCAGGAGCAGCCAAAGGACACATCAACAGCCTTCTTCTTTCTCAGAGCCCCATTCAGTCTCCCTTTGGGTCTGGCTTTTAGACCCATTGACAAAGCCCATGCCCCCACATGAGGCAGTTCACAGTTGACAAACATCACATGTCCTCTCAGGAGGCAGTTTTCAGCTCTGGAAAAACTAGAGCAGCCCCATATTCCACACCTGGGATTAAAACAAAAACATGTTTACATATAATTCCAAACTTCCATAACACAGACTGATTTGGAGAATGTTCCAATTTTTGCATTGGTACCCACTATAGCATAAAACAGAAGACACATTTTCCTGGAGACTTCCAGTTTCTCATCCCCGTTGAAGAGACTTTTATTTCTTACTAACTGTAAAGCTTTGCCTCTACTTCTAACAGTACCAGACAGGTCAGTGCAAAAGATAACCATAAGCATGTGAATTTTACTCTCCTTAATTTAGAACCCTTAAAGATTCCTATACTCAGTCACCCTTGCAAGTCTGTTTCTACCACTCTCAAAAGGAATTTAACTGTCCAAGTACATGGCAAGCACATCAAGTTTTAGTGGTGGAGGGGTCTGGAGGAGTCATACTAGCCTCAGCAACTTGCCAGAGGTGTTGAGTTGCTAAGGACCCACACTGAGATATCCATCTTAAGAGTCATATCACTTGTTTCTACATCTAATACTTATCCTTTTACCCCCCTGGGATTTTGAAATGCCTGCTACCTGAATTATATATTTAGGTTTAAGAACAAAACTTGATTTCTTCTGTGTATGAATACAGCAAATTACCTCTTTTTGATGACTATGTATCATTTTCTGAGTCATTTCATATATTTGTTTTTAATTTATGATATTTGAGATAAATTCCATTAGAAATCCATTTCCACCTTCTTAGCGCCAAGCTGAACAACTGCCTAAGCCAACCTTGCACCATTACCTTTACTGTAAAAACAATGTAAGCATTTTTTTTACCCATTCTATTTCACAAACAATGTCCAAGAGACATATTAGGTAAGCTTTAAGCACTAACTGTTCTAACACAGTTATGTTAGTCTGGTTTTTCCTAGCCATGTGCCATTTTACCTGCCATCTTAGTCTTGCTTTGGCACATGCTTCTACTGTACCTCTCTGTCCTCATGATGAGTTTCTCCTGGCTCCTTTTCCTCTCCATTTCTCTTCTTCCCTCTTCTCTCCTCTTTCTTTTCAGTCCTCTCTGGGTTGGTAAGTCCATCCTTCCTATTTCCTCTGCCCAGTCATTGACTGTTCAGCCTTTTATTAATGAATCAGAAATAATTGAGGAGCATCCTATATACAACATTGATCATCATCTAAATACACACTTCACAGGACCATGCCCCAACACAAGCCAAACAGTTGTATGCCAAAACAGTGTATGCATAATTTCTTAGTGCTAAGTAGGTGGAATGATGTTGATACTGTGGAAGTTGTAAAGAGACTCATTAGTCAATTTTCAAGAGATGTTAACTTACTGAGCAGAGTCTAAAATATTTCATTGGTTTCCAGTCCAAGCACTTACTATCTTTTTACTACACATACCACAATGAAAACTCTCATGTTTCCTAGGAAGCTTCTGTACACACATGCTAAAACAACAGTTTTTGTGATCATGGCTCACAGTTTCTCACATTCACAGTGGCCAATAAGAGTGCAGCCACAAGGTGAAGGGTGTTCTGAATTAGCATTGTCATTAGAAATGCAAGGCGACCCGAAAAGCTCTATTATGTTGGAGCATCTTCTTCGGCCTTCTGACAGACATACTTGTGAGGCAGGAACTATTGAGGACTTTCTTACCTGTCTTTACAGAGTTTGGCTGTAGACTCTGCCTGCATCTATGCCAGCCCTTTTTAAGGCAGAATTCTCTCTGTGGTAGAAATGAGGACATTTTGACCAGTGGCTTGTTTGCCACATATCCATAAGGAGGTTCTTTGATGCTCATCATCCTCTTTGAGTTAAGCTGGGTGTTGCCAGGAGTTAACCTGTCTCATTGTCAGTGATTGTTGAAAATAATAAAAACACTTTTAAATGCCAGGTTCTGCATGTCTCTGGGGTTTTTGAATACCTTATTTAACTATCCTACCTTATTTTTCTATAGAATCATATCTATGTATCAAATTTAAGATGTATATTCTTATGATAAAAGTAGACCAGCAATTGACATGACCATGTTCTGATCAGCTAATAATCAACTCGTATGATTTATTTATCCTAAACAGCCTTCAATAGTCACTTTCAATGTATTAGAAGTGACTATTCAGATAGCAAACTGTCTCTGTCATCTTCTCATTTGGAAAGCTACTAACCTGTACTCCCAGCATACTCAGGTAACCAAGTTTACTCCTTCTCAAGTCTCTGATGGAGTTGAAGACCAGGTAGCTTAGTTTTATAATGAAGCTTAGTTGTTTAGGGGTTAAGATATTTTTAGCTTTATGTAGATGTTTTAAGTTGATAATAACAAGAAGTAGTGGAGATTGATTTACATTCAGAATTTTAGTGCACCAAGATAGGAAAGATGTTTTCTTCAAGGCTTTCAAATACAAATAGCCAAAACACTAAGAATGTAACATGTATTTCCTGATTGTATCATAGTTCTTCTTGCTATAGGTAGTTTATTGTATATATGTGTAATAATATATATGTAAAAAGTAAAAAAATGTTTATAAATAATTCTGGATGTTGGAAACAAGAGCCACATGATTATACTAGGTTCTCTTTATCTCTTTCTCATTCCTTTCCTCCAAATAGAAAATGCTATAAAATTTTCATGCATATATTTCAAACACACAATTTCTCACCTTCTAACTAGTTGAGTTTTTCATAAATAATATGTAAAGTTTATTTATATTTTAGTATTTACTATGAATAATATTGTTTTGTTAGAACCACTCTGCATTTTCTCAGCATCAATTGCTGTTTTTACATAAATCCACATGACTGAAAATTATAAAGTACTCTTTAAATCCTTGTATGATATTCTTTTGTTTGCATATGTTAAGTAATGAATATTGCAGATTGTTTTCTGGATTATGGCATAAAAAGATTGCTGGAAAAAAAGAAATGCATGGTGAGCTCTGGAAGGTAGTGTATGCCTTTAATCCCAGTACTTGGGAGGCAGAGGCAGGCAGATCTCTGGGTGTTCA
This sequence comes from Acomys minous, assembly GCF_964271855.1. Classification (NCBI taxonomy): domain Eukaryota; kingdom Metazoa; phylum Chordata; class Mammalia; order Rodentia; family Muridae; genus Acomys; species Acomys minous. Next base: position 69,856,954 of record NC_140494.1, read on the forward strand.
AGACCAGCCTGGTCTACAAAGTGAGTCCAGGACAGCCAAAATTACACAGAGAAGCCCTGTCTTGAAAAATAAAATAAAAATAAAAAGAAATAAAGAAAAGAAATCCAAGGTGGGTGCAATTTAAGATTGAAATTAGAGTTATGCTGAGAACAATGTTCTGCCTCCTGAACTGCTTCTGAAAAAGACTGCTTTGGGTGCTTGGAAAAAATCTTGGAAAAAGTGGGTGTTACCTTCTACTGAAAATTAATAAATAATATGGCTAAAGAGATGGCTCAGTGGATAAAAGCACTTGTTCTGTTTTCAATTTCTTTTGAGATTTAATTTTATTTCATATATGTCTGCATACTGTTTGTGAAAATGTGATATACCTGCAAAGTTCAGAAAGGATTTTGGATAGCTTAGGAATCGAAGTTACAAATTGTTGTTAGCTGTCATGTGAGTGTTGAGGATTGAACCTGGCTCTTCTGGAAGTTGTGTGAAAGTTCCTAACAGCTGAGACATCTCTCCTGCCAGGCTGAGGCTTTACTGCTTTTGCACAAGGCCTGAGTTTGATTCCCAGCACCCATGTAGTTCACAGTTACTCATAACTCTAGCTCCAGGCAAATATAATGCTCTCTTATGTCACTCATGTGTGTGCATGCGCATGTGTCATGGTAAATTAAACTGTTACTTCTATTACTACATTACACTAAATTAAAAGAATATCAGACAGCAGAAGCTGATTACAGATAGGCATCCAACTAACATATGGAAACCAGAAAATACTCACCACCACAGAGTACTTTAAACTCTACTGAATCATGTGCAAGCATCGTGTTCCAAACAGGACCATGTATATGCAGTAAAGTGTCAGAATGAAACAGTAGTATTTTTCATTTTGTTATATGTAACAATCCATACCTGCAGCCCTTGAAGATTCAAGTACGTGTCCATCCTTTCCTCTATATGTCTTCAGATTGTGAATAGGAGACCAGAACCCTGAGAATATGGTTGAGAATTTATAAAACTGTGCTGTTAAAACACAAACAACACCCCTTATGTTATTTGGAAATTTTTTTGGATGTCAGAAGAAAGTGCCAGTTAGTATGAATTTTATGTGAATTGTTGTTATAAAGAGCTACAATAATACTTACTATCTATATATTGTAATTTACCAGTATACCTTATAGAATTATGTGACATGATAATCTCATTAGCTAGGCAGTTGATAACTCTATACATTATCTCATGGTATCATAAAGTCTTATTTCGTTTCCAAAAGCTGTCATTGCCTGGCTGTCTTACTTGCAGATATGACTCACTTTCAGTAGAAGCTGAGCCCATGAAGTGCACAGCAGCAGCTGCAGGTGAGACTGATTGGCAAGGCCATGCTCACTTTTCTCTTGCCCTCACCCTGAAATGACAGTCTTAACCTTAGACTCTGCTTGTCACATTTGCTTCCTTCAAACAAGTAATGTCCCAAGGTTTATTTTTAAGCTTTAATTCTGACAGAATATCTTTCTTGACTTGCCAATTAATTAGAAAAAAAATCCTACACTTGAGGGATACAAAGTATATTTACCTCATTTTTAGGCAGTCATGTTGACAATACTTTATGGGTTTCATTTCTGACATTTCTAAGATGAAAAAATACTCTTAAATATATTTACATCCTAAAAAACAATGGAAACTGCGACATGAAATATTTTAATAAATCAGAAAACAAAGAATAAATGTTAATGTGATAATAAACAAATTCAGTTATTAAATTTTTTACTACTTAATTTTTATATTTCAAGAATTATATTTTTAAATTACCAGTTATTATAAAAATGTATACATATCATGTATATGTAAAATAAAGTTTAGACAGAATTTAAAGGACTCATCATAATTCTTCAATCAAAGCTTGGGTATATAGTAAAGCCTTTATTAAATCAATAGTTTTACACTCAATTCACTCACTTTCAAACAAGAATAAAACACTCTTTAAAGACCTTTCTAAAGTAAACATTATGTAACTCAGTATTTACCACTCCAACATAACCTGTAGGCCTATGCCTCTTCATATGTTTAGTCAATAAAACAAAGCAAGTCTATATTATCATTTCCCAGTAAATTTTGTTGAGGGATGGCCTGATGAATTTTGATGCTAATTACTGCTTGTTCTTTGCGTGACCCATCTTTTGCTTAATAAAAAGTATCCCACCCGGGCAGTGAAAAGTAGATAGATGGGGCCAGGAGACAAGAATTCTGAGAAGAAAGAGGGCCATGAGGAGAAAGGAGAGAGACCTGAAGGGAAGAGAGGAATGCTGCCATGGGTTAGATGGAGAAAAAAAAAAATGTTGCCAGCATGGAAAAAGAATCCGGCCCAGATAAAGAACTTAAGCAAGTATATGAGATTATAGATGCAAGGTAGCTTGATAAAAGTTATTAAAAACAGGTGACATGGGATTGAGACAGGGATCCCATGCCTGACGTCTATAGGAGGTAGTTTAGAGGATTGATATCTGCCTTGACCCAGGTTAACTAAGGCTATTTTAAAATATAATAAGGGCCTTGTCTTAATTGATCGCTAGCCAGGCCTACAGTTAATACAGATAATTTTTAAAACAATAAAATTTTAATAGCCTAAGCTTCACTCAAATTTCCTAAGTCAGTTAGTATGTAAGCTTTGCTTCTCTAGTGTTTCTACCATGGACTACAGTGTGCAATGTAACACCAAATAAAAGCTCGATACAGGTAAAATGGCAGGATCATCTCCACTACTAGGCCTTGGCATTCTTGATCACAGCAAAGATTTTAGAATAATTTTGAAAAAACAGTGCAGGCTGTAGTTATTTCTTAAGCAGTATAAATATCTGCCCAGTAGGTAGACTCATTCTTATGGTAAACATATCAATGTTTATAATACATATTAATGTTATCATATGTAACAATATACTCATTATTGTTATCATATGTAACAATGTACTCATTTCTATTAAAAAATTATGTCTCTAAATTTAAGAATTCAGCCAGGCGGTCGTGGTGTATACTTTTAATCCCAGTATTTTGGAGGCAGAGGCAGCCAGATCTTTGAATTCAAGGGCAGACTGGCCTACAGAGGGAGTTTCAGGACAGCTAAGGCTACACAGAGAAACCCAGTCTTGAAAAACCAAAAGAAATAAAAAAATTAAAAATAAATTAAATTGAAGACTTAAAGTAAATCTCTATATTCTTTAGGCATACTTTTTTACAACTTGGAAAGGATTTTGACTGCCTTTGTATTACAGGAAAATATCAGTCATTTGGCATAGGGCCATTCAAAATAACAGCCATTAAAGCATTATGTTTGTTTTCTACATTTTATTTGGTGTGTGTGTGTGTGTGTGTGTGTGTGTGTGTGTGTGTGTGTGCGTGCGTGCGTGCGTGCCTGTGAGTGTGTGTGTGTTTATGCACTCCATCCCACAGTGCTCTAAATTATAGAGGACAACTTTCCATACTTGATTTTCTCAGGGATGTAACTCAGGTGAACAGGCTGGGTAGCAAGTACGTTTTTATTCCCTGAGTTCTTTGTACATTCCATTGTCTCAAAAGGAGCTGACTATTCTTGAACCTATTCAAGTTACATAGGCTTTATTTACACGGATTCCACAGACTGTAAGACTAAACATTGAAGAAACTGTGAACATGCTTTTTGGCATTAGGAGTAAATCAATACATTAACTCTCAGTGGTGTGAAAAGCAATGTATCCTTGCAGAGAACACAATAACTGGGAAAAGTGGGACACAGCACAAATATCTTCAGCAAACATGTGTGGCCTTAAGTCTTTTCCTCACGTGTCAAGTTTATATTACTATTGGAGAAGCTTTAAGATACCTTGTAATGTACTTAATAAATGTTTATTTTCATTTTTAGGGAGGTATTACGTAATACTATGCCACAGATGTTATTGTCCAACATCTGAGAGGACCTGATCACTACATAGATCATCTGAAAAGAACCTGGCATCTTGCTAATCAGGAAGGCTTCCTGATGTCACTGTTGGATGGTTGTTATGGTAACATATTTTCTCTATATACAACTAAAGCAATTAGGTAGTTAACAGAGTGTTACAAAACAATCATGGTAGCGTTAAAGCACTAGCAGGTTTACATAAGGGAATTTACTTGACAGTTAACACCATGAGGATAGCCAGCAATGTTTTACTTCCTCACTATGCTTGCATATTTCTTGGAGTTTTGCATTTATTGAACATTTAAACTTCTGCACAATTACATGAGGTAGGTGACAATGTTACCTATAATTAATAGACATACATTGAAACTCATGAAAGCACAAGGCCTGAGTTCCCACAACAGGTTCAAATGAAAGAGCCACTTTTAAGTTTAATCAGAATAGCTGCCAAAGTCACAGAGTCCCTCATTACCCTGACTCTGAAAATGATAAACTTTGGCACATTATTATTTGAGTCAGATCCTCAAAGGAGCCGTCAGACTGCATTGCAAACTGTGGATCAGAAACACTTATCAGCTACAGACTCTGTTCTAACCAGACATGCAGTTTGAATATGCCAGCAAACAGGTTCTTTCAGCAGTAGTGATATGTTTTGTCTTTCCAAATTGTTCAGGTATAGAGTTATAAAGGACAATAAATTGCCTTTCCAAAATTTTTTGTCCTGGAATTCTTTGACTGAGCTTCCTGAATTCATAGAAACTAAATGTAATTTAATCACTATATGTTGCAATATTGTGTTACATTTTAAAGGTGGCTTCAATTCTAATCATTCCATCTTTTTTGTACTCCCATATGTTTTAAAACTAATTCAAAAGTCTAAAAACTTTAGAGAAAAAAAGTATACTGACTCTATTGAAGCCTGGATAGCATTTCCCGCATTTCCCAGTAAAGTGATTAAAGTTACTATCATTCTAAATTAATAAATTTTAATCAGAGACTACATTCTACACACACACACACAGACACACACACACACAATCAAAGATTCTCCTGTTTCAACTAAAGATGTGTAATTGAATCTACCTTAGAAACAACTTACACAGGAGTAAATTTAGATAGCCTGGAAGATAAAATTGAATGTAAAAATAAATAAATAAATAAAAAGGAACCAACCTCTCCTAGGCAAGGTAGAGGAGATGATTTATTATAAATATGTGGAAGAGCATAGCCAGCGGCAGGTACATCTAGGAGAGTCCAAAATGGTCATGGCCAGATTGACTTGGGCCATGTTGGGGTAAGGGTAAGGGTGGAAAGAGAAGTGACTGGACAAACAAAGATTTGAATTATATAGGGAAGAGCAGTCTAGCCTCTGGGCTGGAGAGTTCAGAGTAGGGGGCAGAGTTAGCCAGCAAGGAGGGCCCTTTAACAAGCAGGATCTGAGGTGCCAAGGAAACCTGACAGCTAATATTGGCTTTGATATGTTAAATGGGCACCTTAGCTGTTTGTTTGAGTTTGAAAGCTAACACCTCAGGCTTTTGTTGATGATAAATGATATGCGTTGACTTGTAATTTTCTCTGTGACCACTTCATGCTGACACTTCAAGGGTCTTGTTTGGTGGGCAGAAAGCTAGAATGCTGTTAGGAAAGAACAGGCTGTTTCAGTCAATGTTCTGGCTCTGCAGGATCTTCTGGGGCTTAGGAAAGTGTTGGCAGGGACTGGAGCAGTTTGTGAGGCTCGACCATATGGGGCAAGCTGCTTTGAAGCTGGAAATGAGGATTCCAAGGCAACACCTGGAGCAGGCACTGGAGCAGTCTGTAGTTAATTTGAAATTTTTTGGAACAAAAAGACTAGCAAAGGAAGATAGAGCTAACGAGTTTAGGGGGAAATTTTATCCATGGTGTACATTTGAAACTTTTAGGCGCATGGTCCTGGCAGCCTTTGAGGAAAGTCCCAAGATCATAAAAAATGGAGAGATCTCTCCTCAGGAATAAATCACAGGTGAGAAACTTAGGCTGTTGATTGACAGTACTTATTTGGAGTCCATTTGATCTGTGAGATGGATCCATGAAGTTTACAAGATTTTTTATGCTCATAAAAAGAGACAAAAGTTTCAGGCATGTTACTATAACCATTGTTTGTAATCTGTATGAAAATCCACATTGCAAAAAGAGCAGTAGATTCGAGCCCTTGAATTATAGTGAAAAGCTTGGAAACCCAAAACCTATTTAGAGTTAAAAACATGAACACACTTTTTATTATCCAGAAGACTGAATATATATAAACTGAACAGGTGATTTTAGTACAAAGAGAAGCAGTTTTAAATCTCTACTTTTGAAACAACCAAAAGAAATTTAAAATCTTGAGATTGTGACTATAATAATATTAGGAGTACTTTACAAGAGCTAGATCAATAGTTTATCAGAACATATTTTTGAAGACCTTAAATCACATTTCTAGAATCCAATTATTTACCATGAGATATAGGTATAATTGAGAGCAGTCACTGTAAAGCAAGTTTATTTTTATGTTTAATATATAAGATATAAGGCAATAAGATAATAATAAGGTACAAGATACCAGATAGTATAATATATGAGGTTCAATACACGATTATGGGGAGAGAAGGAGAGGAGGAGGGGCATCCAAGAGAGAGAGAGAGAGAGAGAGAGAGAGAGAGAGAGAGACAGAGAGAGACAGAGAGAGACAGAGAGAGAGACAGAGAGAGAGAGAGAGAGAGAGAGAGAGAGAGAAAGAGAGAGAGAGAGAGGGGGGGGGGAGAGAGACAGAGAGAGAGAGAGAGAGAGAGAGAGAGAGAGAGAGAGAGAGAGAGAGACATAAGAAGAAAGGGGAGGAATAAGAGAAGAGTAAGAAGAGGAGGATGGGAGGAGGGTTGTCCTTTTATATGCTGGGCAGGGCCACACCCCCAGGGCAGATAGGCAATGACATCACAGGTAGGCAGACTGGGGCAGAATGCTAACACTTTTAAATAAAAACATAGTAAAAAGTTACTTTGAAACTTGTTTTGTTGAGTTTTTCTCTCTGCAGAGCCTGCTACCAAAATAAACTGTCCTCCTCAGCTGGAGGCCTGGACTCTCTAGGTGACTGGAGTCTGAGGCCTGATTTTGACATATGAAGAGAACTGAGAAAAGCAGTTGAAGCCTTGGGGAAGAAACAAGGTTCTTGCTGCTGTTAAAGCCATAGTTCGTCAATACCTTCCCAGATCTGAGAAGGACAAAGTATAGATGGAAATGTCATCTAAATGGTTTATGTGTTAACTACTGTGACAGAGGCCTATTACCTTAGGCTCTGGTGGTCTCCATAGTTTTGTTTAAGAAGAGGTCAGTCTTTGGCTGTCAGTAGGCCTTAGGCTGTCAGACACAGATCTGAGATTTTTCTTGTAGAAGATCTTACTTTGACTAGAGAAAGTAGGACAATTAACCCCAAAATGTCCACAGATTTGAGGAAAGCCCTGGTGGCTGGTGAGGCATAGAGCACTTCAGCCTGGTGGTTACTTTATGAGTCTTAAGTCCCATCTGTCTCTGTCTTCTTCGGATACTTTATGAGTTCCTGCTAAGAGGACGTAGTTCAGTTTCTTATGAGAAACATAACGCTTTTTAAAAAATGATTTTTATTTATTTATTATTATCTATACAACAGCTCAGTCTGCATGTATGCCTGCACACTAGAAGAGGGCATCAGATCACATTATAGATGTTTGCTCTTCCTCTGGAAGAGCAGTCAGTGCTCTTAACCTCTGGACCATCTCTCTAGCTACAAGAAACATAACATTTTAAGTGTCATATTCAACAGATCCCTGAAAAGTTTAAGGACCACCTATCTATTAAGTATACCTCAGTCAATTACTTGTTTTAGGCTTAACCTTGAAAATTCTTATAGGACACTAAATAAAGCTTGTTACTGACTGTACAATTTACAAAAAGTACCTTATTTAAAGTAGGATTTTAGAGCTTTATCTCTGTTAAGTTTGAACCTTAAAATTTAAGTTGAAAGTTTAATTAACTTACCTTAAACATCAAATCAGAATCAGTTTTGTTTTTTGTTTTTATTGTCTTTTTATTGTTTTTGTTTTTAGGGGTTTTGAGGGGGGTTGCATGACTTAGTTTATCTAAATACTAAACTGTAACAAAGTAATCAAAGACAAAGAAGCTAAACAAATGTTACAGTAATCTGAGTAGACCTTAGGAATCCTATCATCAAACACATATTGTTACTTATCTAAAACTTTTAGAAGCCATGTGTTGAAAAGATAGCAAAGAAATAAACAGACATCCATCTCTAAGTCTGATTTTGTTCATCTGAATAGACACATTTCCTTAAAATTTTATCATTCAAAAAAATCCATACTAATCCAAAATATTTTAGAGACCTATTGTTGTTTCCTTCATCTGAAAAAAGATACAATGATAAACCAAAGGCTCAGAAGGACTGAGACGTTTTATAATTGTTGCTTTATATCATTTGGTCATCTTAAGATGGTTAAGGTACATGGCAGGTACACTTTAACCCTAGTAAAGATGGATGCCAACCATGTGGTTGCTTGCATCTTCATGAATTTTACAATTTATAATTTTATAATATGAAACCATAAGACAATAAAAACAATTTTAAAGTGTATGTAATAATGATACCTATGAAAAAATTAGAGAAACTAAACTTAAAGGAAAAAACAAAATTTTTCTTATTGGCTTCTAAAGAACAAGAAATTTCAGGAATTTAAAAAAATTACTTAGTGGATATCTTTAGAGTCAAATGAAGGCTCTACTTTCTCAATTTGGGCCTGCATGTCAAGTCATTGTCTCAGAAGATTTTTCATGTCAATAATGATTTACAAATATTTTGTAACTGACTGATAATATGCTTTTTGAAATATTTTCTTTCTGTAATTTGACAATTCTTCATGCTTGGAAAATACATATAGTAGTATGAGTAGATTTGAGGTAGTCTTGATTGTATAAATATAAATATAGCACAGAGTGAATATTTTAAGAAACCCAAAGCAAGAACCCCCCCCAACTACCTTGAATACTATTACATTTTGTGCATTTATACCTACCTCACTGTCTAGTTATTTGTAAAACTTACATTGTAAGAAGTGACACTGAATTGTTTTCACAAAATTGTCATTGTCCTTTGACTATTATTATTACAACTTAAAGTCTAATCTGTATTAGCTTCATTGTTACTATTATGATTTATGAGACTACCCTACAAATCAGCATATATTAAAAAAATAAATTCTAGAGCATTAAATATAACGAGAATCTATACAATATGTCATTAAAGAGCAACTGCAACCCAAGGCCCAGAATATTTATTCAGGAGAGCAGGACAACATGAGGCAGTGACAACAGCCACTCTTCTGACAAGGTATTTAGTGGTGTTGCTAGGATGAGTTGAAACACGTGAATATTACATATTTTTTCAATAGGTAGGAACACCTTTTTTTTGATGCTGTTACATAAAAAGTGATCCTAATGTACCAGAGAAAGTATGAGATTGTAGGAGTCACAATAGAGAGGAGAGGAGTAGAGAGAAAGAATGAGGTCATATGTGTTCCTAATAGTTAGATCCCCGAGGGTAGCAGGTGATTAATTAAATGCATGTACCTGTGCAATGAAAAGGAAGTAATAGGGGCTCTGCTAGTGCCCTGTTTTAATTCTAGAGAATGTTTAAATATAAGAAGAATAAGAATTGGGTGAACAGGGGAGAAATTCCTAGTGGACAAAGCATGTTGGAGCCTTTAAGCAGGAGAGGCAGGGGCCATGTTAGGGTCTGAGAGGAATTTGTGGTGATGGGCCAAGACAGTGATAAGGAGGAGTTCAGGTTGTAGGAAAACTTACAGGATATGCAAAAGAATTCAGGGTTTAATGATCTGCTCTATGCCAATAGTGTTAAAGAAAAACATACCACAGGTTTTATAATTCTAAAAGGCTTCCAAAGCATGTTGAAAGCTCCTTCCAATACAGTGCTATGTTATTTTTAAGGGACAAGATTAAGTGAAATTGCAGATCTCATTTCAAACAAAAAAGCCATCTTGGAGACTTAGGACTGTATGATTTATAAAATGCAGCACTTGATTATAAGTGTAAGTGTGCTTTTAAACTTTTTTCCCTAAATAAAAATGAAAAATTCTTCCTGTCACAGGGAAAATAATATGAACAGATTAAGAAAGACAGAGAGAGGGCAACTGAACACAAAGGCAAGAAACCAAGGATTTGAAGAAAGATACTGCATTGAGCTTTATTTTATTGTCTCATTTACTCTAGATTTGAAACTACAGAATATGGCTACAAAGACATGTCAGAGTGTATAGACAGAAACAACACCAATGCAAGATCTCACTATGAACTCAATACAGCCATAGCACTAATAGGCCACACTGCACAACTTAATGCCCATAAATTTGGCGAGTTTGAGATAATGTCCATTTCCCCAAGAGCAACAGACAATAAGAACTCATTTAACACAAAAATAGAACATGTATTAACCCTAAAAGCATTGAAGACTTTGAATTAATAATTTAGAAATCCTCAGAAAATAGTTCTTTACCTTGACTATGACACTAACTACACCAGTGACTACATCAGACTTTGATATATACTATACAAACATTTACAATGCAGTCACTAAGGTAAATGAGTGAACAACACACAAGATTATTTATTTCTTCTTTAACATGCACAAAATCCACAATACTTACAAAATAAAAGGTCCAATAAAATGTTAAGTATATTGGTCAGGATCAAAATTCTAAATATATAGCATGAATTTTATTTTCTATCTTTATATGTATACACAATGCAAATATGAACATGATTAATTTATTTGCAGCACTTTTATTTGGCCTTATTTTTTAGTTTGCACATGAGTATCTGTTTCCTCCTTTCCAGAGTAGGGGAAATATTCAGGGCTGATACACACACATGCAAAAATTCTTGCCTTTATTTTCCTAAAATATGAGGTAGAAATGACATTGGCTACTATACTGTCACTGTAAACTCACAGAGACTGAGGTAGTTATCACAGGTCCTGCAGAACCCTGCATCAGATGGGGTCCTAGAGCTGGAGGTAGAATCACACCCCTATTCCCAACCCAGATGCTATTCCAGTTGATAATGAAATTTTAGTTTTCTCCAGGGGAATCTCACTGGGGAAACAAACTACTCTTAAGTACAGGCTACATGCCTAGCTGTGGATGAACAATAGAAAATGAATTCAGCAGCATCTATGGAAGATCTTTGTCTTATAATGTTATGTCACCTTTTATAACAATTACAATTGTTTTACTATATATATATTATATATATTCTTACATCTATAATATCTTCTTATTTAGTGTTTAATAGGATTACTGAATATAAGAATGAGTGATTTCTGCTTCTATATCTATTTCTTGTACCTTTTCTTGGGCTCTTTTTCTACTTTTTTGTTTTCCCGATTCTGGTATGTTAAACTTTGTTCTATTTTGTTTAATTTTATGTTATTTCATTTTATTATTATTCCTTAAAACCTATTTTTTCTAATGACAGGCAAAAGGGGGTGGATCTGGATGGATGGCCAGGTGGGGACCAACTGGGAAGAATAGAGGGGGGAATTATCAGAATATGTCAGATGAGAGCAAAGTCCATTTTCAATAAAATGGAGATAAAGCTGTGAGAAACCTATGGCAATCAGACACGGAAAAAAAGGTCATGCATTCTGGAATAAGATTGAAGGCATCTGAAGTTTGGCTTGGCTTCTTAGATATTTCATGAACATGAACTATTTGCTTAACTCCTCTTTTCATTACATAAACACTATTATTTATATTTATCTGAAGAAAAGAAACTTGATAACTTCCATAACCCTATGATCCATTAAATTAATTTATTCTAACAAAGAGTAAAAAGAAGTGAGATACAAGTGAAAAAAGTGGAAGTATAAATGTTTATTTTCTTTCTTTGTTTTTTTCTATGTTATTCTCCTTAACATAATGTAAGGATATAAAAACAAGCTAGGAAGTATACATAGTTGGATTCCATGTAACATTGTTAGTGAAGGAACTCATTTTCATAATTTGGTTCTGGGCTAAAACATTCTGACAAAAAGCTATTTGAGGAAGAGAGTGTTTGTCTGGATTACAGCTCAAGTAATTATTCAGTGAAGCCAAGGCACAAAGCTGGAGAGAGGAACTTAAACAAAGACCATAAAAATGACTTTCTCAGCTAGTTTCCTTATGAAACCCAAGACCAATTACCCATGAATCACATGACCCAGAGTAGGCTGCCCTGTCTTCGTTATTTAGCAATTGAGAAAATGTCCCATACATTCTCACAGGTAATTCCTCAACTGAGATTTTTCTCTTCATAGATGGGTCAAGTTAACAGCTGATGTTAGTGATGGCATTCACATGTGACTTATTGTACTACTTTATAAACCAGTTAAGAAGAACCAATGCCTAGGCCAGATTGATGTTATAGCATAATGCAACTCCTTACTCAGATGATTGCAGTGATGCTCATATGAGCCAACTTACACTCTAGGCAGTCTCTAAGTTCAGTACATGCAGTTATAATCAACATATAATACTTGATTACAAATAACTGTTAGTGTTTTTGTATTTATTATCTATACATTTTAATATTATTTTAGTGTGTTTTACAACCCCTTACAAAAGTAACTGGCTGTGAGCCAGAATGTTGTGTCATCTTGGGTGGTGGGAGTAGCCCCAGATATCTACTGCTCAGTACTGACTGTATCACAAAGCACCATGTACTGACCAACTTGCATCATGTAGATATATGTATGAACCTTCTATTAAGGTTGTGCAATGACACTATCAAATGATTTCTCAGAACACATCACTGTCATTAAGCATATCAGGATTGCATATGAAATCTTTCCTAGAACTTTTGGTGTATGTACAATGTTGCCCTTCTGTGCATGGCTAAAGCAAGATCTGGTTTTCATGGGAAATATGGTGTCTCACAAGTCTTATCTCCATTCACCACCCATGATGTCCAACAAGGAATATTTACACAGAATTTTCACAGACTCAATAAATGTGGGAGTTCAGGGAAACTCCAGACAACAGGGAACCCCTGGGTATTTATACAGGACCTTAAGGAGTCATTCATAACTGCAACATGGTTTTCTGGGGAAGTCCCTTTAACACCAATTTTAGCTTGATTTGTAGTTCTATAAATATTCTCAAAGACTTTTAAGACAGTGTTATCTCTTGGGATATAAGAAAGATTTCAGTAGTGTACATTCTTTGAATAAGACAGTATGGGTTATTTGGATAAAATAGAAATGATATAAGAATTGATAAGACATGATGAAACAAAGCATAAAACAACAAAAAAATATGCTTTGGGAGAATTAATCCACTCTATTCTTACTATGGTTTACCTAGATGATGGTCATTGCTGGATTAATCATTGGCAGAGTATGCACATTATATCATTCTTTAAGTGAAGCTCATGAAAAAATCAGAAAATTTCAAGATTTCAGCATACATAAGAGTTTTATGGAATAATCTCAAATTTAAAGAAAATGGCTTGTGTTCTGCATGAATTTGATAGAAGCTTCATTTTAATTAGAAAATATGAGTGAATATTATCAGTCTTTGTGGTGAGTGTGTGTGTTTGAGAGAGAGAGAGACAGAGAGAGGAGAGAGAGAGAGAGAGAGAGAGAGAGAGAGAGAGAGAGAGAGAGAACAGTCTTTGCCAGCAGAAGTTGTAATTCTGCTCAAAGAAGAAATGGCTCAGCTTGTAAGAACTGAAAGATTGTGATTTTAAAGCAAGATAAGTTTATAACATATGGAGACACCAGTAGCCAGCATTTGCCTCCTTAGGAATTTGATGATTTGATTTACGAAATCTGAAGACCAAATGTGCACATATATATGTATTTATTACAAAGCATGCCTTTATGATGTAAAATTATCATCTCTTGAATTCTGTGATTTATAATACACGGAACAAGAACAATTCAAGAAATTAACAAGCTTTATTGCATCCATGGATATAAACAATTCTTCATTTAAGATGCATAATTAATTCAAACGTTTCAAGCTATTTAATGCTTATAGGTACCCATGATATGGCATCAATGACTGCACTTTTTAAACCTTACAGGTGGTGTTGATGTATTCTTTGCATAGAGTTACTGACTTACAGGACCTTAAATGCCCTCTCATTTTGATACTTAATTTATTCAGTTCCTATCTGATCTTGGAATAGAGGGAATGAGACGTCTGCATTTTTATGTACAGAGTTTTTTTCCATAACTGGTGTTAAATGAATGTTTCATGAATAGAAGAACAAATGAATGATTGAATAAAAGATATCTTATTTTTCTTCCTGAGCTCTCTCTGTAAAACTAGAGATTCATTTAAAATGGACATAAAAGTTAATCAAAATCTTATTAAGGAAAAGATAGAATGCAATGGCAAGTGGAAAAAATATGAGTATAACCAATTCAATTATTTAGTATTTTGGGACAGTCAAGGAAATTAGGAAGAACCATGTAACTTGCACTGGGATAAGTTTAGGAGACTAAAACATGCTGAAAATTTTGCAATATGCCGAATTTGAATTCTTTTTGTAAAGCATTGTATAAACAATATGGAGAGAGGCTGAAGAATGACAGAGAAGTAAGAATGAGGTTATGCCACTGAATCAGATGTAGCCACAATACAGGCTAGAAAAATGGACGTGTATTTTGCATACATATAGGTAATGTATGCAAAATACATGCCCAAGGATGAAAATGTTTAAAAATTTTAGTGTTTCTACTCAGTGCAAACTATATGAACAATTTTTCTTTCCTATTCTGGCATTTAAAAACTGATTTGGTTGTTGTAGTTTCTGACATTTAAAATATTTGAACAATTAAATGTTTAATTAAGTCACTGTAACTGGATCACCTGGTCCAGGCCAGGCTGTTGTTTGTTTCATTTTGATTTTATTTTAGAAAAAATCGTTATGACACATAACTAACACACACACACACACACACACACACACACACACACACACAGAGAGAGAGAGAGAGAGAAAAAGGGGTTGTGGTTGGAAGTGCATTGGAGTAATCTGCTTTTTAAAAAAATCTCACAATTTCTTAAATTAATTATCATTCATTCCTAGAGGGAAACAAAAGTACCAGGAAAACACAATCCTAAATGGAATATACTAGAAGGCATTTCAACAGCAGGTAGTTCCTTACAATGGTAATCAATACACAAAAAGCTTAAAATAACACTCATACATGAGAAGGTTAAAAGGAGAAACATGTAATACCAAGGGAGGCTATGGCTTCCAGGCACATCCATTCATAGCTTAACTGAAGAGGTCAGTATGATGAACTGACCAAAAATTATCAGATTAATAATAGTGGAAATCTATATATTCTTCACTCTAACTCAGAGTTGCTTAAAATCATTTGGGACTGAGGAACTGTATAATTAATGTATTAATCTTCACATATTAATCAACTTATTAACTGATTCTAGGGTACTTGAAAATGAGCTCCATGTGTAGAGACTGTTCTAGTTTTCTGTTTTTAACAGTACCTGGGAAAGCTCCTTGAATGTGCAAGACAGTAAACACAAACAAAGCATGTGGTGTGTGTTCTCATAGCCACTGGAAGTGCTATGCATCTTTAACATGATAACTTTCTGAAACAGAGATTAGATATTTCTTGTTCCTATTTCTATTTTAATATTTGTTTTCCTCCAATAAAATGTCTCAACAAAAGCAACTCATTAGAGAAAGTGTTTATTTATCTGACAGTACTGGGTTCCTGTTCATCATTGTGGAGAAGTCAGGTCAACAGGGACTTATGCAGCCAGTCACATCCACAGGTCAGAGTGAATAAAGGCATACATGCCCATTAGTGCTCAACTCACTTTCTCCTTTTCATTCAATACAGAACATAGACCATAAAAAGAATGCATCTTCCCACCTCTGGGAACCCAATTAAGAAAATCCCTCTCAGGCCTACCCACAGGCAATCTTTTTGTTGTTGTTGCTTTTGTTTTCTTTACTTGTTCTTCACTTTACATTCTGGCTGTAGCCTAATTCCTCATCTCCTCCTAGTCCCATATTTCCTCTCTCTTACCCCATCTCCCCTTTGCTCTACCTTAGAAAAGGAAGTCCCCCCCTTCCCATCCCCAAAGGCAATCTTAATTCATACAATTTCTCATTAAGCCTCTCTTCCTAGGTGGTAATAGAATGTGTGAAGTTGGCAATTAGGCTGGGGTCACATGATAGGGGAGGAGCGGTCTTCCTTCCTGAAGACTTGGGGAGGGGGAGGGAGGATGAAGTAGAGAGAGTAGGACAACCAGGAAAGGACAAGGGAAGGGGCTAGAATCGGAACGTAAGATGAATAAATTAAAAATAATTAGGAAAAAACAACCATCAAATATGTGAAAAAAGATATTGAAGAGAATAGAATATGAAAGCCATATGTTTATATTTAAGAGGATCATTCTAGGCGATGAAAAGAAGATACAGAGGGGGAAAGGGCATTTTGCAGTACTCATGGGTCTGAGGCAGTTCTGGGAAGTACAAAATCCTGTTACACTGAGAGGAATGAAAGGTCCTTGAGCTCTCTAAAATACAGAGATCTTCATGATCAAGTAAGGCAGAGAAGCAACAGATGGTTGAATTAGTAAATAGGATGACTGGAGTACCAAAAAGAAAGAAGATTATCTAAGAACAATTAGTCATCTGTGGTGTTTGTTGTAATTTAAAATTCCAAGAATTTGAGATACCCTGGAAAATGGCAAGTATGGTTGAGTGAGGCTAAATGACCGAGGACCTAGGAAGATGAGCTTAAGGATGAAATACATAAATAACATATAGAAATTATGGTGAACAACTTTCTGTATAGGAATAAAAAATGGCTATTGCCCTGAATATGAAGACATGTTCTGTATGCTTCCTGGTGGAAGATGGTTGAAGATCACTGAGACCAGCAAAGATCCTAACAATCACACACCGGCATTAGACATAGAAATACCTCACTTTTCAAGACACTTTTAAGAAAATATTACCTGATTGAAAGAGACTACTATCATTTTAAAATGAAGATGAGGACATGGCAGCTTGTATAAAGTACTAGGACATTATGCAACCTCAATTCAAAGACAGACATGGGCACTGTCTTGTGATGAAACCAGAGAATAAAACTAAATGACCCAGTAAGACCAAGCCTTTTAAAGCACTATGGCCACCAAGGGACTGATCATTTATTATTAGGTTATAAAATATAAGCAGCTATTAAGTAGTGTTAGTGTATATGGTAATTACATTTTATGCTTTGTTGGAAGCAACACATTTTTCAATAGGTACATCAAAATAGTACTTTCATTTTTACCCTTTGACATTATCTGAAATAATTTTCCCAAATGTAATAAATATGCTATTTGGCAAGTAGCTAATAGGTTATCTGTTTCTTAGATGTAACATTCAGTGTTTATGATACTAATTCTTATATTAATCTCCTTTTATGCTTATAAAATGCTATCTATAGCAATGATAAGTGAACAATCATTCAGTTCATAGAAAAAGTAAATTGTTACATTAAGTTATTTAACAGATCACTGTTTATTTTCCGTGGTTTATTAGCCAGTGTCATAGTCATGAAAGTGTAAATGTGAGGGAAATGTTTGCCCCTGGAGAGACATGTGGATTATCTCGCACATTATCTACATTGCAAGTACAAACAAGAATAAATTTCCTCTGACTCATTCTTTTCATGCAAAACTGATCTCTCTAAATGTACCAAAATTCAAGGCACTATATTTTCACCATAATTTATGACTCTACAGACATTTTCTTCAATGAATAATAACTTTTCCCCAGTGAATAGGGAAAGATGGGTAAAGACAGGGTATAAATTGTAATATAAAATTGTTTTCTGCTAGTTATGTCAACTATTTCTGATATCATTAGCTGGAGAAAAAGAAATACTTGTTGAATGTGTACAAAGCAGTATCCAAAAACTTAAAATGTAGTACTTCACTTCATCTTTAGAATATTTATGTATTACCATATTTCATAGTTATGTGGGGCACATATCCCCTTTTCTTGACAGCCATCTTCTTTACACATCATTTGCAAATTCAGAATCTGATTCCTTCAGCTAACAAAGGTTCACTGGTTAAGACTTGAAGATCTTAGCAAATTTAATCTGGAAATGCCATTCTCCTTACTCATAATTATTCGTAAATGATGGTATAATGTCTTGGGAGAATAATAAAATCTCTATTTCTGATGGGTCTGCCTTCATTCTCCATCTCAGATCTCAAGCTATAAAATAGAGCAAAAGTAATAAAAATAGCATGGTACTGGCATGGAAATAGGTCAATTGACCTACGGAAATGAATTGAAGACCCAGATACACATCCACACACATATGGTCATTTTATTTTTAACAAAGAAGACAAAACAATACAACGGAAAAAAGAAAGCATCTTCAACAAAAGGCACTGGTCCAACTGAATGTCTACATTTAGAAAAATGCAAATAGATCCATATTTGCATAGACTCCTATATGAAACTAAAGCCAAAGTGGATTAAAGACCTTAACATAAAACCAGACACACTAAATCTGTTAGTATAAAAAGTGAGTAAGACCCTAGGACTCATGGGCACAGGAGACTACTTTCTGAACAGAATACCAACAACTCAGCTCTAAGATCAACAATTAATAAATGGGACCTCATGAGGCTGAGAAGCTTCTGCAAGGCAGAAGACACTGTCAACATGACAAAGCGACATCCCTTTGGGGTTGGGAAGCTATCTTTATCAACCCTACATCTGACAAAGGGCTAATATCTAAAATATATAAAGAACTCGAGAAATTAAACTCCAACAAACCAAATAACCCAATTAAAAAAATGTGTACAGAACTAAACTGAGAATTCTCAATAAAGGAATATCAAATGGCTGATAAACATTTAAAGAAATGCTCAACATCCCTAGAAATCAGGGAAATGCAAATCAAAGTGACCTTGAGATTCCATCTCACATCTATTCGAATGGAGTAGATCAATAACTCGAATGACAACACATGCTGGCGAGGATGTGGCAAAAGGGGAACATTCCTCCCACTGCTGGTGGGAGTGCAAACTTGTTCAACCACTCTGGAAAGGAATATGGAGATTTCTCAGAAAATTGGTAATAGCTCTACCCCAAGACCCAGTTATACCACTCCTGGGCATATATCTGAAACATGCCCATGCAATAAACACATTTGTGCAACTATGTTCATAGCAGCCTTATTTGTAATAGCCAGAACATGGAAACAACCGAGATGTCCCTCAACTGAAGAGTAGATAAAGAAACTGTGGTACATCTACACAACAGAATACGATCCAGCTATTAAAAACAAGGAAATCGTGAATCTTGCAGGCAAATGGATGGAATTAGAAATGATCATTCTAAGTGAGATAACCCAGATCCAAAAAGATATGCATGGTATATACTCACTTCTTTGTGGATTTTAACCCAAAATAGACATCCTAGGAGAGACTCCACCCAAGAGAGTATAGGGACAGTTGCAGAGATTCAAAGCTGGACACTGGACAAAGTCCCAAGAGTTTAGGGTGGCCCTGTCAGGCCACAGAGGAAGACGGCATATGTAGTACAGAGGACACTAGATAAACTAAGGTCATATGTTAGGGGAGGAGGGATTCCCTCTCTAAGGACCAGGGGAGAAATGGAAAGGGGATGAGAGAGGGGGTGGGATCGGGTTGATGAAGGAAGGGGTGAGATTGAAAGGAGGTGAGAGAGGGGGCTACAATTGGAATATAAAAAACTCAAACTGCAGAACAAGCAGATCATTCTAATCGCACTACATGAAACAGATCTGAGACTGGTAGAGATATTAAAGTAAAGGCATAGAGAGACCTCATGATGGCCACAGATTCTCTATGAATTAGTATTAGAGGCCACTCTTAGTAAGGTATGAAGGAAGATTTGCAGATGCCTTATGGCGACTCATACAATTAGCAGAAATTAGCTTTCTTTTGTGTATCCTGAATACCTCATATAATTATAATGTATAATGCTTGTGAGAAATTATGTTTTCAGAACAAAATAACCAGACACTGATGCTGGATCAGACCTGACAGAAATCATTCTTCTGAGCATGATGCACACTGATATCCTGCATCCTTCTAGCTCCATCCCCTGATGATTCTGTTGCTGTTACCCATCAGATTTGAACAGCTTCTAGGACAACATTGGAGAAAACTTCTGATCAAATTTGGACCACCACTTCAATCTCCTACTAAGCCTGCCATCTCTTAACACTCAGAAACTGGACCACAAATGCAATCCTTGGCTTGTTTAACCATTTTCTTCAATTTCTTTGGCCCACTCAAAGGCATTAATTGCCCTAATTCAACCTGAGAGAACCTTAAGAGAATGACGCCCCATTCCCTCTAAGTGGGGGCAGGGGGTGGGGAGTCATAAAGGTTTCTGTTTGCTCTCTTGGTCTACAAATAATTATTCTCATTGAGAGGTGGTCATAAGTCATTATTGGTCTTATACAGAGGAAAACGCTAGGTGAGACGCAGGGATATCTCTCTTTTCTTTTATCTTGCATATATAGGTAAGGAGATAGGAGGTGAAAAGAATGAAAGGGAGATATAGGAACAAAGAGGGAGGATAGAACAAAAGCTAGATGATTGAACCTACTCCTTAACTCAAGGCTTTAATTGTTACTCATAATGAAGGTTATGTCTAAGTCATTGCTGTAGAATTTAGTACATTGAAACAAAACATGGGCATGTCAAATACTTGTCAGATTTTAGCACAAGAATATATATATATATATATATCCTAAGTCTAACATAGATATGACTCATCTATATATGAGGTAAAGTAATTGAATAAGGTCTTCAAAAACCTCAGAGACACACAGGATAGGGCATTTAAAGTTGTTTTTATAATCCCAAGTCTCTTTGACAAGACAAGTTAACTCCTGACAACACCCAGCCAACCCCAAAGAAGATGATGAGCATCAGGGAGCCTCCTTATGGCCATGGCTTCAAATGTTGCAAACCAGCCACTGGGCAAAATGTCCTCGATCCTGCTACAAATAGAATCTGCCTAAAAATGGGCAGCTTAGATGCAGGCAGAGTCAACAGCTGAACTTTGCCAAGACAGGGTAAGCAAATCTTCAATAGTTCCTGCCCTGAGAATTAGTCTGGCAGAGATAATGGGCCAGAAAGGCAAAGATGAGGCTCCATTGTTATAGAGAGTGTTGGGTGCTGTTCAGGCAGTAAACCGTCTAAGTCAATTGTACATTTTAGAAGCTGCTAACCTATACTGCTGGTTCACTCAGATTTTAAGTTTTATTCCTTCTCAAGTCTCTGAGGGGCATTGAAGGCCAGATAGTATAGTATTACAATCAAATTTAGTTGGTTAGGGGATAAGATCATTTCAGATCAAGATAAAGAAGTTAAGTTATTAGAGTTGAGATAGGATAGATATTGAATTTCATTCAGAAATTTAGACCTAACAAGACAGGAGAGACGTTTACTTCAAGGTGGACAAATACAAATAGCCAAACCACTATGAAAGTAACATTTATAGAACTCATGATTCTTGTGATTTTCACATGGTTCTCCCTGCTGTATGTAGTTTGTTTTACACATATGTAACAAAATAAATGTATTTAAAAAATCAAAAATAGCTGACCAGACACTAAATAGATGACTTATACATACTACCATATAATAAGGAAAAATGAGAACCAATGCCATGTGATTGTTAGTAAAATTTATTCAACTGTACAAATAAAAACTAAAATAAAAATAAAATCTCTAGTAACATAGAGCACTTTAAGTTAGGCAAGATGGCATTACCAAATATGATCCTGGTGGGACTGTATTAAGGCTGTGAGCCTATCTCAACAGAAGCCTGAAATCATTTATTTAAGTAGATTCCTGTTATCTTTAACAATTCTATCTTTCTTCTTTTCAAATGGAAAAAATAATCCATCTATGTTATACACACTTTATATACAGATGTGCCAGCTGGTCTCATTAGTAATGGCTAGTGTAGGGAACAACCTGCTCCTGGAAACTGTACAGCACAGCTTACACCTCAAATCATTTTCATCTGTTATTTCTACACATCTTTAAAACTGCTCCAACAATGTGCATGCTGGGGCAGTCACTGAGAATTTGATGTCTTTTTAGCAATATCAATCAAAGCAAAGATTCTAGAATAAGGACAGTGTCATTTAAAATTCTTAGTAAGACTGCCTGAGGTATAGCAGTACTACTGAGAAGTATATTGGATAATTAAAATACAGATTATTAAACTAGGAGCTAAAAGGAGGAAAAACAAAAGAAAAACAGTGTAGCAGAACACACATATATACGTGTCCTCATGGACATGGCCTGCAGTGACTGCTTATCATGCCAAACAGAAATTATTTTCAAACAATATATAGCATATAATTGAAAAACATGAGGTAATGTTAAAAAGATAAAATATTGTGCTTAATGTTAGAAAAATCTAACATTTATTTTTAAGTGAACAGAAATTGTAGAAAATAATCAATTATACATATAACAAAAATTGCTTAATAATTAATTTGTTTAACTATTACATTTATATAGAATAAATACACAGTGCACATTCACAGTGCTACTTAAAGCAGAAGGATAGGATTTGAATGAAATAATAAGTAAAGTATAGCCACATTTTGTATTTTAAATATTCATAATTACTTTGACAGGAATCAGTAACAATATGAAATATAGCAAAATATAATTCAAGACCAATCATTTGGAACAAAGATCTTAAAAAGAATGAGTGAAATTGAAGAAGTGAACCTTATAATTCACTCAAAGAAATATCTCTATTAAATGAGTATAGTTATTTAAAACATCTACATCAAGTGAGAAAGTTGGTCGCCTGGAAAAGTGAATGAATCACTTGTCTTTGCTGTTGCTTCAATTCTGCCTTGTCAAGAACTTTTAGAAGTCATATGGGAAAATCCAGTGAATAAATTGGATGTAATCCCTAGTCATTTTTTCTCAAGCTATGTTCTATCAGAAAGAAGCTGTACTGATGAGACTGGTTGATGCTGTGACTGCAATTCATCAGGTTGACTGCAAAGAATAAGCCCACCAGGAAAACCGCAGGCAAAGCAGAGGTCTACAAGCTCACAGTCACAGACCACCCTGAAATGCCACTGCCAAGGCTTGACACACCCTAAGAAAGGTCTAGTCCTTTATACTGTATCATTCTAGTAATCAAAACTGAGACTCAGAACACTATATTCTCATATAATCATCAAGATACACAAAGATATTAATAAATAGGTAAATAAATACGTACATACATAAAAAAATACACCAAACTCTTGAGTAAATTTATAGCCCCATTCTTCCTTATTATCATTGTTTTCAACCCCAATAACACTGGTTCTTCTCCACTTCTAGACATAACACCTTCTGTGCTTATCTTTGTAAGTGATAGGGAAATGCTTGTTTCAGCTAAGATGGAGTAAAGGTGCTAAATTTTCAACAAAGGAAATAATAAAGTTGGGTAGTATGAATTTATTGTATTAAACCCTTTATAACCAGCAACAAAGGAAAATTATTGCAGAGGGGAAGAATAAACTACATGTGTCATGTGGTTTTTCCGGCTCCTAAGCAACATTCCTTTGCCCAGATCACTTGGAAATATAAGCAGAAATATAAGTTGATCATTCTAAGACTGAACAGAAAATGATCAGAATTTATGGAGGACAGATTCTCTGGAGATATGAACACGGTCAAATTGGGCCTTTAGAGTCTTAGTTGATTGTACATGTAGAAAATGAACAAGGCCAGAGAAAGGCTCATTAGAAACATATAAGGAGAGCAATCTGTTAAGGCCGTTGACCTACTGCAATTCAGAAAGACCTGTGGTGTGAAGAATGGTCAATGAGCACAGTGGACTACTATAGAAATGTCAGCTTTGACACATTATTTATAAGTGTGAGGTTTGATGCACTTTACTGATGGTTGTCATGCCATCTGGTCACATGAACAGCGGCTTGGAACCCTGCAGACTAGCACGTTAATATTTTCTCTATTTGGTGCAATAAAATATTAAAGTAAATCACCTTTGCTAGTTGGAAAGCCTTATGGAACTATCATGTCAATGCTATAATAAGCAATATAACAAACAAGTTGCTTTTCAAGTCAACAATACGCAGGTACTATCTCACTAATCAAATCTATCAATATATTCATCATTATGAACTGAACCAACAGTTAAGGAACATTTAAATTCATTGTAAGTCCACCATGGATGCTACAGGTGAATGCTGTGTGTACCTTTTTGCTAACAAGTATCTCATTTTTCTCACAATGATAGAAGTCATACTGCCTGGCATGTTATGACTGACAGATCTGACAAATCAATCATGGAGAATATTAATCTGTATCTGTTTTATCACTGCTACCTCACTGCTGTCCCAGTCTGGCTATTTTGTTCTGGTAACACACTTCTTTTTAAATAAAGCCATGTCATGTGATCATCTTTACAGATCACTGGCAATCTAACAGTGATGCAATTTATGTCAAGGTCCAATGAACAAAGGGTCAGTTGTCGAATGCTTGATAGATATTTGATGAGGCTTATTATCCTCAGGGTGCTTATGTCAGCACAAAACAGAATGGACTTCCAAAACTTCTGATCTAAAATATCCCCTTTGCCTCTCACAACTGACCTCTTAGAAAGTCTGAACAGTAAAAATGGCTACTTCCAAGGAAGAGTATATATGTTTTTTGTTTAGGGAAATCACAAGTGTGGTTTTGAAGAGACATTGAGATCAAGGAAATTTTCATAAAAGAAAGCATTTGACTCAGCTATTGCTCACAGTTTGAGAGGCTTTTTCATTATCATCATCATGGGAAGTATATAAGGAGAGTAATCTAAGGTCATAGGCATGATCATAGGCATGGTGCTGGAGCAATATCTGAGAACTTTATATCCTGATATGCAGACAACAGGCAAGTGTGAGACAATTAGCCTGACCTGGGTTTTTGAAACCTCAAAGCTCATTCCAAGTGACACACTACCTCCCAGTCTATACCTAAGTGCACCCAGTCAGTCCTTCAGCTATGGACTAAAAATGCAAATGTGTGAGTATATAGGGTCCCTTTCCTCCACACTACCACACATTCTCAGAGTAAAGTCTATATCCATAAAGTGCTCAAATCCCTTCTTCTGTGACTCGATACACTGTTTTCCCCAACATTGTATTTTATTTTATTTGAAAAAAATGTTTATACAATATATTCTGGTTATGGTTTTCTATCCCTTATCTCCTCCCATATCTTCCCCACCTCACTGTTCTTGCAATTCCATGCCTTATTTATGTCTTTCTTTATAAAACAAACAGGCAAGTAAAAACCAAACCAGAATAAAACATAAAATAAAACTAACAAAAAGAAAGAAAAATGTGCACACTTGCATGAGTGAGTAGACAGGCATGCATGCACATACAGGCATGTATGCGCACCCATAAAGCACAAAATTGGAAATCATAATATATAAGCAAAAAAAGCAGATGTGATAAAAAAAAAAAAGAGATCTCCAAATACCACTGAATTTGTTTTGTGTTGATCAACTACACCTGGGCACTGGGCCAGCATTTAAGTGTGGTTTGCATATCCAGGGAGACTACACAAGTTAAAACTAATATTCTTTTGCTGGCATGTATCAATTAGGGGAAACTTCTTGCTTAGAGATGAGAGCTGGTGTCCACTTCCCCTCTTGAAACTGTGATTGCATCTGGTTGGAGCTGCAGACATCTGAGGATGGCTGAGTGAAACCCTGATTTGTGTGTATAGCAGAATGTCATTAAGGAGTCATTTTCTATTAATTTCTACCATTTAGTAGCAGCGAAGGCTCAAAATACACACCAGCTCAACTTTCTTGTTTCCAATGAGATATACAGATATTGTCCTCGGAAATAGCCTTGGCCATAGCCTTAGTTGTTTGAGGTTTTCCATGCCGCCCCTTTTGTCAACAACTCAATCAGATGTACAATCCATTCTTGTCACTGGATGTATCACTTAGCTGAGAGAAATCTCCAGTTAGTGACTTTTCTCTCCTATTAGTTGGTAATTTCAATTGTATTATTTATATTCTTTCATATATATATATATATATTTATATATATGTACATAAATACACACTTATATCATGGGACTAATATGGGACAATTCAAGTTTATATGACCTACTTAAGAAACTGTAGAAGATCAAGATCAGTAAAATACACATATATACATATATTATATATGTATATGTGTGTGTGTGTGTGTGTGTGTGTGTGTGTGTATGTGTGTATACGTGATGCTTCTATTTAGTAGGTTTCTATATGAACCATCAAATAGTTCTTAGTTTTTGCTACTCTTCCTTGTATTCCCTTATTTTCCTTGTTCTATTTAATCCTTCTGATCCAACTTTCTCAGATATTTTTCTATTTTGGTCTTTTGTAGTTTCATAAGTAGGCTATGTAGACCTGCATAGTTACATACCAGTAACTTAATGTTATTTTTTTTATTTTTTAGTAATTTTATACTTTTCAAAATATCTTTTCACAGGAGACATCTTTTCTACTTACATAAAACAATAAAAAAATCTCAGTTCATGAAAGATCTTTTGTCATTTAACCTGTATTATTTTTCTCCATAGACATCTGGCATTATTCATTTATTTTGATTAATGATTTATTTTTGTCTTGTATTTTTTGTTCTGTAGCATGACAGTGACAAGATAACTATGGTGACTATATTTTGTTTCACATAGTATCTCCAAGCTTTAGAGTATGGCTTAATAAAAATAAATAAATAATTAGATCAGAGATGTAGAAAGTAAATTAGCAGAAAGTGGTTTTAAGATCATTTTGAAAGATTGGAGACATGGCTCCATGAGTTTTGAGAGCACTGCCTGCTCTTCCGCAGGACCTGGGTTTTATTGCCAGTACCACATGGGCTCAAAACTATCTGCAATTCCAGTTCCGGAGGCTTCAATATTCTCTTCTGGCCTCGTTAGGATACATGCATCTTGTGCAGAAATACGTGAAAGCAAAACATTCCCACACATAATATCAAAATTAAATCTTTTAGTAAAAGATTGTAATAGCATTAATACCTGTTTTTAAAATAATACATTGAATGACACCTAGTATCCAAACATTTAAAGGATTGGCTTGCCCATGCTAACTTCCAATGTGTTCTATCTATCTATCTATCTATCTATCTATCTATCTATCTATCTATCTACCTATCTATCTATCTATCTATCTATCTTCTATCTAACTAACTGACTAGTTATTTCTGCTAATTTTTTCCTGAAACACGGTTTCTCTCTGTAGACCAGACTGTCTTGGACCTATCTGTCTAGACTGGGTGATCTTGAACTCACGGAATCTTTCTGCCTCCTGAGTGCTGGGACAAAAGGACCACCACAACCACTTGGCTCAATGTGTCCCAGTTTAATAGAATCCAGATACCTCAGAAGTGGTAATATGGAGCGATTTTCCCTTCCTTTGTCTGGATTCACATATTGAAAAGGATAGCAAAGTAATCCCAATTGCTTTACCTCAGAAGCAGAAAATTATGAGCTACATATTTGTCAGACTGAACTTCCGCTTCAACATCCCCCATCGGTTTGATGCTGTGCACCACTCTAGCATGTCAGGCTATCATTGATTCTTCTCTTTAAGAGAGACAATAAAAAAAATTAATACAATTCCTTCGTCTCTCATAAGAAACACTGCCTCAGACATGACCACATGTGGAAAACTGATAAGTTCATTTCTGAGCTTAATGGAATATTTTTTAAAAAATCAACACACCAAATACACAACCACCCTTTCTAGTCAATGTCTGGGCCAGGTCAGCAGACAGGTTGAGGAAAATCTACAGAGCTGTCTTAGAAGGTATTTCTTCTCTGTTAAAACACCAAGGCAAGGGAATATCTGTGAGCATGATGCATTGTGACCCATAGGTTCTCTCACTTCTGTCCTGTTTCCCTCTTCTGGTGGTCTCCTTACTCAGTCAACTTAACTTTTTTTATGTCACGTTACTTTATTACTCTCTTTTTCATTCTCTACTAAGCTGTTCCTTAGAACCTCCTTTCCATTTTTTAAAGTTCCTCTTTGTTGTTGGGAACTGTTAGGCTTGGGCCCCCTGGGGCCATGCCCTGGCCCATATGCAATTGTTACTCTGTCCTGGCAGCTTCCTGTTGTGAACATTGTGCCTCGCTGAGCTGACCACAAGTTCCTGTTTTGCGCCCTGGTTACCTTGGTTACACGGTTCCTCTTGTCCTGGGGACTTCCCACCTACATCACCTTGTATTTTTCCTCCTGCCTCTGTACTGTGTAAAAGGCCTTGGCCCCTCCTCTTTAAAGGGCATTCTCTTAGAATGGATGGCCTGGAGTATTCTTCAACCCCACAGTCCCTTGCTCGATACGTTGGGGTAATTGCAGCATGGACGCTGCAAATGGATGTTCTACCAATATCGAAAAAGAAGGGAGGGTACTGACAGGTTTCCCGGGGAAGCTGGCCAGCACCTGAGGAAGGTAAGATATGGGTGTATTGGAAAATGGGTGCCACTACATCTGTCTGCTGCCATTATGGTTGACCAATTAACTAAGTTATTAAGGAAACAGGGCACTGGGATTAAGCATAAGACAGCTAATGAATTTATTAAAATATAGAACATTACAGTCCCTGGTTTCCAGTTTTTGGAAGATTAAACTTACAGGACAAGGACTAGGTAAAAAGTGATTTACAACAGATGTTACAGAGAGAGGGCTCAAGAAAGGTCCCTATAGCTACCTTTTCTTTATGGCGCCTCATTCAAGATGCCCTGCATAGTACCAATGAAAAAATAAAAGAACAGTTAGGGGCCTTGAATGAAACTTTAAATGAAGTACAAGAACAGGAATTTCAGAGGTCACTGGCTTCACATACAATGGACACTTTCTCCTTAGAGTCCGAGGATGAAGAAAGTTTATTAAGAACAGATATCAAGACTTTAAAACAGCATTTGCACAAAATGACTATAGAGGGTGGGACAGACAGTAAAAGAGACAAGGATCAACCCCTGCCTTTATAATCCTGGTTTTCAGAGTCAAGTCTCTTTGGCTGAGGCCTCTGCACCTCCGAAAGGAGTTATTTTTCTTGTGATAGAAGTTCCTAAGCCCAATAATTCAAGACAGATCCCTCCTCTGCCCGAATATTAACACCTGTGGGATATCCATGTATCCAGATAGTGCAAGAGGCATTGACCAAAGCACATGTTAATTATGTAGATTACAACCAACCATTACAGTTACCATTTGGTAAATGGTACAACCTACATCCCCACAGGGCAGTTTTGGCAAACTGGGCCGATCTTATGGGTTCATTCATAAGCGTCGCCTGCAAAAATGGTTATGTCATATCCACAGGCTATGGTGTTGCTTCTTTTCAAAGCTTGTAAAATAAGTACGCAAACCTTCGGTAAAAACCCAGATCATATTATACCCCTTTCTGCAAAATAACTATTATGGTTACAAAACAATAATGATGATTGGACCATATTTTGTCCTCTGTTTCTAGTCAATTTGATAATCACTAGCCTCCTAATAAATTGAGTGACTTTTTAAAGTTACATTCTGTGATTTTTTTGCCTAAAATAATTAAACAACAACCTATTCCTAAAGCCAGAGTTGTGTATACTGATGGAACCTCTAGAGGTATTGCCATCATAGTATCAGAGTCTGTAAGCAAGTCCATAACTGTACCCACTCGGTATGCTGAATTAACTAAATTACAGGCAGTTATATTATCTTTACAACTTTTCCTGATCAGCCGCTTAATGTTTTTCATGATAGTAAGTATGTAACTCAAATTTTAGCCCCTCTAGAGACTTGTCTATATATTTCACCCATCTCTAATGTACAATCCTTGCTGTTGGAATTACAAGGGCTTATTTGGTGTTGAATCTCCCCCATCTTCATGGGGCATTTGCGAGCCTACTCTTCCTTACCTGGTTCCTTAGCTAAAGAAAATCGCAGGGCAGACCAGTTAACTCAAATGCCCACACTTTGTTCTCAAATGACTGGTATGGATCAAACTCACCAACTTCATGCCAAGTTTCATCTTAATGCTCAATCCTTGTGATACCATACTGCAATATCTGGAAATCAAGCTGTCCAAATAGCAAAGGATTGCATCATGTGCTGAATTCCTTCCTATTTTACAGTCTGGAGTCAATCCTAAGGAACTCATGCCTAATCACACTTGGTAAATGGATGTTACACATGTTCCTAGTTTTGGTAAATTACAGTTTGTACATGTTTCCATTGATACATATTCTGGGCTCCTTTTCACATCTGCCCATTCAGGAGAAAAAATTAAGGATGTCAAGACACATTTATTGCTGCCCTTCTCATACATGGGGACTCCCAAACAATTAAAAACTGATAATGGACCAGCCTACACTAGCACAGGGCTTACATCCTTTCTGTCTTCCCATGATATTTCACATAAGACTGGCATTCCTCACAATCTGCAGGGCCAAGTTATTACAGAATGGGCACATCGCACACTTAAAGCTTATTTATATAAGATTAAGAAGGGGGAATATAGTGGAAAAACTACCCTGCATTCACAATTAACCTATATATTATATATTTTAAATGTTTTATCTATTGATGCTTCTGTAGCTTCTGCTGCAGATAGGCATTGGAGACCTCCTACAAGACATAAAGGAATGGTGAAATGGAAGGATCTGTCCATTGGTGTATGGAAGGGTCCGTATCCTCTTTTGGTGTGGGCCCGAGGATCTGCTTGTGTTTTCCCACAGGACAATGAGGTACCCATTTGGGTTCCTGGGCACTGTGTGCATCCTGTCTCTCATCCATCTATCCACCAGCCTTCAGGAGACAGTATGGGCACTAGTGAAGAATCCCCCTATCTTGATGCCAGTTGTGGTGGCACACGCCAGTAGGATTTGCTGAAGGAGGCAGAGGCAGGAGGATCACAAGTACGAGTGCCTGAATTAGCTCCATTTCTGGTGGAGCATACAGGAGAGAGTGGTTTGATCCTCTTTCGAGAGAAGAGAGACTTTGACATCACTGCCGCCATTATCGGAGCCATCGCTTTAGCTGCCACCACTGCAACAGCTACTAGAATTGCCATCACCCAGAATTTATACTTTGGACAAACTTTTTGAGGAGGTGGCCAGTGCCCTATCTACTCAAAATTCATTGAACTTCATGATTCAATTGGCTGTTCAGAATCTTAATCAGCAGACACCCTTGTTGCAAGAGCAAATGGATATTTTGTGGGATGTTCATATGCTTACTTGTTATCCTATGTATCATCATGCTTGCGTTGCCCCAGCTAAGGTGACTAATGCTTCCACATGAAAAAACAACAGGCCATTCAACAGTTCCACACCAAACAGGTCCTTGTATCCTTGGCATTGGATAATCCCACTGCCCAAAAATTGGTTTAGCCTTGATAAATGAGTATCCAGTGACAGGTAAGACCATGGAGGCCCCTGCCAACCTAAGACAGAGCAACTGTGTTTTGAGACAGCTGTACCAAGGACAGGTAAGGCAGAGGGCTAATGTCCCAGCAACCTAAGACAGGAACTCATTTAATTTATTTAAAGGGGGGACCTGTTGGGAACTGTTAGGCTTGGGCCCCCTGGGGCCATGCCCTGACCGGTATGCAATTGTTACTCTGTCCTGGCAGCTTCCTGTTGTGAACAGTGTGCCTCGCTGACCTGGCCACAAGTTCCTGTTTTACAACCTGGTTACCTTGGTTACATGGTTCCTCTTGTTCTGGGGACTTCCCACCTACATCGTCTTGTATTTTTCCACCTGCCCCTGTACTGTATATAAGGCCTTGGCCCCTCCTCATTAAAGGGCATACTCTTAGAATGGATGACCCATTGTTTGGAGTATTCTTCAACCTGCAGTCCCTCGCTCGATATGTCAGGGTAATTGCAGTGCGGGTGCTGTGCTTTGTAGTTACATGGATGATTTTTAAAATCCTAATGTGATCCCCAGAACAATTACTGAGAAGGAGTGTCAGTCATCAGTAATTGAAAAGCTCCCCAGACAATTAGTGATATGTTTAACATTAAGACCCTTGGAATTTAGGAGTAGGTCAAAAGACTGATTTCCCAGCTGACAACATCAATGGGAGCTTCAGAAAGAGAGATCTGTGAGGTAGATGGCAGCAATCTGAGATTTAATAAGTGCCAAGATAGACTCTGAAACAAGTGAAGGGTTGAGATTTCTGTTTTAGAAGCTTTTCATGGAAAGGACCAACAATTGGTATTTCTGATTGTTCCCGTTTATAGAGAACATTCCTAATTTGTCATTTAAATTCCTCTAAACTATGTAGAACTAGATCTCCTGGCCACTGTGCCCTCCATGACTATGCCCCTATTTACTTTACATTTTAAAATCAGGGCTTGCTCCAGATGTTTTGCGTTTAAATCTGCATTTGAATGGTGATTTGTACATAGCATATTTTAAGCTGTGAGAATTACAGGCTTCAAGAAAGTTGACCAACAACTTGGAATTCTGAAAAATTCAGGCTTTATCTAAGAATGAAGCAGAGTCTGTGGAAAAGGAGCCAAGCATCTCTGTGAAGCCAGGGCTGAGGGTAAATGAAAGTTTCGATGGCATGTGAACCAAGACTGAAATGGGACTAAGATAAAGTCTTAAATTTCCACATAGTGATCCTCTAATAGACAGCCACAGTGCAAAACAAAAGAAAATGTCTTGGAGGCATGTTTCTGGTTTTCTGGGTCCTGTTTAGATGCTGACACTGTTAGAATATTGTGGGGAACACAAAAGTGAACTTTACATTAAATAAACATAATCCTTTCAAGCCTCTTTGAATTTATACCACATGCAAAGAGCACGTTAGCAATTTTAGCTCTTCCAGCATCTCTCATTTACCTCACTTTTGACTCAGCATTCACTCTTAAGTGTTGGAGAAACTGAAGTGTTTGGAGGCCATGCTTTCCTCCCATCACAGGACTAAATAAATACATCAAGTCATAGAGAAGAGGAACAACTGATTCCAGTTGCTTGCAACTTTCCTCTTTAGTTTAATTTAATTTAGCCATCTTTAGGATCTTAACTTGAGGTTTTTTACTAGGCAGTGTGGCTTTATGCTTTTTTTTTTCACTTCTCTGACCACTTTGAAGAAAGTTTATTTGAAGGCTTTGCTGAAAAATGAATATATAACCAAGAGATCCTCAGAAAAATAATGAGCATTAGCTGCTAGTCATCTCCTTTTGGAGAACTTTGCAAAAACTTAAGAGAAACTTTGTCTCTGGCTCACAAAATTGCTCAGCCAGAACATCACTGTCACTCAAACCTGTGTTCCATTGTTGGAACCCATGTAAAGGCCAATAGAGAAAATGAGCTCCAGATTATCCTGTGACTTCCATGCACACTTATACACAATAGATTAAAAGATAGAATACCATCTCATTCTCATCTGAGGAACAAAATTTAATATATCAGTAATAGGCACTTACAGTGAATCAACTTAATCAAAACTAAGAATACCAGCTGCTTACTAATGTAAAGATCAGCAGGACTATATGTATATCTTCAGACTGGTGTTAATATAACTTGTACTTGATTCAATGTCTCAAATTCAATGAAGGAAAATAAAACTTGGGTACTCAAAGATATAGGACAGTTGATAGAGGGCTTGCCTAACACTCACAGTGACTTGCATCAGTTTCCAGCATAAACCTGGGTAGATGCATGCCAGTAATTTTAGCACTGGACTGCGGAGGAAAAAAATCAGAAACTCAAGACCAACATTGGGTAAACAGTGACTTCAAGGTCATCTTGGGGTTACCAAACAAGCAACCAAGCAAAGAAACAAAGTAACCAAAATAAATTTGGCCTTTCACTGTAATAGCATATTCAAAATATATTTAAGCAAAGATTCTACAACATGCAAGTACATATGCTCTCTCTTGCCCTTAGAGACTAAGGCAAGAGAATTGCCATGGATTCTATGTGTGGTGTTTTCCATTTTGCCTCTAAATAATCAACCAGTACTAACCTTACGTTTGAGCTATATCAAACATTATTACTTTGTATATAAGTTGCAGCATTTTGACTGGGCTATTGGTCATGTTACATTAAGTATTTTTTCCTGGACAGAAGGAAATAATGATCCAGGATTGTATGCAGCATCTATTCTAATTAAGCAAATAAAGTATCTTATTTGTTTCAATAGATTTTTAGACAACAGCATGGAACTTTGAAACTGCATTACATTACAAAATGTACAGTGGGAAATGCTAAATTCCAAACAAATGTTGCCCTATAAATCATTGCATTAGAAAGACTGCAGAAACTGATGGAGTCTGAAGAGCTCCATGATTTCTTCAAGTCTCCAAGCACTACTAGACGCCAGTTTGCTATCACACTCTGAGCATCTCTGGGGACCAGCCTTGTCTGTAATGGGCTCCTTGAATCCTTTTCAAATGCATTCTGCTAATGCCCTTCAGCAAGAAGCTTGTTTCACTAGAGACTACTTGAGATGACTCACCTACAGTAAGATTCTCTATATTTCCGACTATCATTTGGTCCTGAGGCCACTAAATGTTAACTCTCATTAAATGCTCACATAATATTAAGCAGCTTCTCACTCACATATTCTGGCAGATGGCCCTCAGATATTCAGTTAGTAGTTTGAATACTAGGAAAATTACAAGAGCTCCAAAATTCCTCTTAATTTTAACACCTCCTCTTGAAATATAGTTACACTTATGTTCTGATAAGCATACTAGTTCAGTTACAAAAAAATTATTCTATTTCAAACCACCCCAATTCTTTAGCACACATTCTAATATATGCCTATAGCCTATATTGGTTGCAAGAAATAAATCTCATGTGGTAAATATATTTGACCCGCTTTTTGTTTCTATTGTAATTAAAGTATTATTTAGCCTACATATAAAAAGGTCATAATTATTCACAGCATTGAAGTTGAATTTTACTAAGTGTCAGGATGAATCTTACAAAGCTAAATCAAAACTTTGAAGGCAGTTGTGGTGGTGCATGTTTATAATCTCAATATTGTGTCACTCAAGGACATCCTGGACTACATATTGCACTTAATGTCCACTTTGAAATATACAGTGATACCCTTCCACAAATATCAAAAATAGGACTGGAAACATGACTCAGCAGGTCAAAGCACTTATTACCAATCTTGACAATCTAAGTTTGATCTCTGGAACATACATGGAGGAAGCAGACTGCTGAACAATTGATACCTGCCAGTTGTCCTTTGGCTGCCACATGCACACATTGACGTACATACACACACACACACACACACACACACACACACACACACACACACACACACACATACATATATATTCAGTGACTAAATAAACAGAGGTAATAATTTTTTTTTAAATTCAAAACAAACAAAAATTATCCTGATTGCTAACAATGTCAGTCACGAAGATTCATCCACTGAGTTTGGGACTGTTTTAAATTGTGTAAACTAAAATCTCATTGTGAAGAGATAGGTATCATATATATATATACAGTACTTTAAAATTCTGTGAAGTCTTCTTTATTTTGGCACAGATTAAAATTGAGCAGTGTCAACTTAAAACTAAATCTTGAAGGATGCTGGGTAGACTTGACTATAAAGGAAAAACTAACTAAAAGCACACATTGAAGGACTCAGAAAAAAAATTTAAATTTCATCTCTCTCTCTCTCTCTCTCTCTCTCTCTCTCTCTCTCTCTCTCCCCCTCATTATCAAAAATAGAAAAGTATTATCTTATTTAAATGAAATATATAATCTACATTTTCCTAAAACATATTTAACAGTTAAAGACAACCAAACTATAAAAACAACAACAAAAACTAAACAATATTGACTTATTTAATGGATGTTACAAAGAACTAAGTGATGAGTACATCTTCCTGTAGGTTCTACATTATTGTCAGTACAAATTCTTGATAATATGTAGGGCATCTCAACATATGCTAGCATATTAAAGCACTTGGACCAACTCTCTGTAGCAAGATCAGTAGACTTACATCATAGTTTCAAGTGTGGCAGGTGCTGCCTAAATGACCTGGATGCTAGTACAAGGACCGATCTACATTACATATTAAATAATATATTTAAAGTCTTAGAACAATGCCAAGAAAATAAATGATTTTTAAGACACCAGTCATAACCATAATGCCATAATCCAAGGGAAGTCATGGCATTTCCTGAAGAACAGAGTGACCTTTGAATAAAATATTGATAAAAATGTTTTCTCTTAGGAACCATTAAGCAGATAGCTCCCACCTTTTATTAGACTGTGTACAAAGTGAATACTTTTTAGAGTAAACTTTGAAGCTATACCTGGGCCTACTCATATCCAACTCTATACTGGTTTGGTCTTTTAGTGTTCAGCAATTTTCCACCACTAGCCTAGATTGTTCAAATCACAACAGCAGAATATGTGATTTTGCAAGATTGCATTAACTCCAGGTAACAGAATTTTTATTTCTATTGTCTGTGTTGTTGATTATGTTAGAAAACAAGGCAGGTCTCTATTAGGTCTCAGATTCTCTAATTTCCCTTCTCTCTCAGAAATCAGGGCATCTGCCCCCACAGCAGCCCAGACAGTCTCCCTTCCTCTGTACAGAGAATTGACAAGAACACATGCTGTGCTGGGGCCTTGTAGTTTTCTCCTTGCACTGGCAGGTGCTGGCATTCTCATGTCTCTGTAATATCCAGGCATGCCACAGAATTCTTGAATAGTAAGTTGCTTTATTCTTTTATACAGGACCTTCCTCCACAGTGGTGCTACTCAGGTTAGGTCACAGGATCCCTTTCTGCACCTCACCTTCCTGTGCAGCCCCTAAGAGTCAGAAATACCTTTTGACCTAAGGGAGTTGACACTCTCCTTTCAGGACCCCACCATGAATCCTATCCTTTGGTGCCACTGCCTTGTTTTTCTGCTGGTGTCATAGTACTCATACAAGTCTAAGGTTAAAGCATGGGATGCAACATTCCAAGGCTGTTCACCTGATCATCAGCATCTTCTATGTGGAAAAGTTGGAATAAGGGAAATTCAGGACATAGCATTGTTAGTCTGTTGTAGTGTTTCCATTTTCAGTTGAACTTAGGCAAAGAACGGCATTCAGAATTTCACAGTCACTTCTGGCACACTCACTCTCATCTGGAATAAATGTGTTCGGCAAACAAATGAGAGCATGTTAAAATGCTGGTTATCTGTCCCTTCTGGGGAGGAATTCATTGGGATCCTCATGTTCCTTTCTAACCTATTACCCACATAGATGTGATCTTTGTCATTCTTGATTAAGGGCATGAGTGATTGTGACTCACATATCAGGACTTCTATGTTCCTAGGAAAAAAGTGAATATTCTTCCAAGAATATTTCTAAGAGTGATATTTTTCCTTAGGAGAAATCAAATCTTGATATATTTGAATCACTTAAAGTTTCACCATTTATTCAAGTTTTCTAAGAAGAGGGTTATCAGGGTCCACAAAATTTTAAACAAGAATCAAATGTTTTAATAACAAAATGCTCTAGAATGAAAAATACTACAAAGTTCATCAGATGTTTTGGGAACAAACATGTGCATTTTTAAAAATAGACTTATCTCATCCTTGGAGACTATTGACAGTTTTCAGATTACTATATCTTTTAGTAAAAAATAAAATTTGGCAATTTAATTAGAAGGATATATTTCAAAGGTTCTCCTTATTCATTTTTGAAAGTAAATCGGTTATTCAAATCTACTTTGTTTTATCATGAGCCCTCTGCTCTGCTCCTTTCTTCCTTAATGAGAGAAAAAAGCCATTCTTCTTTGCCTTTTCTTGTTGAACAACATGAAATCTCAAGAGAAGACTGGAAACGCCAAGGGATGACAATCGAGTACGTCTTCCCTGCTTCTGCAGCACTGTCACTGCTGCTATTGTTCATCCTCAGTGCTGGTCCTGAGGCCTTCACTAACTCTGCTGCTTTTCACATTAAGGCAATTAAAAATAGTCCTTTTCTTAAATCTCCTTCAAAATATGAACTTAGAATAGCTTCCCTTCCATAGGAATCTATGTCTCACTTGCTTTGTGAGGACGAGAGCCAATCAATTGCAAGTCAGATATTTAGATTCCTATCTTAAAAAGACTGGTAATAATGCACATTTGAGTCAATTCAGATATTTTAGCCTTCTTTTCTGGACCAAGAATCAGTACATTTTAGTGGTTAACAATGACATCGATTTAGGCATGTCTAAGGAGAAAAAAAATGAATTATTAATGGTTCTTTCACAACCTAACAGATACCTCCCAAACCTAGAAGACCAGCCCTAGGAAAGTGTGCAAGGAAGTAGGAGCGGTACCCACAAGATAGGGCCATAGTAAAACTGAAGCATCAGCCCACGGTAGAAAGCTGTGCAGCTGAGGGCAAATGTGTGTGCTCTGTAGAGGGACACTTCAGCTAGATGCAGTGTACTGGAGCCCTTTTGTTCACTGCTGCTCTGCCTGAAGACTTTACCTTGTAAACCATTTACACACAGAGCACAATGCCATCATTGACCCTGTTTCTCAATTTCAGACACAGATCTGGTGAGCTGGTTTAATAAAGCCCACATTTCATAGCACACCCTAACCAAAGAAGTAATTTGGTTTTTATTTTGGTTTTGTTTTTCAGTTTCAATAGTAATCTTCAGCACCTGTGTCTATTAACAATCACCAGGAAAGAAAGAAGTTATGCATCCACACAAAGGGCTGTATGACTGTTATATATATATATATATATATATATATATATATATATATATATATATATATATATATCATATATATCAAGAATTTGTTTTATCTTCCTGTCCAAAATATAAAATACTTGCCCATTTGTCTTTCCAAAATTAAATCAAATTGACTTAAGTCAAGTCTCCTGTAATATTCTTTATCCCATATAGAAACAGAATGATTTCTGATTTTTTAAAAAAAGCAAATCAAAATTCTATGTTTCATCATCCACATGAACAACATTACAGCTTCCAACAAGCAGGAGAAATAAATACTAAACACCTACAGTCTCTGAAAACCAAATAATAACTTTCACTTTATCTTAATAAAATATACATATATATTGTTCCTTTTTTTTTTTTGGTGCTGCAGCTGCTGTTTATTGACATTCAGAGGGGCCCTATAGCAACAGGACTGTAGGGGCTGCAGAATAGAAGTAGGAGAGTGGAGTGTGAGTAGTGACAGTGGAGTGCAGTGCAAAAGGAGGAGTTGGGGAGGCTAAAACTGTTGGGAAAGGAAGTCAGGGTCAGGGCCAAAGATTATCTACACTGGAACCCTGGGCCCATGCCCTCAAGCCCCTACTGTTGCTGTCTCCTGACTCTAGGCAAGGGCTGGGAGTTCTCTGGGCAACTTTCTATAGAAGCAAATGTACATAGAGAGGTTGCTGCCCTTTTGTAATTAAGTTAGAGTGTGTAATTGTGCATTTCTTCTTCACTCCTGACTCAAGTAGAGCCATATGATAGACAGAGGGTGAGGGAGAGGGGAGGTGTGGGGTGTCTATTCCAAGTTTCAGAGGCATTAATTTTCCCTGGTGTCCTAGCACATCAGCATCACAATATGGCCCAGAATGACAATTAGAAGCGTTGCTGGGTGAATGGAGGGGATGGGACAGTGGCTGGAAGGAGGGGCTCCAAATGGCCATCAGGACACAGACATTACACACATAGTGTTGGTGAAGCCAGTGCCAAGACACCAGCCACCACAATGATCACATCTCCCTTCTTGAAAAAGTTTTGGGCCTTGCCAACACTCATGGCCAAGTTTACAAGAATGTTGACATCCTCTGTCCAGGCATCCTGCACCGTATCCTTACGCAGGGAAGATGCCACAGTACAGATGGGTCTGGAGATTTGTCTGAGATTGTGTGTCACAGCAGTGATGGGAACACAAAGGTGGTACCAGGCCTCTTGGTGAGCATTCCTGCCAGACTTGATAAGCAGGATAGTGGCCCCACTGCAACCCTTGAAGGAGGCCCCCATGATGCCCACAGTGTCAGCTTCTGTAGGGTCACTGGTAACGGGTGCCAGGCAGTGGAGTTCCTCAAATAACTGCGAATGGTAGATGACAGCCTCTACCTCACTGGCAATCAGATACTGCATGTGCTCAACCTCCACAGGGTAGTCCCCTTTGGCTGTTTCTCCTGACAGTATGGTACAATCTGCTCCCTCAATGATGAGATTGGCCACATCACTGCCCTCAGCACAGGTACCTGCAGTTTCTTGATCATACTTTGCAGCATCTGTGTGGAGGAGATGACAGGCTTCCCAGCTCGGTAGCATCGCATAATCCACAGAGATGTCCACGGCAGCCCCGGGGAGGTGCCCAAAAAGCTACATTCTCCACCTCTGTCACAAGGAAGTCAGCACCTTTCTTCTTCACCGCAGTGAAATGAGCCATCATCCATGTAGATCATGCTGCCCACTTCATCACCTTGCAGATATTCTTATAATCCAGCCATTGGATGTTCTTGTTACACTTTTCCATGTACGTGTTGCAAAGGATGATCTTCAGGGTGGCTTTCTTATTCAGCTCCACTTCTGCAATTCAATTGCCTTGATGAGTCCAGTCCTGATCTCAGGCCTCTTTGTGTCCAGAGAAATCTACAGACCCATAGGGATGGGATCAGACATGCAAATCTCTCCATGGCTGCCCATACATTCATGATGGTCTCTACATGGTGCTCATGAGATCCATGAGAGAAATTCAGACAAGGCACATTCACTAAAACTTAATCATCTCCTTCACCATCTCTGCAGATCAGGAAGCAGGACCATTGTACCATTGTACAAATGACACCACTGTTGTGGGCCGTGATGTGTGCGGAGTCAATGTCTAGGTGGCACATGTGTTCCAGGCAAGTGTCAGCCATGGCTGCATGGAGCAGTTGGGTCTGAATAAAGGGAGTCTCTGCTTCTGTTTTGCTGTGTGGCTTCAACATGGTTTCTGAGGTCCTTGCTTATGCTCCTGTTCCTGCTGTGATACAATGTCCGACTTCTGCAGAGTCAGGACAAGTCGCTGCAGTGCCTATTTGCTGCATTTTTGCTTCAGATATTTTCTAAACTTTATTAAAGGTTAACTGATAAATTTAATAGATGCATAATTTTTATGTATTTTTGATAGATACTTAATATATACCACATTATATTTTGACATATACCTTATATGGGTTCCATAATCATATCTCTATGTTTCTTTTTAAATACATTTTATTACTTTATTCATATTACATCTCAATTGTTATCCGATCCCTTGTATGTTCCCATTCTTCCCTCCCTCCCATTTTCCCTTTACTCCCCTCCCCTATAACTGTGACTGAGGGGGACCTCCTCCCCCTGTATATGCTTATAGGATATCAAGTCTCTTCTTCGTAGCCTGCTATCCTTCCTCTGAGTGCCACCAGGCCTTCCCATCCAAAAGACGTTGTCAAATATAGGGCACCAGAATTTCTGTGAAAGTCAGACCCCACTTTCCACTCAATTGTTTAGAATGTTCTCTCCATTGGATAGATTTGTGTAGGGGTTTGAAGTTTACTGCATGTATTGTCCTTGGCTAGTGCCATAGTTTGAGCAGGACCCCTGGGCCCAGATCCGTCCATCATAATGATCTACTTGTAGGTTTCTAGGATCCTCTGGATCCTTGCATTTCCCTATTCTCCCATGCTTCTCTCACCTAGAGACCCAATAGCATGTCCTCCTCTCTGACCCACTTTGCTGGTAAGTGAAGACTTTCATGGGACATACCCCTTGGGCTAGTGTCCAGACATAAGTGAGTATATGCCATTTGACTCTTTCTGCTTCTGGGTTAACTTACTCATTATGATCATTCCTAGTTCAATTCATTTGTCCACAAATTTCAGTAATTCCTTGTTTTTAATAGCTGAGTAGTATTCCATAGTGTAAATGTACCATAGTTTCTTTATCCATTTTTCTACTGGGGGACACTTAGGCTATTTCCAGGTTCTGGCTATTATGAATAAGGCTGCTATGAACATGGTTGAGCAAATTTTTTTATTGTGTGCTAGAGCATCTTCTGGGTATAGTCCAAGGAGTGGAATAGCTGGGTCTTGAGGAAGCCCTATTCCCATTTTTCTGAGAAAGTGCCAGATAAATTTCCAAAGTGGTTGTAGGAGTTTGCACTCCCACCAGCGATGAAGGAATGTTCCTCTCTCTCCACATCCTCACCAGCATGTGGTGTCACTTAAATATTTGATCTTAGCCATGCTGGTGGGTGTAAGATGGAATCTCAGAGTTGTTTTGATTTGCATTTCCCTCAAGACTAAGGAGGCTGAGCATTTCTTTAAGTGTTTCTCAGCCATTCGATATTCCTCAGTTGAGAAGTCTCTGCTTAGTTCTGAGGCCATTTCTCAATAGGGTTATTTGGTTTGGTGGTGTTTAATTTCTTGAGTTCTTTATATATTTTGGGTATTAGACCTTTGTCAGATGTAGGGTTGATGAAGATCGTTTCCAAGTCTGTAGGCTGTCACTTAGTTCTGTTGACAGTGTCTCTTGCCTTACAGAAGCTTCTCAGCCTCATGAAATCCCAATTATTAATTGTTGACCTTCAGGCCTGGGCTGTTGTTGTTCTGTTCAGGAAGTTGTCTCCTGTGCCAATGTTTTCCAGGTGCTTCCCCACTTTTTCTTCTAACAGATATACTGTCTCTGGTTTTATGTTGAGGTCTTTGTTGCACTTGGATTTGAGTTTTGTGCATGGTGACAAATATGAGTCTAATTGCATTTTTTTACATGTAGACATCCAGTTAGACCAGCACCATTTGGTGAAGATGCTATCCCTTTTCCATTGAAAAGATTTGGCTTCTTTGTCAGAAATCAAGTGACCATATGTGTGTGGATTAATATCTGGGTCTTCCATTCGATTCCACTGATCAACCAGCCTATTGCTGTGCCAGTACCATGCTGTTTTAATTACTGTTGCTCTATAGTACAGCTTGAGATCAGGTATGGAGATTCCTCCCGAGGATCTTTTATTGTATGAGATTGTTTTAGCTATTCTGTTTTTTTTTTCCATATGAAGTTGAGAACTGAACTTTCAATGTCTTTAAAAATTGTGTAGGTATTTTGATAGGGATTGCCTTGAATCTGTAAATAGCTTTTGGTAAGATGGCATTTTTACTATGTTAATTCTCCTGATCCATGAGCAAGGAAGATCAATCCATCTTCTATGTCATCTTCAATCTCTTTCTTCAGAGTTTCGAAATTTTTTTCAAACAAGTCATTCACTTGCCTTTTTACAGTAACTCCTAAATATTTTATATTGCTTGTGGCTAATGTAAAGGGTGTAGTTTTCCTAAATTCTTCTTCTGCATGATTGTCTTTTCTATACAGGAAGGCTACTGAATTTTTTTGACTTAATTTTGTATCCAGCCAATTTGCAGAGGGTATTTATCAGCTGTAGGAGTTCTCTGGTGGAATTTTGGGAGTCAGTTATGTACACTATCATATCATCTGCAAAGAAGGATAATTTGACTTCCTCATTTCCCATTTGGATTCCCTCGATCTTCTTTTGTTGTGTTATTGCTCTGGCTAGAACTTCGAGTACTATATTGAAGAGATATGGAGAGAGTGGGCAGCCTTGCCTTGTTCCAGATTTTAGAGGAATTTCCTTACGTTTCTCACCATTTAATTTTATTTTAGCTATCAGCTTGCTGTATATAGCCTTTACTATGCCGAGGTATGTGCTTTGTAT
Organism: Acomys minous; assembly: GCF_964271855.1. NCBI lineage: Eukaryota > Metazoa > Chordata > Mammalia > Rodentia > Muridae > Acomys > Acomys minous. Next base: position 69,900,735 of record NC_140494.1, read on the forward strand.
CCCTGATGTTTCCACAACTTTAAACATGAATGGGTATTGGATATTATCAAATGCTTTCTCTGAATCTAAGGAGATAATTATGCGGTTTTTTATTTTCAGTTTGCTTACGTGGTGGATTACATTGATGGATTTCTGTATATTAAACCATCCCTGCATGCCCGGAATGAAGACTACCTAGTCATGGTGAATGATATCTTTGATACATTGTGGTATTTGTTTTGCAAATGTTGAATTTGCAAATTATTGAATATTTTTGCATCAATGTTCATAAGATAAATTGGTCTGAAATTATCTTTCTTTGTTGCGACTTTGTGAAGTTTAGGTATCAATGTGACAATGGCCTCATAGAATGAATTTGGTAATGTTCCATCCTTTTTTATTTTTTGGAGTAGCTTCTAGAGTATTGGTATTAACAAATCTTTGAAGGTCTGGTTGAATTCTGCACTGAAACCATTTGGTCCTGGGCTTTTGTTTTGTTTTGTTTTTTTGTTGTTTGTTTTTTGTTTTTTGTTTGTTAGGAGACTATCAATGATTGCTTCTATTTCTATATGGGAAATGGGACTATTTAATTTGTTTATCTGTTCTTTACTCAATTTTGGCAAGTGGAATTGATCAAGAATATCGTCCATTTCCCTAGATTATCAAATTTTGTGGTGTATATGCCTTCAAAGTAGGATCTTTTCTTTCTTCATTGTCTGCAGTTATGTCTCCATTTTCATTTCTGATTTTGTTGATTTGGATACTATCTCTCTGCCTTTTAGTTAATTTGGCTAATCGTTTTTGTATCTTGTTGATTTTCTCAAAGAACCAGCTCTTGGTTTTGTTGATTCTTTGGACTTTTTTCTTTGTTTCTAATTTATTAATTTCAGCCCTGAGTTTGACTATTTCCAGATGTCTACTCCTCTTGTGTGTTTCTGCTTCTTTTTTTTCTAGGGCTTCCAGCTGTGTCATTAAGTTGCTTATGTGGGATGTTTCCAATTTCTGTTTAAAGGCACTCAGTCCTATGAATTTTCCTAATAGCACTGCTTTAAATGAATCCCACAAATTTGGGTATGTTGTTCCTTCATTTTCATTGAATTTCAGGAAGCCCTTAATTTCTTTCTTTATTTCTTCCCTGACCCAGGTGTCATTAAGTAGAGAGTTGTTTAGTTTCCATGTATGTGTAGGCTTTTGTTATTTCTGCTGCTGTTGAAGAGCAGCCTAAGACCATGGTGATCGGATATGACACAAGATATTATTTCAATTTTATTGTATCTGCTGATGCATCTTTGTGACCTACTAGGTGATCAATTTTGGAAAAGGTTCCATGGGGTGCAGAGGGGAAGCTATATTCCTTTTTGTTTGGGTGAAAGGTTCTTTAGATATCTGTTACATCCATTTGATTGATGACATTGGATAGTAATGTTATTTCTCTGCTTAGTTCCTGTTTCAATGACATATCCTTCAGTGAGAGTGGGGTGTTGATGATTCCCACTATTATTGTGTGGGGATCCATGTGTGGTTTAAGCTTTGTTAATAGGTCATTTACAAATGTGGGTGCCCTTGTATTGGGAACATAGATGTTCAGAATTGTGATGTAATCTTGGTTGACTTATCTTTGATGAAAATGAGGTGTCCTTCCCCCTCCCTTTTGATTAATTTTGGTTGAAAATCTATATTGTTATATATTAAAATGGCTATACCCACTTGCTTCTTGTGACCATTTGCTTGGAATATTTTTCTAGCCTTTTACCCTGAGGTAATGTCTATCTTTATGGGTGAGATATATTTCTTAAATATAGAAGATTGTTGGATCTTATTTAGGCATCCATTCAGTTAGTCTGTGTCTTTTTATTGGAGAATTGAGACCATTGATGTTGAGAGATATTAATGACCAGTGACTGGTAAGAGTCTTAATTTTGATGTTGGTTCCAGTAGAATGTTTGTGTGGTTGTGTTTTTGCCATGGTGTCATTATCTATTTCCTGTGTAGTTTTGGTTGTAGCTTGTCTCTTTGTGGTGGAATTTTCCTTCTAGTACTTTCTGTAAGCTGGATACGGAGGTAGGTACTGTTTAAATTTGTTTTTGTCATGGAATATTTCATTTTCTTCATCAATGGTTATTGATAGTGTTGCTGGGTAAAGTAGTCTGGTCTTGCATCTATGGTCCCTTAACATTTGCAGGATCTCTGTCTGGCCCTTCTGGCTTTTACGGTCTCTGATGAGAAGTCGGGTGTAATTCCTGATAGTTTTGCCATTAAATGTTATTTGGCTCCTTTCCCTTGCAGCTTTTACTATTTTTCTTTGTTGTGTCTTTTGTGTTTTTATTATTAATTAACAGGAAGTTTTCCTTTTCTGGTCTATTCTATTTGGTGTTCTGTAGGCCTCTTGTATGTTTATAGGCATCTCTTTCTTCAGATTGGAGAAGTTTTCCTCTATGATTTTGTTGAGAATATTTTCTGGGCTTTGGAGTCTGGCATCTTCTCTTTTCTCAATGCCTATTATTCTCAGATTTCTTCTTTTCATGGTGTCTTTGATTTCTTGGATGTTTTGTGTCAGGATTTTTCCAGATTTAGCATTTTTTTAATGGTTGCTTCCTGATCTATGATTGTATATTCTAAACCTGAGATTCATTCCTCCATCTCTTGAGTTCTATTAGAAAAGCTCGCCTCTGTGTTGCTTGCCTTCCTCTCTGAGCTCTCATGTTTCCATTTATCTTCTGTCTGTGTGTTTATCATTGAATGCATTTTCTCTTTCAGATCTTGAACTGTTTTATTTATTACTTTCATCTGATTGTGTGTATATTCCTGAGTTTCTTCCATTTCCTCTTTACAGGCCTTCAGAGCTTGAAGAGTTTTATTGATTGCCATCATCTGGTGGTTTGTATTTTCCTCAATTTTTTTCCAGTGCCTCTCTATAGGCCACTTTTATGTCCTCCACCTGTTTGGCTGTACCTTCCTGCATTTGATTATGAATTTTAGTTGTTTCCTCCATTATCATCCTCATTACTGAGAATTTGAGGTCATTTTCTTGTATTTTCGTTGTGTTTGAGTTCTCTGGGTTGTTTTCTTTGGGACAGCTGTGATATGGAGATGCCATTCTGTTTGGGTTTTTTTTTTTTTTTTGGCATACATTTCTATACTGTCCTTTAGGCATCTTGCATTCTCTGTTTTTGGCAGGTAGCTACCATGATTGGGTAGAGGGAAGTCTGGGGATAGATTCACCCATTTTCTCTCGATTTCCCTAGGCTAGATGCTCTGATGCTTCACTGGTTCTGATGGAAGGAAAATAGCCCTGTAGTTTGGGTCTCTCACAGCCAGTGATTCCCCCGCACCCCTCCCCATACTGTGGGTCCTGTAATTTTCCTGGGTCTCTGAATGTGTATTGGGTCAGGCCAAAGTGTTCACAGCCTTCTGGGTCCCCTTGTAGCAGTGGAGCTCTCCAGGGACTGAAGCAGATCGGGTGGAGGGGGTCTAATGGCCACTCTACTCCCTGTCTCCTCGAGATTTCCTTAGTCCCAGCTTTGATACTCCACTGGTCTGTGGCTCCCAGTAACATTTCAGGACCCTGACAGCTTACAGAGTTTAGGTTAGTGTCATGGGGACCAAACTGCACACACACTGAGTCCAGTTCATGTCTCTGGACCCAAACTGGTCTCTGGACCCAAACAGGTCTCTGGGCCTAATCCATGCACTTAGTCCAGTTAGCGCTGAGTCCAACCAGGGTCTCAGGCCCAAACTGCATGCTGAGCTCACTGAGTTCAGCTAGACTCTTGGGTCCTGGACCGCACTCTGAACTCAGCTGGAGTCTCTGGGCTCAAACTGCCTGCCAAGCTCAGCTAGGGACTCTGGGCCCAAGCTACATGCTGAGCTCAGCCAGAGTCTCAGGGCCTACACTACCTGCAGAGTTCAGCCAGGGACTCTGGACCCAAACTGCACACTGAATTCAGTTAGAGACCCTGGGTCCAATCTGTACACTAAGTCCAGCCAAAGTCTTAGTTTGGGACCATGTGCCAAGCTGAGCTAGAGTATCTGGGCCCAAACCACCTGCCAAGTTCAGCTAGGTTCACTGGACCCAAACTGTCCCCCAAGTTCAGCCAGAGACATTGAGCCCAAACCACAAGCCGAGCTCAGCTAGAGTCTTAGGGCCCAAACTGTTCACTGAACACAGCTAGGGACTCTGGACCCAATCTGTGCTCCAAATTCAGCCAGGGACTCTGAGTCCAATCTGTGCACCAAGTCCAGCCAGAGTCCCAGGGCCAGGGCCATGCACCAAGCTCCACTAATATCTCTGGTCCTAAACTGTCTGCCAAATCCCACTAGCTTCTCTGGGCCCAAACCATGCGCTGAGCTCAGCTATGGGCTCTTGACCCAAACTGTGCGCCAAATTCAACCAGGGACTTTTGGCCTGGACTGCATACTGAGACCAGCCAAAGTCTCAGGACCAGGACCAAGCGCCAACCTCAGCTAGAGTCTCTGGGCAAACTGCTCACCAAGCTCAGCTAGGTTTTCTGGCCCCAAACCACACACCAAGCTCAGCTAGAGTCTCAGGAGCAAAGCACAATCAGAGTCTATTTTGGGTCTCAGGACATAAGCCACACTCTGAGTTGAGCTTGGGTTATGGGGCCCAAACCATACACCAAGTTCAGCTAGGGTCGCAGGACCCAAATTTTGCACTCAGTCTCCTCTCCCACAGCAATTCCCTCCAGTTACCACACCAGTCACCTCTGCCAGAGGGTTCCCAGCTGAAAACCACAGCCACAGCCGTGCCGCTCTCATCCAAGAAAATCCGTGTTCCTCCTGTGTGCAGGGCTATGGAGCTTTTGAACTGTGGAGTACTCCCGCTGTATTGGGGTGGGGAACTTGATGTTCCTGGTTCAGCATTCCATGCAATTTCCTGAATTGTTTACTGGAGCTTCTAAACACAGTCCATGCTGTGTTGTCATGAGAAAGATAGATATTAGCAGTTTATGTGGGTGTTCCCTGGAGTATTTGATACAAGACCAGATAAGACTATGGAGAGTATGTACAAAATCTAATGCGAGCAGTTCAATACCTTGTTTTAATCTAGCATTTAGCATTGAATATTAATGTATTTAATGGGTTCTATAGAATATAAATGAAATGCATAATTAATAAAATGATCATAAAGTTTTATTGGTTGTATTTGAGACTGATAAAGTTATAGTACTGTTTTTTTGATAACCTTGTTGAACTGCTTATATTATGACATAGTTTATTTTAAATGGTACTTATTGGTCTACACAATAACATTTAAAAAGACTCTGAGATTCCATTGAACATATTTCAGAATGTCTAAGATCAGAAATTCAAGTGACAGCATGTGCCAGCAAGGATATGGAGAAAGGGGAACACTCCTCTATTTCTGATATGAGTGCAAACTTGTACAATCACTTTTGAAATCCAATATGGAGCTTCCTCTGGAAATGGGGAATAGTTCTACTTCAAGACTCAGCTATACCACTCCTGGGCATATACCCAAATGCTGCTGCACAATACAACAATGACATTTGCTCAACTATGTTCATTGCAGCTTTATTCATAATAGCTGAAAACTGAGGACAACCCAGATGTCCCTCAAAAGAAATACGGGTAAGGAAAATGTGGTACATTTACACAATGAAATACTACTCAGCTATTAAAAACACATAAATCATGAGATTTGCAGACAAATGGATAGAACTAGGAAATATCATCCTGAGTGAGGTAACCCAGACCCATAAAGATGCATGTGGTATGTATTCACTTATGAGTGGATTTTAGCCACATAGTACAGGAAAAAATACTACAATTCACAGACCTAAAGAGGATAAGTAACAAGGAAGATCTAAGGTAGGAACTTATGTCTCACTCAGACGGGGAAAGGGAATAGACAGTAGAAGTGGTTCAAGAGAGGGCACAGGGTAGGAGAGGGAACAAGGAGAGAAATGAGGGTGAAGATCAGTCATGGGGAGAGCCTGAGCAAAAGACTGAGAACTTGCACAGAGAAGAGACTGTGGTAAACTGGTGGGTATCTCTGTGACAAGCTATGACAGAATAGGCTCCTGGAGGATATGGTTGTGACTCTAGCTGAAATTACTAATAGCATGGATCATGGCAACTGAAGAGGCCACCCTCTAACTACATAGGACTCCTAGGAGGGAAGGGGAACACCAAGCCACCCACAAAAATTTTGACCGAAAATGTGCCCTGCATGCTAGATGTACAAGGAAAATATAAAGCACTGCCAGGTCCAACCTGAGACTCACTCCATGAGAGAGATTCAAAATCATGTCACACTATTAAGGGTACTCTGCTATGCTTTCAGATGGGAACCTAACAACATAGCTGTCCTCTGAGAGGCTACATCTAGAAGATCCAGATGCTGAGACTCACAGTCAAACATTAGGCTTGCAGAAGAGTTGCGGGGGGAAGGATAGAGGGACCAAGAGAAAGGGGAAATGGCTCACAAGAAGACCAACAAAGTAAACTAAGCAGGGCCTAGAGTGGGGGGGGGGCGCTTGCAGAGACTGAAGCACCAACAAAAGACCATACATAGACTGGACCTAGGACCCCACTCAGATGTATCCAATGGACAGCTTGGTCGTCGAATAAGAGGAGTTGGGCTATATCTGACATTAACTCTATTGTCTGCTTTTTCTATTACTTCCCCTTGGCTGGACTCCCTCAATAGGCCACAAGGGAAGAGGATGTATTCAGTCCTGATGCTACTTGATGTGCTGAGGTGGGTTTGTGTGTGTGTGGTGGATCGCCATTTCTGAGGAGTAGGCAAGGGGGAATATGTGGAAGAGAGAGGGAGGATGTGACCAAGAGGAGAGGAGGGAGGAGGCTATGAGGAGGATATAAGGTGAATAAATAAATTCATTACCTTTAAAAAGTTAATAAATAAACAAAATTAAAATCTATTCAATGGAAAAATGATAGCATCTTCAACAAATGGTGCTGGTCTAACTGGATGTCTACATGTAGAAAAATGCAATTAGACCCTTATTTGTCACCATGCACAAAACTCAAGTCCAAGTGGATTAAAGACCTCAACTTAAAACCAGAGACATTAACTCAGTTAGAGGAAAAAGTGGGGAAGAGCCTGGGACACATAGGCGCAGGAAACAACTTCCTGAACAGTACACCCACAGCCCAGGCCTTAATGTCAACAATTAATAAATGGGACCTTATGAGGCTGAGAAGCTTCTGTAAGGCAGCAGACACTGTCAAGAGAACAAAGCGACAGCCTACTGACTGGGAAAAGATCTTCACCAACCCTTCATCTGACAAAGGTTTAATATCCAAAATATATAAAGAACTCAAGAAATTAAACACCACAAAACCAAACAACCCAATTGCAAAATGGGGCTTAGAACTAAACAGAGAATTCTCAACAGAGGAATATCAAATGGCTGAGAAACACTTAAAGAAATGCTCATCCTCGTTAGGCATCAGAGAAATGCAAATCAAAACGACACTGAGATTCCATCTTACACCCATCAGAATGGCTAAGATCAAAAACTCAAATGACACCACATGTTGGCGAGGATGTGGAGAGAGAGGAACACTCCTTCACTGCTGGTGGGAATGCAAACTAGTACAACCACTTTGGAAAGCTATCTGGCGTTTTCTCAGAAAAATGGGAATAGGGCTTCCTCAAGACCCAGCTATCCCACTCCTTGGAATATACCCAGAAAATGCTCGAACACACAACAGGGACATATGCTCAACCATGTTCATAGCTGCTTTATACACAATAGCCAGAACATGGAAACAGCCTAAGTGTCCCTCAGTAGAAGAATGGACTAAGAAACTATGGTACATTTACACTATGGAGTATTACTCAGCTATTAAAAACGAGGAATTCCTGAAATTTGTGGACAAATGGATTGACCTAGAAATTATCATAATGAGTGAGTTCACCCAGAAGCAAAAAGAGACAAACGGTATATACTCACTTATATCAAAACACTAGTCCAAGGGATACGTCCCATGAAAAACCTTACTTACCAAGAAAGTGGGTCAGAGGAGAGGACATCCTATTGAGACTTTAGGCGAGAGTAGCATGGAAGAATGGGGAAATAACAGGACCCACAGGGTCCTGGAAACCTACAAGAAGAACTTTATGACAGGCAGATCTGGGTCCTGGGGTCCTCCTCAAACTAAGGCACCAGCCAAGGAGAAATAGGCAGTAAACTTCGAACCCCTACCAAGACCTAGCCGACGAACACGATATTCTCCACTGTTGAGTGGAGAGTGAGATCTGATTCTCACGTGAACTCTGGTGCCCCTTTTCTAACCATGTCCCCTGGATGGGGAGGCCTGGTGGCACTCAGAAGAAGGATAGCAAGTTACCAAGAAGAGACTCAATAATCTTAGAGCATACATAGGGGGAAGAAGTCTCCCTCAATCACAGACATAGGGGAGGGGAGAAGGGGGGAAGTGGGAGGGAGGGAGGAATGGGAGGAAACAGGGGAAGGGCTAACAATCAAGATGTAATATGAATAAATTAATTAAAAAAATTAAAAAGTATATAGTACGTATTATCAGAGTTCTTGTCATTTTTTCTCAAACCAAAATTATACATGTAGAATGTCTTTTTGCATACTGTGAAAATTCCAGACCATTTACCAAGATTTATTATTTTGTTTTAGATTTTATGTCAATAATTTCTCCAATGTATAAAGTTAGCAGTAGTAGAATTTTGCAGTTTAAAGAGTACCCACAGTCCTTATTCAGTGAAAGGTCCTATGATTCCAAGCTGTACTGTCACAAATGATTATGAAATATGTGTAAGTAGCTAGAACTCACTCTGTTTCCTAGCTCCTTCACCTATATCAGTATATTTCTCCATTGAGAAAATCTCTGAAAGAAGATAATACCTTTCTTTCAAACACGTCTCTTTGACTCACAAGCAAAGTTTTTCACTTATATTTGCATATAGATTTAGTGTACTAAGTTTTTACTATGGAAATTGAACAATGCTCCACTTATATTGAACATTATTTTGCAAGAATAAGATTATCAGGGTTTGATTAACATTTGTTTTTCTATTGCATAATACAGATAGAAAGAATTAATTCTTCACATATTTATTCCAAGTCTATGACTTTCAGATTGTCTTCATTTTCTTGACGTTCTCCAATGACATCTTGTGGAACTATATGAGTTTGAGGCCAGCTTAATCTACAAAGTGAGTTCCAGGGAAGCCAGAGCTACACAAAGAAATCATGTCTAAGAGAGAGAAAGAAAGAAAGCCTTGCTCTGACAGTTTCTGCTCTCCATGTAGACAACCATGCACTTCTGGCCCCTTCTGTGTTAACCACCACCATTCTATTCCTATACATCATATATTCTCTGTACTGAGCCTTTTTTAACCTTGATCATGGCACTGAGGGTTGTTTGCATTGATGATTTGTGGTCTCTGCCCTAAATGAAGTGAAATCAAATTCCCAGTTGATGGTAGATGAAACTGATTAGGTCATCTATGTCAGATCTCAAAGTAGCTGTAAGGAAAGCTGTAAACTGAACTGAGGAAGAAAGGGGTTTTTGCATTTATTGATACTCAAGATATGTAACGTAACTCATATGTGAGAAGCACTATTAGCTACGGGATAGCGAAAAACTAACTAAATGTTTACTCTGTGTATAATAAATATTAATTTCTTGAAAGAGTTAATGGGATCAATTTGCTGTTAAAATATTAAACACAAAGGTGTTTAATTTTATCAGTGGACACTGGAGACAATAGATATGACACATTAATGTTGGCTTTATGTTAAAGATTAGAGTTAGATTGAAACTCTGCCCTCATATTTAAATGGTTTGCTTTAAATTTTCTCCCAGTGCAAAATTACAAATATAAGAATTTACTTCTTATGAGGAAATCGAGAAAATTATTTATAAAATGACAAGCATGGATAAAATATGCATTCTGTGAACTTGAAATGTGAAAATAATGAGCCCCTAAGAGATATGAGGCACTGACCTAAGAAGAGCAAGTTCATACCTGCTGAATTAGCCCTCTGTACAAGCTTTCTTACTCTCCTATATAAAATTCCCACAGAAACAAGTATAGCTACCTTAGACTTAAGCTAGCTTATTATTAAAGGACTCATAAGAAGCTTCTAGATCTCATAATAGAAAAATTAGCATTTCTAGAATCATCATTCAGAAGAGGCAGAGATGCACATAATGAGGTCTTTAAAGTCTAGGTATTTTTCCCTTCTAATATAAAACTTTCTGGTGTTCTAGGACACATTCTCCATGGCAAAGAGATGTTTCCATTATTTTACTCTGTAACTTTAGTAATACACACATCCATATTCTATATTCAGGTAAGTTTATGCAAAGTTTACTCTGCTACCAATTTTTGTTTATTAGAAATAAATCAAATATTCTCTAACAGGAGCAGATCATTACTTCTTCCTAGGTGCTGAGTCATCTCTGCATCCTCTCCTTCTTCTCCATATGGAATACCACTCTAAGTAGCCACATTGTTCATCAGAAACTGAGTAAGCATTCACCAATGCTATGATACTCTCCAAACTACTTATACTAAAGAATAAGATCATTCCCCCCACTGCTACATCCCCCTCCAGCCTGTACAGCTTCTAACAAAGTTTGTATCTAGACTATTTTAGACATGAAGAAATGTTTTGAAGGGCGACAGTAAAGATGACTGGCAACAACAGGTTGAGTTCTTACTGGGTTACAGATGTCATCTTTTCATTTACCTAATGTGCCCAAAACCTCTGAAACTAGCAAGTATTCACAAGAATAAATGCTATTTTTTTTATTGCAGAACTTTGTGTTAATGCTCCAATTGAGTCGGTTCAGGCCACACTTGAACTTCAGGTGTGCTAAATAATAAAAAATTGATACACAAGCAGATGACCAGATTTACTAACCCTTTCAAATTGAACTGTGCATAGTGATAAGTACACAGTTAAGAGGCAACAAAAATTATTTAAGGAAGTTCTACAGATTAATGAAGTATAACATGTGAGTACACTACAATTTGAAAATCTGAGAAAAACAGTGTTTTAATAACAGCAAAAGGACAAAAGGAAAGAAATCTAGGCAACATATACTTCCTGTTTCAAGTAACATCATATTGCCACGTCAACTCAAGACTAAATGTAACATCAACAAGGCCCAGAAAAAAATCAACCCTCTCCAAGCAATGCAGTCACAGAAGTGATAAAGCAGGATAACTAGCACTGCTGTCCTGGACTGTCTTTATACACTGGATTGGACTCAAATTCACAGTTTTGCCTGCCTCTGCTCCCAAGTGCTAGGATTAAAGCTATGCATGTGCCACTATTCCCAGATAGTCTAAGTATTTTACAATGCATTACCATGTGTGTAACTTACCACATATTTATATTTGAATAATCTTTTAAGACATACAAATAACAATATTTGAAATTTACCAACACATTTGCTGCTATTAAGCATTTTGTTGTTGTTGTTCATGGTAAATATCACTGTTTTTATTGAGTCTTAAAGTGCCATTTTTTAATTTGTCTATATCAATTATTTTGTAATTGAAAAATTCTTTGTGCTGGTTGTATTTTGAGTTACATTAAAATTAATAAAAAGTAAGATAAAGGTTGTAGGTAAGTTAAAATATTTGGGAATCTAATATAATAAAATTTTATCACATAAATGTACATTTTTGATCCATACATATAAACAAATGTAAGTAGATTTTGAAGAAAAATGTCCAAAAAGCAGAGAAGAAATCATGAGTCTTTTGATTACCTTTAATTAGTAGCAAGCGTGCTATTATATTCTTTTCCCCCCTTTTTTGAACATAGATCCCATTATCCCATAATATAATACTGACCACTATTTACGCTTTCTTTCCTCTTTCCAGTTTCACTCCATACCCTCTTCCATCTGGATCCACTTCCTTTTTCCCTCTTTTTAGAAGAGAATAAGCATCTACAATATAATAATAAAATATAACAAAATAAAATATAATAAGATAAAACAAAAGCTATTACTTCTGAATTGGATAAGACAAACTAACAAAAGAAAAAGAGCCCAGCAGAAGAAATAAAAAATTGGAGACCCACTCATCCACACACTCAGGAATCCCATAAAAATGGAAGTGGAAGCCATAGTGTATCCACTGATGCCCTTGTGCCGACTTGTGTGCTCCTGTGCTGCATGCTGCTTCAGTCTTTGTGAGTTCATATGAGCTTTGCTCAAGTTGATTTAGAGGACCTTGTTTCCTTGCTGTCCTCCTCTGCCTCCTAAACAAAGGCTTTCTGCCTCCTCTTCCATAGGGTTCCTGAACTCTAAAGGGTGGGGATTTGATAGAGATATATCCCTTAGGGCTGAGAAGTCTAAGTTTCTGGCTGTGAGTCTCTGTGTTTCTTTCCATCTGCTGAAGGAGAAAGCTTCTCTGATGATTATTAAGGAAGGGATGGATCTCTGAGTATAACAGAATATCCTTAGGAGTCATTTATACCAGTAGTATTTGGTTTTACTGTAACTCCTAGGGCTATCTACTCTGGTTCTTAATCATCCAAAAAGTGTTTCCTATAAGTTTGTTCTTACAGTGGGCCTTAAATAAAATCAAATATTGATTGGTTGTTCCCACAGGCATTATGCCACCACTACTCTGGCATATATTGCTGGCAGGAAATCATTGTAGATGAGTTTGTGGCTATCTTAGTCAATGCATTTCTCTTTTGATAGCATGATAGCATGCAGAAAACCTTTTTGTTCCAAGACTCAAGTGCATAGGAGTGAAGGTTCTGTATATGTACCAGATCAACTTCTCAATGTTCAGTGAGTCATATAGATATTGTTTTCAGCAACTGAGCCTTACTGTCAGTTTGTGGAGTGCAACTCATTTCCTTGGCTAGAGTCTATGTTGTTTGGGCATGCTTAAGGGACATTTTTGACAAATAACTAAATTATACCCAATCCCTTCACAGTAGTAGAAACTTCATTTGGTGACAAGATATAGCCAGTGAGTACTCATTATTTGGTGATTTATATCACCTTCATATGTACATATATTTTTAAAAGCTTCTATTGTATTAGGTTTCAATAATACCATACAAATGACTGTTAATTTTTTCTTTCTTTCCCATATCACCTCCCTTAACCCCCAACTCCTCCCTACGTCCACTCGATTCTCCCATTTAGCCCCATCTGTCCATATTATCCATTCTATTTCTCTTTCTTAATTAGTTCAATCTGTCCCCTCTAGTCCATTACTATATACATAAACTCTATGGATCTATTATCATTGATTGAACATCCAATATCCATATATGTGTGAATACATAGCATATTTGTCTTTCTGTGACTGGGATACATTGCTCAAGATGATTTTTTTCTACTCATTTTTTGTAACTGTGAGTTTCATGATTTCATTTTTGATGACTAAGTAACACTTCATTGTCTAAATAAATGACATTTTCTTTATTCATGCTTCTGTTGAAGGGCATTTAGACTGTTTCTGAGGATTATAATTATAGCAACAATAAATACAACTGAGCAAGTGTCTTCAAGTTAGGATAAAGTATCCTTTGAGTATATGCCCAAATATAGATGTTGGGGGTTGTTCTGGTGCTATGTATTCTAATGCTAACTACTGGCCTCCAACTAAGATCTTTGCTGCCCAGTAGAATACATTCTCACATACACGTGTATTTGTTGTGTAAACCTTGCTCAACCTAATTTAGCATTCATTGATTAATAAAAATACTGAAGCCCTGGTTGGCACTTTTGGTCTTCTTGTGGACATCCTAACCTGTCCAGGTCTTTCTATACTCCCCCTCCACTTTGAAACAAGACTCTCTATGTTTTGTCCAATGTTTGGCTGTGAGTCTCAGCATCTGTTTCTCTCTGTTGCTCTGTGGAGTCTCTCAGAGGACAGTCATACTAGGCTCCCATCTTATTCCTTCTCTTCAGCCCAATTGACCTGGTACATAGGGGCTTGCAGAGACTGAAGCAGCAATGAAGGACCATGTAGGGACTGGACCTAGGTTTCCTATGCAGATGATGCTAAGGGGCAACTCCTGTTTCATGTGAGACCGACTAGTAAGGAGAGCAGAGCTATCTCTGACATTGACTCCATTGACTCCTTTTTGATCACTTCCTTTTGGGAAGACATCCTCATGAAGCCACAGGGGAAGAGGAGAGGCTCAGTCCTGATGACATTTGATGTGCAGAGGTAGTTTGGTAGGGGGCTCCACTTTTCTGTGCAATAGAAATGGAGAGATAGGAAAAAGAGTGAGGAAATGTGGGAAGGGAGGAGAGGAAGGATGGGTCTACAACTAGGAAGTAAAGTGAATAAATACAAATTTTAATGGAAAAATGCTGAAGCCTGGGGCTTGAAATTGATGTTCCTGGGTTTTTGTGTTGAGGAAGGACCATGAGGCAGAGAAAGGAGCAGGATAGGGAGAAGGAGGATGTGGCCTGAAGGAGCAGATCCAGCCCACAAAAGATTCTTATTGACAAGTAACTTGGGTTGTGTAGCTGGGAGAGAGAGCTAAATAATTTAGAGGGTTGATATCTGCTCAGCTCCAGTGCTTTAAGTTTGCAAAAACAGATGGTAGATAGATAGATAGATAGATAGATAGATAGATAGATAGATAATAGAAGAAGAGGAGGAGGAGGAGGGGAAGGAGGAGGAAAAAGAGGAGGAACAAGATGAGGAGGAAGAGAAGAGGAATAAGAAGAGGAGGAAGAGGAAGAGGAGAAGTAGGCAGAGTTTAAGTTCCTAGGCTGGGAGTGAGAAACCATGAATATGGGAAGAGAATCAGAAGGTGTGGCAAGAGGAGAGGAAGTGAAAGAGAAAGGAGTCACCATGGTGTAAGATGGACAATGAGCACAAGGTCCTGAGGACAAACAGATGGAGCAGAAGCTGTGTATTATCAGATTGGCAAGTTATTTGCTTTTATGTGGGATAAAAGATAGTAGAAGTAGAATAGCTAAGAATCTGCCCAGCATAGCGTTTACAGCTTCATAATAAACTCCAGTCTCTCTGTGTCAATTATTAGGGAAATAGCTTCTTAACGAAAGCTGCTGTCATAATAATTTTCTGTATTAACTAATATAGAAAGAAAAAGTATTCATTTAAAATGGCATCCAGTGGATTTCTTTTTTATTTTTGTTTTTGATTTTTAATTAAATGTTTTTAAACATACATTTATATTATTACACCTATATACAATAAACTGCCTGGAGCAAGAAAAACCATAACACAAACAGTAATTATATAAATGTTACATTCTTAGTGTTTTGGCTATTAGTATTTGATATCCTTGAAAAAAAAAATCTTTCCTATCTTGGTGGATCTAAAGTTCTGAATGTAAATCAATCTCCATCACACCTTGTCATTATTAACTTAAATCATCTATCTAAATTTAAAACATCTTAACCCATAAACAATTAAGCTTCATTGTAAAACTAAGCGACTTGGTCTTCAACTCCATCAGAGACTTGACTTGATTACCTGAGTATGCCGGCAGTTGAGGTTAATAGCTTTCCAAATGAGAAGATGACAGATACAGTTTTCCACCTGAATAGTCACCCAAAACTCTCTATAATTTTGGAGCATCTCCTTCAGCCTTCTGGCCTAATACATCTGATGTAGGCAGAGTAGACAGCCAAATTCTGCCAAGACAGGGTAAGCAAGTCCTCAGTAGCTCTTGCTTCACAAATATGTCTGTTGGATTTCTTCTTATCTATACCATTAATACTCATATTTAAATATTAAAAATATTCCAGGTGGAAACTTCAAACTCACAGTCTCCAAGACCAAAGACAATATAGTGGCATGGTGGGGCAGAGGAGGTTCAAGTACAGCTGTGACCTAATTTAATTCTCTAGAGCTTGAAAGGACAGATACCGTTCAGAGCCCATAGCATGGAAAAACTTGGCACAATCAACTCAGACAGGGGCACACCCCCAGACCAAGGAGACAATCAGGCCAGGGAAACAGAACCAATGGCTAACAGGCAACTGGACATTTCACTTTTGCTCAGTAATGTGTGTGTGTGTGTGTGTGTGTGTGTGTGTGTGTGTGTGTGTGTGTGTGTGTGTGTTTGTGTGTGTGTATGTATCTTGAGGTTTGCTACTTTACATCTTCCTGAGGATCTGCCACACTGATTTTCTTAGTACCTGTAAATCCTTGCCCACAAACAGTTTCATTTTTGTTACAGGTATAGGATGGGACTTCAAAGTAGTTTTGATTTGCATTTTCCTGATGGCTAAGCATGTTGATCATCTCTTCAAGTGTTTCTCAGCTCTTCGACTTTCCTCTATTGAGAACTTTTTCTGTAGGTACTTAGTGATGAATTACCTCTTTGAACCACCTTCATTGATTCCCATAAGTTGGGGTATGTTGTACACCCATTTTCATCAATTCTGGAAAGTCTTTGATTTCTTCCTTAATTTCTGTCTTGACACAATTTTTCAGTCCTTAGATTATTGTTTTCTTTCTATGAGTTTGTAAGTTTTCTATTGTTTCTGTTATTGTTGATAAATAGCTACAATCATGGTGGTCTGATAAAATGCAGGTGTTAATTCATTTCTTTTGTATCTGTAGAGATTTGTTTTGTGAAGCTGACACAGTCATGTGTAGATTGTTTCCTTCTACCACCTTTTGATAGGTTTTTAGATATATATTGCTTTAATTTGGATTAATCATGAAGTGTCTTATTTTCTGCATCTATTGTGATTGAAAGCTTTCCTATATGCACCGGTCTGGGCTAGCATTTGTGATCTCTTAGAGTTTGTAGCACATGTGTTCAGGCGCTTTAGGCTTTTAGATTCTCCATTGTGAAGTCAGTTGAAATTCTAAAAGATGTATTACATATTATATATTTTTACAAACATGCGATTTAGTCTTTATCCCTTTTAACCTATAAACTGTCTTTGTCCTGAATATTTAGGGATATTATTATTTTGTACCCAAGGGGCCTTCTTTTTTGTTCCAGTTTATGCTTCTTGTACTTTGGTAAGCAACTGCTACTTTTGGTTAGGGATATTTTCTTCTATGATTTTGTTGAAAATATTTTATGTTCCCTTGATACTGGCATTTTCTTCATCCTCTATTTCTATTATTCATAGAGTTGATCCTTTCATAATGTGATAGATGCCTTGCATGCTTTATATGAGGCATTTTTATGTAATATTTTCTTTGACTGGGATAGCCATTTCTTCTTTTTCATCATCCATGGCTGAAATTCTTTCTTCCATCTCTCGCATTCTGTTGGTGAAGCTTATCTCTGTGGTTCCTAATCAAGTTCTTAAATTTTTCATTTCCTGGTCTCCCTTCACTTGGGTTTCCTTTATCAATTCTATTTATACTTTCAGGTCTTGAACTGTTTTATTAATTTCTTCACTGTGTATGCTTTTATAAATTATTTTAAGGGATTTATTCATTTCCTCTTTAAGAACATCTATCCAATTAATAAAGGCTATTTTAAGGTTCTTTTTCTTGTGCTTTGTTTTTATTTGAATAGTCACGGGCTTCTGTTGCAGGATTTCTAGGGCCAGTAGAAACATATTGTCCTATCATTATTTGTAAGATGGCATCTAGGTATTAGAGACTGAGTAGATTGTAATTCTAGGTGCAAATATCTGGGCTTGTCTTTGTTGTGTATGTGTTTTGTTCCTTGATTTCTGTTTCCTCGCTAGATCTTAGGATAATGCATTTGCATTGTATTTCCTGGTAGGAATTTCTTCTGCGGTCCTTAAAGTTGTGGACACTGGGAGTTGCAGGTAAAAAATGTTTCTGGGTACTGGGACATGACACTGTCAAATGGAGAAGGGCTGGGTAAGGGCTGAGGAGGTTCACAAGAAGGAAGAAACCAGAATGTTCATCCAAGGTTTGCTTAGTTAGCCTGTTGGGAGAATGAGCAGAGGCAAGAGCAGATGGACTGCTTCAGAGACAGAGTTGAGACTAGGGGAAGGGACTTGGAAGAACTTAATGAGATGTAAAAGTCGGTAGCTAGCCTACTTACTTCCATGCCATGAGTGGTCTTTCGGTTCTGAGGAAGTACTTGATGGAGTTGGAGGGCTGGAACAAAGGAATGATAGGAGGAGAAGATCTATGTGATCCACTGGAGATAAATATACATTGTATATTTCATAATATACTATGTTGGAGGTGGGAGGAGTCTGCAGCAGGTGTTCTACGGCAGGACTGTTGATGAGATTAAGGGATTATATTTGGAGGAGTACATGAAAAGGTAAAAATAAACAGTTAGTCTACCTTCTTTCTGGCCAGATGGGCAATTGGCTGCCAGGGAATGCCTGTTGGAGTTGGGGGCTAGGACATAATAAGGAACTGGGAAAGGAGTTTAAGAGGGGAAGATCTCTGAGATCCATTGGCAATGATGCATGGAGGAAAAGATGCTCCAGCAGGCATTCTGCTGCATAGCTGGTGTGGGACTGGGGAAATTGGATCTGGTGGAGTAGACAGAAAGGTGCAAAATTTCAGTTAGACTATCTGTATTTATGGTAGTCATTGTCTGTCTAATATTTTTTTTCAATTCTGGTTCCAGGTTAGTGCCACTGCATAATTAAATTATTATTGTGCTGTGAAGAAATGGTTGCTCCATGTATTAGAATATTTAAAAAGCATACTAGCCATGTTGTTGATTACCAGTACTTTTCTTTTCTTCTATGGCTATGGTTTTGATATGGCTTATAATGACAAGGCCATTTATCTTATAGCCTTGTAGATGACACTCTGTTGAATTTTATAGATTATAGAAGAGAAGCCATTTAAAATGGAATTTATAAATGCTCAATCCTACAACTCACCCTCCTTCAAACTCAAATCACAAATATTAGGTTGTTACTGTGCATCTGACAAAGAGGCTTTAAATCCAGGCTTTAGTTGATAATATTTACTCATATTTAGGTACTACCTACAACTATTCAAAAACTCAAGAAATCCTTTACTTTTCATTACATTATATTTATTAAAAACCTAATTTATTACTACAATACAGTATACATTGTATTTTATGTAATATATTATGAACGTATCATAATCTTTATGTTATTATTATGAAGGAAACACACATATAGCATGATGAAGACTTATCAAGTTAGTTGTCTAAAGTACAGGCATACAAAAGCTTTGTCTGACTTGAACTTGTACATATCATGGGTATGCTTTCATAGCTAGTTAATATGTACATTTGCCCAGTTATATCTGGGCAATTTTCTTTGAAATAATGTTTCTTTAAAATTTTCCATAATCTCTGGACATTACATTCTTTCATCTGTCTTGTCTTCTGCTTAGATCCCTGAGCCTTGAGCCAGACAAAAATCTCAGTATAGAAGAGAGGAAATAGGCTCAAAATCCCATCCGTATCCAAGGAGCTATTCAAAACATGGAGTTAATGGGAGAAGGAAAATCAGTATTCATTAATGGAATATGTCAAGCACACTCACAGGTAAATCACAGGCTCAGGAGTAGTTGGCCAGCATAAAATGGACCCCATTCTCTCTCTCTCTCTCTCTGTCTCTCTCTCTCTGTCTCTCTCTCTCTGTCTCTCTCTCTCTGTCTCTCTCTCTCTCTCTCTCTCTCTCTCTCTCTCTCTCTCTCTGTGTATCTCTCTCTCCTCTCTCAATTAGGAGAGAGAAAGTTCATGAACTTTGATGGGTAGGGATGAGGAAATAATCTGAAAAGAACAGAAAAAGGAATACATCACACACAATATTCAAAGAATAAATAAATGAGTGAAAGAAGAAACTTTAAGTCTCACAGAGAAGAGCTGTTCCTTATTCCTTGCACACTCACCCAGAAGCCCTTTCCAACCTAGAATTTGCAAGCTACATCATGTCATTATACTGTGATGTCAGGCCCATTATTGACATACTCTTGAGTCTCTGTTCTATGAGCTATCTAAGGCTTTACTCAAGGCTTAGTCTCCTATCCTCTAAAGTTGCCTTGTAAGAGAAATACCCTTCAGTCATCAGTCCTATCCCTAGACCTTAGGAGTGATATAAAAATGTTCCTGTGGCATCATAACTCAGGAAATTAAGATTATTAGAAGTTCTGTTATCAGAAACCAGAGTCAAATAACAAATAGCAGAAAAAAGAGAAAGTGCTCTTTTATCTTCAAGATCACTCAGGAAATTAGAGCTTTGTGAGTGATGCATTAGGACACTAGGCCAGGGACAAATATTCCTTTCTTATAATGTACTGTTACACCTCAGTTACTATCAGTAGCTTCAAATGTGCTTTAGCTGATGTTTGGCTACTGACAGAGAACATGAGAAGGATGCTGCTTACCGCTCTGAGCATCCCCTGAGAAGCTCACATGTTTGAATCCAAGCTCTGGTAAGAGCCTTATGCATTGAAAGATGCACCAAGTAGAGCGGCTATTTGTCTCTTTTGTATCATAACACTTGTGTCTTGGATTTATGAAAAATTTTCAAGTGTATACTATAATCATTTTGCTATGTATTTCACATGCTACTGCACTCAATAACATACTAAAATAAAGCTAAGGGTAGGTAAGATGTACCCACAAGAAACATGTCTTTCTCTTCACGTTTATTTCAGTTTTAACAAGAGAAGCTGCTCTGTTCCTTTATAAAGCACAGCTGCTAAGCTGGTCACAAAAAACATTCAGATCTGTATTACTTATGGATGCCTAAACCACAACGTGGCCAATTAAGATATGGGTTTAGAATAGCTTAATGCCAAATTCAGAGTGATAACAGATCTCTTCAGTATGAATTGAAGCATTGCTTTGCTCACATTCAATATGGACTTTGATGGCAATTTGAGGGATTCGATCAAGGCCTGTACCTGAATTAGGAGTTGTGAGCTATGGTGAGGGGCACATTTCTTGATTTATTTCAATTTGGAATGTAATAACTCAGCTTCCCTGGTAATGACATTGCAAGGTGGAAGCCATAAACCTGGAGCATGAAAGAATTACAGGAAAAGAATTATGAGCCTCGTTTTCTGACCTAAGGGTCAGCCAGTGGACATGGAAGAAAATAAAATCTCAGGGAGATTTCTACTTTGAAAAAAGATTAGGAGAGGGAGAGTGTATGGGGAGAAGAAGTAGGACTTGCTCTATTTGGAGGAGAATGTAAAATATACTTGATGTTATATTAGTAAATAAGTTGATATGAAGAAGATATACACAATAATTTATGTATTCATAAAAAATAAATTATGTATATGAAACATTCTAGTTAAACATAGCATTGAGCTTTACATCTACTCTATTTCTAATTTAAAATTGATATTATTTTGTGTCCATATATAACAATTAGAGCTGTGTGTGATTGGTGTGTATGATTTGTGTGTGTAGTGTGTATGTGTGTATGGTTGTGAAATGGGGCCACTCCTCCTATGTATGTATGTGGAATGAGAACCTTTCTCTCACCTTTTTGTTTCTCCTGTGCTGTGTGCTTCATGCTGTCTAGCTCACAAAGCTTGTTGAAAATTTTCCCATCTCATCCTCCCATCTTACTGTAGGGCTGCTAGGACTATAGGCCCAAGGAACTGCACCTGACATTTTACATGAGTTTCAGAAAACTACTGGACAGTTGTTGATAATCTCTTGTTATTAATTTTAAGATCCCAAATGGAGAAGCATATGTGGTTTCAAGAAGAGTTTTTGTTGTTCTTTGTTAACTTGGTTTGTTTGGTTTGTTTGCTCTCTGTATAGCTTGGCTGTTCTGAACTTGCTTGGTAGATGAGTCTGGCCTTGAACTCACAAAGATCTGCCTATCTCTGTCTCACTCAGTGCCAGATTACAGTCATGCAACTAAATGTTGGCAGTGAGTACAATTTTCAAAACCAAAATGGGCCCCTGTTAACTGTGACTTCCCATGAAAGCAGTCTATTCAGAAGATGTTTTCTCTGTTATTACATATGTTGTCTATGTTTAATTACTGCATGTCTTCAAAAATTACACATATGTATGATTAAATCAATACCTTCTCAAAAATGTTCACTATTGTGAATAATGATTAAAAAATAGTCATGACAAAAAAGAAGTTTGTCAACATTTCAATAAATATGAGCTTTGAAAATTATTTTACCTACATAACCAGAGATGCCTACACCAAAGAATTATTTTGTAGATTAAATTATATATAATTATAATAAAAAGCTTGATACACATTAAATTGCTTAGTATTTAACAATATATTTATGCAATGAAACACTTTAAGCAGAGAATTTCAAATAAAAAGGTTTGATTTTCTATATTATGAAATTATTAAGTAAAATATAATGACATAATACTGTGATTTATAGATACCTACACACATATTGTTTGTCTCCAGCACTTTCTTTCTAGCCACTGATATTAAAAATATTTGTCTTATTTTTTATTTTTTATATTACCCTTTCCCAAGATACAATGAGACTTTGTTTATAAATGTTTTATTATATATTTATATTTGTACATATAATATATTGTACACTTTAGAAAATATAGCATTCATGTATATGGGCCTCATTGTCTAGAGGAAGTGTACAGAAGACCGAGTTATTAAATTACAAGTATATGCCTTTACACACATAGTTTCTTTTATGATGACTTAATGATCTTTTGCATTTTATATGCTTTAATCATTTCTCAGTAGTGCAGGTACTGATACTTCCACCAGTCATGAAATAATGTCTTCTCTTATGAGTAGTGTCCTCTGATTTTGTAAACAAAAAATATTCAGTGGTTTTTTTTTACCACTTTTGAGTCTTGTGACCAACTTAGAAAGCACCTTGTCAATTTAAATATTACCTTCATTTTTTTAAATTTCTATTTTTGAAGTATGTTATTTTACACTATCTGAGGGAAACAACTGGTTTTAGTAACTTCCTAAATGGATGGCCACTTATTTCAAAGTCCTATCTGAATCCTTCTCCAACGGATTTTCACTAGCAACTATAACTGATACCTGCACACATATGATAGCTTTTCACCAGCAACTGTACTAGATACCTGTACTCATATGATGGATATTCACCACTGATATTAAAAATGTTCATCCTATTTTTAATATACCTATTTGCTTTGCTATAAGTGGTAGTAGGTTACTTAGAAATAATTAGACTAATTCTGACCCTATGCATATATCACGTTTAGACCAATAAAGAAAAGGAAGGACAGGCTGGTAAACACTAAACTCAAATAATTCCCATTTCCCTATAGTCACCAAGGCCTATCCTGGAGCTATTCTATATTTGAAAATCTGTAACATTTGCCAACAAGCATTAATTTTCTTTATTCTGAGCTGTTTTCTTGTCTTCTCATCCTTTAGTAGCCAAAGAAGAAAGCCTGCTTGCTACCCCAGATTGGGACATTTCAGGTTCAACTCACATCTTAAAGACTTCCAGTCAATAGTAGTCCTCAAATCAATTACTCATCTTTTCAAAATAGACTGTGTAAAAGATACTTTGTTTATCCTTTACAATAGGCAAGAGTTTCTGACTGCCATTAAGGTGTTTCTTTTTGTTGTTGTTGTTATTTTTTCCTTTTTTATTATTATTTATTCATATTACATCTCAGTTGTTAGTCCATCCCTTGTATCCTCCCATTCCTCCCTCTCTACCGCTTACCCCCCTAGTCCCCTCCCCTATGTCTGTGACTGAGGGGGACCTCCTCCCCCTGTATATGCCCATAGGGTATTGAGTCTCTTCTTGGTGACCTACTATCCTTCCTATGAGTGCCACCAGGTATCCCCATCCAAGGGACATGGTCAAATATGGGGCACCAGAGTTTGTGTGAAAGTCAGATCTCCTTCTCCACTTAATGGTGGATAATGTCCTATCCATCGGCTATACTCAAGGAAATCCCTCTAAAATTGGGGACCAGACAAGGCTGCCCACTTTCCCCGTATCTCTTCAATATAGTTCTTGAAGTTCTAGCCAGAGCAATAAGACATCAAAAGGAGATAAAGGGGATCCAAATGGGAAAGGAAGAAGTCAAATTATCCCTATTTGCAGATGATATGATAGTGTATACAAGTGACCCCCAAAATTCCACCAGAGAACTCCTACATGTGATAAATACCTTCAGCAAATTGGCAGGTTACAAAATAAACTCAAAAAAGTCAGTAGCTTTCCTACATTAAGGTATTTCTAAATGTAATTTCTTTTACTATCAACATGGCTGACTAATTTTTCTTCCTACCAGTTTGACTAAGAAAAATATCAGGCATTGTGAGTTTCCCAAGATTGTCTGATATTTTTTTTTCTAAATTTTCCAGTTTTGATAATATGATCTCTACTATGCAGAAAAGAAGGCAACTAAGGTCCAATGATACAGAATGGCTCCTCTAAAAGTTTTACAGGATAGATGTTACACACTCGGTTAAAAAGCATCATACTGTAATTGCTACAGTAAAAAACAAATGTCCTACTTTAATGGATAAGCAGGAGTCTAAAATTAATATGCAGGAATTCCTATCTCTTTTAGTGGACTCCATTTTGTTCCAGAATGAAAGCTTAACCACGCATACTTTCATAAAGGAAGCATAAATATTCCCCCAGAAATACTTTGGCAATGACTCACTGGAGGGGGTAAATTTTAAGTATAAACTAATACAATAATATGAGCTAAAGGGTGTATTAGTATCCTTTAAGATGCTTAGTACTGGAACCCAGGAGACCTTTAGACAAAGACCTTGCAGCAGCCAGTTTTGTAGTTTAGTAAAGCCAGTATACCACTGTGGGGCTCACATAACAGGAACAGTTTGGAACCAAAGCTTTGGTTTTCTCTTTGCACCAGAAAATTTGAGGATGTTAATGATTTCCTTACTGCACTTGTATTGTGAGAACATAGCTGTTCTTACACTACATAAATATTTACTAGTTTAATATTGGGTCTATTGTGAATCATTTGAATGAAAGATCACTTATTTTGGAATAGTAGAAAAGGCAATAAAAATAGACAACAGTCAACTTTTGTAACTTGAGCCCCTTTATCTCTTTTTAAAAATCAGTGTGATGAGCCAAAAAGAATGTATGCCCATCAATAGTTTGTATGTAGAGGTATTTGTTCATATGTAAGAAATACGTTCTATATTTTCAAGTACCAATTTCCTTGGAAGAAGATATTGAAGACAACTGAAATAAAACCAATTTTATGATTATAATTTAATAAGAATTAAACAAAATATACAATGCACATAAAATGGTAATAAAAGTACAAAATTTGTATATTCAAAACATAGAGACATTGTTGGGGAAAATATTTCAGATGACATTTTTCCATCACATTTGAATATAAAATATTTGTAAGACATTGTCCACTGTTTATTCTGATCAAATTGAATCTCTCTGCTTCATATTTGAGTACAGTACTACTTGTCTTAATAATGTTATCATAAATGAAACATGCAGTAAGTTTTATTACTTGGTAAGCCCTTAAGATTGTCTCAATATAGCATAAATAGTCTGATTCCATACTGTTTGTGAGACACTGACATTAAAAATTAAAAATTCTACTACAAATGTAGTTTTAAACGTTACTCTTCAATTAAAATAAATACTATATTTTTATATCACTCACCAACAATTATTTGTAACATTTTCCTTAAAGTAATACTATCAGATTTGAATATGCCTATATTTTGAAAGCTTATTTTTCAAAGGAAATTACAGTAACTTAGAATAATGCCTCTTCATATTTTAATTTGTAATAGAAAAGTGTATAAGCTTTTCGCATGTAAGAGAAAAACTGATAAATTTAGCATGCCAGTGGTTTTTATAAGAGCACATGTGTTTTAAGAAAGTCTTCATAGGTAAATATAAATGGAATCTGTGCTGTAGTCTATAAAAATAGATACAGCAAAATATATAATTGTATTTAATATTATCTTGAAATTAATTTACAGAAAAACCAAGGCTTTAAAATTCAGTAATGACCTCAAATACATGACTATGAATCTCTAGACATGTTGATTTTGATGAGTTATCCAGTATAATAACCTATCATTTTACTATTAATCGAGAGAAGTTGTGATTACACAGAAAAGCCTGGTTGGTTGGTTGGAATAATTTGTAAAAAGGGCTAAGGAGGAATTGGAATAAATGTTATTTTGGTGGGCCAGAGCATTGAAATGTTGAGGGTAAACCCAAACAAAAACAAATTATTAATAAGCACCCTTCATATCCTAAAACCTAAAAAAACATACATCATTTTCTGTTAGAGAGAATGGACTTTCCAGAGATTTTTATCCATATGACCTAGAGATTCATAGCCTCTTGTAGTGACCTCATTAGCCCTCCAACTTTGATCTGTCTCTACTGGGTGTACAGGTATCACATGTAGTTCTTCTTGAAAGAACTTCATTACCATATCAACGAAATCATTTTCATTTTTATGCTTGGCTGGACAATCTTGATCTGGTCCTCATATTCATTTATACACTTATTACATGTATATATGCAAATATGGATACTGGCATATTGGCATGGATTTGATGTCTTAAGTATAACATCATCTAATTTCTGATTAGGGTCATGTGCCCACCACTTTGATCAAATACCTTTTTAATCTACCCAACTTGTTTAACAGAATTCCTTTAATATAATGAATTTTATTATCTGCAATTATGGAGACAGTCTAATATGTCTCTTCCAAGATTAGTATCAGAAACTTGGTTCAAATTCCTATGTCTTATGTAATATAAAATGTGGAATCTATTGGAAAACTATTCTAAGCATCCCAGAATCTATTTTACATTTGATTTTTTTGGAAATTATGAAAATATTCTGAGTGTGGAAAGAATAATTTAATATTCACCATTAGTTTTTTCAGAGTTGTTTTATTTCTGCATTAGAGGTAAGAATTGCATGATGCACTCACCACTGATTATATTTGTTAGTATTTTTCCTCTATTTACCATTTTCTGATAATTGGATTTCAGGAGAAATGTACAGACATCTTCTTGCAGAATAAATTAAAATTGTCTTCCAAGAAAATATGTAATTATCATGTAAAAAGAAGGATGAATTTCTTATGCTCAATTTTGAGTTTGCAAAAGACTAAATAGACTGAATTCTGGAATTACCACTAGAAGTAATGACAAATCTTGGCACATGCCTCTGATCTCACCTTTTGGGAAGGCAGAGGCAGGTGGATCTTTGTAAGTTTGAGGCTAGCCTGATCTAAAAAGTGAATCCAGGGCAGATAAGGCAACACAGAAAAAATTTGTTCATAAGAAATGAAAAAAAAGAAGGAGGAGGAGGAAGAAGAGGAGGAGAAGAATAGGGAGGAAGAATAAGAGGAGGAGAATAAGGAGGAGGAAGAATAAGAGGAGAAGAACAAGGAGGAGGGAGAAGAGGAGGAGGAGCAGGAGGAGGAAGAAGAGGAAAATGAGCAGGAGGAAGAGGAAGAAGAGGAGGAGGAGAAGGAGGAGGAGGAAGAAGAGGAGGAGCAGGAGGAGGAGCAAGAGTAGGAGGAGCAGAAGGAGGAGGAGGAGGAGAAGAAGAAGAAGAAGAAGAAGAAGAAGAAGAAGAAGAAGAAGAAAGAAAGAAAGAAAGAAATAAGAAGACTCTCTGTTTACGTATTTCCTAAAGAAACTACCAGATGTCTTAAGGCTCTATAATACTCCAAACCAAAAAGTATACTATATATAGTTACTACTTAAAAATATAAATCTATTTGGTTCTGTATCAGCTCCCAGGAGTAGAGCCTGGGATTAGTTATACCTACAGGAATTTTAGGGTTCTGTTGAATGCTTAAAGTTCTCAGAAGTTGAATTATCACACATCTGAGAAATTTACATCTAAGAATATATGATCAAGCAAGCTGCAGCAGCATAAGACAAGATATTGTCTTTAGGGAACACTTTGAGTGCACAATGGCATTAGCATCTCCCATAGGGCAGCAGCATGTCTGCACAACAGTCTCTAGAAATGAAGATGCCCCCCCCCAGAGGGCTTCCTTGAAGCCATACCAACACTTTTAAAGAATCTGCACATGGGAGTCTATCCCACTCTCCTCACTCTGCATGCTGGACTACCAACAGATTCTGCAAAGCTGAGGCTTCTGTCACCTCCATAGGTTCTTTCTTGGGAAACTTAAATTTCAGGTCTGAAAAATGCAGGAAAGGACTGAAGAACATCTCTTTCAGAGGTGCACATTCAACCCAAAAGCCACTGCTATACTTCTGTGTAGGGGTCTATTCATAGAAGCCATGGGAGCACTTCAGAATATAGATATGAAAACGAGAGCCCAGGTGAGAGGAAATGACATTCAAAATTATTAGTAAGGAAACTGCTGCTTCAGTTGCATATCCTCTCCATGAATAGAGAAAATGTCTTGGTCCAAGCAATGCATTTATGGAATCGTTTCATCAGTAAACACTGAAAACCAGTATTTAGACACTCTGGTAATCAGTGTGGAGAACTATCAAAAATTAAATATAGCGGTTCCAAAATGGCAGCACCCAGAATGCACTGTATCTGATCTACTGCACAGAGACCAGGGACATGAATGGAGTCACAGACTGCTGGATCTAGAGAACTGTAGGAGAGTGGGGTTCTGCACACTGCAGACCAACAATGGGCTTGGCAACAGTTGGGAGGTCCTGAACCCACCCTCCAGATGCTGGAACTGAACCAATCTGTAGGCTGCAGCTGGCCTATAAAGCACAAATTCACTGTGTGGGGCAGTGGTAAACCAGAGCCCCTGGCCTGAGGAAGTCTCAGGGCAATGCGTGAAACTGCCCTTGGATCTCTCCACCCATCCCACACCAAATTGCGGAGGGCCTGGGGCTGAATGGAAACACTGGCAGCTGGGCCCTCCAAAAACAGCAAGAGCATGCATTCAACTCACAGGGCAACCTGGGACCAAACTAGAGCTGGACATAACAGACTGATCTCACAAACATGGGCAGTTAGAACCTGGCTTGGACTTTCCCACGGGCCTGGCAAGATCTCTCACAATCTCAGGAGAGGCATGATACCCCTGCAGTGTCTAGATGCTGAGCTGAAAGATGACTGTAGCTCTGAGGGTCTGAACCAAGCAAGTCCTGGCTACAAGGCTGTAGGAAGTGCAGGCAGCTTGGAGCGCCCCCACGGTCTGAAATGGTCAGTCTCTGGGCCTCAGCATACTCCACCCTCCAACAGACAGATCCTAATTGGATCAGCTCCCACAGGCCCGGCAGGATCTCCCACCATCTCAGGAAAGGCTGGACACTACTGCAATGTCTAGACACTGAGCTTAAAGGCAATAACAGCACAAAGGATCTGACCTGGGAGGGATCTTGTCTACAAGGCAGCAGGAAGAATAGGGAGTTGGACCAATCTGCCCAACCAGAGTGACTCCAACCTTGTTCTGGGTCCCAAAACAGCTAATCTGAATCACAGCAGTAAGGTGAAAGGGTCCAGACAGAAACCTACTTCTGCTGACTCAGTCTGGAGCCTAAGGTGTAAAGCAAAGTCTCCAGGAGTAGAAACCAGATCACCTGCCTGTTCCAGGGAAGAACTCCTTGATCCCCATAGGCAAGGGCACACGACCTATAATCATTCACTAACTATCCACTTTCAACCATCAGTGAAAGACACCAGAAGCTACCTCCCAACATCTGAGACACAAAAATGGTAAAAAGGACAGTGTAAGAACACAAATGAAACCCAAAACATTTCAGCATCTCCAGATCCCAGGTATCCCAATGAAAGGAACCCTGAGAACTCAAATACAATCAAAATACAAGAAAACAACTTCAAGTCCTTAGTAAGAAAGATAATAATGGAAGAAATGAATAATATCTGTAAACAACTGCAGGAGGACGCAACCAAACAGGTTCAAGACATAAAATAGACATATAGAAAGGCATTAGAAGAATTTCAGGAAAATACAAACAACCAGATAAAGGAAATCAATAAAAAGTTCAAGGTCTGAAGATGAAAACTGAATCTATGACAAAGGAGCACACAGAAGAAAAACATGATTGAGAGGCCTTAGAGAAGAAAGCAAACAACATAAAGGTGTCCTTCTGTAACAGAATGCAAGAAATGGAGGAACGAATATCAGGACTTGAAGATACAATCATAGAACTCAAAGCAACCATCACAGAAAATGCTGAATCTGAAGAGTTCCTAACACAGAACATTCAAGAAAGCAAGGACAACATGAAAAGATGAAACTTGAGAATAATAGGTATTGATGAAAGAGAGGACCTCCAACTCCATAGCCCAGAAAATATCTTCAACAAAATCATAGAAGAAATTTTCCTCAGTCTGAAGAAGGAGATGCATAATGAGCATACAAGAGGCCTACAAAACACAAGATAGAATAGACCAGAAAAGAAAATCTTCCCACCACATAATAATAAAAACACAAAATATACAGAACAAGGAAATATAATAAAAGTGGTAAGAGAAAAAGGTTGAGTAACATACAATGGCAAACCTATCAGAATTATGCCTGACTTCTCAGCAGAGACTGTGAAAGCCAGAAGGGCCTGGACAGAGATCCTGCAAACCCTAAGAGAACACAGAGGCCAAGCCAGATTACTATACCCAGCATAACTTTCAATAACCATTGATGGAGAAAAGAAAATATTTCATGACAGAAACAAATTCAAACATTATGTATCTACAAATTCAGCTTTACAGAAGTTACTAGAAGGAAAACTCTAGCACAAAGTTACAACCAAAACTACACAGGAAATAGATAACTACACCATCATAAAAGTGTAACCTCACAAAATCTCGGTTGTAACAAACAGCAAAAAGATAAGGACTTAACAGTTACTAGTCATTAATATCTCTCAACTTCAATGGTCTCAATTCTCCAATAAAAAGACACAGACTAACTGAGTGGATGCATAAACATGACCCAATATTCTTCTCCACTCAAGAAACACATCTCACCCACAAAGACAGACATTACCTCAGAGTAAAAAGCTGGGGACAAATATTCCAAGCAAATGGTCCTGAAGCAAGCTGATGTACCAATTCTAATATCTAATAAAATAGATGTTCAACCAAAATTAATCAAAAGGGACGAAGAAGGACACTTCATACTCATCAAGTGAAAAATCAACAAAGATGACATCACAATTTTGAACATCTATGTTCCTAATACAAGGGCACCCACATTTGTAAAATAACTATTAACAAAGTTTAAACTACTGATTGATCACCACACATTAATAGTGGGAGACTTCAACACCCAGATTTTCCTGAAGGATAGGTCTTTGAAATAGCTAAGCTGAGAAATAACTTCATTCACCAACATCATGAATCAAATTGATCTAACAGATTTTTATAGAATTTTCCCCCAAATGCAAAGGATTATACCTTCTTTCAGCACCCTATGGAATCTTCTCCAAAATTGATCCATACTAGGTCACAAAACAAGCCTCAACGGATACAAGAAGACTGAAATAATATGTTGTATCCTATCAGATCACCATGGTCTAAGGCTGGACTTCATCAACAATATAAATAACAAAAAGCCTACACACATGTGGAAACTAAACAATTTTCTACATAATGACACCTTGGTCAGGGAAGAAATAAAGGACTTCCTAAAATTCAATGAAAATGAAGGAACAACATACCCAAATTGGTACTACACAATGAAAGCATTGCTAAGAGGAGAATTCATAGCACTAAATGCCTTTAGAAAAAATGGAAACATCCCAACCCAACTAAACAATTTAACAACACATCTGGAAGCCCTAGAAAACAAAGGAAGCAGAAACACCCAAGAGGAGTAGATGTCTGGAAATAATCAAACTCAAGGCTGAAATCAATAAATTAGAAACAAAGAGAGCAATTCAAAGAATCATCAAAACAAGGAACTGGTTGTTTGAGAAAATCAACAAGGTAAACTCTTAGCCAAACTAACTAAAAAGGCAGAGAGACACTACTCCAATCATCAAAATCAGAAATGAAAAGGGAAATATAAAACAGACACTGAAGAAATACAAAGAATCATAAGATCCTACTTTAAAGGCATATATGCCACAAAATTTGAAAATCTAAGGGAATTGGAAAATTTACTTGATCAATTCCATTTGACAAATTGAATCAAGATGAGATAACCAAATTAAATAGACCTATTTCACCTATAGAAATAAAAACAATCATTGATAGTCTCCCAACCAAAAAAAAAGCACAGGGCCAGATGGTTTCAGTGTAGGATTCTACCAGACCTTCAAAGAGGAGCTAATAGTGATACTCTTCAAGCTACTCCAAAAGATAGAAATGGATGGAACATTACCAAACTCGTTCTATGAGGCCACAATCACATTGATATCTAAACTCCTCAAAGACCCAACACAAAAAAGAGAATTTCAGAACAATTTCTCTTTTGAACATTGATGCAAAATTATGCAACAAAATACTCAAAATACAAATACAAGAACATATCAAAGACATCATTCACCACGACCAGGTAGGCTTCATTTCAGACATGCAGGGATGGTGTAACATATAGAAATCCATCAATGTAATACACCATATAAAGAAACTGAAAGAAAAAAACCACATGATCATCTCCTTAGATGCAGAAAAATCATTTGACAAAATCTAATACCCATTCATGTTTAAAGTTTTGGAGAGATCAGTGATACAAGGTACATACCTAAACATAATAAAGGCTGTATATCGCAAACCAATAGCCAACATCAAATTAAATGGAGAGATACTCTAGGAAATTCCTCTAAAATCAGGGACCAGATAAGGCTGCCCACTATCTCAATATTTCTTCAATATAGTTCCTGGTGTTCTAGCCAGAGCAATGAGACAACAAAAGGAGATCAAGGGGAACTAAATGGGAAAGGAGGAAGTCAAATTATCCCTATTTGCAGATCATGTGATAGTGTACATAAATGACCCCCCAAAATTCCACCAGAGAAAATTGGCTTGAAACAAAATTTACTCAAAAAAGTCAGTAGCTATCCTATATACAACTGGCAATGATGTAGAGGAAGAAATTAGGAAAACCACACACTTCACATTAGTCACAAGCAATATAAAATATCTAGGAATTACTCTAACCAAGCATGTGAAGAACTTGTTTGAAAAAATTTTTAAATCCCTGAAGAAAAAGATTGAAGATGACATGAGAAGATGGAATGATCTCCCTTGTTCATGGATCAGGAGAATCAACACAGTAAAAATGGTCATCTTACCAAAAGCAATTTACAGGTTAAATACAAGCCCTATTAAAATACCTACACAATTTTTAAAAGACATTGAAAGGCCAATCCTCAACTTCATA
This sequence comes from Acomys minous, assembly GCF_964271855.1. Taxonomy (NCBI): domain Eukaryota; kingdom Metazoa; phylum Chordata; class Mammalia; order Rodentia; family Muridae; genus Acomys; species Acomys minous. The sequence goes on from NC_140494.1 coordinate 69,933,926, forward strand.
TAGAAAAATGAAAAACCCAGAATATCTTAAATAATCCTAAATAATAAAAGATCCTCTGGGGAATCTCCATTCCTGAACTCAAGTAATTAAAACAGCGTGGTACTGGCACAGCAATAGGCTGGTTGATCGAAGGAACCGAATCAAAGAACCAGAAATGAATCCACAGACATATGGTCACTTGATTTTCAACAAAGAAGCCAAATCTATTGAATGGAAAAACAATAGCATCTTCAACAAATGGTGCCAGTCTAACTGGATGTCCACATGTAGAAAACTGCAATTAGACCCATATTTGTCACAATGTAGAATACTCATGTCCAAGTGGATTACAGACCTCAACATAAAAACCAGAGACATTATATCTTTTAAGAGAAAAAAGTGAGGAAGAGCCTGGAACACATTGGCACAGGGGACAACTTCCTGAACAGAACATGAGCAGCCCAGGCCTTAAGGTCAACAATTAATGAATGGGACCTCATGAGATTGAGAAGCTTCTGTAAGGCAAGAGACACTGTCAACAGAACAAAGCAACAGTCTACAAACTAGGAAAAGATCTTCACCAACCCTATATCTGACAAAGGTCTAATATCTTAAATATATGAAGAACTCAAGAAATTAAACACCACCAAACCAAATAGCCCAATTGAGAAATGGTGCTCAGAACTAAACAGAGAATTCTCAAAAGAGCAATATCAAATGGCTGAGAGACACTTAAAGAAATGGTCAACATCATTAGTCATCAGAGAAATGCAAGTGAAAATGACTCTGAGATTCCATCTTACCACCCATCAGAATGACTAAGATAAAAAATTCAAGTGGCCGGGCATGGTGGCGCATGCCTTTAATCCCAGCACTCGGGAGGCAGAGGCAGGTGGATCTCTGTGAGTTCAAGGCCAGCCTGGTCTACAAAGCGAGTCCAGGACAGCCAAGGCTACACAGAGAAACCCTGTCTCGAAAAACTAAAAAAAAAAAAAAAAAATTAAAAAATTCAAGTGAAACCACGTGCTGGCAAGGATGTGGAGAAAGATAAACACTCCTTCATTGCTGGTTGAAATGCAAACTGGTAGAACCACTTTGGAAATTTATCTCGCACTTTCTCAGAAAACTGGGAATAGGACTTTCTCAAGACCCAGCTATTCCACTCCTTAGAATATACCCAGAAAATGTTGCACAACACAACAGGGACATATGCTCAACCATGTTCATAGCAGCCTTATCAATAATAGCCAGAATCTGGAAACAGCCTAAATGTCCCTCAGTTGAAGAATGGGTAAAGAAACTGTGGTACATTTACACTATGGAATACTACTCAGCTATTAAAAAAAACAAGATAATCCAGAAATCAGTAGACAAATGGAAGAAATCAGAAACGAACATACTGAGTGAGTTCACCCAGAAACAGAAAGACTCCCATGGTATATACTCATTATAATTGGACACTAGCCCAAAAGGCATGTCCTATGAATGTCTTCAATTGCCAAGAGATTGGGACAGATGTGAAAACATCCTACTGGGACTCTAGTTAAGAGAAATAATGAGATGGGGAAATAGAAGTATCCAGAAGATCTTAGAAACCTACAACAAGAACATTTTAATTGGTGGATCAGGGCCTAGGGGTGTCTGCTCAATCTATTGCACTAACCAAGGACAATACAAGTAGTAAACACAGAAGCCCTACTCTGATCTAACCAATGGACAGAACATCCTCCACAGTTATGTGAAGAGCAAGAACTAACTCTGGCATGAGCTCTGGTGCCCCATATTTGACAACCTCCACTTGGAGGGGTGCCCTGGTACCACTCAAAGAAAAAATGGGCACACTACAAAGATAAGACTTGTTAGCCTGTGACCATAATGTGAGGGAAGAGATCCCCCTTAGACATGTACTAAGGGAGGGTAATAGGGTGGGGGTGGGAGGATAGGAGGAATGGAAGGATATGAGTGATGGGAGAACAATTGAGTTGTAGTCTAAATAAAAATTTTTAAATGAGGTCAAAAAATTAACTATAAATATATCATAGGACTCAACTATACCAATATTTGACAAGTTCCCAAAGCACTCTGCATCCTCCTCTACAGGTACTTTTTCTCTAGTAGTCATTGCATCTATTCATGATATCCAGGTCATGGAAATGACCCGTATGTTCTTCAGCTGAAGGATGGATAATGAAAATGTGGTACATATACACAGTAGGTTACCTTTTAACTGTCACAAAAAGTAAAATCATAAAATTTGCAGATAAATGGATGCTACCACAACAAATTATACCAAATGAGCTAGTACAGACCCTGAAAGACAAACACCACATATTTTATTTTGTCTGTGGATCTTTAGGTGTGAACATAAAACTGGAGTAAAGACAGATACTAAAATATGAATCTACTGTGATAATTCATGCAAGTAGATAGCCAGGTATGTTTTAGATGCATCATATGGTAGCTCTAACTTTAGTTTCTTGAAGGACCTCTGTGGTAGTTTCCATGGTAACTGCACTCATTTTTTTTCACATCAGCAAAGCATCAGTTAGGCTTTCTTTCTCTATCTTTGCTAGCAGTTAGTGTTTGATTTCTTGATGACCATTCTGTTTAGAGGAATATGGTATCTTAGTGCAGCATTTGTTTGTGTTTCCTTGTTTGTTAATGATACAGATCATTCTGTCACCATTGTTGGGCATCTTTACTTTTTGAAAAATGACTTCACCCTTCATTAGTTCAACTAATGATTAGATGATTTGTCCTTTTTGATGTTCAGTTTTTGAGATTATGTAAAGAATACATATTAATACTCTGTCAGAAAAATAGCTGGCAAAGAATTTTCTCTGGTTTCATCTAAGGACTATGATGCTCTTTTCAGTTTCCTCATTTATTCACTGTTTTTACTTTTGTTGTCATAGACCTTTAAAAATATTGATTTAAGGGTTGGAGACATGGCTTAGCTGTCAAGAGTGCTTGATACTCTAGCAGAGGACCTGTGTTTGATTCCCAACATCTACTTGGTGGCCTACAACTATCTGCAACTCAAGTTCTAGTAGATTCTACATTGCTTTCTGACATCTAGGGCCTTAGCACTATACACAGGTAAAATTCTTATTCACATAAAGTAAGTACATTTACAAAAATATTTTTTAAAACTTGATACATTCCTATGTGTTAATTCATTATATTATTATATGAGTTATTGGAGTTCAAATTACAAAAACTTTATTTTGACAACTTAATCAGAAACAATGAGGGAGGAAGTCATTTTCATATTAAAAATCTCTATGGTTGACATAAAAACAGTTCTATACTTCAGAGAATTTAATGTTCATATAAAGTTATTGTGTCACATATATTTCAGTTTCCATTTAAGTTGATGTCTCCTTTTTTAACAGAAAAAATATATCGCTTTATTAGTGTTTGTATACTTCAGAATTAGAGAAATAGAAAAATTTGCTTAGTTATTATAACTTCTGTTCCCCATTTTGGGACAGTTTTTTAAATCTTCTCTTATATGGCACTAATATTGTTGAATAGAACAGGCCAGTTTTCATTTCACACTGCCTTTCAAGCTGGCTTTGTCTCACTGTATTTTTGTAACCATTCAGATTTTACATTTGGAAATGGTCCCACAGAAGGGCTATTATGTCCTTTTCAGTTCTGTGCATTAGGAGACAAGGGTGTTATTTCACCTCATTATAAGTGATAATGACTTTGTGGTGTTGTTAAATACTTTGCACCAGTTTTCCATTCTAAAAGAGTCATACTTTCCTACTTTTTAAAATTAAGAGCTTTATTGATATCTAATTATAATAAAAATACATCTGATTAGTGAAGTGAAATTCTATTCTTTACTATTGTCAATATTGTATTATCAATGCTAGAAAAATTCAGTCTCAGAATAAAGAACAATACTTCCTTACCAGGCACCTTTTACTCTGTGCCCTTGACTATACTTATATATGTCATGAATATTATAGCTTTGAAAAAATGTTTGTATTCATGTACCTTTTATAAATTTTATGTAGTTTAATCAATAATTTGCTATTTACAATAGTTAAACATATTCTATACAGGGAGAAATTTATTTCAATATGTGTTTGAATATATATTTTCACTTTTAATTAAAGTTATGATTTAATTACTAATTAGGAATATGCTAGTGAATATATATATATATATATATATATATATATATATATATATATATACATATATGTACATATATGGACACATGTGTGTATATATAAAATATCTACACATAAATGTATATATTTTTTCTTTCAAATGATTATCAAATTGTATGGATACCTAAACTGCCACTATAATTATTGATACCACTTTTATCATGTTCTAAAATATTTGCCCTTACTTTAATTTACTTATGAAGTTTTATATTGCTCTAATGGTCAACTATCCATTCAAGCCACAGTAGCATGTTGATTAATTAGAAGAGTTATAGAATGTTTGATTACCTGGTAATTATTGCTTACTTGCCATCTGTCTCATTTACTCCTGTCACTGTGATAAAACACCTTGACAAAAGGACCTACAGGGAGAAGCAGTCTCTTTCAAGAGGCACCTGGTTGTGTTGCTTGCACCATAAAAAAATAAAATAAAAGCAATACAAACCCCAAGCCCAGGGAAAAATGCTTTCAGTGTAGGCCTGATCACTTCGATTTCACAGAACCAAAATAATACCTCACAAACATGCCTTGAAGCTAACCCAATAAATAACTTCCAGGAGTTTTTGCTTCCTACTCAGTTTGTTCAGTGGTTTTATTAGAATCATCATAGTTATTAATTAGAGTTGATTAAACAGAGTGGTATATTATGATAACTCATAGTTTTACTTCATAATTAAAAGAATCACAGAGATCCAGAAGTATGGTGTAAGACTTTAATACAACCTTGTTCTTTGCCTTTAGAGTGAATTGCATTTGTGTACATCAAGTTATAGTTAGGGTGTACAGTAGAAGGCCAGGTTCTCTCCTTATGTGAAATCTTGAAGCTGGAAAATAGTAATGGGAAAACATGAGTTCATGGGTTGGACATGAAATGTTTGAAAGGTAAAACAACAGACATTTTCATCAATAAAATTAACATTAGAGAACAAAGAAAAAATATAGACAATAAAAGTTAACTTCACAAAAACAATTGTTTTTGTCAATGAGACAAAAACCCTGCAAAACCAAAGTACTAGCCCCCTGCCTTATAAGCATCTAAAATATGAAGGATATTTAATTTTAGTCATTTATAAAAGAGGGAACTGTTGCTGCTGCCTTCCCAGTCATTTTTGAGTTCATCAAATAACTTTCAGGATGAAAATGCAAAAAACTAGTCTGGATTTATTAATTTTTTCAGAGATAAAATAAACCTTTACACAATATCTTTTTAATTATCAACATTTTGAGCTTCAGTTCTCATGATTTTTTTTCAGTTCACCCCACACCTCTAACTGACTCATATGGCAGACTACCATAGACAAAACAGTGCAATTTGATTAGCCTAGAGGAGTTCTACCATTCTTTGTTACTTCAGCTGAGGTTTTCACTTAATAAATTCAAATGCTTGGAACAACTGTTATTCCTGAGATTTGCCAGAGAAAAAGTAAGTCCACTAAGTGGGGCAAATTAAAAGCAAGCTGTATTAAATATTAAATGCTGACCAAGAGATGGACTTTGGTCAGAACCATTCCCTGGATTTCCTAGCAGGAAAGGCCCAGAGCCACAAGTTGAAGTAATTTATAAGGACAAATCTATAGTTTGCCTTATTTTCTTATGAAGCTTTGTTGTTTTCCAAGAACTACTACTCCCAGAATTCCAGGTTTTACATGAAACCTGGTCAAGGGGGGCTTTCAGGGTAATTTTGGCCATTACACAACCAAGGGGAATAGGGTGACCTTTTGGGAGGGTGACCTCTGGTTCTCCCTCTCTCTCTCTCTCTCTCTCTCTCTCTCTCTCTCTCTCTCTCTCTGTGTGTGTGTGTGTGTGTGTGTGTATGTGTGTGTGTTTCTTGTAGCACACACACACACATACACATGTATATGCTATATGAGGAATTACTGAAAATTTTCAGCAGTTTAGGTAGAAGAGACTCATGTACAAATAGAGTGTGTGGCAAAATGTAGAGACTAAAGAGACATATAACTTGATTATGTAACATATATGCTGTGTATGAGAGTAACATTTACTGGCTGAGATTTTTCTATGATTATTCTTTTGTTCTGAGTAAAAATTATAGCAATAAAATTGTTTCGTTTCATCTGAAATTACCAATGTGGTTTCTGTGAAATGGTGGTGAAGGCACCACAAAGTAGAATCATTTACTCATCCATGTACCTTACAGCACCACTGATGAACATCTGAAAAACATGCAGACTGAAACAAACTGTGATAGCAAACCTATAGGAAAATCTGGAAAAGTCGTTGCTAAAATAATCACTATGTTCAGTGATTCATCAGACAATAATAAATAAGGATATTCCCATATATTCTCTATTGTTTCTGTTTTAACTTTACTGTCACTCACTTGGGTAGAAAAATTTCAGCAAAGGATTATTATTTTAAAAAATTGTCTTTCCCTGGCTTGGCTGGTTTGCTGCCTTCAGATGCTGATATTATTAACCCAGATATTATCATCCATGGCTAGAAAGACCATGGGAAAAAACTTGCTGGAAGTGACCAATTGTGTTACTTAATTATTCATTAATTAACATAATTCTGGGTAAACACTAAATCATAGACAATGTTGTTTTTATGGAGAACATAATAGGTAAATAACATGAAGTAGATATTTTTCCAAGTACTTCTAAAAACATGTTTTCATCCATCTAAAGAAAAACTATGCTCATAGGGTATCAAGTCTTTTCTTGGTAACCTGCTGTCATTCCTCTGAGTGCCACCAGGTCTCCCCCTCCAGGGGACATGGTCACCAGAGTATGTGAGAAAGTCATATTCCACTCTCACTCTACTGTGGAGAATGTCCTGACCATTGGCTAGAACTGGGTAGGGGTTTAAAGTTTTATGGCCTGTATTGTCCTTGGCTGGTGCCTTAGTTTGAGCGGGACCCCTGGGCCCAAATCTGCCTATCATAATGTTCTACTTGTAGGTTTCTAGGACCCTGTGGATCCTTCTACTTTGCCATTCTCCCATGCTTCTCTCATCTAGAGTCCCAATAGAATGTCTTTCCCTCTGTCTCAGTTTCCTGGTAAGTGAAGGCTTTCATGGGACATGCCCCTTGGACTAATATGCAGATATAAGTGAGTATATACCATTTGAGTCTTTCTGCTTCTGGGTTAATTCACTCATTATGATCATTTCTAGCTCAATTCATTTATCCACAAATTTTGGGAATTCCTTGTTTTTAATAGCTGAATAGTATTCCATAGTGTATATGTACCACAGTTTCTTTATCCATTCTTCTACTGATGGACACTTCGTTGCTGGTGGGAATGCAAACTAGTACAGCCACTTTGGAAATCTATCTGGTGCTATCTCAGAAAAATAGGAATAGGGCTTCCTCAAGACCCAGCTATTCCACTCCTTGGAATATACCCAGAAGATGCTCCAGCACACAACAAGAAAATTTGCTCAACCATGTCTTTCTGCTTCTGTGTTTACTCACTCATTATACAGGGGGAGGAAATCGCCCTCAGGAACTGTCATAGGGGAGGGGAATAAGGGGAAAATGGGAGGGAGGGAAGAATAGGAAAAGACAAGGGATGGGATAATCATTGAGATGTAACAAGAACAAATTAATAATATATATCTTGGAAAAAATTACAATAAACAAACATTGGAAATTGGTTAATAAAACAGAAAAAAAAAAGAAAAAGAAAAAATAAATCCTGGAACAGGCAGTAGCATCATGATGTATTTTTACATGCAAAGCTACATTTAAACAGTTATTAATAATCCTTCTGTCCTCCTGGAGCCAGATGATGTAGACCACACATATGGTAAGAGGAATTGTTAAAAAAAATAAAATAAAATAAGAAGAAACCAAGTTAGAGAAAGGAAAGCTAACTTAGAAGGTATCCATAGTGACGGTGGTAGGCGATAGTATACAATTTTGGAAGTGGTAGCCATGAAATTTATCTCATCTAGCAAGATTTTGATGTAAGTTTTATGCTAAAATCTTGAGTACAAGAATTCTAGGCAGAAATAATTCCCAAGAGGCCTAGCGTGTTTCTGTTTGGTTGATTCTGGTTGACTGGTTTGGTTTTGCATTTTGTCATTGTTGTTGCCTTTGTTTTATTGCATTCTATCACTATTACCTCAGGATGACTGAGAAGTCACTATGTAGACCAGGTTGGCCTCGAACTCAAAGTAATCCTCCTTCATAAATCTTTCAAACATTGGTATTAACCATTCCTATCTTGGTGGTACATTTTGAAAGCAAAAAATAATAGTACCTGGAGGGATACAATGATAGAGGGAGACAATAAGAGGTACATGGCCTGAGCAGAAATATGCTGGCAGGAAGGTCCTATAAAGTGGTGGCAGTTGAGAGCTCATTGTCTTCTGAATTATGTGTCCCAATCACTGTCAGGTACCCTCATATCCAGACTGTGATTAATTAATTTCAGATCATTTCTCCATAGTGTTGTGGGTGTTTCCCATTGGAATTCCTCTCTATAGGACCTTTCTCAAGTACTTGAAACCTATTTTCACCCACAAAAAGAAAGTTGTGTGCCTCACCGGAAAAGTTTTTGGCCTAGGTTTGCTAATGACTAATGGGTGATATAGACTGAAAATCATCCTCCAAACTTCCTTCTAGGATTGATGTTTCAGAGTTTTATTGTAGGATGTAACTAAAGCTACAAGATTTTCTTTGAAACTGCCATTTTCTTTAGCTTCTTATATTTTACTATCCTCTTTCCTCAAGCCAGTGGTGAATATTTTTCACCAAGAGTATTTATAAAATTTATAGCTTACACAGTAATCCTTTTTTCAGTTTTTATTTTCTGAAGAACACAAAGTGAGATTATAAAGCTAAATTTTACACTGGTTCATCATAGGAAGCAGGCCAGAAGGATGAACACCAGGAACTGGATTCCTGATTCTGCAGAATTATTGGCCGTAATGAGCATAAGTCTATAGTTCATATGCTTTGTAGTATCTGGGTCCTGGCATTAAGATTTTCATCTTGTGAAATGTCTGAGTAGAAGAAAAGATGCCAGTACATGCAGCGGTCACTACACTTGAGATGGGTGAGTGAATGTTTTTATTAGCAATATACTGGGTTTTAAAAAAATATTTTAAAATTTAAAATTACATATATATTTATATTATTATACATATATAAAATAAACTACATAGACCAAGAAGAATCACAAAACAATCAGGAATTATACTAATGTTACATTCATGGCATTTTGGCTATTTGTATTTGGCAACCTTGAAGAAAACATGTTCCTATCTTGGTAAGTCTAAAATTCTGAATGTAAATCAATATCTATCTTATCTCATCTGTAATAACTTATGTCTCCTAAGGGATGCTGAATGTAGCTGATGAAAAGGGAACATGAAAGTCCAGAGACATCTAAATCCTGACTCATGAAAAATACATTGCAAGGAAAAAGAAATTTTGCTAGAGATAAGAGGCTAAGGACCAGGAATGGGAGGTGGCTATAAGAAGACCAACTCCTTACAACAAACTGGATTTCTTGTCTCAGGAAAGCCCCAAGTATCAAACTGGGTTCTGAATTGAATGGACTTCTAGACTTACACTAGCCTAGTAAACTATTTCTCAAAAGACATCCCAAAGTTTCTTCTGGTGGAAGGGAGTCATTTTTTTTTAAATGATGTGGTTTCTGATATGTCAACAGTGCTCTTATGGATAGGTACCTATACAGAAGTATATGGACAGTATAAATTTTAGTGAATGAATTGTTAAATAAATCTCATTTAAAAATTTTAAAAGAAATTAAAAGGTGTATGAAGGTGGAAGTGGGTCTGGGAGACATCAAGAAGAGAAGTTTGGGGTGAACATGTTTAATATATAAGATATAAATTACCAAAGAATTATTAAAATAAAAAGGCATGATGCTGGGAGGGAGACATGCTGGAGAAATACCTATGATATTTCATCATCTATATATATGATTTCTCAGAAATAAAAAATTAAAAATATTCTGTAGATGATAACAATTTTCGTTAGGAAGAATCATATTATTTTTGATTATTTATATACCTCTAAAATAAAGGCTTTACTAGTAAGTAAAACTATTTTCATGTATACAGACATTATATTGGTAGCATTTTCTTTATCAATAAAGAAATGTATCCTTGCCTTTCAGGAATAAGCATTGCTTGGATTTGGTTTTCTGCTAACATTTTATTTCACACATTCAGCTCCCCTGATTTGCATGATTTCATATCATATCTCTGTTTTATTAACAATCTATTTACTACTTATAGGAAAGTCATTATTGGTTCATGTAATTTTCATTCACCTCTTAATTTAAAAAGTTATACTTAAAGCACATGAGAAGAGAAGAAAGTTAGGAGGGAGATCAGCTAATGTATGGGCTTGATGGAATTGGGGTATGTTCTATAGTTTAATAGGTTCATGTGGTCTCAGTAATCTGGCCGAGCTTCAGGTCATAAACCAAACCAGGCATATAGAGAGCCCTAACTCTTTTCCATAATAACCTTATAGGAAGTTTTCCTCACCTAGACCCGGTTTTCAGATGTAGCCAACGAACAGCTCATTCTTCACTTGGGGAAGGGGGATGGAAAGCTAGGGACTGCCACTGACACAAACTCTGGTGTCTTCCATTTGATCATTGCTCCTTGTTGGAGAACCCCGTGGAGAGCACAGAGGAAGGGGATGCAGGCTATCCAGATGAGAGCTGATAGGCTGTGGTCAGATGGTGGGGAAGGGGGAGCCCATTGGAGGAGAATAGGGTGGAAGAAGGAGGGAGGGTGGGAACAGGATGATAAGGGTGAGTGAATTACTATGGTGATGAAATGGGAATGAATTATTTTTAAATTACTTGGTACAATACAACATAGAGATTGGTGCACCAACCAAGGACCATATATAATGTATACCTAGATACTCTGCTCAGATGTAGTAGATAGGCATCACAGAATCACAGTTTCCCTGTGGGTCCCACATATGGGGAGTATGGATTATATCATTTCCCCCTGGCAGGGTGACCTTGCCAGGGCACCAAGGAAAAGAATACAGGTAGTAGAGATGAGATTTGATAGGTAGAGGTCAAATGTTAAAAGAAGACTAGGGAAGGAAGGAGGGGGGATTGGGAGGGGATGAAGGAGGGGGATACAATCAGGATGTGAAGAACTCAAATTGCAGAACAAGCAGGTAAATTATATTGGTAATCCCACTACATGAGAATAACTCTAAGGCCAGCTGAGACATGAATGTCTATGCATAGACAATGGTTTGTGTTGGCTACAGAATCTCTGTGGAATATTATTAGATGCCATTCTTCATATGGTATGAATGAAGATTTCATATGTCTTTTTTTCTGCACATACAAAGAATAAAGAACCAGCCTTAATAGTTCTGCACATCACACACACCTTAAGCATTTATAATTTTAGGACTGTATAATGTTTTTGATAAATTATATGTTTTTAGAACAAAAGAACCAGACACTGACACTGCATCAGACCTGATAGGATTCATTCCTCTCAGCATGCTGGACACTGACATCCTGCATTCTTCCTGTTTCAGCACCAAGTGTTTCAGTTACTGTGCCTCATACGAACAGGACAGCTCCTAGGACAACTTTGAAGAAAGTTTCCAATCCCAGTTAGTTCAGCATTTCAGACTGTCCTATACAGGACACTAATTAAGCCTGGAATTTCAATCCATTTAGAAACTGGACCACAAATGCTATTCCTTGTTTAACCACTTTCCTCAATTATATTTGGGCCCCTACAACAGAATGATTCATCACAAATCAGCCAGAAGAAACCTTAAGAGAATAATGCCCCATTTCCCTTAATGGGTGCTGGGCAGGTTTTTGGTGGCTTTCTTGGGTTATAGGTGTTTATTTTAATTAGGAGTTGGTTATAAGTTATATTTGTTCTTATTTAGAGAGAAAACAAGGTGGACTCAGAGTTGTCTCTCCATTCCTTTATCTTTCATTCTTAGGTTTAAAGATAGGGGTTGAAAAGAAAGAAGGGGGAACATAGAAATATATAAGAATGTAGAACAAAAAGCAGATTAGTGCATCTACTCCTCAACTTAATGCCTCAATTGTCACTCACAAGGTTATTTTTAATTCACTGGTATAGAATTTTGTATATGGATGCAAAATAAGTTTAATTTTTGATACATTGGTATAGAATTAAAATTTAAGATTATTCTTCACATATATCATTTATATTTCTACTCTAATATGTGATATTGTACCCATAGAATGCAATTATAATACAAGGTTTACTTGCAATACTTTGAAAGTGCTATTGCAGACTGTTTAAGATAATTAAATTATACAAATTGTCAGTTGATCAAATCATGGTGATATCAATTACTCGTTTATTTTTATCACAAAAAATATGTTCTAAGTGTAACAGATAGATATGATTCTATAGAATTATAAGGTAAAATAGATAATGTCTTTAAAAACCTCAGAAATATACAGAATATAGCATTTAAATCTGTTCTTATTATTTCAAAGATACATTTACAATCAGACAGGTTAACTCCTGGCAATACCCAGGCTATATCAAAGAAAATTATGAGAATCAAAGTACTGCTGTATGAAGACAGCTTCAAATGTGGCAAACAAGCCACTCGGGAAAATGTCCTCATTTCTACTACAGACATTCTGCCTAAAATTGGGCAAGCTTGGATGCAGGCAGAGTCGACAACAAAACTCAGCCAAGACTGGATAAGGAAGTGCTCAATAGTTCCTGCCTCACAAATATGTCTGTGGCATATAATGGGCAAGAAGGCTGAAGAGGATGCTCCAACATTATAGAGAGATTTGGGTGATTGTTCAGGCAGCAAAGTGTCTCTGTCATCTTCTCATTTGGGAAGTTTCTAATCTGTACCCCCTGTATTCTCAGGTAATTAATTTTATTCCTTCTCAAGTCTATGATAGAGTTGAAGATCAGATAGTTTGGTTTTACAATTAAGCTAAGTGGCTTAGAGGTTAAGGTGTTTTTTAGGTCTAGATAGATGTTTTAAATTGATAATGATGAGATATGATAGATACTGATTTACATTCAGAATTTTAGACTCACCAAGATAGGAAAGATGTTTTCTTCACGTCTGTCAAATAGAAATAACCAAAACACTATGACTGTAACATATATACAATTCCTGATTGTTTCATACCTCTTCTGGCTTTAGGTAGTTTATTGTATATATGTGTGATAACATAAATATATATGTAAAAATATTTAATAACAAATTGTAAAAAAAAATTAACTTGAGGGAGGCTGTTTTAAGTGTTTGCAAAAATCGTTTTGTTTTGTTTTGTTTTCTGGGACAGAATTTTTCTGGCAGCCTTGGATGTCCTGGACTTGCTTTTGCAGATAAGGCTGGCCTTGAATTCACAGAGATCCACCTGCCTCTGTCTCCAGAATGCTGGGGTTAAAGTCCTGGGCCACCAAACATGAATTGGGTTTGTAAGAATCTTAATACCCCCTGCCCATTCACACAAAATTAATGGGTCATTTTTTGCACATATGAATATCCTAAGGTCTTTCCCAATCAAATCCATGTACCTGTATAAAAATACAAAGTTCTTGGGATATGTAAATGCCTGGAAATCATTGAGTGAGGAACTTCTACCTAAGTTTGCAAGCTGCATTTTTGTGGTCCCAGAATTAAATGCACATGGAATTTTATTCTCATATTTATGCACTCAGGATTGTGGTGTAATTGGATGTGTTGTTTTCCTTATCAACAATTCTTTCTTTACCTCACTCTAGGAATTGAAACATATAAGTGTTTTGCCTTAAACAGTCTTTTAATCTCCATTAAATATTCTTTGTTAGCTTTTTTCTCTATCTCTCAATGTAAGCAACAGAATTTTTTTGCTTTCAAGAATGGAAGGATAGTTCTATAAGGCATAAATACACCACTCAGCAGTAGGCCCACTGCTTATGCATCATGGAAATAGGATATGCTATATTCTTGAAAGAATATGTTTATCTAAGAATCAGCTCAACTCCAGAGAAAAAGATACAATTAAATATTTGAATAAAATAATGTCTCTCAACACAAAAGAATAAGTAGAGAACACTTATGGTTGTAAATGCTATGACAGTAATATCTAAGTGTATAGTAATCAATTTTATACAGTTACTGAAAACCATGTCACTGGTCACAGGGTTCTCTAGAAGGGTTTCCTTTGGCTATAATCCTGGTAAGAAGAAACAAAGATGACAATGGACATACAGCTAATAATTCTGGTATTCAGTCACTTTGATTGAAATATTTTTCCCATCCAGGAATGGTACACAAGAGAAAAGAAAGAATCCTTGACTTTTTCAGTACCTGCTAGTGGAGACTGTGAGAGGGGAAATATGGACAGAACCACTAACAATTGATTACTCCCATCCCAGACATAATTCAGAAGAAACCAGTACAGCTTTGCTTTTGTATATCATTGTAGTTTCCTTTGAGAAAGGCAGTGTGCACACAACAGCAAGCATTCCTAACATATTATGTATGTAACCCAGGATATACAACATTGAGCTTGCTCTGTCTCCATGCTAACTCTTAGGTACAAATGAGCCAATTGTGTATTGAATTAAATTTTTGTTGCCTACTCTGCAGTTGACATTGTCTTTCATCTTTTGGATAAGGTTATTGTCATAGGGGACTTCTAGCTAGGCTTCTTCATGATTCCTTTCTCCATTTAATGTCTTTGCTTTGCCTGGGACACCAATGCTGCATGTGTAAGAACACAGAAGAAATTACTTTCTGTCTCTTCACACAGTGGTGCTCTTAGCATCTTGGCATATGTAGTATGGGGCCAGGGGGCCATAGGACTGGGGGAAGCTTTCCTGGAGCAATAGTGGGATTAAGGTATTTCCAAACCCTGGAAATCTGTGTGTGAGATCAGCAGGAGTTACGATCACTCCCCAACTGCCCCAGGGCTGCATGCCTGAGTGCACAGAGTCCAGAATACCCACCTTTGTCCCAGCAAAGAAGATCATGAGGCAAGGTAGCTTCTTTCCTTATAAAGTCATGAAATTTACACCTGGAATTCCTCCTTGTGTAATGAGGCATAACCTACACTCACCCTGAAAGCCTCTCCCCACCCCCTAAAGGCTTACATATCTTCCCCCTATTAAACAAGCTGTTCATGGTGGGGCACACTTTTAATCCCAGTACTCTGGAGGCAGAGATAGGCAGATTGTTTTGAGTTTGAGGTCATCCTGGACTACAAAGTGAGTCTAGGACATCCATGGCTACACAAAATAACTTTGTCTCAAAAAACCAAATAAATAAATAAATAAATAAATAAATAAATAAATGCTGTGCCATGGAATCTGTCTGCAGAGACTGTGCTGGTCATACTCACAGCCACCAGTGAGCTCTCCTGCTCCTGACTGTTCCCACCTCACTTCCCCTGTCAGCATCCACTGGTCCTGATCTCAGGCCAATCACACAATGTGGCAGGGGCAGAAGAGGAGCCTGACAGCACCTTAGAACACTACACTAAGAACTACAACCTAAAAGAGTATACTAATGTTCTTTGTATAACATTAAGGGAGACATTTGCTTCCTTGAGTTTTTATTATCATTTTTCTTTTAGTACTTCAGAAGCTACACTGAAGCCATCATTGTGGGAGGCTGTATTTGAACATCCGATCCTACCAAAATGTTATGCCCTAATCACAGCCTTTCTAAACATTTAGAAACTAGAATCTAGAACAAACAAGGTGAACAATGAGTTTCATAACTGAAAATGACTTCATTGAGCATTCACCCACCTACCACCTTACAGAGATAGAATTCAAACCATAGTTAACACATACAAACCCATCATGGTAAAATCTGACATTTAGATTGTTTTCTTCTGTGACCATGGAAACCTGAACCTGCTTTTCTAAAATAAAGTGCTATATTCACTATTTTAATTCTCAATTTAATTTGAGCTAGAAGCACAGATGGTAGCACAAGATGGAAAAATTGAGCCAGGAAGAGCAGAGAAATGAATTTTATCTGTCCATGTCCCAGTAAGACCACCAAGGGACCACACGGTATCTCCTCTGAGAGTGAGTTAAGCCTCAGACACTACAAAAACACCATGGACTACTGCCAGAAGAGTCCCAAACAGAAGCAGAAAGAGTCCAGACCAACTATTTAAACAGCTAACAAATATATAAAAGCAGAAATATAAGACAGACTTAAAGAATCAAACTTTTCCTGATTCTAATTTTAATTTCAATGTTATTTTGGGGGTATGACATATTTGGGATATGACAACTAACATGGGTTCAGTTGAGTCTCCATCACTTGTATGAATAAAGGTAACGGAAAACAAGTCAACTTTGAAAATAAAATTTGGGGTTGTCACTCTGTAACAGTAGGAAAGAGGAGAAGGGAAGACTTCCTAGCTCAAGGGAGATGAAGGCTTTGGATTAACCCTGTAAACAAAACAAGGAGTCGAGAACACTGTGGTCCTTGGTTGTGTGAAACACATTTGTCATTGGTCTCTCCTGACACAGGAGATTTGGCTGAATCTTACATGGCCAGGTAGGTATAGCAATTTTGTCAAGTAGCTCTCTGCTATTGCTACGAGCAAAAACATGGAACACAATATCTGTCTGATACTTTAGATGGTTCTGAAAAGGAGATATAACAATAGCCTTTTATCAAATATAATTAGTGCTGGGTCTTATTGAGAATGGCTCCAGTGACTAAGTATAACGTGAAGTTTTGAATGTTTACTGGTCATATTCTTATGCTTTTAAAACATATTTTACTTAATATAATTATGAGAACACCATACTTTGTTTATATTATATTTTATGTATTTCAGCATAAAATTGAGTTCAAAAGTAGAGAAAGGCTTACTTAATTACAAAGACCACATTTATAGGAAAAGTGTTCATGCACTTACTGGGTTTTTGAAAGTAATTTCTCCTTTTAAATTTTTTTGGGGGACTGGGTCTCTCTATGAAAGTCAGGATGCCTTAAAACCTACTATGTAGAATAGACTGGCCTTGAAGTCAAAGAGATCAACCTGCCTCTCCATCCTGAGTACTAGTATTAAAGGCATGCACCCTTAGGCCTGTTCAAAAGTAATTTATTACTCAGGTAACAAAAACACATAAAATGCTTTTGTTTTTATATTTTGAAATATTAGTCATGTGAAATTTTATAAGATTATATAATATGACCTATCTCATATCTACAGGTATACAGCAGAGCACTCAAAACATGTATTAAAGCAGCAAAGATCAGCAAGTGAAGAAATCGATGCCCCTGCTATGGAGCCAGAAGGGGCTTCCTTTACTTCCCACCTTACTTTCTTCCATGTTTCTTTTTAATAGATGAGGAAAGTCTCCCATTCAGCAACCCTGTCAGTCTATTGCACACTGAAATGTTCTCTATAAGGTGTCTTCGTAGTCAGGGTGGAGTAACACGCAAAGCTTTGGAAATGAGGATTTGGAAATAGGCTTTTGTTATTGTTGTGGGAAAAGAGTACACATTCAGTAAGCCAAGTCAGAAAGGAAGAGTTCAGCACAAAGTCTTCTCATAGACTCTTTCCTGAAGTGTGTATGTGTGTGTGTTGTGTGTGCACAAAGATGCAAACATAGATGATAGATAGATAGATAGATAGATAGATAGATAGATAGATGACAGATAAGTAGATAGATGGCAGGCATGTAGGTAAATAGGTATGTAGGTAGGTAGATGGATATTATAGATAAGTAGATAGATGACAGATAACTGTAAATGATACATACATACATACATACATACATACATACATACATAGATGATAGATGATAGACAGACAGACAGAGAGGCAGACTGAATATGCCAGGAAGAAAGTTACCTAGAAACATGGTGCTACTTTACATATTTATGGTACTCTATCATCTATCTATCTATCTATTTTTCTGTAAGGGTGAGAGAGAGAGAGAGAGAGAGAGAGAGAGAGAGAGAGAGAGAGAGAGAGAGAGGTCATCTATCATCAAAGAAAAGAAAATACAGGCAACAAAAGCATCTCTTATGATGGTTGCAGACACATGTAATTCTGATACTGGAGAGACATATGAAAGAACAATCTGAGTTCAAGGCTAATGTGTATTATTTAGAGAGACCCTGCCTATAAGTAAAAAATAGTAAAAAGTGAGAACCAGAGACTTTCTAGTGCAGTATTTGTTTGTTGTGGTTTAGATGAAGGTGACACCCACTTGTGTAGGACTATTTCTATTAGCTTACACAGTAAACCTGGAAGATACACTGCTTTGTTTGAGAAGGCATCATGTGTTTAAAATTATCATATCAGTGCTTGCACACAGATCTAAGCTATTTGATGGAATACACCCAAGTTATTTTAGGGAATTATGCCTTGTCTACAATCTCACTCTTTAGAATCAATAAGCAGAAAGCTTGCACAGAACATTAGGCAAATGATGCACACCTTTAAATGTCATCCAGCTAATTTTAATAAAGATTTGCAAAACACTGGAATTTAAAATGATCTTGAAAAATAGGCAATTATATCAACAAATTTCTATAGTAGATATATTATTTGTGTCAATAAATTCTTATGCAAAACGAATGTTGGCACAAAAAAGCAAGCAAGCTAGCCAGCCAGCCAGACAGACAAAGAAAAAGAAAGAAAGAAATCAGAAGAAACTAAAAGGAACTCAATGTATGCAAAGTTTAAACCACTCCTGAACCCATATAGTGGTTTAAGAATATATACACTCTTCCCTCTTACACATACCCTAGTGTTTTATTCACAGAAACATTTGCTCAACTGATAACATTTTAAGAGCTTAGAAAGTTGTAGTAGAGCTTTATAACAAAGTAAGCTTCATTATAGTTTATTATTTTTTAAAAGCTTCCCTTAAATATGGCATCAAAACACCATGACTTTTGCAAAACTTCACATGATTTTCAACTGTAAAAGTACACCCTTTCTATCTGAGTCAACTGCCAGGGCATCTAAACATTTTCTCATTTTAAAATTCCCAGTCTGTGTTTCAGTCAAGGAAACATTTTAGCACAGGCAAAAGCTTCCAACGAGACTCATGTAAATGGTCCAATCTCACTTGTTAAGGAACAATGCAGGGTCCACATTCAAGCTACATAGAACTTGAGGAACTACAGTTACCCCCAAATACAAAAACATCTTGGAGGTATACTAACCCGAGTTTGATCTTATGTAATCAAAACCGAACTTCATGATTCCCAGCAATTTAATTTTTCTAAGTATAGTTTTCATAAGTTGTAAAGTGGAGATAATAGTCCTATTTCAATATGTTTTTCAAAGTGCCACCTAATAATGTGTGTATAATTTTATGGTTGCAATTTTGACATTAATAGAAGACACAGACTCACATAACCTTCCATGACCCTCTGGCTCTTACCATCTTTATGCCTCCTCTCACAGAATGTTCCCTGAGCTTTGGGTGTAGTAGTTTTTTGTAGATGTATCCATTGCACTGAACAATGGCTAAACAAATAGACATATCAAAGTCAATGGGGAAAGGACTACAGTCCACAACCCTACACAGAGAAAACAGGCCACTAAAGCTACTGGCAGGAGAAACAGTCCTCTCCATGGAAAAGCAAGTCAAGTGGTTATCCAATACTGAATGGTCAGTCCAAAAACATATACACTACTAACATTTATATTCACATATATATAAATAAAAGAATATATATACATACATACATACATACATACATACATACACACATACATACATACATACATACATACATATTTTACTTAGAACAGCACTTAATAAAGGAAGTGGTCATGAATTTGAAAAAGAAAGAGAAAAGAGGGATATATGACAGATGAGTCAGTTTGAAATGAGGAAAACTAAAGGGAATTAAATAATTCTTCTCAAACACAAAAGAAAACATACATTGTATAGTGAACAGAACTGTTTCTGGAATTCTATAGAACCAACTGTCATACTTAAATAACCCACTTCTGTCTATTAACATTATACTATTATTGATCCTTTAGAAACTGCACATAATGCACCCAGCCCAACTCACCTTCCAATCTACCTGCACTTTTGTGACCTCCCCCAAAACAAAGGAAAAATACCAAGTTCAATTTGTGTTTCCCATATTCTCTGGAGGATGGTCAAACTCCTAGTGGCCAGTCACTTGAAGAAAACTGTGTCCTTCCCACCCTCTCTCCTGCCACAGGCAATCACTTGTGAAAAGCTACTGTCAGCATCCTTACCAAAATTTTCAAAAATTCTCTTCAGGGGATTCTTGTCCAGATTCTTTTGGGGCGAGGGGGAGAAGGGATCTCAGTGTTCACCTTCCTTGCTATATCCAAAGGCCTGTATCAGCACTCATTAATACTTTTTTTTTTTTTACTCAACAATTTCTTGAGACACAAGGACATTCCTTAGGCAGACAGCCTATGCTCAACCTACTCTCCTTACTTGCTATTGAGTAAATTAGCAACTGCTAAAGGAAGGAACCATCATGACCATTAATGGGAAGCATTTGATGGGAACATATGTTCATATTAAGAAAGTAGATTTTTCCTTCTGGGTTAACTCACTCATGATCATTTCTAGCTCAATCCATTTATCCACAAATTTTGGGAATTCCTTGTTTTTAATAGCTGAATAGTATTCCATAGTGTATATGTACCACAATTTCTTTATCCATTCTTCTATTGAGGGACACTTAGGCTGCTTCCATGTTCTGGCTATTATGAATAAGGCTGCTATAAACATGGTTGAGCAAATTTTCTTGTTGTGTGCTGGAACATCTTCTGGTATATTCCAAGGAGTGGAATAGCTGGGTCTTGTGGAAGCTCTATTCCCATTTTTCTGAGATAGCACCAGATAGATTTCCAAAGTGGTTGTACTAGTTTGCATTCCCACCAGCACTGAAGGAGTGTTCCTCTCTCCCCGCATCCTCGCCAGCATGTGGTGTCGCTTGACTTTTTGATCTTAGCCATTCTGATGGGTGTCTGCATATTAGCCCAAGGGGCATGTCCTACGAAAGCCTTCACTTACCAGGAAACTGAGACAGAGGGGAGGACATTCTAGTGGGACTCTAGATGAGAGAATCATGGGAGAATGGCAAAGTAGAAGGATCCAGAGGGTCCTAGAAGCCTACAAGTAGAACATTATGTTAGGCAGATTTGGGCCCAGGGGTCCCGCTCAAACTAAGGCACCAGCCAAGGACAGTACAGGCGGTAAACCTTAAACCTCTACCCAGATCTAGCCAATGGACAGAACACACTCCACAGTAGAGTGGAGAGTGGGATATTACTTTCTCACATACTCTGGTGCCTCACCTTTGACCATGTCCCCTGGAGGGGGAGACCTGGTGGCACTCAGAGGAAGGACAGCAGGTTACCAAGAAGAGACTTGATACCCTATGAGCATATACAGGGGGAGGTAATCCCCCTCAGGGACCGTCATAGGGGAGAGGAATAAGGGGAAAATGGGAGGGAGGGAAGAATGGGAGGATACAAGGGATGGGATAACCATTGAAATGTAACAAGAATAAATTAATAAGGAGAAAAAATAAAAAAATAAAAAAACTCAAGTGAAAAAAAAAGAAAAAAAAAAGAAAGTAGATTTTGTCCACTAAGCCCTTAAGTAAGTAACTGAGACTTGAATTGCCTGCCTGCCTCTCTCTAATATCCCATCAATCTCTGTGCATCCACAGAGATTGTATTCTGTGAAGCTGATGACACTTAGGAAAGATCAAAGCCAGATTTACATAAAATCAAATGGGTTAAATATTTTGTTAAGGTAAAATACTTCCTTGTATTATAACATTATTTAGAAATATATTTATTTTCATACAATATATTCTGGTTACTATATCTTCTTTCATTTGCCCATCCACCCAGTTCCACAGCCATTCTATCTCTGTGTCATTAGGATACAAATGGGCATTGAAAAAATTATATGAGATAAACTAAAAGCAAATCATAATAGGACAAAACAAGCAAATAACCAAACAAAAAAAGAGCCAAAATAAAGCATAAGAAAAAAAATACAGACCCTGAGACACACACACACACACACACACACACACACACACACACACACACACCCTAAAAACAAAATTAATAATCTTGATATAAGACAAAAAATACATCTGTATGGAAAAAAGTCCAGACTAACTATTGTAAGACACACAAACAAACATCTCTATGACCACAAATACCATTGACTTTATTTTGTATTGACTATCTTCTTGTGGGTATGGGCTTACCCTCAAGAGTTGTTTTCAAACCCAGTAAGACTCCTTTAAAGACAACTAGTTTTACCTTTGCATAAGATTATCAATTGATGGTATCTTCTCGGTTAGGGATGGGGGCTTGTGTCTGCTCTTTCTCTTAGCAATGGGACACTATGAGGTGCAGATATGTGCAGGCCCTCCACAAGTTGCTACAGTCTCTGTGAATTCATATATATGTCAGTACTACTTTGTCTAGAAGGCCTTGTTCCCTGGTGTCTACCATCACCATTGGCTCTTTCATCTTATTGCCTCTTTTTCTGCAGATTGCCTCAGGTCCTGTGGAGAGAGATCTGATGGTGTCATCCCATGTAGGACTGAGTTTTCCAAGGCCTCTCACTCTCTTCACACAGTCTAGTGTGAATCTCTGCATTTGTCCTCATCTACTACAGGAGCAAACTTCTCTGATTACAGATGCACAGCTAGTATCTGATTGTAGCAGAATATTGTTAGTAGTCATTTTATTACTATGCTCCTTTTGCAGAACAGTAGTATCTGATGTTCCTCTGGGTTCTTGGCCAGTAGGGAGTATTCAACATAGATTCTGCCTTATGGAGAGGACCTTAATTCCATTCAGATAGTGATAAATAGTGATTGGTTACTTCCACAATTTTGGGGTCAGTATTACATCTAGTAATTATTTCAAATGAATGACTTGCTAAATTTCCATTTTGAATCCTCTTTTGTTATAGTTTTACCCACAGTTTCAAAATTATTCAATAGAACCAGCATTTAAAGTTTAAGACTATTATACGATTTAAGGTAACATCTATGTAATTTTGCCATATATTTTTCTGAGATCATTTACTGAGCATTGGGGCACTGACTGATTTTTATCTGAAAGGAAGCTGCTTCTACACAGTAATAAGCTGCATGATTCACCTACACATGAGCTGACTGCAAATAATAGAAACTTTTTTCTCACAGTTCCAAACACTGAGAAAAATATGGTCAAATAATTAGAAAATCCCATGTGGCACAATCTTGTGTCTTTAATTTTACCTGGTGGTAAAGTGGAAGCTAATTCTCTAAGAAGTCTCTTTTAATGGCACACATAGCAGCCAAGAGATTTCTCTCCCTCTCTAATAACACCCTAATGTCACACTAAGGATTGACTATCAACATGTAGATTTGAAAACAAAAATACCAATATTTACGCAATAACAAGAGTGCAACTTGGCAATGACCTAAGCTAATTATAGTCAAAATATTTCATTTATGTGAATATATAAAATGAATGTAAGTATAATTTATATACTCACATTTTAAAATGTGTGTACAAATCTAATTTCCACAATTTAAAAATTAATAAAAGGAAAGGTTAAAATTTGTTTTCTATTTTCTCCAGAGAATTAAATCTTAAGAGTTTGTCATTAAGAAACTATCAATATTAAATTGATAAAATAATGTAAAATACTACAGAGTTATTCTAATTCTTAAGAAAACACTGTTACATTTTCTAGGTCCATGTATTTAAGTAATAGTATGTTTTTTTTAAATTTTAGATGAGATCAGCAATGTTATAGGTGGTATAGCCATAGATGATTTGAAAATTGATAACTTTGATTCTAATTGTTATTCTAATATTCACCATCATGCCTGATTTTGAATTTCTAGTGTTAGCACCTCTCATTAACTCTGAAAGTTGAATTACTTGCTTCTCCAATAAACTGTAGCTCAAGGAAACATGATATGTGCACTGGTGGGGTGCAGTACAAACAACTAAAGGTGGTAAGGCCACTAACATTTATACATGTCCCTAATATTGCCAGACATTATATGAATGCCACTGATAATCAATATTTACATGGAATATGGAAATTAAATCTATTCTCATATATTGTAGCATTTGTGGACTTTACATTTTTTCAATTAACAATTTGGCTCTTTTTTACAATTATTAATTATTAATCTTGCCCATTCCTAGCTTCATAGGCAATCAATGAAGGAAAACTGGAATGTTTTACCTCTTTTCTGGCATTCTGGAGTGATACTGAATCCTCCCTTTTCTGCTTCATGGACCTGCATAAACTTTTTTGAAACTTTCTTGATAAATACAGCACAGTTTTCTACTTTTATTGCAAGGGGATGTTAGGTGTGAGGGCTCTAGGATTTGCATTGGCTCATTCTGGAGAACATGATTATGCTAAATCATATGCTTTGAAAAAATGATTAATATTTAAAATTAATTACATAATAAACCCATTTCCTGTAAGGTTACAGATAGCTGTAACTATTTTAAACCTTTTAATGAAAAATAGTTTAATTTTTAAAGATTTAAATAATTAAAAAATTTAAGAGTGCATTTAATTAATTTCAGAAAAGCTCTATCTGTATCTCTCAAAAAGAAACTTACTTAAAGATTTATTTGATAGTCTTGTATTGTGTAATGTTCTTAGAAAATTGACTTTATAAGATTACTGCTTTGAATTATATATTGTATTTTCTTTAAAGAGCTTTGTTTTGACTCAAGACTATTTGGGAAGTAGCAGAGCCTCATTAGGTTAACTTGAAGTTTGAAATAAAAAAAATTATGTTGGTCTACTGTTAGCATAAGATACATAAGAGAAAATGATGGACATCATATATTTTCTTGGTTGCTGAACAGATTGGTTTGGTTAGGGATGTAACATTTGGCAAAGCTGTAAGTTGCTATAATTACAAGCCTCTACTGGTTTTGATATTTCTTATACATAGCATCCTAACACAACACCTGAACATATTTTTTTATCTTTTTTTTTCGAGAAAGGCAACTTAATAGAAAATTTAAAAATAAATCTTAGATGAGAAGTTGTTATTCTTGTCACTTTAGTAGATTAGAAACACATGCACACACACACACACACACACACACACAGAGAGAGAGAGAGAGAGAGAGAGACAGAGACAGAGACAGAGAGAGAGAGAGAGACAGAGACAGACAGACAGACAGACAGACAGACAGACAGAGAGAAATGTGTGTGGAACTTGTAACCAAATTCATATTTATGGTTTATTCCAAATAACATGAAAATATACACTGATTCAGAGTTATCTAATAATGACCATCACACATATTATTGCCCTGAAATGTACACAAAACCCACAGTCTGTAAAATACTTATTCCAGAGATGCAGATAAGTTATTATACTCTTGATATCAGTGTTAAATTTATGCCTAATATTTTCACCTCAATTCTAATCTCATATGTGAGTCAAAGCCTACATGGACTTGGGAATTTGAGTGATAAATCTCTTGATTCATTTGGTGGTTAATTGCTTATAAGGTTATCATTCAAGAAGGTGAAATAAGAGGATGTCAGTAGCTCAAGACCAGTCCTGAATATGCATTCTGTAGCCATCTGTCATCATCATAAACAACACAAGGCTTATAAATAAACAAGGGAATACATAGGTGAATAATTAATTAATAGAATAGTAAACTTCCCTACACTGCTTGGAGATCTTCACTTCTCACTGTAATGAGATAAGGTTGTACCAGTTTTTCATAATACTAACCTGTTCAGTGTCTGTCTACCACATAGGCGAAACACAATGACATACTATAGTTTAAAGTTGCATGTTATTTTAGGTGACTAACATACTTGTCTTTGCACTTGTGTTTTTCACATTGTGAACATACTGTGCCTCCCCTATGCCACTGTTCTGCCCTGTATGCCTCAGACATGCTATAACTTATTACATTTAGAGACTAATGCTTATCCACTGTCTTAAAGGACCATGTCAGAATGAGCTTCCACTCTCCAAAGATTTTGGGTGCTGTGTGATGAAATGGACTGTCTTTATTTTCCTATCTATGCCTTAATTAATATCATATGAAGTAAAAATCTTCCTATTTGGGTATTAAACAAAATCCTGTGATTTCTTCTATATTTTCTGTCTTTATTGATTTATATAAAAGTTTTTATTCTCAAATATTTCTAGTTATAAAATATGAGAAATAGAAACTTTATTTATTTTGGAGATATCAAGTTATTTTCATGCTTCAATTATTCTTATTACGTTTTCAAAAAAGGTTTTAACAAAATTAAGTATTTATCCTACTTGTGAAGATCTGAGTCAATCATGCAATAGAGTTTTTATTTTTTAGTTTATATTGCAAAACTCAACCACAACAGAAGATATTTTCTTCTATTTCCAGCATTGGCCTAATTCAGAATTTTCCAAACTTTTCTTACATAGTTATGAAAAATACCATTTAAGACACAATTTGTCTACTCAACATTTGCTGACCTTCTTTTGATTGAGTTTGATGAACATCTATTAATTTATTTGAGAAAACAGAAATCATATCCTATCTCCCTAGGAACTAGGTTTTTATGTTTTTGTCTCTTTGCTTTCAATAACTATTATTTGATGCTGAAATTAAGTCTAATTTTCAACCACCTAACCCTTTCTAGAAGTTTCATTTAATCATATACTTTACTATTTTAATGTAGTTCTAGGCTTTGATGCTACCACCTCATTTCTTATTTGCCTTTGATATTCACAAGCAAGCTGATATTCTTTTATGTGAAATTGTCCTGGGCTTTAATATCAGTATAATGCCACCTCACAGAATAAGTTAAAACTATTGTCTTCTATGTATGTTTGAGCACTCTGAATGGCACAGAGATGAGCTGTTCTTTAAAAGTGTGTGTTGGGGAGAATAACTTGCTTCCCTTGCTAGACTTACAGTGGCCTTACAAGGGAAGGATTTGTTATCCATTGTCATGTATTATTTTCTGATTTTTAAATGTGAATGGTATGAAATAGTATCAGTCTTTCTATGCTTAGATTTCTCTACTTAGCAGTGTTCCCTCATGTTACCAAATGGATAGCAGGTGCTCTCCAATGTGGGCCTTTGCATACAAAGTTTCTGTGAATATTTACCTTTGTAATATATCACTATATAGTTGTATGTACCTGTTTTTCTATCATTAATCACATTTTTAATATCAGTCTGTAACCAGAAATAAAATTGTATAAAAATAATAAACTCACACATGTGTAGTTTCATCAATGCTTCATAGAAACTCATGTGTTAATACTGCACTGTTCTAACTCCAGGCATCTGAACAAAAGGAGACTGGTTGAACCGAGTCTGCTAATATGTGTGCTGTCTCTTTAGATGTAGCTCCTCTATCCCACTTTGCTGGTAAGTGAAGACTTTCATGGGACATGTCCCTTGGGCTAGTGTCCAGATATAGGTGAGTATATCCCATGTGACTCTTTTTGCTTCTGTATGAACTCACTCATTATGATCATTTCTAGTTCAATCCATTTGCCCACAAATTTCAGGTATTCCTTGTTGTTAATAGCTGATTAGTATTCCATAGTGTAAATGTACTACAGTTTCTTTATCCATTCTTCTACTGAGGGACACTTAGGCTGTTTCCATGTTCTGGCTATTATGAATAAAGCCACTATGAACATGGTTGAGCATATGTCCCTGTTGTGTGCTGTAGCATGTTCTGGGTATATTCCAAGGAGTGGAATAGCTGGGTCTTGAGGAAGCCTTATTCCCAGTTTTCTGAGATGGTGCCAGATAGATTTCCAAAGCCCTTGTACTAGTTTGTATTCTCACTAGCAATGAAGAAGTATTCCTCTTTCCTGGGAGTCTACGTGAGATAAACATGGGAGAATGGTTAACTAGAAGGATCCAGAAGGTCCTAGATATCTACAAGTAGAACGTTATGATGGGCAGATCTGGGCCCAAAGGTCCTGCTCCAACTATGGCACCAGCCAAGGACAATACGAACAGTAAACTTCAAACCGCTACCCAGATCTAGCCAATGGGCAGGACATTCTCCAGAGTTGAGTAGATAGTGGGGACTGACTTTCACAGCAACTCTGGTGCCCCATATTTGACCACGTCCCCTGGATGTCCTCATGGCACTCAGAGGCAGGATAGCACGTTACTAAGAAGAGACTTGATACACTATGAATATATACATGGGGAGGAGGTCCTCCTCAATCACAGTCATAGGAGAGGGGAGAAGGGGGAAAGTGGGAGGAGGAAGGAATGGGAGGATACAAGGGATGGGATAACAAAGGAGATGTAATATAAATAAATTAATAAAAATTGATGTAGCTCCTTGCTGAAATTTTGCTGATGTCATTTATGATTTTAATTTAGAGTCTCCTGTTTAACCATGCTATTGTAGATGCTGTTCGCATATTATCTACTGATTTTAATTAGATTTTCAAAAACTCTTTGAGATATAGTTTTGAGTGTTATAATGTAGATATAGAACGTCTATATAATATAGCTCTAATTATTAAGTAACTCTATAAAATATTAATAGAAATAAAGTTCAGTTTATAAGTTTTAAGATAGATATCTATTACTATATATACTATTGAAACAATCAAAATGAGATAATTTCTTTTTAAAATTTGATTCTCCCTTCTTTATATACTTTTATTCATGAATATGTATGTTACAAGTTCCTAAGTTAATTATTCGTTCTAATATTTACTTACACATTAGTTTATATGTTTCTGCAAATACTCCAAATGAAACTGAAACATCAGTTGAAAAATACAGTGAAAGAATCTAGTACATATGGATGTAAAATATTGAATAGAATCTTGAATAGAATGCACCAAGATGCATCACTTTATATTCATTGGGGTGCTTTTGCTTCCTACACTGTCCATAGCATTGTTTCCAAGAATTTTCAAAACACAGGAGGTGGAAATTGTGCCACCTCTTACCCTGCATCTAAGAAACATTTCTACATTTTTCCATTGGCCGAAGAGTCATACCTTTTCCAGGACCCCAAGGTTTGAAGGCTGCAGTTCTACTATTATGGGAATGCAGTGTTAGATGCCGACATGTTAACTTGTCCATGCCGCTGAAAACATCTGATGCTTGAACAATGGGCCTCCAGAAAGAAGACATGTAAGAAATAGATGGAAACCTGGTAAACATCAGTACTTTGAAAATAATGAATGTGTAAGAGCATAAATCCTTTCTTAGAATTTGTTCCTGTCATTGTATGTCTTATCTTTCTTAAAAGAGAAAAAAGAAAAGAAAAAGAAGAGGCACCCTTTCTCCAAGAAATCAAACACACCTCAGCATTAGAATCCTAATATCAAACAAATATAAAGAATTAATTGCTTTTTTGTAGCCTGGTCAAATAAGTTGCTATGATTTATCTCTTGCATATAGAAACTTTTATAAAAGAGCTCATTTGTAAAAGATGATAAACTTTGACAATAAAATAAATTGATTAACTGTCAGTAGACTATTGTCAATACACAAGTACCTTAATGATGGACAAGCAGGGAAATCCTTGACTTCCAGAGGGACACAGCTGGGACACTGTCAGGCAATAGCTGTACAGGAATCACTTGTCTGCAGCAACAACATATCTGAAGTGTAGAAGCTGGAGCATGAGGAATTGACAGTGACCAGTGAGCAAAGTCAAATGACTCAGAGCCCTGATGAGGAGAGACACAGGGAACCAATTTCACAAAATATAAATAAAGACTAAAAGAATAGGAAATTACAAAATGATTCGCACTTCAGAAATCTTTAAAAATAAGGAAAAGGTCAGCTTTAGTCATCTCACATGTTCCTGGCGAGCTAAGTTATACATATTGTGCAATAGGCTTTTGACATAACTAGCTTCCAAAAATGGGATGATTTTCCTTGGAGTTTTGAGTATGCCTTACACTACTCGGGCTGTGGGCCCAAGTTTAAAGACACCTTCTTCAGAATAAATGAAAATGGATTTTTCTGTTCTGCTTTTTGGACTTCAATGACAAATATGTGAAGAAAATGACAAAGTTGCTGTAATAGTCTGAAAATGGTGCAAAAGACACAAAGCTTTTTTAACTCTAGAGGAAGCTAGATGCTTTAGTAACTTCAATGAGAGTGCTTTATAGGCTCATATGCTTGAATATCTTATATCTTTTATCTGCTTAGCTACATTAAATGATACAAAAGATTTCATATAGCAGGTAATCTATATATTTACACACTTTAGAAAAAAGGTTTCTCTAATATAATGAGTTATATGCATTGCCAGATGTTTTAGGCTAAATATAAAAATCAAGGATAATATAAATTTAATTTGATAAAAAAATTCCTTTATACAATTTTTATGTTTTTCTGCTTATAATACTTGGAAAGGCAGTTCCTTTGATTGATTAGCACTTGAAGTAGCCAAGTACATAAGATGATAATTATTTTGACTTAAGCCTTCAGTCACTGAAACAAAAATACTTATTTCTAGACTGTATTTTCAAGTTCCACAACAGACCCAAACATGTTGCTTTCAGTTACAAAACAAATCTTACTTGTTGTCAATTTGCTTCTTTCTTTAACATTATTCTTAAGTCTAACACCCTTCAGTCTCCCTTTCAAATACTGTTGCACACTATTGTGCACACATATTTAGCTATCATGTATTACACTTACTGTGTTATGTGGTCTGTGTGAGAAATTATTACATTTGGCTATTACTTAATGAGACAAAAATACTGTTTTTTTCTCCTGTGTAGTCACTGTAGGTAATTTAAAAATTGTAATTGAATTTAATCCTATCATTTCCACACAAAGGAAATTGCCCATTAACGACATTCTATACCATTTTGCTGTTGGGATCAAGTAATCTTACAGAGTATTTATACTAATGTTTACTATGTAGCTTTTTGAGTAGCAGAACAATGCAGGAATGCAGGATACTTTTTCTCATCAGTAGCTACTACCAATGGAGTAAAATTAGAAGTCTTTTCACTGGAAGAGTTGTAAAGCCCTTTGATTACCTGACAGCCTATTATTCTTTGGTTTTGTATTAATCATTATTTTCTTATTTTAAAAATATGACCACAGGATCTGAAACATATCTTGTTTGCAATGTTCCTCCCACCCTGGTTTTATTATAAATAAACAGTTCTATTCTGACATAAGACATTATTTCAGCTGCCACCATGGTCCCCAGGATTCAGGCCTTTACTGGATTTAACCCAATGAGAACATTATCCTGCTGTTATGCCTCAAGTCCATATGTCTATGCCCCTGTGGGTTTCCTTAGGCTATCACTTTCACTCTGCTATCAATCAATATCAAGTTATAAAACTGAGAGCTGAAACATCGTACACTCATTACTGGTAGGCACAATGGCTCTAACCCAAAGTGTATCTCAAGACAGCAGAGTTGAACACATTTGCAGCTGTGCATCAATCTATGGCAAAAATCCATGGAGGACTAATCAGAGCAGGCTGGATATGATGTCTATATTCAGCTCTCAATCATCACTCTTGTTTGTACCTCTTGAACAAAAATGGATCTCTTTTGCCTGGAAACCTATTCAGGAAGTGAATTATTTATAGGAAGTAAATTATTTTTCTGTAATAAATCTAACTGACTCCCCAATGCTTCTCTAAAGTGCTTTGTAACTTTTTCTTCTCAAATGATTTCAAACAAATAATAAAATGTGTCAAGCTTTGTTTCTTAGAATGTCACTCATCAGAAATGCACTGATACAGAACTCAGAGAAAGAAAGCTGACTTTCATGAAATTTGTTTTCATGAAAGGAACCAGACAAAAAGAGGTGTCATTTCCCTAGAAAATGGAGTATTCTGAATTTTCAAGAATTTAGCTTGTGACTAGATGACACAAATTTAACTGCTGATTTTGGGACATATCAGTAACATATACAAAAACTAAAATATCAAGTTCAAACTTCTACAAGTTCTTACTTCTTTTCTTTTTTGAGATTATAGTATAATTACATAATTTTTCCTTCTGTTTCTTCCCTCTAAACCTTCTTTGCTCTTTTTCATATCTAGTGTATTATATACTGCCTGCCCAATCTGTATAATGTTACTCGTGTGTGTGTTTTCTGTGCTTACCATGTCACAGTGGGAAACCAGTCAGGATATTTTTCCCTGAAGATTATTTATCTCACTCTGCATCTGTCAGTTGTCTCCTGTTCTTTGTATGGGGTGGAGGCCTTGTAGGCTTTCCCATTCCACTTTACAATGTCTATGTGTTCTTGCCCTTGTTCAGAACATGGTGACTGTTCAGCAAATTCAAATGAAAATTGATTTCAGGAACAATGAACTCTGCTAGCTTCCTGTTGCTTGAGCAGTTGCTTTTCCTCCCACTTTCTATCTCCCATTCTCTTGTTATAGTCTCAGAATTTCTCTTTATTGGATCAGGATTTTTCCTCTATGTAAACATAACTTCATAAGTCAGTATCCAGTTAAAGGTTTTGATTGGTTTACCTTAGGTCATGTGACTGTCTTTGAGCCAATCACTGAGTTGAGAAAGATGGATTGTGCAGACTCCCTACATCTTCCTCTGTGTGTATTGGTTAAAAATGGTCATTACTCAATGCATATGGGATGAATATTGAAACAAAAAATGGAATTCTATTATCAATATGGCAAATAAATTAACAAATATTCTTAGAGCAAAATAACTGACTATTAAAGAACTTGTTTTTATTTTTTAAAGAACTCTCAAAAGTATTCTATTACACAAAGATCCTTATAATTAATAAACAAATATCTAAATGGAATAAGCCAGAAGGAAAGTCTGAGCCATGATCTCAAAATTAATGTAAAAGGTGGACAAATCTTATAAAATTATTTCATTTTGCTTAAAACAACTTTCTTCCTTAATTTACACCTGGCTGCCTTCAGCACAGAAAAATTCAATTATATTAGTAAATGTATGACCTTAACTATAGTTTAGCTTTCCATTATTTTTATGTGAAAAACCCCATGGCCAGAAAAATGGATCAGCAAGTAAAGGCATTATGGGTCAAACCTGAAAAACCAAGTTCCATTCCTACACACCCACAAGCTGAAAGGAGAGAACAGACATGTACAAGGTGTCCTCTGGTCACCTCATATCCTGTGTGTGTGTGTGTGTGTGTGTGTGTGTGTGTGTTTGAATTCATTTTGCCATTTTAATTTTAGTGGGGAGTGTTTATAGGAGACTATGAAACAGTCAGTCCTTAGGTACATTTGGTTTGGGCAGTAAAAGGACACTAACTGTATGATATTCCAGGTGGGTATGTTTGCTATGCTATAATATGTGTGAGAAATAAAATAGAGAGAATAAAGAAGAAACCACAGTGATATTAGTGATCAGTAATTAGATTGCTAAATAGGAAGTAGCAGAGGGATATGTACATAAAAGGAGGAATGATAGAAACAAAGAAAAGAGTGAGGGGGAGTTTCCTAAAGAGACATGGTAGTTCAGGTTAAGGGTAAACTGAAAAGATCAGGTAAACACACACACTCAAATAACTTCAAATAGTGTAGACCAGTTTCTTCTCTCAAGAGTTGAGTCACCAAACCTCTGTAAACTATGGTTACCCGCAACTGTGGGAAAGATAAAAGATGATGGGATATGTAAATGGGTGAGGGGAAAGGACTGACGATGCCTGATAACTGACCATGTATACTACAAGAATAAGGAAGACCTACCATGGGAAACAAGAGTTGGTAGGAGTGGGTGTTGAGCCCATTCTTCACTGACTCCCTAGTGGAGTTGGGTGACCTTCGGTGGGTCTCAGTGCCTCCTAAATTTCAATTTGTCAAGCAGAGCTGTGGCTGAAAGATGGGCAGGATCTCAATCCACAAATGGCATCCAAATAATCTTTCCCAGATAATACCAGTCAGACTGTGGTATCTGTTCCCTATATTGACTGTATTGTATATTATCCAGTTCAGTCCTGTGTTATTTTAACCAAAATAACATTAATAACAGGGAAGGAAATTTAATATCCTTAAAGGAAGAGAAATCATTGGGTATGTAGAAAATGCAGGTATTAAATAGATAAAGAGCAGAGGAACAGGAAGTGAAGGTATTTGTACTCTCAGCCATAATATCCCTTTACATTTGTTTGTTTCACATACTGAACCTTGCACTAGCTGAAACTTAACAGTATATTCCTCACATATTTTTTAAGCATGAAAATTACCACTGCTGTCTATCTATAATTGAATTATAATTCTAAAAATATTATAAAGTGTTTATATATTAAAAGAAGCATGGAAGATAATTTAATGGACAATTGTATTTTTACGTTCAAGAAAATAAACCATTACCAACAGAGTTTGACTCCCCAAGTACTCTCCTTTCTAACCATGTCACAATAATCCTTCACAGAAAATACAGAACAAAATTCAATTCAGTTATAAAATAGCTATAAAATATTATAGAAAATATTTAACTGAATTATGTCAAATATTGGTTTTACTGTGATTATATATAGCCAGTGCAACACCATTCTGTCACATATACCCCAAAATAGATCACAGAGAGTAGAAATAAGTTTTGGATACTTCATTTGTTCAGCATTGGTAATAATATGTTCTCTCTGATCATTTTTAAATCTTTGTAGCATTGGCAGATAGCAAGCACTTTAACTCTATTTTGTGTGTTACAGCTTGGATAGAAAGGTATCCTGGCATCTGGGAGGCAAGGAATACACAAAGTCACACTGCTCAAAAACCCTTACACAAGAGATTTATTGGGAGGAACACTGCCTCTGTTCTGGCAAGAAGCAGCTGAGAACTGAGTAGAACACAGGGTTTAAATAGGGTTTATGGTGGGAAGGGGGAGTGATGCTTTTCAGGCTGGCCTGAGATTGAAGGGATTATGTGGCCTGATTTAAAGGGATTCCTGTAGCACAGGACCAACTCTCCCACCTATGCACATCTTAAGGTTTTTCAGCATCTCCTCTCCATTATTTTCTTACAATAACAGATTTAATATATTAATTGTAATATACAGAGTGTCCAACAGTTCTCACCTTGTTGTGTTTGGGATTTTTCTTTTAGTTTTCACAACTTTATACATTTATCTCAAGTAATTCAACTATAGTCTTTGTTTTATCTTATGATATTTTATTTTGTCACATTTTATTATTATCATGTAGGAGCCTGTACTTTTATAATGAGAGATGGAAAGGGAATGGATCTGGACAGAACTGGGAGAAATAGAGGGAGGAAAAACAGTAATCAAGATATACTATGTGAGAAAATACTCTATTTGTCAATAAAAAGAAAATTCTGCTCTTTCTAGAATTGTACCATGGAATTTAAAAATATTTTAAAAAGTGAATTTCTCTGTCTTCTTGGTTTATCACTCAGGTAACTGTCACATCTTTGAGGTAAGCTGTGAGGTTATGAATTGTCGTTATTCCCGGCTCCTGGAGCTTCCATTTAGGTGGAATACAGCAGAAGCAAGGGGCTTAATCATTTTTAACTCTACCTTCCCTTCTCTAGTTTGCTTATTATACCTGTGAAAATTGGTCTATGAAAAGCATTATAAATGAGCTTCTCTCTTCACTTTTCTCTGTCATAGTAATGCAACAGATGTTAGTTCCACTATCCTGTTTCGGATGACCATATCCATCTTTCAGAATCTCTACCACTTTGCCTCTGCAGGTCAAAACTGCCTCCACGTTCCTTCACTTTGCCAGCTTTATATCTGAGTTTTCCAGATGAATTTGAGAGGCCAGGAGAGATAACAATCCCTAGAAATACTCAAGGGAACTTGCTCTAAGCAGACAAGGTTTGGGGAAATTACAATAAGCTAGTAATAAAGATACATCCAGATGTTTGCAGCTGTCACAGTGGTACCAAGCCAGACAGGTTCTTCAGTACTGACCTCTTGCCAGTGACTGCTCACAGATAAGTAATTCTCCAAAAATTCTTCTTAGTAGATGGAGGCTCCCTTACCCTGTTAATCTATCTTCTGAGGCACAGCCAACATCTAGCAGCTAATACATAAGGCAAAACTTAGGTTTGTCCTGTAAGTTGCTATAGCTTGAAAGGGTCATTGTGACTCTTGTAAAGCTCCTGTAGAACTTGCCATGGAGACCTGGCTTTAGTTCAGCGTTCTCCTTTACATCACTGCTTGTTTGTATCCTTCATGGCCCCATTTCCTATTCTCTGCACTGAAAAAAAAAAAGTCTTGTCTTCAGATGACCAGTTGACTCGTTGCTTTTCTTCTTCTTCTTTTTTTTTTTTTTCCTGGAAGCAGTCCTAAGATAACATTGAAATGAATCTTTGCATACCATTACTTAGAAGGTTCTCAAAAGTACTTTGTGTTTGTAAGTTAAGCTATTTACATAGCATGTATCCTAGTCTCGGTCCCTTTCCCATACATTCTGAAAGATAAATCGGCTACACTGTTGTATGGATAATTCTGGTTATTAGAGTTATTCTGTTTAATGGATATTTGATGCTATTCCAATTTAATCTTATTTTAAAACAAATGGCCACACAATTTTATTTTCTTTTTCTCTTGTTCTTCTTGAGACTTTCCTATCTTTATTTAGAAGAGAATGAGACATGCAGAATTTTTTTCTCAGATTAGGTTTTCAAACCTAAGAGGTTGATGATTTAATATATACTAATCCTATGTATGTACTGGACACTCACATAATTAATTCCAATCCATAACTGATTTCCATTAAGCAAAGCTGGAAACAGTTGTAATATTCCACCTCATACAGAAGACAGTTATTATGTTTTCAAATTTTAATACTTTTCATAATAACTTAGATATTATTATTTTATCTAACAATGGCCATTATTTTAAACTCACTGTCACCTTTTAGAACAGGGATATGTCACTAACTGATGTCCTTTCTTCACTCACGTGCCAGCCTTTGAGGAGTTTGCACAGGTTTTCCTCATATCCTTATTCTTTGGAAGTAAACACAGCCACAAAAAAAAAAAAAAAAAAAGCACCGTGCTTTTTAGTTGATTACAACCAATGGTTCCGGCTTTTTCTGACATCCTCACATTTGCTTTTCTCCGGGGAGCATTCCAGCAGCTTATGTAGCGTCACCTGCTGTCCGAGATGGGGCTTCTCTTCTACCAAACGAAACCAACTACATCCTCACACTTACCCTGAGGACCTGTTACAACAAAAGAGTCACGCGTGAAGAGTATAAAGACAAGACATAATATCCCAGAGGACATAGCTTGTCACAGAACAGTCCCCATGCTTAGGAGAATACTCACACCTGAGAGATGCTGGGAAGATGTGTTAGTATCTGCTTCACAATGCTTTAGAGATCCACAGAGTCAGGTAAGTGGACTGAAGTTACTTAACCATCAACTAAGATAAATCTTTCCTCCTTTTTTTTTTCAAGTATGCTTTCCTGAAGACAAGAACAGTAATCAATATGAGAAGTGATTAAAATATTTTAAGTTTTTATTTTGATCATGACTGTAATACTCCCATAGGGTAGTGAAACCCACATCACTTTAATGAAGAGCACTTCTGCTGCGTGGATCATATTAAAATACAGATGTTATATTTAATACAAACTGGTGTATGTGCTATCACTTTTCCACACATTCTACTTCATCAATATAACTATCAAAGTCTAAAGCACTGGTTAAAATATCAAAGTTCTAAACCACAGGATAGGCAAGGCTCAATGGCAGCAGAATTCTCAGTTTACTGGTAATGAACCAGATCTGTTTCCAGTTTCTGATTTATCTGCATATGTTGACTGCTTACGGTGAACCACAAACACTAGGACTTTCCTCTGTCTAGGATAATGTAACACCAAACAGGCACGCTTACCTCCCTGTGTCAGTGTAGCATTTGAATTTATAACATACCCTATGTGGCCCACTTCAAGTCCCAGGAGTAGATTTCATTCTGAAGCAGAAGATATGACGAGAAGAATGGTGGAATGACTTTATTCCCTTAAATATTTTTTAGTAATTGTTCTGTTCCTGAAATATTCCACATGGATAGAAAGTTGATTTCAGTGACAGTGTAATTTCCCACAGACCAACAGGATGAATAGGAATGAAGGGTAGTTTACACATTTAAAATTGACTGTGTTTTGTGGCAGGAAACAGATGACAAATGTTAAGCAAACATTACTCAGGCAAATGGAGTAGGAGAAATTGATTTGAAAAATGCATCAAAGACTACTTTATTAAAAATACAAAAATATTGTGTAGTTTGGTTTAGGTCTTATCCTAAAATTATTTTTCTTAAACTATTATAAATACAAAATGGACTTTTTAGATTTATGTTTCAGATATATTCTTTTATAAAAAATAAACTTGAACTTTCCCTTTCACTATTAGACACTTAGACATTATTTTAGAACATGACATTAAACTCTGATAACAGATAACGAATT
The DNA here is from genome assembly GCF_964271855.1 of Acomys minous. NCBI lineage: Eukaryota > Metazoa > Chordata > Mammalia > Rodentia > Muridae > Acomys > Acomys minous. Next base: position 69,972,463 of record NC_140494.1, read on the forward strand.
CATGGAATAATAAGAGAAGGGATCATATAAGGAAGGTGGTATGAAGTATTCAAAAAATACTTAATTGGAAAAGAGCATTCCTTTTCATTCTTGCTATTATTATTATTATTATTATTATTATTATTATTATTATTATTATTATTATTATTACTATTACTACTACTACTACTACTGCTACTGCTACTGCTACTGCTACTATTACTATTATTACTATTATTGTTGTGCTGTTGTTGATGACAATGTTGTTATTGTAGTTTTTCAAGACAGAGTTTCTTTGTGTAGCTTTGGTTAATCTTGACTCTCTTTGTAAAGCAGGCTGGCCTCCAACTCACAGAGATCACCATTGCTTCCCGAATGCTGGGATTAAAGGTATGCGCCACCAGCCTGACTTATTTATTTATGTATGCTAAATGCTGTAAAGATATAAGAAGAAAGAGGACACTACCTTAATTTTAGGAGGTTTCCTCTGTAGTTGGGGAAAAGGGAAACACGGGCCATTTTACTTCTGATTTGTCTATGACTGTGTCAAGAGAGCAGTTCGGTGATATCAAAACTTGACTTCACTCAACAACAGTCTCATTCCAAAAGTATTTCCTATCCTGCAGTAAACTTTCAGTGATTTTTTTTTTAATGAGATGTGGTAAGTTGATACAAAGTAGGTATAATGATAATTTAGAGATAACCACTTGTGCCTGGATTACTTTTGTCAGGCCTAGAAAATTAGATTAGTGATACAATACAAAGGAAGGAACTAAAAGAATGAATGAGACTCCTCCAGGAAGAGTATTTAGCGAACCAGCCAATGAAATGCCTACATTTGGTTCCACAGGATATAGCCGAGAAAAGACTATAAGAGAAAAGTTTATCCCTAAAGGAATGAAAAACATAAGAATTTTTAAGTATAAATTATATTTTATTTATTTATTTTACTTTTATTAAACGTCTATGGTTTACAAATCATGCACCAAAATCCCTCTCTTCCCCTCAGTAAAGTAAAACAAACAGACAACCAAAAACTCTTGTCACAGAAGCTGTAGTGTATCATGCAGTATAGCCTTTTGTCCACATATGTTTACTTTCAAATGTTCATTGCTATGAGTCATGGGTCTGGTTTGAGGCCTACACTATCGTTACCGGATCCTCACTGGGACTACTGTCGGATATCCCATTGTTGCTGTGTGTCAAGGAAATTTTTAATCTTTGAATGTGCAGGTCTGTCGCCTTCATGTGTTCCAGCAGGTCATGCACGGGGTATATGTTGGGGTAAGGTCCACTCAGAGGCCTGGATCAGGGCCTGCTCCCTTGTCCTCATGGCAGGTCCTGCTCTCCTGCTCCTATGTCCTCAGGGCAGGGACAGCTTTCCTGTTCATGGGTCCTCAGGCCAGGCCTGGCTTTCCTGCTCCTAACACATAAGACTTTTTAAAGTGCCTAAAATGTTTGGAGAGCTTGAAGAAGGATAATTGTGAAGGGCAAAAAACCAAAACATTACAATGGTTTTTCTTCATTTTGCATTTCTGGAGTCTGGCTCTGGGAAAAGAAAATTGAAGCAATGACCTTAGTTGGCCAAAAAAGAATCATGACCTATAGAAATTACATCATGTTTTTAATAAACTACAGGATTTTGCCTCAATAAAGTTAATAATTCTTATTTTCCTGTAGACTGCACATGCCTTGCAGAAGCATTTTCTCATTCCATTAAATTCTAAAAGAAGTATCCATCTTACACCCATCAGAATGGCTAAGATCAAAAATTCAAGCGACACCACATGCTGGCGAGGATGTGGGGAGAGAGGAATACTCCTTCATTGCTGGTGGGAATGCAAACTAGTACAACCACTTTGGAAATCTATCTGGTGCTATCTCAGAAAAATGGGAATAGGCCTTACTCAAGACCCAGCTATTAAACTCCTTGGAAAATACGCAGAAGATGCTCCAGCACACAACAAGAAAATTTGCTCAACCATGTTCATAGCAGCCTTATTCATAATAGCCAGAACATGGAAACAGCCTAAGTGTCCCTCAATAGAAGAATGGATAAAGAAACTGTGGTACATATACACTATGGAATACTATTCAGCTATTAAAAACAAGGATTCCCGAAATTTGTGGATAAATGGATTGCGCTAGAAATGATCATAATGAGTGAGTTAACCCAGAAGCAGAAAAACTCAAATGGTATATAGTCACTTATATCTGCATATTAGCCCAAGGGGCATGTACCACGAAAGCCTTCACTTACCAGGAAACCGAGACAGAGGGGAGGACATTCTAGTGGGACTCTGGATGAGAGAAGCATGGGAGAATGGCAAAGTAGAAGGATCCAGAGGGTCCTAGAAGCTTACAAGTAGAACATTATGATAGGCAGATTTGGGCTCAGGGGTCCCACTCAAACTAAGGCACCAGCCAAGGACAATATAGGTGGTAAACCTTAAACCCCTACCCAGATCTAGACAATGGACAGAACACTCTCCACAGTAGAGTGGAGAGTGGGATATGACTTTCTCACATACTCTGGTGCCTCACCTTTGACCATGTCCCCTGGAGGGGGAGACCTGGTGGCACTCAGAGGAAGGACAGGAGGTTACCAAAAAGAGACTTGATACCCTATGAACATATACAAGGGGAGTTAATCCCCCTCAGGAACAGTCATAGGGGAGGGGAATAAGGGGAAAATGGGAGGGAGGGAAGAATGGGAGGATACAAGGGATGGGATAACCATTGAGATGTAACAAGAATAAATTAATTAAGTAAAAAAAAAAAAAGAAGTATCACAACAAAGTGTCACCTGTAATGAATGCTTAAGAGGCCCTTTTCATGAGTGTGTGTGTGTGTGTGTGTGTGTGTATGTGTGTAATTTTGTTTTCATCACATGCACACACATGCGCACATTCATGAACATGCGTGCATGTGCCTATGTGCATGTGATGAAAACAAAATTACAATTTTTTTTCAGAAATAATGGTTTAAAGTTTCCTCTCTACCAAAAAAATCTAATTTTATTTTATTTATTACAGTAAATATTTTTAGCAAATTTTTGGATATCAGATACTATCATTTTGAAGTCCCATCTTTACAACTTAAATAACTAAAGAAAGCTGTTGCCATGTGGTCTTAATATAAGCAGGCATCAGCACTTTTAAACCATCCTTGTAACCATGTTATTTATGTTAGCAATTTTACTACTTCCTGCCTGAAACACTTGCATTAACTACAGTCAGCTTTGCTATAGGGTATATTCTTGGGGTATTAAAATTCTAATTGAAATATTGATTGCCAGAAAAAAGTTAGAGACTTGCATATGAGCATAGCATTTGCAACAAGTATTTTTTAATTCAATAGGAACATACTACTAGCTTTAATCTTCATGGGTTATATGAAATATTTTTATTCTTTTAATGTCTGACTTAATATAATTTTAGGCTGCATCATATCTTGACATACCTTTTATATAGGTAAGCATGAGGAATGCTCTGAATTACTAATGTAGTGAAAATCACTCAGTTATGAAGTAGGAAAAATTCTTATTTCCCCAAATGAAAAGGTAGCTCCAGGCATAATTAGGAATTATGAAGTATACTTCCAGAACAAGTAGCTTAAGGGCGATTCAAAGACCATTAGCAAACTCAAATGCTATCTTTCAGGACTCTTATTTCACTGGGATTTTCTAGCCTTGTGTAGTGTTTCTAAAGGAGGTAAGGATTTCAGAGAATGTCTGTAAAAAAAAAAAGATTATTGAACTGAATCCTGGGTCTTTGCCTCCAATACCTAATTAGCATTTTAAAAGACTGTCTAATTCCCTAAACCTGAAGCCCTACAATAACTTCACAAATGACAGTCCCATCTCAAAGAGAACTATTTTTTTCAGTGGTCTTTAAAACTATTCCATTTGGACATGAATTGTTCATGTTTGGAAGAAATTTGTATAGTCATAAATAAACATTAAACTAAGTGGTTTAATTTTATTTCTCAGAAATATGGGAACATTTTGGAATGAAGTTCAGTGAAGCAGTTTCTTCCCAGAATAAACAAAGTCTTAGGTTCAATTCCTGTTACTGTAAAATATATAGATGATGATAGATGATAGATAGACTGATGAAATGATAGATGATAGATAATAGGTAGGTAGGTGGATAGATGATAAATACATAGATCTTTTTCTACCTTCATGTTCCCTAACATATTTACAATAAAAGCCATGAGATAAAGTGCATGTTATAATTTTTCCTGGGAATTTCTTTGCAAATAGTATGATGTCATTTATTTGCTTCTATCTTACATCAATGGAATATTGCCATGAGCAAAAGCTTGGATATTCTTGTATCCTCACTACCTGACACACTGAGACATCCTGTTCATATTAGGTAAACAGATACATGGGTATCTACAGAGAACTGTTACTTTAAAAGAGGATCTCAACATTAATTGCAATATTTTAGATAGAAATAGAAATAAAAGACAATGTGAATGACCACAAAGAGTTTTATTTACTTTTCAGTAGCAATTTAGAAATCACTGCTTTTACTTTGCAGAGCTAAAGACAAGAACAATACTAGTAAGCTTTGTAATTGAGAGAGTAGAAGCTGTCAAGCACACCCTGAGAGGGTGTGGTGCACGCCCTGAGTGGGTATGGGTGGATTCGTATCTCATGTGGTTGCTTAAGCACACATACATAGACTTCTCTTACTGCTCTAAGTTGAAACGGTTACAAAAATAATGAAGCTCTCAGATCTTTTTATAAAACAATTTTTTTTTCATTTTAGTTTGTGTGTATCTGCATATGATGTGTACATGTGTTTTGGTACCCACAGAGACCTCAAGAGGGTGTTAGATTACCTGGAGCTGGGGGTTCAGGCACTTGTAAGCTACCCCACATGGCAACCAAATTCTAGCTGTTTCAAAGAGCAGCAAGGACTCTTGATTGGTGGAACATTCTGTCAGCCTTGGAGCCATCTTATCTTAGCAATGGTGTTGACATTTGGGGTCCAGTTGTTACAGGGGCTTTTACTTGATTTATTGGCTCCAATATTAGACATAATATTAAAACTTCTTACAAGTCTGAGTAACTATAAGCTAATTACTTAGGAAGGTTTCTGTAAACAAATAAATCAAACAGTTTGTAGTTTATGATCTATTTTTATTCTGGCCTAGCAAATATAATATGAACACTCACTTGATCAATTCCTAGAACAGTGTCATAGAAGAGATATGTTTATTTTACTCCCTTTAAGAGAAGATTTTGTCTTTCTTGGATCTCCAACATTAGAAACATTCAATGGCTAGCACAATCCCTTAGCAAGGCACAATGCTATTCCAAACTGTCTTTTTAGCTGTGATTCTCTCATGGTCCTGCATGTAAGCACTGGAGGAACTACCACTGGTCTTTGGCTCTTTTCTTTCTCAAATTTTCTCTCCATCTACTTCCCGTAAGTACAAGTTACTATCAGACTGCACTGAAATCAAGTCTAGGTATGCTTTTTAATTTTAAATATTTTTTAAGAACCAGTATCATTTGTTGAAGATGATTTCTTTTTTCAAGTGTATGAAATTTTTCCCTCTTTGTTTCTTTCTTTCTTTCTTTTTGTCAAAAATCAAGTGTCTTTAGTTCTATGGGTTTATATCTGAGTCTTCAATTCCATTCCAATGGTCTCCTAACAATAACTTTGCTGGATTAACTTCCTTCTCTTTTTCCAGTCTGCTCAATCTATTTTCTGAATCAACTGCCTTCTCTTCTCTAAGCCTACTCACTCTTCTTTCTTCCTGCATAAAATGTGTTCTCTTACTCTACTCAATCTCTTTCATCTCCTGCTGCATTTCTATATCCTTTCCCGTTCTCAGGAAGTACAACAGCCAACTGAAATTTATAGGGTCAAGTTGTACTAATGGCTAAGCATTTGCAAAGGGCGAGTTAACTCACAACTGGGGATCCTTTAAAGGGATAGGCACACAAAATAAGTACACTACAGCAGACAGTCACATCCAGCTCATGTTCAAGAACAAAGAGAATAAACACTACTCTTCTGATTAGTGCTTAAGTGCTTAGTCAGTTTCTCCACCATACCATGCAGGCCAGGGAATGGTGCTATGAACTGTTAGCTGCATCAGCTAACAACCTATATAAGCCCTCAGAGTATGTCCATACATCAACCTCATCAAGATAATTCTTCATCTGATGCTTTCTTCCAGACAGCTTTAGGTTGTGGCAAATTTAAATTTTAATTAACTACCACAGTAGCTTTTCATAAAACCTAAATTTCTTTTTTTTAATTTTTTATTTAAGTAATTTATTCAGATTACATCTCATTTGTTATCCCTTCACTTGTAGCCTCCCATTCCCCCTCCCTCCCTCTTTCATCCTATTCCCCTCTCCTGGGTCTGTGATAGAAGTGGTCCTTGTCACTGACTAAGATCACAGCCTATCAGGTCTCTTCCTTTTAGACTTCTTACTCTTCTTCTGAGTATCATCAGGTCTCCCAAACATGGGGAAGTGGTCAAATAGGGCCACCAGAGTTCAAGTGAGAGTCAGTCCCTGCTAATTCTGTGGAGTCACTGTGGAGAATGTGGTGTCCATTAGCTAGATCTGGATAGGGGTTCTAGGTTTACTGCATGCATTGACCTTGATTGGTACAGTAGTTTGAGCTGACCCAGATGGGTCCAGATCTGTGTCTTAATGGTCTTCTTCTAGGTTTCTAGGATCCTCTGGATCCTTCTATTTCCCCATTCCTCTTTACCTCTCTCACCTAGGGTCACAATAAGAAGTGCCAGTATCTATCCCAATCTCTGGCTAAGTGAGTATATGATATGTGTATCTTTTTGGGTCTGAGTCAACTCACTCCGGATGATCATTTCTAGTTCCATCCATGTACCTACAAATTTCAGGATTTTTTTTTTTGTCTAACTCATTTTTTTGAGCTAACTTTGTTCTTTTACTTTATTTTTTCCTTTAATAATTTATTCTTGTTACATCTCAATGGTTATCCCATCCCTTGTTTCCTCCCATTCTTCCCTCTCTCCTCTTTTCCTCTTATTCCCCTCCCCGATTTCTTTGTTTTTAATAGCTGAGTAGTATTCCATAATGTAAATGTATCACAGTTTCTTTATCCATCTTTCGACTGAGGGACATCTAGGATGTTTCCAGGTTCTGGCTGTAACAAAAAAGGCTGCTATGTACATGGTTGAACATATGTCCTTGTTGTGTGGTAGAGCATCTTCTGGCTATATTCCAAAGAGGGGAACACCTGGGTCTTGAGGTAGCCCTATTCCCAGTTCTCTGAGAAAGTACCAGATTGATTTCCAACGTGTTGTACAAGTTTGTACTCCCACTGGCAATGAAGAAGTGTTCCCCCTTTCTCCACATCCTTGCCAGTATATGCTGTCACTTGAGTTTTTTATCTTAGCTATTCTGTTTAGTGTAAGATGGAATCTCAGAGTTGTGATTGCATTTCTCTGATCACTAAGGACATGAAGCATTTTTTAAGTGTTTCTCAGGCATTCAATATTCCTCTGTTAAGAATTCTCTGTTTAGTTCTCAGCACCATTACTTTTTAAAAAATATTTTATTAATATATTCATATTAAATCTCAATTGTTATCCCATCCCTTGTATCCTCCCATTCCTCCTTCTCTCCTGCATTCCCCGTACTCCCTTACCCTATGACTGTGACTGAGGGGGACCTCCTCCAATTGCATATGCTCATAGGGTATCAAGTCTCTTCTTAGTAGCCTGCTATTCTTCCCCTAAGTGACACCAGGCCTCCCCTTCTAGGGGACATGGTCAAATATGGGGAACCAGAGTCCATGTGAAAGTCACTCCCCACTTTCCACTCAACTGTGGAGAATGTTCTGTCCATTGGCTAGATTTTAGTAGAGTTTTGAGGTTTACTGTCTATATTGTCCTTTCCTGGTGCCATAGTTTGAGCAGGACCCCTGGTCCCAGATCTGCCAATCATAACGTTCTTCTTGTAGGTTTCTAGGACCCTCTGGATCCTTCCATTCTCCCATTCTCCCACGCTTCTCTCAACTAAAGTCCCAATATGATATCCTCCCCTCTGTCCCACTTTCCTGGTAAGCGAAGACTTTCATGGGACATGCCACGTGCTACTGTCCCGATATAAGTGAGTGTATACCATTTGACTATTTCTGCTTCTGGGTGAACTCACTCATTATGATCATTTCTAATTCAATCCATTTGTCCACAAATTTCTGGAATTCCTTGTTTTTAAGAGCTGAGTAGTATTCCGTAGTGTAAATGTACCACAGTTTCTTTATCCATTCTTCTATTGAGGGACACTTAGGCTGTTTCCATATTCTGCTTATTATAAATAAGGCCACTATGAAAATTGTTGAGCATATGTCCCTGTTGCATGGTGGAGCATGTTCTGGGTATATTCCAAGGAGTGGAATAGTTGGGTCTTGAGGAAGCCCTATTCCCAATTTTCTGAGACAGTGCCAGATAGATTTCAAAAGTGGTTGTACTAGTTTGCATTCCCACCAGCAGAGAAAAAGTGTTCCTCTTTCTCTGCATCCTCGCCAATATGTGGAGTCACTTGAATTTTTTATCTTAGCCATTCTGATGGGTATAAGATGGAATGTCAGAGTCATTTTTATTTACATTTCTCTGATGACTAACGACATTGAGCATTTCTTTAAGTGTTTCTCAGCCCCTTGATATTCCTCTGTTGAGAATTCTCTGTTTAGTTCTGAGTCCTATTTCTTAATTGGGTTATTTGTTTTGGCAGTATTTAATTTCTTGAGTTCTTTATGTATTTCCAATATTAGTCCTTTGTCAGATTTAGGGTTAGTGAAGACCTTTTCTCAGTCTTTAGCCTGTTGCTAAAGTTCTGTTGACAGTGTCTTTCGCCTTACAGAAACTTCTCAGCATCATGAGCTCCTATTTATGAACTGTTGACCTTAGACCCTGGGTTGTTGGTATTCTGTCCAGGAGTTGTCTCTGTGCCAGTGAGTTTCAGGCTCTTCCCCACTTTTTCTTCTAACAGATTTATTGTTTCTAGTTTTATGTTGAGTTCTCTTATTTACTTGGACTTTAGTTTTTTGCATGGTGATAAATATGGATCTATTTGCATCTTTCTATAAGTAGACATCCAGTTAAACCACCACCGTTTGTTGAAGATGCTATCCATTTTCCATTGAATAGATTTGGCTTCTTTGTCAAAAATCAAGTTTACATATGTGTGTGGATTTATTTCTGGCTCTTCAGTTCAATTCCATAGGTCAACCAGACTGCTTCTAGAACAGTACCATGCTGGTTTAATTACTGTTGTTCTATAGTACAGCTTGAGATCTGGTAAGGAGATTCCTCTGGATGGTATTTTATTGTACAGGATTATTTTAACTATCCTGGGTTTTTTGTTTTTTGATAAGAAGTTGAGAAATGAACTTTCAATGTCTTTAAAAATTGTGTAAGTATTTTGATAGGGATTACATTGAATCTGTAAATTGCTTTTGGTAAGATGGCCATTTTTACTATGTTAATTCTCCCGATCCATGAACAAGGAAGATCTTTCCATCTTCTGATGTCAACTTCAATCTCTTTCTTCAGAGATTTGAAGATTTTCCAAACAAGTCTTTCACTTTCTTGGTTAGAGTTACTCCTAGATGTTTTGTATGGCTTGTGGCTATTGTGAACGGTGTCATTTACATAATTTCCTTCTCAGTATGTTCACCATTTGTATATGGGAAGGCTACTGAGTATTTTTAGTTAATTGTGTATCCACCCACATTGCTGAAGGGGTTTATTAGCTGTAGGAGTTCTCTGGTAGAGTTTTGGGGTTCACTTATGCACACTATTATATCATTTGTGAATAGGGATAACTTTTCTTTCTCCTTTCCCATTTGGATGCCCTTGATCTCATTTTGTTGTCTTATTGGTCTAGCTAGAACTTCAAGATCTATATTGATGTGGTAGGGAGAAAGTGTGCAGCCTTGCCTGGTCCCTGATTTTAGAGGAATTTCCATGAGTATCTCTCCATTTAATTTGATGTTGACTATTGGCTTGCTATTTTTTTTTCCTTAGGTACATGCTTTGTATCACTGATGTCTCAAAAACTTTAAACATGAATAGGTGTTTGATTTTTTCAAATGCTCTTTCTGCATCTAAGGAGATCATCATGTGGTTTATTTCTTTTAGTTTGTTCATCTGGTGGATTATATTGTTGGATTTCTGTATATTTAACCATTACTGCATGTCTGGAATGAACACCACCAGGTCATAATCAAAGATAATTTTGAAGTGTTCTTGTATTGGTTCGTGAATATTTTACTGAGTATTTTTGCATCAGTGTTCATAAGAAAAAATGATCTGAAACCCTTTTTTGTTGGTTCTATGTGAGGTTTAGGTATCAAAGTGACTGTGGCCTCATAGAATGAGTTTGGTAATGTTCCATTCATTTCTATCTTTTGGAGTAGCAGGAAGAAAATAAGTATTAGCTCTTCTTTGAAGGTCTGGTAGAATTCTGTGCTGAAACCATCTGGCCTTGCACTTTTTTTGGTTGGGAGATTATTAATGACTGCTTCTATTTCTGTAGGAGAAATAGAACTACTTAATTTGTTTATCTGATCTTGATTCTACTTTGGCAGGTTGAAACAATCAAGAAAATTGCCATTTCCCTTAGATTTTCAAATTGTGTGTCATATAAGCCTTTGAAGTAGGACCTTACGATTCTTTGTATTTCTTTTGTCTCTGTTGTTATGTCTCCCTTTTCATTTCTGATTTTGCTGATTCGAGTAGTGTCTCTCTGCCTTTTAGTGAGTTTGCCTAACAGTTTATCTTGTTGATTTTCTCAAATAACCAGCTTTTTGTTTTGTTGATTCTTTCAATTGTTCTCTTTGTTTTAAATTTGTTGATTTCAGCCCTGAGGTTGATTATTTCCAGATATTTACTCCTCTTTGGTGTTTCTGCTTTTTCTTTGTATGGCTTCTAAAGGTGTCATTAAGTTGCTTATATGAGATGTTTCAAATTTTTTATGGAGGCAAATAGTGCTATGAATTTTCCTCTTAGTCTTGTGTCCAATGTGTTCTGTAAGTTTGGCCTTTTTGTTCCTTCATTTTCATTGAATTTTAGTCCTTGATTTCTTTCTGTATTTCTTCCCTGGCTCAGTTGTCAAAAAGTAGAGAGTTGTTTAGTGTGTGTGTGTAAGCTTCTTGTTATTCCTTTTGTTGTTGACGTCCAGCTTTAGTCCATGGTGATATGATAGGATACAAGGTATTATTTCAATCTTCCTGAAGTTTTTTCATGCTTGTTTTGTAACCTACTATTTGATCAGTTTTGGAGAAGGTTCCATGAGGTGCCGAGAAGAAGGTATAATCTTTTGTCTTTGAATGAAAAGTTCTGTAGATATCTGTTAGATCCATTTGATTCATGACATTGGTTAGTGTCATTATTTCTCAATTTAGTTTCTGTTTCATTGATCTATCCTTTGGTGAATGTGGAGAGTTAAAATCTCCCCCTATCAATGTGTGGAGATCAATTTGTGGAATAATCTTTGTTAATATTTCTTTTATAAATGTGGGTGTCCTTGTATTGAGAGTGTAGTATTCAGAATTGTGATGCCCTCTTCGTTGACTTTATCTTTGTTGAGTTTGAAGTGTCCTTCCTCATCTCTTTTGATTAATTTTGGTTCAAAATATATTTTGTTAGGTATTAAAATGGCTATACCAGTTTGCTGCCTGTATCCATTTGCTTGGAATATCTTTTTCTAGCTATTTATCCTAAGGTAATGTCTAACGTTTTGGCTGAAATATGTTTCTTGAATGTAGAAGAATGTTGGGTGTTGTTTATGTATCCATTCAGTTAGTCTGTGTCTTTTTATTGAGGAATTGACACTATTGATGTTGAGAGATATTAATGACCAGTGACTGTTAAGTCCCTTGATTTTGATGTTGGTTTCAGTAGAGTATTTGTGTAGTTATGTTATTGTGATGGTATAATTATCCATTTCCTGTGTAATTTTGGTTGTAGTTTGTCAATTTGTGTTAGAATTTTCTTCCTAGTAACTTTTGTAAAGCTAGATTTGTGGATAGGTACAGTTTGATTTTGGTTTTGTCATGGAATATTTTGTTTTCTCCATAAATGGTTATTGATAGTTTCTCTGGGTAAAGTATTCTGGCCTGGCATTTGTATTCTCTTAGAGTTTTCATGATCTCTGTCCAGGCCCTTCTGGGTTTTATGATCTCTGCTGAGAAGTCATGTGTAATTCTGATTGGTTTGTCATTATGTGTTATTTGGCCCCTTTCCATTGATGCTTTTAATGTTTTTCATTGTACATTTCATGTTTTGACTATTAATTGGAGGGAGAATTTTCTTTTCTGGTCTATTCTATTTGGTGTTTTGAAAGCTTCTTGTATGTTGATATGCATCTCCTTCCTTAAATTGGGGAACTTTTCTTCTGTGATTTTGTGGGAAATATTTTTTAGGCCTTGGAGCCTGGTATCTTCTCTTTCTCAATGCCTATTATCATCTGGTTACATCTTTTCATGATGTCCTTGACTTCCTACAAGTTTTGGGTTAGGAATTTTTTAGATTTAGCACTTTCTTTGACGGCTGTTTCAAGTTCTGCCATAGTATTTTCTACTCCTGAGATTTGTTCCTCCATCTCTTAAATTCTGTTATTGAAGCTTACCTCAGAATTACTTGCTTTCTTTTCTAAGTTCTCTCCTTCCTGGCTATCTTCTGTTTGTTCTTTTATCATTGTTTCCATTTTCATCTTCAGATCTTGACTTGTTTTATTGATTTCCTTCATCTGATTATTTGTATTTTCCTGAATTTCTTCCATTGCCTTTCTATAGGCCTCTTTAATATCTTTAATCTGTTTGGCTGCACCTTCCTGCATTTGTTTACAGATTTTATTCATTTCCAACCTTAGCATCTTCATTAATATGGATTTGCAGACAGTTTCTGGGTTTCAATTGTGTTTGAGTTCTCAGGGTTGATTTCTTTGTGATAGTTGGGATATAGAGATGCCATATTGTTTTCGTTTTTGTTGTTTGTTGTTTTACATTGGCCTCTAGTCATCTTGCTATCTCTAATGTTGGGAGGTCGTTTCTGGTGTCCTTCCCTGGATCAGGCAGTTGACCTGCTTTCAGCTCTAGGGGACTTTACTCTACACTCTTGGCTCCCCATTGGGTCAGCTGAAGCTTGTGCTGGTACTTTGTAGCTAAGAATCTGTTCCAGGTAATACAGATAAAGCAAGTTAGCCTACCTTCAGCTGGGTTTGAAAATCTTGCCCTAGGGCACTGGGGTTTGGAGGCCTAGGCTCAGTCATCCCTAGAGTGTCTGAACTCCTACTGGCTTGTGGGGGTTGTAACGGATTCTGGCTGATCTGTCCAGACTGTGTGGCCTAGGTTCAGTCCTGCTTGAGAGAGCAGACACTGCCCTCTGGCTAGTAGGTGTTTGCTGGGCTTCTGCCCCAATCCCTTCAGTCCTTTTATGTTCCATCTGGGCATGTGTAGGCACTCCTGCTGGGTTGTGGCAGCTGGTCAGGTTCTGCCAGAGCTTGTGGGAATGTCTCCCTGTGTTGGGGAGTGTGGCTAGTTTCTGATGGATACTCTCCAGCTGGATTAGACCCTCCCTGGAGCGTAGAACCCTTGCTGAGCTGTCATGGCTAGCTAGGCATCTGCCTGGTCTGTTCAGGCCAGATCAGTTCCACCCAAGTATTCAGGAACCTGCTGCTTGGATGGTGGTTTTCACCTGATTCCTTGATAGCTTGCTGCCTCATATCAGTCAACAAGAGTGTGTGGTTTGGAGCTGTGGCTGGAGGGCATGTCCACAGCTGCCTGGGCCTCTTGTGGGTCCTGTGTCCTTCCATGAACTGGCAGGCACAGATATACACTCTCAGGTCCCCTTGGGCCAGCAAGCCCATAGATCTGTCAGAGAGGGAGACAGAGAACACAGCACTTGGCTGTGCTGGGCTTTGGATTTTGTGCCTCTGAGTCTCCTGCCCATGAGTCTTTCTCAAGACTCAGGGGTTGATCAGAAGTCAAAACCACCTGTTTTCCCATGTTTTTCCCCAGCCAGCAGCTCCAAGCTGGTGTTTCACCACCCACAGTTCAGTCTCAGATATGAGTCCCTGATACAGTGTAAGGCGGGTACAGGTCCAGACTCTGGGGACTGGGCACTTGTCCTCCATGGGCCAGGTGAGTGGCCTGAGGCTGGATCCATCTGTGCTCTGCGTCTTGCCAGCACCTCTCACCTAAGGACCTTCAGGATTTTTGGTCTGTAGCTCCCAGCCTGGTTCCTAGTGTCCATCCTGCAGATCAGATATCCTGCGTGTTTAGCACCATCTGGGATCCCAAATCCAAAATCTGTATTTCTTGGTGAAACATGGAATCAAAACTATTTATCTCTTTATCATTAGTTGCTTCTCCTTCTTTTACTCAGTTACCTTAACATTATTTGTTTATAATGATTTCTCCATTATTCTTTGAACCAGTTAATACATGCTACAGGTTCCCTAAGTAAAATTTAGAATAAGTTTAACATGTATGCATATCATGTATTTATGATATATTTAAAAGTCCATCAGTAAAGTGAAATTGTACTGTATTAAATGAGAACAGTAGCTGGGATTCTAAGATGGCATTGACCAGTATGCACCATAGCTGACCTACTCCGAGGAGACCAGGGACATGAATAGAGCCACAGACTGCTGCATTTTGAGAACTGTAGATGAGTGGGGCCCCAAACTCCATAGACCACCAGTTGGTCTAACCCCGGTACAAACAATAGCCTGGAGGTGCTAAGCGCACTCCCCAAACGCTGAAACAGAATCCAAAACTGAGCTGCAGCTGGCACATAAAACCCAAACTCACCATTTGGGGAGGGGAATTTCTGGAGCCCCCAGCATGAGGAGTCTCAGCGAATAGGGTGAAACTACCATTGAACCTCTCCATCCACACCATGCCAAACTGCAGAGGTCACCTGCCTAGGCCGAGGGGAAACACAGGTGGCAGGACTCACCAAAAACAGCTAGAGCTGGCATGTAGCTCGCGCACCGTCCTGGGCCCAATCTGAAGCCATACACAAAGGATTGACCCTGCAAACAGGGGCAGTTAGAAACCAGTATGGACTGCTCCCACAGGCCCAGTGGGACCGCCACATTATCAGTAGAGGTGAGTCTTGCTTGTGGTGTCTAATTGCTGACCTAAAGCAATCTTGGAGCATCCTGGCTTTCACTGGTGGAAAAAGAAGATACAGGGGATTCCTGCCAGCGGTCTGAATCCCTATTGTCTCTAGCCACCTGGGTCACCAGCACTGACCCGGCACTCACTCCCCAAACAACAGAACCTAGCTGGGTCCAATCTTGCAGGTGCGACAACCTCCCACAATATAGGGAGATGTGGGTCTTGCATGCAGGGTCTAACTGCTGACCTAAAGCAGTCTGGGAGCACCCTGGCTTTCACTGGCGGAAAAAGAAGATACAGAGGACTCCCGCCAGTGGTCTGAATCCCTATTGTTTCCAGCTGCCCGGACCACTGGCACTGGCCCGGCACTCCCCAAACAACAGAACCAGGCTGGATCCAATCTTGTGGGTGTGACAGGACCTCCCATGATATAGGGAGAGGTGGGTCTTGCTTGCAGGATCTAACTACTGACCTAAAGCAATCTGAGAGCTCCCTGGCTTTCACTGGCAGAAAGAGAAGACACAGGGGATTCGCGCCAGTGGTCTGAATCCCTATTGTCTCCAGCCACCTGGGCCGCCAGCACTGACTGGGCACTCCCAGAACAACAGAACCTAGCTGGGTCCAATCTTGCAGGCGTGACAGGACCTCCCACAATATAGGGAGATGTAGGTCATGCTTGCAGGGTCTAACTGCTGACCTAAAGTG
This sequence comes from Acomys minous, assembly GCF_964271855.1. Taxonomy (NCBI): domain Eukaryota; kingdom Metazoa; phylum Chordata; class Mammalia; order Rodentia; family Muridae; genus Acomys; species Acomys minous. The sequence continues at coordinate 69,988,302 of NC_140494.1, forward strand.
ATCTGAAGGTGTCCTGGCTTACACAGGCGTGGAAATTGCTGCGTCCTTGGATACTGCCAGTAGGCTGAAACCGTATTGTCTCAGGCCCACCAGACACTGATCCTGTACTCTCCAACAGACAGAACATAGCTGGGTCAGCTCCTGCAGACCCAGCAAGAACTCCAAAATTCATGGGAGAGGCTGGACACTTCTACAGAGTATATAGGCAGAGCTAAAAGACAGCTACAGCCCAGAAGATCTGATCCACCTGGGGTCGTGGCTACAAAGCGACAGAAAGGACAGGCAGATGGGATCAACCTTCACAACCAGAGAGCTTGTTTGCTGACCTTACTCTAGATCCCAAAACTGCTGATCTGAATTACAGCAGTAAGGTGAAAAGGCCCAAACAGAAACCTACTTTGAATGACTCAGACTGGAGCCTAAGGTGTTGAGAAAAGTCTCCAGGAGTAGAATCTGAATCACCTGCCTTGTCCAAGGGCACCCTACCTATAATCAGGCATCAACTATCCACTCTCAAACAGGAAAGGTCACTACAAACTACCTCCCAACATCAGAGTCACCAAAATGACAAGAGGACAGCAAAATAATGTTAACAAAAACCAAAAGAGTTTAGCATCTCCAGATCCCAGCGATCCCAATGAAAACAACTTGGAGATTCCAACAATTAATATACAAGAAAATGACCTCAAGTCCTTAGTAAGGAAGATGATAATGAAAGAAACAAATAAAATGTGTAAACAAATGCAGGAGGAGGCAAACAAGAGGGCTGAAGATTTAAAAGAGTCATATAAAGAGGCACTTGAAGAATTTCAGAAAAATACAAATAATCAGATGAAGGAAATCATTAAAACAGTTCAAGACCTGAAGATTAAAATGGAAACTATCATAAAGGAACACATGGAAGAAAAATGTGACTGAGAAGCATCAGAAAAGAAAGCAAGCATCTCAGAGGTGGCCTTATCTAACAGATTGCAAGAAATGGAAGAACGAATATCGGGACTTAAAGATACAAACACAGAATTGGAAACAACCATCTAGAGAAATTCTAAATCTGAAAAGTTTCTGACACAGAACAATTAAGAAATCAAAGACACCATGAAAAGACAAAACTTGAGAATAATAGGGATAAAGGAAAGAGAACGCAACCAACTCCACAGCCCAGAAAATATCTTTAATAGAATAATAGAAGAAAATGTCCCCAATTTGAAGAAGGAGATGCATATGAGCATACAAGAGGCCTACAGAACACCAAGTAGAATAGATCTGAAAAGAAAATCTTCCTGCCACATAATAATAGCAACACAAAATATACAGAAAAAAGAAAAAATATTAAAGGTGGCAAGAAAAAGAGGCTGAGTAACATATGAAGGCAAATCTATCAGAACTACTCCCGACTTCTCAGCAGAGACCATGAAAGCCAGAAGGGCCTAGACAGAGGTTTTGCAAACCCTAAGAGAACACAGATACCAGACAAGATTACTATACCCAGTGAAATTACCAATAACCATTGATGGAGAAAACGAGATATTCCATGACAAAAACAAATTCAAACAGTACCTAGCCACAAATCTGGCTTTACAGAAGTTACTAGAAGGAAAACTCCACCCCAAAGCGTCAAATTACAACCAAAACTACATAGGAAATAGGTAACTATACCATCGCAAAATCATAACCTCACAAAATCTTGACTGTTACAAATACCAAAAATGAAGGGACTTACCAATCACTGGTCATTAATATCTCTCAATGTCAATGGTCTCAGTTCTCCAATAAAAAGATACAGACTAACTGGGTGGATGCATAAACATGACACAACACTCTTCTGCATTCAAGAAACATATCTCAACCACAAGGACAGACATTGCCTCAGAGTAAAAGGTTGGGGAGAATATTCCAAGCAAATGGTCACAAGAAACAAGCTGGGGTAGCCATTCTAATATCTAATAAAATAGACTTTCAACCAAAATTAATCAAAGGGGATGAGGATGGACACTTCATACTCGTCAAAGGTATAGTCAACCAAGAAGACATCATGATCTTGAACATCTATGCTCCTTATACAAGGGCTCCCACATTTATAAAAGAGTTATTAACAAAGCTTGATCCACTCATTGATACCCACATATTAATACTGGGAGACTTCAACACCCCACTTTCACTCAAGGATAGGTCTTTGAATCAAAAATTAAGTGGGGAAATACTTCATTAACCAATGTCATGAGTCAAATGGATCTAAGAGATATCTACAGAACTTTCCACCAAAATGCAAAGGATTACACCTTTTTCTCAGCACCCCATGGAATGTTCTCTAAAATTGATCACATAGTTGGTCACAAAGGAAACCTCAACAGATACAAGAAGATTGAAATAATACCTTGTATGTTATCAGATCACCATGGTCTAAGGCTGGATTTCAACAACAACAAAAATAACAACATGCATACTAACATGTGGAAACTAAACAACCTTCGACTTAATGACATATGGGTCATGGAAGAAATAAGGGAAGAAATAAAAGACTTCCTGAAATTCAATGAAAATGATGGAACAACATACCCCAAATCTGTGGGACACATTGAAAGCAGCACTAAGAGGAAAATTCATAGCACTAAGTGCCATTAAATAGAAAATGGAAACATCACACATAAACAACTTAACACATCTGGAAGCTCTAGAAAAAAAAAAAAGCAGAAACACCCAAGAGGAGTAGACGCCTAGAAATAATCAAACTCAGGGCTGAAATCAATAAATTAAAAACAAAGAGAACAATCCAAAGAATCAACAAAACCAAGAGCTGGTTCTTTGAGAAAATTAACAAGATAGACAAACTGTTAGCCAATCTAACTAAAAGACAGAGAAACACTATCCAAATTAACAAAATCAGAAATGAAAAGGGAGACATAACAACAGACATCGAAGAAATACAAAGAATCATAAGAACCTACTTTAAAGGCATTTATGCCACAAAATTCGAAAATCTAAGGGAAATGGACAATTTTCTTGACCAATTCTATTTGCCAAAATTGAATCAATCCCTGATAAACAAATTAAATAGCCATATTTCACCAATAGAAATAGAAACAACCATTGATAGTCTCCCAACCAAAAAAAACCAAAAAAACAAAAACAAAAAAAACAAAAACAAAAAAAACCAAACCAGGGCCAGATGGTTTCAGCACAGAATTCTACCAATTCTTCGAAGAGGAGCTAATACTGATACTATTCAAGCTATTCTGAAAGATAGAAATGGACAGAATATTACCAAATTTCTTCTATGAGGCCACAGTCACATTGATACCGAAACCCCACAAAGGCTCAACAAAAAATAGAATTTCAGACCAATTTCTCTTATGAACATTGATGCAAAAATACTCAACAAAAAACTTGAAAAGCAACTACAACAGCATATCAAAGACATCATTCACCATGACCAAGTAGGCTTCATTCCAGGAATGCAGGGATAGTTTAACATATGGAAATCCAACAATGTAATCCACCATATAAACAAACTGAAAGAGAAAACCACATGATCATCTCTTTAGATGCAGAAAAAGCATGTGACAAAATCCAACACCCATTTATATTTAAAGTTCTGGAGAGATCCGAAATACAAGGCACTTATCTAAAAATAATAAAGGCTTATACAGCAAACCAATAGCGAACATAAAATTAAATGGAGAAATACTCAAGGAAATCCCTCTAAAATTGGGCACCAGACAAGGCTGTCCACTTTTCCCATATCTCTTCAATATAGTTCTTGAAGTTCTAGCCAGAGCAATAAGACATCAAAAGGAGATCAAGCGGATTCAAATGGGAAAGGAAGAAGTCAAATGATCCCTATTTGCAGATGATATGATAGTGTATATAAGTGACCCTTAAAATTCCACCAGGGAACTCCTACAGCTGATAAACACGTTCAGCAAATTGGCAGGATACAAAATAAACTAAAAAATGTCAGTACCTTTCATATATACAAATGCCGAACAGGCAGAGGAAGAAATTAGGAAATTTACTCCTTTTACTGTAGCCACAAGCAATATAAAATCTCTAGGAATAACCCTAACCAAGCAAGTGAAGGACTTATTTGAAAAAACTTCAAACCTCTGAAGAAAGAGATTGACGATGACATCAGAAGATGGAGGAATTTACCTTGTTCGTGGTGCAGGAGAATTAACATAGTAAAAATGGCCATCTTACCAAAAGCAATTTACAGATTCAATGATATCCCTATCAGAATACCTACACAATATTTTGAAGATATTGAAAGAACAATTCTCAACTTCATATGGAGAAATAAAAAGCCCAGAATAGAAAAAACAATCCCATACAATAGAAGATCCTCTGGAGGAATCTTTATACCTGATCTCAAGATGTACTATAGAGCAACAGTAATTAAAACAGCATAGTACTGTCATAGCAATAGGCTGGTAGATCAATGGAATCGAACTGAAGACCCAGAGATGAATCCACACACACTTGGTCACTTGATATTTGACAAAGAAGTAACATCCATCAATAGGAAAACGATAGCATCTTCAACAAATGCTGCTGGTCTAACTGGATATCTACATGTAGAAAAATGCAATTTGAACCCTATTTGTCACCATGCACAAAACTCAAGTCCAAGTGGATTGAAGACCTCAACCTAAAATCAGAGACATTAATCCAGTTAGAGAAAAAAGTGGGGAAGAGCCTGGAATACATAGGCAGAGGAGACAACTTCCTGAACAGAACACCAACAGCCCAGGCCTTAACGTCAATGATTAATAAATGGGACCTCATGAGGCTGAGAAGCTTCTGTAAGGCAGGTGACACTGTCAAGAGAACAAAGCAACAGCCTACATACTGGGAAAAGATCTTCACCAACCCTTCATCTGACAAAGGTCTAATATCCAAAATATATAAAGAACTAAAGAAATTAAACACCACCAAACCAAATAACCCAATAGAGAAATGGAGCTCGGAACTAAACAGAGAACTCTCAACAGAGGAATGTCAAATGGCAGAGAAACACTCAAATAAATGCTCAAGCTCGTTAGTCATCAGAGAAATGCAAATCAAAACGACACTGAGATTCCATCTTACACCCATCAGAATGGCTAAGATCAATAACCCAACTTACACCACATGCTGGTGAGGATGTGGAGAGAGAGGAACACTCCTTAATTGCTGGTGGGAATGCAAACTAGTACAACCACTTTGGAAATCTATCTGGTGCTATCTCAAAAAAATTGGAATAGGACTTCCTCAAGACCTCCATTCCTTGGAATATACTCAGAAGATGCCCTACCACACAACAGGGACATATGCTCAACCATGTTCATAGCAGCCTTATTCATACTAGCCAGAGCATGGAAACAGCCTACGTGTCCCTCAGTGGAAGAATGGATAAAGAAACTGTGGTACATTTACACTATGAAATACTACTCAGCTATTAAAAACAGGGAATTTTGGAAATTTTTGGACAAATGGATTGAACTAGAAATTATCATAATGAGTGAGTTCACACAGAAGCAAAAAGAGTTAAATGGTATATACTCACTTATATCGAGACACTAGTCCAAGGGGTACTTCTCCATGAGAAACTTTACCTACCAGGAAAGTGGGTCAGATGGGAGGACATCCTATTGAGACTTTAGGTGAGAAAAGCCTGGGAGAATGAGGAAATAGAAGGATCCAGAGGGTCCTGGAAAACTACCAGAGGAACTGTATGACAGGTGGATCTGGGCCCTGGGGTCCTCTTCAAACTATGGTACCAGCCAAGGAAAATATAGGCAGTAAACTTTGAACCCTTCTCCAGACTAGGTGATGGACAGGACATTCTCTACTGTTAAGTGGAGAAGGAAATATGACTTTCACATGTACTGTGGTGCCTCACATTTGACCATGTCCCCTGAATGGGGAGGCATGGTGACACTCAGAGGAAAGATAACAGGTCACCAAGAAGAGACGCAATACCCTATGAGCATATACAGGGGGAGGAGGTCCCCCTCAGGCACAGATATAGGGGAGGAGAGTAGGGGGGGAAGCAAGATGGAGGGAGGAATGGGAGGATACATGGGATGGGCCAACAATTGAGATGTAATATGAATAAATTTTAAAAAACAAAAAAATAAATGAGAACAGTAAACACATATTATCATTCATTGGCTAAACCTGAAAGATACACAACACCAAAATATTAGCACTAACATAAAATAAGAACTTTGATATTTGTCTGTGTTGATTGATTGTGCAAAGTGTAACTCTTGTGAGACATGCTAATCATAGGGAGATTGTGTATGTATAGAGCCATAGTTACATGGAAAAATTCTCCTGTGAACCACAAATGCCTTTAGTAAGGGGTCAATAATAGATAAAAAAAAATCCAAAGTTAATGCCTTTGTAGGTGCCTAGTTATGTCATTTTTAGACCTTATAGGTCTTGTTCACTGCATTTGCATTAATATTTGTAATGAATTTAATTTCTTGATGTTATATAAATAACTTTAAGGATTAGTTTTCTGGGAAACAATATGTAAGAAAGTTGCTAATTTACCTCAGAAAAATGAGCCATGCTCTAGGAAGTGAATTTCAAGCCAATAAAAATTAGGAATAGATACAAATAGAAAACTATATGAATCCCAGTGTTTTTCTTTCCACCTTCTTTACTCAATTACTAATAATCAAAAAATGCTAAAATTGTTACACATTAAAGAAAAATAGTTTTATACCAATCGCAGCTCTATGAGGATAATGCATCCTTCCTCATATGCTTCAACTGACGAATAAAAGTACTACCACTCAGAAGTAGTCAATATAATTCCTCACATTAACAAAACAAAGAACAATTCTAGTGATGACCCTATTACACTTTTTACAAGCAAGAGATGAAAATCAATGTCCACTTTGGTAAGAAACATTATATAGACTTTGAATAGGAACTTCTACCTGATAAAGGGAATTTATGAGTATACTCAATAGTGAACAACAGAAAGACACTGTCTCATTATTGGAGGCAAGAACTGAGACCTCAAACAGGTTCTCTGACCTACATACATGCCTTCTACATATGTTCATTTGTATACACACACACACACACACACACACACACACACACACACACAATCCCACTGCATCTATGCACATCTAGCAGGCTCAGTACATGGCTTTGATAAGGCCATGGTACAAAACAACCTGTCTTTTCTTATACTGGTAACAAATTGTTATGAAATAAAATTTAAATTTAAAAATAGCTTCATGGTAACGTCAGCAAATTAAGATTTCTCCCACAGTAATTGCATCTATTTTGTCTTCATGATATGTGTATATGTAACTCTTTCTGTAATGTTTTTTATATGGTTTAGTTTTAAGATTCAAAACAACTTTAGGAAGAATGTAATTTTTTCTTTTACTTGTCCCAATGACAGGAGTAAAAAGACTGATAGGGATTCAACTTTACATCAGCAAATTATGTCCATTCTGTCCCTACTATACTTGGCTTGAGAAGAGGTGCAAAGTATAATATACTACCAAGAATCTAGTAAATTATTTTCCTATAATTTACCAGAGACTCAAAAAAGCTTTAGCAAAATGCTCATGCATTAAAACACTTTTCATTGTTGTGAAGAAATATCATTCATTACTGGGTAGAAAAGCTTGATTTATTAAGAAAAAGTTTAAAATACTCTAAGGTTTAAAATGATAGAGATAACAATAAGATTTGATAACATAATAATTCACATAAATATATATTTTAATGTGCTTATATTTTTAATGGATTATAATATTAAATATCTGTGGTCATGTCAAATTACAGGGAAAGAATAAAAGGTAAGTATGTGTAAAGAAACTCAACTAAAGTTTTGACAGTCCTACCCACGTCTTTAGTGTTTTGTTGTAGTGACTTGAGTGGATCCACATAAATTTGTACCCATAGATAGCACTGATTATGGTACAGGACTGGTGAGAACAACAAGAAACAGATATACAAATATAAATGCTAGAGTGGGCTCTTATAGGTATCATTACTCTAGATTATGTATAGGAGATATCATCATCCAGAAAAGTCAGGAAGAAAGCTGGTTACATGCCTACTATCTGACCTGCTATCGTGTGCGTCCTTAAGCAAGTAGAAGGCATAGTTTTTGAATCCCTGTTGGCTATGTTTAAAGCTTTATTAATTTTTATATAATCTTTATGAATGTATATAACAGAAACCCTACTCGGGAATTATGTCAATATTGTAGCACTGTTGTTAACTTTCAGAAGGGGTCCAAGCATTATCACTATTATACAATATCAAGTAAGGAATAAATACAACACAATTGATAGTATTATCCTTTCCTAGTTAACAGCAGATAGCCAAATAAGCAGACAGAGTACATTTGATATCTTCTAAAGCTATTAAGTTTCCTAAATGCTAGTTGTATGTTTTATAATGATGAAGATAATTTGTACTATAAACATATATCCTTATATATTCTATATCAATGTGCATATGTATGTGTGTGTGTGTGTGTGTGTTTAGGAAACTAATACATTAGAATCAAGCTGATAAATGTATATATGGTAAAATGAACTTTACAACGATCATTTATTGTACATTTATTAATGAAATGTAAAGAGCCTTTGAAGGCTTGATTACCACAATCAACATGGACATTCCTTACATTGTTGACTCATAGACATTCAGCTTATGATATAAGTGATGTCATGACTAAATCACCACCATTTGTAGCAGAAGAAAGAATTGCCATCTGTAGATTTTGTAAATAAACACTAGCAGAAAAACAGCCTGCTGTCATGCCCAAAAAAGCTGAGAAAATGTAGAAGCAAAGCTTTGGGATCACATGAATTTTTTTTAAAAATGCTAAAAAGAAACTTATAATGAAAATATTACAATCTGCATTTAATATGATTATAGAAATACATTTTATTGAAAATGGATTCCTACACAGCATAATCAAATTATCGTTTTCCTCCCCCAACTCCTCCAAGATCCTCCTGACTGACCTGCACACCAATGCAAATCTATAGCTGTCTTTCTGTTTGATTTTTGTGTTTAATTTTGTATCTTGGTAGATTTCTGAACACGTTTTTTAACATGTACAAGTCTCTCTCTGGAGCATTTAGGCTCTTTATGTAAAACATAATATCATTAGTAAATATGCTTTTACTTCTTTACTTTCTATTTTTTATCCCCTGGATCTCCTTCAGTTGTCTGATTGCTATAACTAAGCCTTCAAGTACTACACTGAATAGTTAAGACAGAGTGGGAATGCTTTGAGTTTCTCTCCATTTAGGCTAATGTTGGCCTTGTTATGCTATAAATTACCTTCATTATGTTGAGTAATAGCTTTTGTATTCCTGATCTCACCAAAACATTTATTGTGATGGAGTGAGAAATTTTGTAAAAAGGACTGATCTGCATCTGATGAGGTGATTATATGTTGTTGGTTTTGCTCATGTGTGTGTGTGTGTGCGTGTGTGAGTGTGTTTTTAAAAAACTCAATTATTGTTCTTACTTAACATTTTTTATTTTCTAAATTTACATTTATATTACTACACTTGTATATAATAGAATACCTATAGCAAGAAGAAGTATGAAATGATCAGGAATCATATAAATGTTACATTATTAGAGTTTTGGCTATTTGTATTTGACAGCCTTGAGGAAAACATCTTTCCTATCTTGGTGTGTCTGAAATTCTGAATGTAAATCAATCTCCATCACATCTTACCATTATCAACTTAAAACATCTCTCTAGACCTAAAAGCATCTTAACTCCTAGAAAACTAAGCTTCATTGTAAAACTAAGCTCACTGGTCTTCAACTTCATCAGAGTTTTGAGAAGGAATAAATTTGATTACCTGAGTATGCTGACAGTGCAGGTTAATAGCTTTCCAAATGAGAAGATGACAGAGAGTTTTCTACCTGAATAGTAACCCACAACTCTATTTTGTTGGAGCACCTTCTTCAGCCTTCTGGCCCAATATAACTGACAGACATATTTGTGAGGGATGAACTAGTGAGAACTTGCTTACCCTGTTTTGGCAGAGTTTGGCCATTGACTCTGCCTGCATCCAAGCTTGCACTTTTTAAGGCAGAATTCTGTCTGTGATAGATATGAGAACATTTTTCCCAGTGGCTTGTTTGCCACACTTGAAGCCAGCTCCATAAGGAGGTTCTTTAATGCTCATCACTCTCTTTGAGGTAGGCTAGGTATTGCCAGGAGTTAACCTGTCTCATTGTCAGTGAATCTTTAAAATAGTAAAAACATTTTTAAGTGCCAAATTCTGTATGTCTCTGAGGTTCTTCAAGACTTTATCTAACTAACCTAACTTATCTTTCTGTAGAATCACATCTATCTGGCACAACTAAAATGTGTACTCTTGTAGTAAAAGTAGACTTTAATTGGCAAGACTATGATTAGCTCAACTAACAATGTACTTGTATAACTTATTTATCTTAAACAGCCTGCAATAGCACTTTTAAAGAATTGAAAGTAAACCTTGTATGCTAATGGAGTTATATGGGTACAATATTTCATATTAGAGTAGAAATATACATGTAATGTGTGAAGAATATTCTTACATTTGAATTCTATACCATTGTAACCAGAATTAAACTTATTTTGCATCTATATACAAAATTCTATACCAGTGAATTAAAATAACCTGGTAAGTGACAATTGAGGCATTAAGTTGAGGAGTAGATTCACTAATTTACTTTTTGTTCTGTCTTCCCTATATATTTCTATATTCCTCATTCTTTCTTTTAAACCCCTATATCCCAATCTAAAGAATGTAAGATAGGAAACGAGAGACCTCGCTGAGTCTAACCTTGCTTTCTCTCTAAATAAGAGCAATAATATCTTGTACTCAACTCCCATTGATAATAATCCTCTATAGTCTGTTGAAATGTTGGTTAGATTTATTTATTTACATGTTGATCTATCCATGAAAATATTTTATAAACCTATGCTAAAACCATTTGGACTTAAAAACATTATTTTTAGTTTTATTTCAGTTGAGAGACTTTTTTTAAGTTACTGCTCATATTTCACTAGGGGTTTAGGTCTACTTTAAACCACATATCTAATAATTATTTAAATATGGAAAGTAAATATTTAAGAAAATTATTAATTTCTTATTGATTTTTCAGCTTGGTAGAGTACAGGCTTTTTTTTAAAAAAAATATGTCCCTAAAATTATCTAGATTTCCTCAGTTGAAATGTTCTATTTTTCATCTCTAATTTGGTTGACCTGAATATTCTCTCTTCCCTGTGTATTCATTGTGTTTTCTTGGAAGTGGTTAACCACTTTGTTTTTAAATTTTCTTCTAGGGCATTTGATAGAGTTTTCTTTGTATGCAGATACTACTTAAATTTGGCTTCAGAGCCAGGCATGGTGATGAACACCTGTATTCCCTGAACTCAGTGAGGCAGAGGTCTGCAGATCTCTGTGAGTTTGATGTCAGCCTTGTCTACAAAGTGAGTCCATGACACCCAGGGCCACACAGAGAAACCCTACATTGAAAACAAACAGAAAATTTGGCTTCATTGTAATTAATTTTCTCCATATATTGAAAGTTTTCCTGGGTATAGTAATCTGGGCAGGCATCTCTGGTCTCTTAGAGTTTTATAACAACTGTCTAGGCTGTTCTGGTTTTTAGATGTCTACTGAAATGTCAGATTAAATCTAATAGATCTGTCTTTATATATTATTTGTGCTTTGTGCTTTTTAATTTTAATATTCTTTGTTTAATCTGTAATTTACTATTTCCATTATTATAATTCATGAGCAATTTTTTTCTCATCTGGTTTATTTAGTTTTTTACACTTTGGTAGATATCTCTTACTTTAGTTAGGGAAGTTTTCTTTTATGATATTGTTGAAAATATTTTCTGTTCCCTTAACCTGGGTTTCTTCTTCTTCTATTCCTATCTCTTGGAGATTTGATAGTTGCATAGTATACAAGATTTCCTTGATGTTTTGTGTCAGCATATTTCATATTTAACATTTTCTTTAACTAGGCCACACATTTCTTCTATTGTGTATACAATGCCTGAGATTCTCTATTCCATCTTTTAGATTCTGTTGCTGAGTCTTGACTCTGAGGTTCTTATTTGAGTTTCTAAACACTTCATTTCCAGATTTACCTAAGTTTGGGTTTTCTTTATTGATCCCATTTCTTCTTCCACATCTTGAATTGCTTTCTCCACTTCATTATGTTGTTTGGCTGTGTTTCCATAGATGTCATTAATGGGTTTATTCATACCCTCTTTAGAGTCTTTAAACATTCATTACAGGTATTTGGAAGTCCTTGTCTTCTGTTTCAGCTACATTGCATTTCCCAAGGCCAATGGTAATATTGTCTGTAAGCACTAGTGGAAAAATATTGTCATGGAAGCTACTGAATTTGTTTTTACATAGGTGTCTGGCCATCTGGTTTTGAGATGATTATAATTTTCTAGGTGTTGTTATGTGGTCTTGTTTATTTCTTTTGATCCAGAAAGGTTTAGATTTTAGGAGATTGTGGAAACTGTGGATTTCCTGCTAGGGAATGCTTCTGAGTAACTGCTAGGAGTGGCCACTGAGACCACAGGTAGAATATATTTCTAGATATTTGGAGTTGACAGAAAGGAATGATGATGGGTCAGTCATGATGATCTATGGGGCCAAAGAGTATGGAGGAAGAGAAAGAAGACCTACAGTAAACATCTTTGTATTTTGGTATTTCCTTGAATTACATGTGAATTTAGACCCAGACAATTATATTGAGTTAAATTGATTTTATTCATCTTCACTATGCAATGAGAAACAATATAATTTGATACCAGATATAGGAATACAAATAAAATTATTCTTATTTGAAACAGTTGGTATGTTTTGATAAAATTTATGAATGATAAAGAAAAGAGAACCAATAAACTAGATTTTTAAAAATTTCATTCTGTTAGATGAAAAATATAAATAATTCAGAATGTGTTAATGAAAAGCAATTACATAACATAAAAAGAAGAGCATGGATCAAGAAATAGTTAAGTCATTTAATAAATGTTCAAGGAGCTCTGCATTAAGTGTGGCCTTCTCTTAGATTTTGTGAACTATTATGATCAAGTCGCAGTTCTTTTTGTCAAGTTGTCTTACTATATACTCTGGAGTGAGCCATTTTTCACCTATTATTTCTCTTAATAATCACCTTTCTGTAATTTTTACATTGCCCCATAATATGAAATTATTCAATTTCTTTCTCCCCACTGTTTGGTCTGATCTTGTATAGATATAGAATTCTCTTGATGGATGCACTCATTTTATGTTTTCCCTCTCTCTTGTAGCATTCCCACTTTATTCACTGGTGTGCCTTTTGACAAAGACTACTTGATATGACAGTTTTAGCATCATCTCGGAGCTTGCTAACAGCACACAGTTGCAGGTCTCACTCCAGAATTACTCAATTAGAAATTTCATGTGATCACATTGTCAAAATGAGAATTATCTAAAGTAGCATCTGAGAAGCTTTGCTATAGGATTACTGTGAAGGCTTGGTTTGGCCATTGCACTAAATTTTAAATTGTGCTGTTATGTATCTAATTTTGCAAGAGTTTTTTCCTTTGACTACTACTTTCATAATGGCATGCTTCATAAATAAAATCTCTCATCTTTCTAAAGAAGCAAAACATATAAGTTGAAGGTTTTTTTACACATAGCACATATATTTTAAGGTTTTCTGTAAACAGTTCAATTTTAAATGTTTGATATCATTCATTGTAGAAGTATTTTATAAATATGTAATATTTTGACTATCAGTTGTTAAATACTTTTGTAATTATGTCTGTGTTTCTCACTTTGTTCATAAGTATATCCATATAGTGGCCCCCACAGTCCAGAAGAAGGCATCGGGTCCTCTAGATCTGGAGTTACAGGCAGCTATGCACTGTGATTTTTTCTGAGAATCAAATTCAGGACCTCTACAAGATCATGAAGTGTTCTTAACTCCTGGCATCTACCAGTTCTGACTGTTCTGTTTGTTTGTTAGTTTCAAGACATGGTTTCCTTGTGTAAATTGAGGTTCTTCTCTTGAAAAAATTTGAACAATTTCTGCAAAGTCCAAAAACTGTCCTATGATCAGCATTTTGGTAAATATCAACAAGAAGTTTAACGTCTAGTCACCATTCGAATACAAATTTTACTTAAATTTTTTTTATTCAGTAAGTGAAATATTGACATTGAACCAAAGTAGTACCTTTACATTCATAATACTATAAGAAAAGAGGCCCCAGCTGCTGGCATTCAGGAGTAGAAGAAGATGAAAAAGCTGACAGCTGAAATGTAGATGTAAGGTTAAAATATCTTATATGCCAATGTTTTTATGTTTTATTTAGCAAGCCTTAACACACTTTAATTCTATACTTTTGTTGAATGTGGGGTCAAGTAATCCTTCTTACTGCCTTTATTTCCTTTGATTCCTAGTATTCAACCTGCTCCTTTAACTCCTTTAAACTCCTTTAAAAAGGAAGTGACAATAATTTTTCATGATTCACACTCATAAACTGAATTGATATGTCATGCCTTTGAAGTTTTCTTTTTCATAATACTGACTTCTGAAAGTTATCTTCTCCTTTTCATTTGTTTTTATTTCAGTAGTCTCCAGGTGATGGAGTAGAATATTAATGCTGTTCACCTTATTAATAAAGGTTAATCTGTTCTCTTAAACTATATGCTCTAGAATCAAATGAAGCTCACAGACTGTATTTGTGAATAAACATTTATTGAACCACAGCCATTTCCTCTTGTTATTTAATGTTTATTACAACTGCTACATCACAATAGCAGATATTTTATTTCCTAATGAAACTCAGAGCCTAAAGCACATGCTTTCTGCATGCATGTGCATAAGTACTCATACACATACATACATATACACCACATCAAATTCTTGTATTACATGACTATATGGAGCCTTATAACTATCCAAAACATTAGCTTCCTGATATATCTGATTCATGCAGCTAATTATAACTCTGAATATTTATTGCAAATAGATATTTCTTTATAGCAAAATCTAAAAATGAGTGAGAATATTTAACCTTGTCTTTAGATTTCTGATTAGATTTTACCTTGCTCTGAACTCTAAAAGAATAAAAAATCTTTCTGATATGTTTGTTTCTTTACTGCAAGGCCATAACATTCTGTGTTTTAATATAAAAGGATGTGTTCTAATGTCTATTCTAAGAATTTAGATGGTCAGATGTCCCACATGTACCACAACTCATCACATGTCTGCATTCCATGGACTAACAACCCATGAGTACTTAAATTTTAGTTCTTCATGTGAGAAACACCAAACTTCAGCATTAGTAATGAAACGTATCAACAAATCAGCAAATTAACTCTTCTTTGTATTGTGAGATATGTGATTTTCTAAATGATTGTGCCAGTGAATTTAAATTTGTAAAATTAGGAAAAGCCATGCTTGCTAATGTGATAACAGATTAAAAAAAAAAGATTACTATCTAAAAGAAAGAAATAAGATGCTATTTATTACCCTCAAGGAAATATTCAGCCTTTTACTTTTTATTTAAACAATAATCAAGGGAAATAAGAGAAAATACTTGGATGAGGTCTAAAATGGTACCCCAAGTGGTACCACAGTCCTATAAATATTTTCAGGTTAACAATGTCTCATTGAAGAAAAGCCACTCACATTCACAAGCCAAGAGAAAAGAAAAGCACTAATGTCACTAAGTAGACTTACTATCTCAAGAAACACTGCAAGCAGCTATCACAGTGCTCCTTTGAACACAGTGTAGGCAAAAGATTGTTTTTCTGTCATTCCAAGTAAATGCATTGTACTGAAGAGAGTAAAGGAATTTATTACAGTGACTCTCATTTTCTGAGGGATGGCACTAAGTGCTATTTGTAAATATTGAGAATACAAGAAGACATTTTGGGTGGTCTTTTGAAATAGATTTTTAAGAAAATGTTGGGGTTATATCAGCTTTCTCCAATATACTTCATTCTAATTACCAAATATGCCATATTAAATATTCACTTCAAACAAGTTGAAATATTAGGTTGCCAGTATTGCAGTGATATAAATTGTATCTACCAAAATGATGAATTGGCATTGACAACTCAGATACTCACAAATGTCACCTATTTAGATATAGATGCTATGAAATTGCAATGTAGATAAGATGAGGTTATCTTATGTTAGAATTGTCCTTGATCCAAAATGTCTACTATCCCTCTACTCAGCAACACAATAGCAGATGTGCAGGCAGAAAGTCTTATGGAAGCCGAGGGAAAATGGAGTTTAAATAGGTATATACTGCAAAGGAGGAGAATCTTGGTCTCTACTGGAAGGTAGAAGAAGGCAAGGAAGATTTTACTCAATTGCTAGTAAGGAGCATTGTCATACAGACATCTAACCTTGAGAAAATAAGCTTCTGGTTTTGTAAAACCCCCAGTTTACAACATTATTTATCACTAAGAATCTAATATCAATACTAATGTTAAAGAAATTGCAAGTGTTACTCTAAGTACATATGCATGCTAGGGTGATAAGGACTGTTTGTATACAAAAAAAGCATATGACATGAGAGAAGTGACATTTGAGTTAGTCAAATTTAGAACATGACTTAAACTACACACAAGCATGCACACACACACACACACACACACACACACACACACACGGGTTCCTTTCTCCACTTTCTCTGGGAGGCTGGGCTGAGAAGCTGGCCCAGAGTTTTCTTCAGACTTCTTGAGGCTAGCTGAAGAAGGCTCCTTTTTGTGAGAACCGGTTGCAAAGAAGGCTTTCTGGGCAGAGAGGGAGCCCAGGGCAGCTGCACTCAGCCAGCTTGGGACAAGGGAAATCTGTGTCCCTTCCAGAGGGGAAAAGGAGCCTGTGGCTTGTGTAAGGCCAGACTACACTTTAAAATAAAGACAAAAGAGTCGAACCACTAGATTTTTAATTCACTAAGCTTTTAAAAAAGAAAGGGACAAGGACAGACCTTTATGGGAGGGATGGGGGTGCACTGCTAAAACTTACAGCCTCTGAGTTTTCAAATTAAGCATATTTTAATAGCAGGAGACATTCCCAGGACACTTCCGGGCAGGGGTGTGGAAGGGGGTGGCTTATCTCCAGGGTACCTTTGATTTTTTTTTTAAAGAGCCAGTTTTTGATACATTTTGTGCATGATAGGATATGCAAGGACCTATCTTTTTTTTTTTTTAGCACATTTGGGTCTGGTGGGTTGGTGTCGGCAGGGGTCCACTCACCTATGTCTGAACACAAAGCTTACCAGAAAGGAGTGTCTCCTCTGCATGCAGACAAGGATATATATATATACACACACTTTCCCTTTACAACATACACAGTTGGTTTCCATGGAGGAGTAAAAGATGAAATCCAACTCATACTGAGTAATGTTTTCCAATTTTAGAATAGGGTTACATGCATAGCATAAGCGAATATTTTATTCTCAAATCTATTTAGGTATTTCTGAAAGTTTTGTTACATTTATGTAAAAATTTAATATAAAATATTTCTTATTCATATGGGTATTAAGATCTATTAGGTAGAAAATGTGAAGGAGTGTTGGGTTAAAGAAAGATGGACATTCTCCACTGTTGAGTGGAGAAGGAGATCTGACTTTCACACAAACTCTGGTGCCCCATATTTGACCATGTCCCTTGGATGGAGATGCCTGGTGGCACTCAGAGGAAGGATAATAGGTGACCAAGGAGAGACTTAATACCCTATGAGCATATACAAGGGGAGGAGGTCCCCCTCAGACACAGACATAGGGGAGGGGAGTAGGGGGAAGTGGGAGGAAGGGAGGAATGGGAGGATACAAGGGATGGGCTAACAACTGGCAGCAGAAATGGGTGTTTGGGATAACTACTGTGTGAAGAAGCAGCTGTTGCACTCCTGTACTGTGATCGGCACCAACATTCTGCTGGTTGAGAAGATCATGAGAGCTGGGTTTTCCTCTCTAAAAGATTGAAGAAGTCTACCATGCAACTGAATCTGTAATGCTACAGAACGATGTGGAGGAATGGTCATTTTTGTACAAGCTTCGCGTGATTTGGAAAATAATTTTCCAGTTGAAAAAAAGAAACAGGACATTTGTCACCTATTCAAAGTATAATACTGTAAAAAAAATTTCCAACTGAGTGTATCAGTACACTCAAAGCAGATATATTTTAGCCCACTGAACAGGATGTTAGCTACAGTAATACAAAGTTACATATTAAGATAAGTGTGTTGTCTTAAGTATACTTTGAAAAATTCTAATGATTTTCTCCTAAACAAACATGGTGGTGCATGCCAGTAAGCCTAGCGCTTTGGAAGCACAGTCGAAAAGTTCTGTGCCAACTCAGGGTATAGGAGACCCTGGCTTAAAAGAATGATAATTGGTTTTGTTACAGATGTATTTTAAATTAGCCAGCCAACACTGTTAAACATGTAAAACTCTTGCCAATGTAAAACACATCTGGGTAATTTATGGTTTTCATAGTGTCTCTAAAAAATACTTAAGAGTATAAAAATTTAATCTACTAACATGGCTACTCTGGCAAGGAATCACATTTAAAGAATACGTCTGTGTGAGATGCCTGAAATACAGAAATGCCTGTGGTACATACCTTTAATCCCAAAGAATGGCATCTAATTGAGGGACAAAGTTACAAATCAGACAAAAATTTAACAAAATGAGTCAAAGATAGGATATACCCAACTCTTATGAGAACAGACAGGAGAAAGAGGCTACTTAAGATCAGTGCATGGGGGAGAGAGAGAGAGAGAGAGAGAGGGAGAGGGAGAGGGGAGGGACAGAGAGAGAGGGGGGGGGGAGAGACAGAGACAGAGAGACAGAGACAGGGACAGAGACAGACAAAGATAGAGACAGAGACAGAAACAGAGAGAGAAGAAGAGGAAGAGGAGGAGGAAGAAGAAAGGAGGGGAGGGGAGAGGAGAGGAGGGGAGGGGAGAGGAGAAAGGAGAGTTGAGTTGAGTTCGAGATAAGTTCTGTGCAGTTCATTTTAATACATCAGTCAGTGCTGTTCAGTCAGTGGAACTCAGAGGCAGTTTTTCCAAGCAGTGAAGTTCAATGAGAAGCCCAGAGAAGCCAATTTGAGTCAGTCAGCTTGGATAGTAATTTGCAGCCAGAACAACTGAGTTGAACCAGCCAGATAGAGTTCATAAAGAAAAAAAGTGAGCTTATTCACAGTAAGTCTTGGGGGTTGAAACATTTAGGCCTAGGTTAGCTGACTGAGGCTGGAAGCCGATGCCATCAAGATATGGATTAGAAATACTGCTAACATTGACTCTAATGACTATTGTATGGAAGCAGAAAGCTTCCAGGCCTAGGCCTGGAAACAACTCTGGGCTCAACCAAAGATGTGTATGGATCTCATCTCATCCCCTCATCAGAGGGAATAAAAACAACATTTATACCTCGGACTATCTTGCCTCATGTCTTGGTTATCCAAGAATCATTGGTTATGGGTTCCTCTTCTGGAAAGAGCCTTCTGCCAAAACAAATATTAGATAGATACTCCAAAGAGCTTTGTGCCAACATGGCTTTAACATATTTTGTAGGCTGTACAACATTCTAGATAAAAGTGTTTGTAACTGGGTTGGTGTTTGCATTTCTCTAGTGGTAGTGTACCCTCCTGTATTAAAGTCACTAGTGCATAAGGGTACCTCACAGAACTTTCTTAGGGTGTACTCATTTTAAGTGTGATTTCTTCTCTTTGCTCTAGAGAGTTCAGATGAGCTGCTAAATTACTAGTATGAGACTTCTGTAATTCCTCTAAACAGTCACTTAGTGCTCTGAACTTTCCTATTAACACTACTTTCACTGAGTCCCATAAGTTTGGGTGTGTTGTGTATTCATTCAGTTCAAGAAAGTATTTGATGCTTTTCTTAATTTCTGTCTTGATTTGTTTTCATTCAGTATTGAGTTGTTAAGTTCTATAAGTTTGTAATCTTTCTGCTGTTTTTATTGTTAATATCCAGATTTTAATCTGTGTTGGTCATACAGGATTCAATGTGCTATTTAAATTTTCTCATTTCTGTGGAGACTTGCTTTGTGCTTGAGTATATGGCAAATTTTGGAGAAAGTTCTGTGAGGTGCTGATAAAAAGGTTTATTCTTTTGTGTTTGGGTGAAATGTTCTATAAATATTTTTTAGATCAACTTAGTTTATAATTTTAGTTAGCCCCAGCATTTCTCTGTTCAGTTTTTTTTTTGTGGGCAACCTGTCTCTGTTAGTGTTAGTGAAGTATTATAGGCACACACTATCAATGTGAGGGCTGCCTAAACACACAGGTGAGAATGAGGTTCAGGTGCATGGGTGTCAACAAGGTGAGGGGCAGAGTCTGATAGATTATCCAAGAATAATGGAAGTGTTGGAGCAGTAGTTCTCAAACTTCCTAACGCTGTAACCCTTTAATAGAGTTCCTAATGTTGTGACGTCCTATATCTTGAAATTATTTTGTTTTTATTCACAGCTGTAATTTTGCTGCTGTTGTGAATCATAATATAATATCTGATATGCAACATATCTGTATGCTTCTCCATAAAGGTTTCAACCTTCAATTTGAGAACCATTGTTTTAGAGTAACCAAGATGTCGACTGAGAAGGCAAAAAGAAGGATAGTTAGGACAGCTAGGCAGAAAATATTCCATGTGCTCTTGGTTATGTTTAGATTGGCTGTTTGTAAAATTTGTTCTAAGGTCTGGGTTCAGTGTGAATAGTACTCAATGTGCCTCCAGATGAGCCTGCTTCACCTCCTACAGCCCAAGTCACGAGCCCCAGAATAGCATGTGACTCTTGATCCAGGTGACCCAAACTTTCTTCTGGCTTCTGTTGACACTGCATACATGGCTGCACTTATTCAAGCACATAAATATAAGTGTAAAGTGAATAATTCATAATAGCCAGAACATGGAAACAGCCTAAGTGTCCATCAGTAGAAGAATGGATAAAGAAACGGTGGTACATATACACTATGGAATACTACTCAGCTATTAAAAACAAGGATTCCCGAAATTTGTGGATAAATGGGTTGAGCTAGAAATGATCATAATGAGTGAGTTAACCCAGAAGCAGAAAAACTCAAATGGTATATACTCATTTATATCTGCATATTAGCCCAAGGGGCATGTCCCACGAAAGCCTTCACTTACCAGGAAATTGCGACAGAGGGGAGGACAACCTAATGGGACTCTAGATGAGAGAAGCATGGGAGAATAGCAAAGTAGAAGGATCCAGAGGGTCTTAGAAACCTACAAGTAGAACATTATGATAGGCAGATTTGGGCCCAGGGGTCCCGCTCAAACTAAGGCAGCAGCCAAGGACAATACAGGTGGTAAACTTTAAACCCCTACCCAGATCTAGCCAATGGTCAGAACATTCTCCACAGTAGAGGGGAGAGTGGGATATGACTTTCTCATGTACTCTGGTGCCTTATATTTGACCATGTCCCCTGGAGGGGGAGACCTGGTGGCACTCAGAGGAAGGACAGCAGGTTATCAAGAAGAGACTTGATACCCTATGAGCATATACAGGGGGAGGCAATCCCCCCCAGGAACAGTCATAGGGGAGGGGAATGGGAAAAATGGGAGGTAGGGAAGAATGGAAGGATACAAGGGATGGGATAACCACTGAGATGTAACAAGAATAAATTAATAAAAAAATAGAAAAGCAATCTAGCCTAAAATTTTAAATTTATTCTTCAGGATAACTTTATTTGTGATCTCTCTTCAATTGACAGTGTGCCAGAATTTGACTGATACAGTCTCATAAAACTTGGGTTTTCTATTTTTTTTTTAATTAAGGCACCATAGACTTGAGAAGGAAAGTATTTTCTTTTCATTGTCACTCTTGTATATAATGCATTTTTCTTTGCTTGTTTTGTTTTGTTTGGGGGATCATTCGTAAAAAATATATGTTTTTTATTTTTATAGCTTTTAGAGACTTATTGAGGATGATATGATTCATCAAAATAAGCTTTGCATAAATACTTGAAGAGGCTATACTTCATAGTATTTACAGGCTCTTCAATAAATTTTGTTTAAGTCAAGTTGTTTAACATGTTCGTTGTTCAGTCTTTTATGTATCCTCAATGTTTGTAGCTGATCTTTTCTATGAATCTTTAAAAGATAATTGAAAATGTATTGCTATTTTTAAATAGGACGTGCAACTTTAAACACTTAAAAAATATATATGATTTTATAGTGTTTCTGTCACATTTGCCCTGTTAGGATATCTCAATTTTCTTTGTGTTGTTTCAAGTCTTTTCTGGCCTTATTTTCCTACAGTCTGAGAAAAACTGATAAGGATTTCTTAGAGCAAACCAGGTTTTCCAAGCTATTACTTGTCTAAAACCAGTTTTGTTTCTATTTTAAACTTTTAAATATATCTGTGCTATATATTTTGTGTTTTGGGGTTTTGTTTAAGCAACATCATTTGTGAGTTGGTTTGTTTCATTCTGACTTTGTTGTTTTCAGTCAGGCAGCTTTGGTTTTTACTTAACATGATTTTGAGTGTATGGACATGTCTGTGTGTTGTATAGGCAAGTGTACATGTGTGGACGTGCTCCACACATAAGAAAGCACATGTGTGGAAGGTCTTTTTTTCATAAACTTTCTTCAGCATTATCCACAAAACTTGTAAACACAAGAAAATAGGGATTTGCAGATTCACCAAAGCAGAGCTTTAAACTTTCTTTCTTCTAGTGGTGGTTGTTTGAATGTGAACTGGTAAATGTGTCTCATAATCAGATACTCAGGAGACCCATTGTGGACAAACGTGGAGACATGCAGGGCATGAGTAATTGGAGATGTAATTTCAAGAGGAATCACAGCAATGGCTCATTCTTCACATGTTACCTTTCCAAGGCTGAATATATCCTCAGATTTAAAAAAGTACTTCCCTAAGTCAATAGACATAGCAATGCAATTATCTGTTTCATTTAGTTACCCTGCAGCACACTGAACTGATAAACTCTAGTTTCAGTTCTAGAAAATGTTACAAGTCTCTGTCATAAAATAGTTTTAACAACCCACAAGAAAATAGTCATAACACTAGCTATAACTTTATATTCCTGTATAGATCTTACAGTTTAACTTCAACTTATAATTAAAGTTTACATTATAAAATACATTTGCCCTTGAAAGTACATTGAAAAGCTATATTTATCAACTGAATTTTATTTCAAGTTTCTTTGGAAGACATCTTTGAAGAAATATTGTTTGAGTTAGCAAATGTCTGTTAATGTAAGTAACATTCAACAAGGAGCTGTAAGTGTAAGACATTTGTAGAGCCATGCAGATCATTTAGTTTCTGCTCCTCTCTCATTCTTTCCTCATGCCTAACAGTATGAGGAAACAAGTCTCCCTTAGTCGATTATTTTATCATTGTATAGGTGGCAATTTGATGTGACTTAAAAAGACTGAAAAGAAATCTGAATAACCCACTTTGCTACATTACCAGTTTTAGGTAGAAGCATATGAAACTTCTCAGTTAAATACAAGAAACCTGTATGGAAAATAAGTGCATGATGAGTATGCCTAAGTGCACACAAGCCAATCCTATGTGAAGATGTAATCGGAAAATTATTTAAGAAAGTAAGTGAGCCAGAAATTGGTATTATATAGGTAATTGAAGGGAATGGTACATGGAAAATCTTCAAGTTGTATGCTGCAATGGGACTAGAGGCTAGAGCTAAAAGGAAGACTAAGAGTTAACATGACTGAATTTGGGAAACTAAGCATAAAATAACAAAACTAGGAAGATAGAAGAAAGACAGAGACCTGGGTCATTGATGACAGGCCAGGTGACCCCTGTTAACCACTTACCAACAGATGCTGGTTCTATTGTTCTTGCATAGATCCTTGTTTCAAATGAAGCTAGCTAGATCAGGGAAAGCAAAAATAGCACTTAGGAAAGTCTCCGTGTATTTTAATACACAACAGCAGCATCTGCTTCTTGTTATTATTAAGAACACATGAACACATGCAAAACTGAGTACAGTAATGTTGGCCATGTGACAACCAGCTCGAAATCAAGGTCAATAACAAATGGCGTTAAGAATGGACAAGCACAGAGCACGTGGGATGTCCATTGGCTCAGCCCATGATGTACAGAGAATACTATATTTTAATAGAGATGACCTCAGCCTCTGTCCAGTTTCTGCTATTGTGCTACTGAAAGTCGTAGACAAGGAGGTAGGGTTTTTTGTTGTTGTGGTTTTTGGCTATTTCTTTTTTTAGAGTCTGCTCCATCTCTCACCACTTTCTTTCATTTTCTTTAATTTCTCCTGTTTCTGTATTTTTAATAAATCCAATTTCATTGAATTTTAGTAAGTCTTTATTTATTTCTTCCCTGAAACAATTGTCATTGAGTAGAGAGTAGTTCAGTTTCCATGTGTGTGTAAGATTTTTGTTATTTCTATTGTTTTTAAGGTACATCTTTGGTCAATGGTGATCTAATAAGATAAAAGAGATTATTTTAATCATCTTGTATCTGTTGAGTATTGAATTGTGACCAAATATATGGTGAATTTTGGAAACAGTTCCATGAGGTGCTGAGAAGAATGTATATTCTTTTGTGTTTGGGTAAAAAGTTCTATAGATGTTAGATACATCTGTTAGTGTCATTATTTATCTGTTTAGTTTCTGTTTGGTACTGTATTGAATAGATAAAGAAAGAGGGGGTAGCTTTGTTTTGGCCCTGATTTCGGTGGAATTGATTTAAGTGTCTTTCTGTTTAGTTTGATATTGGCCATAGGCCTTCTCTATCTTGTGTTTATTATGTTTAGATATGTCCCTTGTATCCTTGATCTCTCCAGTACTTTTAACATGTACTGTTGTTGGATTTTTTTTCTAATGCTTTTTCCGCATCTAGGGAGATGATCATGTGGTTTTTATTTCAGTTTGTTTATATGATGGATTACATTGATGAAATTTCATGTATTGAAGTACCTTTGCATGCTTGGGATGAATCCTACTTCATCACAATGGATGGGATTTTTGATGTGTTCTTGCATTCAGTGGGCAAGTATTTTATTGGGTATTTTTGCATCAATGTTCATAAGGGATATTGATCTGAAATCATTTTTTGTTGGGTCTTTGTGTGGTTTATGTATCAAAGTAACTGTGACCTCAGAGAATGAGTTTGGTAATGTTCCTTCTCTTTCTATTTTGTGGAGTAGTTTGAAGACTATTGGTATTATCCCTTCTTTGAAGATCTGGTAGAATTCTGCACTGAATCTATCTGTCCCAGGTGTAGTGGATGTGAACATATTTTTATTTTGATCCCAAGTGTGGGATGTAAAACAGACTTGTGTAAGGGTATTTGGTATTTTTCCATTGAAAACAGACTTGTTAGAGAACAGGTGATGTTTGTCCACTAAAAGAGGAACTGCCCTTTGCAGGGGCATGATCTTCACCAACTAATAAACATCCTAGTATAGACTCTGAGAGTATATATATATATATATATATATATATATATATATATATATATATATATATATATATATATACACAAAACAAGAGGCATGTTTTTTGGTCTTGGCTATTCATGGCTCCCCTTAAAGACATTCCTAGAGAGAACTGATCCAGTGAACACTTTGTGGTTCTGGGTTCCAGCTGCAGCTCTGGGCTCTGGCTGCTGCTATAGACTCCAGCTGCTGCTCCAGGTTCCAGGGTCTGTGGTTACAGTCACCTTCACTGAATTGCTGGTTTGCTGTTTAACTGGTCTATGGGAATCCTGCCAAGTACACCAGTGGTATTGCTCCAAGGAACTAAGTCTAAAAAGGCCCACTTCTGTTCCTATTAACCTCTTAATCTCCTATGTATGGTAGGTGGGTTGGAAGGGAGGTATAAGCATTAAAGAACCCCAAATAAAGTAGGGTTGAAAGAGTTCAAAGCCTATATCCTGATCTTTGTTGTTGTTGTTGTTGTTGTTGTTGTTGTTGTTGTTGTTGGCAGACACTTAAAGACTGCTTCTATTTTCTTAAGGAATATAGAATTATTCAACTTACCTAATCTTGATACAACTTTAAAAAGTGGAATCTGTCAAGAAAATTTTCCTTTTGATTTACATTTTCAAATTCTGTGGCATATAGGCTTTTAAGAAAGACAATGATTCCTTGGATTTGTTCCATATTTGTTGTTGTGTCTGCCTTTCCATCTCTGATTTTGTTGATTTATATAGTGTCTCTCTGCCTTTCAGTTAGTTTGACTAAGGGATAGTCTGTCTTGTTGACTTTATTAAAGACTTAGCTCCTGTTTTCATTGATTCTTTTAATTGTGCTCATTGTTTCTTATTTGTTGGTTTCAGGCCTGAGTTTGATCTCCACCCATCTACTGCTCTCAGGTGTGTGTTTAATTTCTTTTCCCTCCCAAGGCCTACAGGTGTGCCATTAGGTTGCTTGTATGAATTTTATTCATTTACTTTTTGAAGGTACTTAATGCAATGAAATTTCCTGTTAGCACTGCTTTCATTGCTTACCATGAGTTTGGTTATGTTGTATCTTCATCTTCACTGAACTTTAGGAAGTCTTTAATTTATTTCTTTATATCTTCCCTGAGCCAGTTGTCCTTGAACAGAGAGTTGTTCAGAGTCCATGAGTGTGTAGGCTTTTTGTTATTTATGTTGTAGTTGAGGTCTACCTTTAGTCCATTGAAGTCTGGAAAGATAAAAGGGATTATTTCAATCCTCTTGTATCTGTTGAGGCTTGTTTGTGACTGACTATATGATCAATTTTGGAGATGGTTCAGTGAGTTGTTGAGAAAGAAGTATATTCTTTTGTGTTTGGGTGAAAGGTCCTGTAGATGTCTTTTAGATCCATTTGATTTATGACACCTGTTATCATCATTTTTTCTCTGCTACATTCTGTTTTGTTGAACTGCCCTTTGGTGAGAATGGAGTGTTTAATTCTCCCACTATTAATGTGTTGGAATCAATGTGTGGTTTAACTTTTATCCATGTGTCTACAAATATGGGTGCCCTTGCATTTAGGGCATAGACATTCAGAATTAAGCTGTCATTTTGGTGGATTTTTCCTGTGATGAATATGAAGTATCCTTCCTCATCTCTCTCTCTCTCTCTCTCTCTCTCTCTCGATTAATTTGTTGAAAGCCAATTTTATTAGATATTGGAATGGCTACTCCATCTTTCTTCTTGTGTCCATTTGCTTGTATAAACCATTTTCTAGTCTTTTACTCTCAGGTAATGTTTATCTTTGTGTTTCTTGTGCACAGCAGAATGATGGATCCTGTTTACTATCCATTCTATTAGTCATTCTTTGGGTATTTATTGGAGAGTTGAGTCCATTAATGTTGAGAGATATTAATGGCCACTGACTTTTTGTTCCTTTTATTTTGATATTGGTTGTTGTGGTGTAATTTTCTTCTTCTTCTTTTCTTCTTCTTCTTCTTCTTCTTCTTCTTCTTCTTCTTCTTCTTCTTCTTCTCCTTCTTCTTCTTCTCCTTCTTCTTCTCCTTCTTCTTCTCCTCGTCCTCCTCCTCCTCTTTCTTCCTCCTCCTCCTCCTCTTCCTCCTTCTCCTCCTCCTCATCTTTCTTCTTCTTTGTTTCTGTAGTGAAGTCAATTATATTCAGTTTTTGAGTAGTCAACCTCCTTGGGTGGGAGTTTTCATTCCTGTATCTTCTGTGAGATAGATTTGTTCATAGATATAGTGTAAATTTGATTCTGTCATATAAAATCTTGTTTTTCCACCTATGGTGATTGAAAATTATGTTAAATATAATAGTCTGCATTGGCATCTGTGGGCTTTAGGATTTTTTTTTTTTTTGGTTTTTCGAGACAGGGTCTCTCTGTGTAGCCTTGGCTGTCCTGGACTCACTTTGTAGATCAAGCTGGCCTTGAACACACAGTGATCCGCCTACCTCTGCCTCCCGAGTGCTGGGATTAAAGGCATGCGCCACCACGCCCGGCTCGGGCTTTAGGATTTGTAAGATATATGTGCATACCCTTCTGGCTTTTATGATCTCTACTGAGAAGGCAAATGTGATTCTGATAGCTTTCCCATTATGTTACTTAGACTTTTCCCCTTGGAGGTTTTAATGTTTCTTTTATTTGTTCTGTAGATTTAGTGTTTTGATTATTGTGTGGCAGGAGGATTTCCTTTTCTGGATTGATCTATTTGTTGTTCTTTAGGCCTCTTGTATGAATATAGGCATTTCTTTACACTGGGTAAATTTTCTTCTATGAAGAACTATATTTTCTAGTCCCTGCAGCCAGGAATCTTCTCTTTCTTCTATTCCTATTATCCTTAGGTTTCATCTTTGCATGGTGTCCCTGCTTTCTTGGATGTTTTGTATCAGATATTTTTTAGATGAAACATTTTCTTTGATGGTTGTATTGATTTCTTTAATTGTACCTTATCCATCTTTTGTATTCTGATAGTAATGCTCAACTCTGTAGTTCCTATTTTCTTCCCTATGTTCTCCCCATCCAGGGGTTACTCAGTTTGTAATTTCTTTATTATTTCCATTTCCATCTTCAAAAGTTTTATTGATTTCCCTTACTTGTTTGTTTGTATTTTCCTGTATAGCATTGAATGATTTATTCATTTTCTCTTTTATATCCTCAATCTGATTGTATCTTCCTGAATTTCTTTAAGGGATTCCTCTTTAAATGTCATCATCATCTTCATTAGCATACCTTTAGTGTCATTTTCCTGGGTGTTAATAGTGTTATGGTATCAAGGCCTACTTGCAGGGGGATAACTGTATTCTTAAGGTCCCATGTTTCCCTGGCTTTTGTTGATTGTGTTTTTATGTTGGTGTTTAACCATCTGGCTGTCTCTGTGGTTGTCTGGTAGTTATTGGTGCGGTGCCCACTGCACTTCTTGGGCATGAGGGAAGAGCCTTCAATAGGAAGCTGGATATTCCTGCAGGCATCCTTCTCAGATTTGTGGGTATGGTCTCTGACTGGAGGGTGGTTCTCAGGGAACTGCCAGAGGCTATCCTTTGATGTGTGAGCCTTAGGATAGACTGGGCTTCTCATGAGCCTGGTGCCCCTCCTCTAGCCAGATGAAATTCCAGAGTCAGCTGGCCTGCTACTGGCTCTCTTTCTCAGAGACTCATGGGGTCCTGATGCCCAAACATAGTGCTCAGACACTGTGCTTACTGCATACAACCATTTGGAATTAACTCCAAACTCCGAGCTCTGGTTCTTCTCTTTTGGAAAATGAGTTGCTCTTTGGAAAGACAATTGAAGTTTTCTCTGTGAATCCCAGGCATCAGGCAGCCAAAGAGCTGAGTATTGCACCTCAGTACCCAGTAGGTATACACCCAATGGGCCATGGGAATATAGGGTTGGTCAGAGGCTGAGAATACCATCTGGCAGGAACTGGGAAATATTGCCAAGTTTAGCATGGTGACCAGAGCTTAAACCTCATGTTTCTCTGAACATGAACTTTCTTCTCACCTGGGAAACACAGATGCTGGAGTTTTGGAGTCCACAGCCTTGGCCTGTTGGTTGGACAGCAGTCATTGCCCTGATGCAATACAGTGCAGAAATGGTTCTGCCATTTTGGATCTTTCTCTCTCTCTCAACTGAATTTTTAACTTTCTAAGTATTTACAGAATGTTATTTTTCCAAGACAAGATGTCTCTGAAACTCATTCTGTAAATTAGGCTGGCCTCAAAGTCAAAGAGATCAGCTTGCTTCTGTCTCCCAAGTACTGGAATTAAAAGTGCCCGTGTTTCCATTTTTAGAAGCATCATTACCTCATTATTTTGTAAACATTGGTCTCTATCACCTTCTTTTAGGTCGAATAAAGAGCTGAATTGCCTGTGACAAAGGCAGGGGATAACAGGAAGGAAGTCAGAGATAGGAAGTCTGGGAAAGGATGATAGGCATAGGAAGATTTGCCTATGAGACAAGGACAAAGTCAATCATTTGCAACTAAAGAGAGGTAGGGAACCACTTGACAGAATAAAGATTAATATAAATGGGTTAGCATATGTTATAAAAGCTAGCTGGAAACAAAAGTAAGCTAATGTCTGGAGCAATTATAAATAAAATCTCCATGTCATTATTCAAAGCTGGGGTAGGCCAAGAAAGCCTTCTCAGTTTTATCCTGACAGCTAGTTTTGTTAGTGAGCTGCTATTTCAGCCCTGGGATAGGTGAAAGCAGAAGGATCAGAAGCTCAAAGTCGTTTTAGAATAACTGGAGAGCTCAGCATCAGACTGGGCTACATAAGGCTTCTTTTCCATTAAAACTAAAAAGAAAAATATATTCACTTTAAAAGACAGAGAGGACTTCCCCATGACTAGTTTTCCAATAGTCAACTTTAGTTTTCTAAAGTGTTAATTTTATTTTAGAGTAATTTTTGTCAAAAACTACCACAACTCTAAGAGAAAAAAAATGGCATATGGACATATATTGATAATTTGGCCAAAATAAGACTCCTGGAAGGCATGTATTTAGGTTTGGCACTTTTGCTTTTCTTAGGTTTTGAGTCATAGTCTCACAGTGGTCTCCACTCTCCCTTAGACTTCATAGTCTTTCTGTATTGTCCTTCACCATCGAGCAGCGGGATGGGTGGTGGTGGCCTGGGTCTAACATCTGGTAGAATGACCCAGGTGCTATTTGCTTACAGATGAGAAAGAGCACATCTTGAGATCAAAGGTATCAAGTTCCCTTTTCTTGCTCAGGGGCAGCTTATAGTGCTTAGTTTGAGGCCCATTTCCTGGGAACTACGACAGTTTCCAGGTCTTACAAGAGAAGATGGAAAAGAAGTTTTTCATGAAGTATTACAGTTTAGCTCTTTTAGAATGAGATGGCTGGTAAAAAATGCCAGTGAAGACTTGGGAGATTCACAATCCTGTGATGATACTAAGTGTTATAGCTCTTCATGCCATGTTAAGTGTGGCAGAGAATGCAGGATGATATCCCAAACCAGTCCATCCAAAAGGCAGGTCTGGTAAGGTGCAGGCCCCAGCTTCACGGGGTGTCAGCACCAAGCCAGTGGTGACAGAATGGCTGCAAAAGTAGCTCTGCCATGGCTACCTTGACCACTTTAATCAACAGTCAAGCCCTTAGCATCAAGCAGCAAGTCTTCCCCAGAATAAATGTTGTCTCAGGTTGTCATGGTGGGGGAATGGCAAACAAGAGAGCAAGCAAGCAAGCATGCCAGCCAGGTTTTATTTATAAACCTTGGGTAATGGGGAGGGGTTTCTGGGTTAATGTATCTGATTTTCTGGGGCTAAGGGTACCAGGATATATAATCTACATATAGTGGTAGAGTACCTCTCTTACATGCAGGATCACAGTGTCCTATCACAAGAAGGTGAAAATAATATTTAATTATCCTATAGATGAGGGAATAACTTATGTATGATTCAAAGTCACTTGCTGGAGCCCAGAATCTCTTCAGCATATGGTAGGGTATTGCCAGATACTCTCTGTGCTTGCTTAGCCAGCTCCTTATCAGGAAATTATTCTCTCTGTAATCTTCCTTGATAGTATTGTGACACTCCTTATAAGAATTGGGGTTACCAGATCAGGTGGGATGGAAATACTGCTGAGAAAAGGGAGTCCACCATCATAGACCAAGCATAAAATGGCTTTCTCGAGATGTCAGACTTCAACCTTATCCACCAGAGTCCCCCACTGTGTCAGTCTTGGACTGCTGGAATTACAGACATTAGCCATAAAACTCTCTTCAGATACATATTTTAAGTTCTACTACAACAATTCTCTGAGCCTCAGAATCTTTATCTGCTATGGGGCATGAGAAATAACTAATATCTACCTTACATTTATTGGTAATTCACAGTAGAACCTAGTAGGGAAGATACACAGTCCTGGAGAATGCAGGGCCATTGTTTTTCTTGCCTTTTGTGATCCGATTCAAATTCCTTGGTCCTTCTATGAGCGTGAAGAATCAAGTTGCTAGAATGTTTTCCAGTAATATTCATGGTAATACTCAGTTGTCCAATGATCTTTCTTCCATCACCATGCACACCTGGCTCCAGTATTAACATATCAGGATAAAACCAGTTCCAAACCTTTACTCTTTCTAAAAAAACAAAAAAACAACAAAAAAAAATAAGATATTTTGGTTGAAATAACACATTTTCATGATGGTAAAGAAGACATGTTATGCCTTATCAGTTGTGGTGTAGTAGTTTTTAAGTAATTCATTTTGTCATAAACAATTAGAAGAAAGGAGCATCCTCTCTTCACACCTGTGTCCTCAGTTCCTGAGAGTGCTGCCACCTTGCTTCCGTCTGGTACATTTATGACCCATGGTAATATCACATAAATATTTAATCATTAAGTAAGAAATTTTTCACTTAGATTGGATTTATCTGTGATGTTTGTTGTCATTCTAAATATTTTGACAAATATAGAAAGCTTTTATGCTTTCTTAATTAGTAGTTTCCCTGCCCTAAATATATTGGATATTCTACCTGTTTACGTTGCCTATATCTTTTTACATTCTTCATCCATACTTATTGGCATGTGTTTCTCAAATTTCCTCTTTTTACAATGTCACATAGTTGTAATCAAATGTCATAAAACTTTCCTGAACGTGCCCTTAACTTATCAGCATTCACTTAAGTTTCCTCCATTTCTATTCATACTGGCAAAGTTGATTTGTTTGTGAATGAAAAAACAAAATCATAGTTCTAAGTAAAATTCAATTGTCTGGGTACACCAAATTTCATTTCTTGGGTTAGCTACTGAAGAATATGAAGAAAAGTTGGAGGCAGATGATATGGCTTTCATTGTACAGTTCAATAACTTGAGTTCAAATGATAAAGCTCACAGGGAGATAAAGAAACTCCTGAAAGTTGTCATCTGATCTCCACATGTGTACTGAGATGGGCATGCACAGTACACACACACACACACACACACACACACACACACACACACACACCCCAGATGATAAACAAACATGTGAAGATTATTTAAACTGCATGTACATGGAACGATCAAAAATTGTATTAGAGCCCAAAGATATGGCTCAACAGTTAAAATCTCATAGGTTCTTGCAAAAAAAAAAAAAACTGACTTTGGTTCTCAGGACCCATGTGTAGTAAATAATGATCCCCTGAAACTCTATACACAGGACTCCACAGGTAACTGTATATAGTGTATATATATTCATTCAGAGACACACACTTAAACAAAAATTAAAATTAAAATATATTTCTAAAATATAGAATTTGGTCTCATCTAAAGCCTTGGCCTAGGTAAACCTCAATCCCAGCTAGATAGAAGTATAAAGAAAATAGCTTTCATCTAAAGAATGTAAAAGACAAAGAGCAGAATCATATGTTTTTCATGAATTTGGAAGGAAGCAGCAATTGTAGTTAATAAAACACGTTGAAATATGAAGAGAGGGGAGTGACCTGTGTGCTGGATGGTTTTATTTATGTCTGCTGGCATCAGCTAGATGCATGTTTAAGAGGAAAACTCATTTGAAGTTTGCCTGTGGAGAAGCCTATGACTCATTTTCTCTATTGATAACTGAGGCAGGAGATCCTAGAGTAGTGTGGGTGTGGCCGCCGCTAGAATAGTGATTTTGAATGTACAATCATGATAAGTAAGCAGGTGAGTAACCCCCTGCCAGGACCTCTGTATCAATTCCTGCCTCCAGGATCCTGCCTTGAGTTCCTATCCTGCACTTCCTGGCAATAAACTCTTTCCTACCAAAGCTGTTTGAGGCCCTGGTGGTTTATTACAATCAGAAAACTTCGACTAATATAGCTGGAAAAGCAAGAAGACTAGCAGTGCCCTTTATACTTGTATAATTTCATCTCTGGGTCTAACAAATCCTTAAGGACTGAGTGTAACTACTTCAAAAGCATGAATACAAGGGACTCAGAGGCCAAGAACAGAACAAAGGAAGAAACTCCTTTTCACAATAAGACTGGGCACAAACTGGCTTCAGTGATTTATTCCTAGAAGGACAGTGTCAATAAAGTGAAATGTATATTTAAAATAAATGGAATTATCCAATTTTCTTCTATTTATGCAAGAAAACTAACATTTCAACTTCTCTTTTAGCTTGATGTGAAGATGGAATTTTTATTCATAAGTAGGCTAAAATTGCATGTGCTCAGTAAAATCAGTCCATGAATGGAGAGACCATGTGTGATATATCTCACCTGAGGTGAGCTAGTTAAATACACCTAGCCAACTCTACTACAGGCGTCAATTTTTTTGTTAATTCAGAGCAGGCCTAAACCTCTATTTCTCGGAAATGAGCCTGAGTTTGAATGACTTTAAAGAGAGCCTGCAAGCTTACCTGGATTCACCATCATGTCTAAGTGGTGATGCCAGCATGATAATTATTACCTAATCTTCCTTGGAATTCTCCCAATGACTTTTTAAAAAGCCTGCAAGCTCACCTCAGGGTCACCATTTCATCACAGTGGTGACTCTAGTATGCTGTATTTCTACAGACTAAATGACTCTTTGTTGTTTGCATTCTATATGAATCTGGGGTCTTTCTATCAGTGGGTTTCTTGCTCTAACAACCAATAGTTTATTACTCAGTAACAGAAAGTAACACGCTGTAGATATCTTCCACAGGCTCCAATATGAACTAATCTTAGAGTCATAATAAGCAGGTTTTATAAAAGGACAGGGGCTTACATATTAACTGAGCTTGGTTATTTTCTAAATAAGAAAAAAACATGAGAATGGACAGCATATAAATGTTTCTCAATGACTCGGATATGTCTAGGTTCGTACTACTAAGGCAAGTTATTAATTTTGGAAGTGATGAAACTAGTGTGTATTTTAATAGTAGAATTTTTTGGAGACATGACTTTATATACTCCAGCCTAGGCTCAAACTATTCTGTAGCTAAGGCTGACTTTTATTATTGATCTTCCTGCCTCCACTTTTCACAGGACATGATTATCAGTGTGCTAACAGATCAGGCAAAATTGTGCTCAGATTTACACAAATGCATGTTTTTCAAAAATGTAAAAATAGAGAAACCAGAAGGCAGAGTTTTCTCATGTTTAAACAAAACCAAAATGAACATAATATAATAAAGTTATTATTTACAAATATAAAATTCTACCAAGTGGTTTGATTTTGTGAGGCCAACCATGTTCCAAAGCTACAATCCTCATCACAGTCTTGATTGCTCTTTTCTAAAATTGAGCTGCAAATATCTAGACATTCTGAAGTTCAATTTCATACAGCAAACAGAAATTGGCTGGGTAATAGTCTTGGCTTAGATGTTTAAATTTGCCAAAATTCTAAAAATAGTAGAGGCAAAATGTAAAATATGCTGAATAAACTAATAAAAAATCCTTATAGCTAAATGAAGAAATCTAGGCTAATTATTATTCACTCCATTAATTTTTTTAAAGAAAAAATAAATTTGAATAACAGAAGTACCACACACTCAGGTGTTTTGAAGATATTTTCACTGAAGAGATACTATATGAAATTCAACCTCAAAGGATCATGTGTGTGCACATATGATGTGTTTTTGACTGGTTTGCATTTTTATAACTTAGACTGATGTCAACAGTATTACTATTAAGAGATTAAATTTGTTGTCAATTACAAAGCTCAGACATTCTCCTGATCTTCTAAATATTCAATGCACATGCTGTTGGTAATTTCCACTTTATGTTTATTTTCATCAAAGTAACTCACATAAATGAGGAAAAGTAAATATTTCAATAATGAGTAGTGCATATAATAACAAATGAATACTTTTGCCTTTTGTGTGGCTCAAGGAAACAGGCTTTACCTAAAATTGCAGATTCATGGAAGGAGCAATTGCTTTGTCCTCAGTGTTTGACTGACTTGGCAGACATGTGTAGCAACATTTGGTGAAATCAACAGCTTGTCAACTGCCTTGAGGGATGTCATATGCCTTGGTAGTTGTTGAATTAATGGACCTCTCAGCTTTTTTGACCTCAAATACTTTCTGGAGATTATCATGCTAAATAGATAAATGAAGAAAGATGAAATAAAATCAGTTACTTTCATATTTCATCTATCTCATATAATTAAGTGGCAATCATTTCCATATTCCATACTGTATGATTAGCAAGTCACAGAGCCAAGTAACTGAAAGTGAACAGTTTATCCTGTTGCTTATTGTAATCAGAACCATTTGCCTGTTTGTCATTCACTGAGCCCACTATACAGAAGGGAAGCATATGGTGGGCACTGAGCTTATGTGAGTGAACAAGTCACAGAACATCAAAGTTTAACAAGCAAGAGAGATATATAACAAAATTGTTCCTTGTCACTCAGTGCCTTCACAGTTATGTGAACATGAGGCCATGAAACAATTAAATTTGCTTCAGGGCATCAGTGAAAAATTTTCAGAGAGGTTGAATGTAATTGGTCTAATTTACAGAGTATCTATGAATGTTCCAAGTAGAAAGAGAAAAACAAGGTCATTTAAACTAACGAAGCAGCTTGTATAAAAACAAGTACGTAGAATAGGAACACTCAAGCTGGAAATTAGGTCAGATCAGAGTAGAGATAGAAAAGGACATTAAGAACATATGGGATATAAAAGT
This sequence comes from Acomys minous, assembly GCF_964271855.1. Lineage (NCBI taxonomy): Eukaryota > Metazoa > Chordata > Mammalia > Rodentia > Muridae > Acomys > Acomys minous. Next base: position 70,024,858 of record NC_140494.1, read on the forward strand.
GAAGAAAGTGTGTCGCCCTATGTACACAGGGTCTGGGTGCTTGTTTGGTTATTAGGTTGTAAACCACAGAATATTCTTAATAGACAAATAGATGAAAATAACATGAGACATGGAGGTCCATGTGCACATGCACATCACTTGGAAGGCTAAGAAAAGAAGATTACAATGGATTTCACATTAGGCTGGTATGAAGTACAGTTTAGAACCATCTCATCAAAACAAAAATGTATTTATAAATCAGCAGTCAATTAATAATAATAATAAAAAGTCAAATAATTTATAAGAGTAGAAAAGATAGCTAATCTCGAGTAGAAAGATAGAACTCCCAGTACAGGACCTCATGGGTACTATAAATCCTTCTAGACTATGGGTTACTCATTTCTTTTTTCACTGACCATACACAATCTTGTTTCTGCATCTCTGTGAACTTACCCAAAATGCCTCTGCTTACATATCTTTTGATATGTCCATTACTTTTATGTGGTCCCAATTTATTAACATGTTTTTAAGATGAACAATTTGATATCCCATTGAATCTTGGCTCAGGCCTAGCCATCTGTCTGGTTGACATTTTAAGCAATCATTTTCTTCTATTACATAATGTACTTTTTTATTCTGTGGTTCTTTTCTATTTGCATGCCAGTGGTAGTCATCAATTCAGGGAATTTTCCTCCATTTGGTTGTAGATTTTTTCCCTATATTCTCTCTCTCTCTCTCTTGAACATTAGACTTTGTAGAATGCTCTGGATCAGTTCCCTACATCTTAATTTTGTTCATTTATATTAGACATCCATTTTAGTCATTTTAAGAAACTTGAACAGTTTGACAGTCTTAGTTTTCTATTGTGTTCTTTTAGTAAATTCAAGTGTGTTTTCATTTTAATGTGCATTTGTCAAGATAGGCAATGCTAAGATGTAGAAATATTCAAATATTAGTAATATAATACAGAAATAACATGTTATTGAAGAGTAGTTGATACTATGTGGAAATTTTCCTTTTATTTGAAACCTGTGATTAGAAGCTTGTAACTGTTAAGGTCATAGTGCCAGAGGGTAGTGTTTGAATGAACCCACAGGGACCATGATAGGGTAGGTCTATATCACATTTAGTCACTTGTCATTCTCTTGAATGTAGAAACTCATTTTAATGCCTAGGAAGTTTGGATACTGGGTTTATAAAATGCAAGATAATACATTATTTTTAAAAGAACACATAGTTTTGTTTATTTCAAAATTTCAATCTCCATATTGTGACTATGTTATACAATTAGTAATGTTTTTTGTTTAGTTGGTTTGGTTTGGTTTGGTTTGGTTTGGTCTTTTTGAGAAAAGATTTCTCTGTGTAGCTTTTGATATCCTAGATTCACTTCCTAAACTAAGCTGGCCTTGCACTCACAGAGAACCACCTGCCTCTGTCTTCCTGAGTGCTGGCATTACAGGTATGTGTCACCATGCTCAGCTTGGGAATGTTTTCAGATCACAAATTTATCTAAAGTATTTTTTGTATTTTGTATTGTCTATCATACAATTGATTAAATATTGGTGTATTATTATCTAGACTTAACAAACTACCTTGCATTTTGGTAGAAATTGCATTTTTCCAAAGAAGAACTCTAGTTAAATAGAGCCCTGTATTCAGAGAATTGAAAAAATACTTTCTGGATCAAAGGCATTAAGACCATATTTCTACCTGACACTCTCAGAATGTCATTGAGCATTACCACCACTCAATAGTGCTGACTTAGAGTACACATTTTACTTTAAAGGAAATCATAAACATCTGTAGGATTCATCCCAAAGATCTTAAGCTAGACATATTGATTTTGAGCCCATTCTGTCAGAAAACAGTTTCCAGATGATGATACAGTGTGATATTTAACCAATTATCTTGTCATCCTAGTCTTTATAGTTTCTTTTTTCAAATGATTAAATAATTGTAAACAAAGTTATTAACACCTGAGGAACATTTTGAATAAAACATATAAGATATATGCTATAATAAAATTGAATCTAAGTCAATGTGAAGAAAATATCAGTATAAAGAAAAATAAATCACTTCTCACTTTCATAGCTGTTATGTGACCAAATACCACCAAGTTGGCAATTATTTTCCACAAGCATATAGACTGTACAGGAAGCTTACTATTAGCCTTGGACATCAACAGGTCTATAATTGCTAATAACAACAGTGATAGCAATGGAAACCCAAGCTATTATTTCAATATATAATGACTCCGTCCATAAAGAGTCTATGCATTGGGCCATTTTGAATGTCATAGTGTAGCCTAGGGCAGTGGCTGCCAAATTGTCCCTGACCATGTTGTAGACTTTATGTTTAGTAATTGTCTTATAGTGTTTGCTTTCTTTTTTTAAAATTTATTCTTGTTACATCTCAATGGTTATCCCATCCCTTGTATCCTCCCATTCTTCCCTCCCTCCCATTTTCCCCTTATTCCCCTCCCCTATGACTGTTCCTGAGGGGGATTACTTTCCCCTGTATTTGCTCATAGGGTATCAAGTCTTTTCTTGGTAACCTGCTGTCCTTCCTCTGAGTTACTTTCTTTTAAGCATTTAATTCATTGGCCAGTACCGTATAATAACTTTTCAAACTAAGTATCATAAAATGGCATGGCTGTCAAAGTTTAACTAGGACAAATAATCTGACACATTGTGAGTTTTCCTATTGAGAAGTCCATGTGACCAGGATCTGATGTTGATCTCCAACAGTCTATTGATTACTCTATGCATGCCAGCAGCAAATGACCTCTATTTTTAAAGACACAGATATTCTATAAAGAATGATATGTCTTATGTTTTACTCCCAATCTTTATAATTATGTCTTTAAGTTAGTTTTGCATCTGTGAAAATAAAACTTCAGTCCAATTTCACTTCAGATTAATTTCTTCCCAAAGTAGATAAGGAATTCTTTAATTATTGTCATTAATATTCTGTTTTAAACTTCTTACTCTAAATTATTTATTATCTGAACAAAAATACCAGCTTTATTCAATGCTTTAATAATAATTAAACTCACAGTCATTTATAAGTACCGTTGTCCTCATATCTCTCCACAGGCCAGTTGAAGTAAACAGCACACTCTTAAAAGTTATCTCCATTTCAATCCCTATAACCTTAAGCCATGCCATCTTACATAGGAAATGGAAACTTGCATGAATGTGCAAGATAAAACCTTTATGTGAGCAGAATAAGCAAGGTTTTTGGAGTAGATACAATCTAGTTGTATGGTTTCATAAAATAGAAGGTTTCCCAGGTTACATTCAAGGAAATATATAAGAATGTTAGCAAAGTTAGAGAAAGGCAACATTAATCATTTTGAAGAGAGAAGGAGCAAATCTATATAGTGCTTGAACATTCAAACTTGCAATGGAAAGAATAGGCTCTTCAAGCCTCCAGAGGACCCAGACCTTCCAGCAATGCAGCCTTTCCCCAGTGCAGCCTCTTTGAGATTTCTAATCTGTAGAATATTATGGGGATGTACTAATGAGTCTGAAACCACAAATATTGTGGTAGTGTGTTTTCACAGCAATACATAATGAATTCACTCATGTCCATAATTCTCCTCAGAGGAAAAAATTAGTCATTGTTAACTCATTCCTGAAAAACTAGTTCATCAATTCCATAGAATAGCTGAAAATATTTTTCTTGAAAGAGGCTTATTCTTAGTACTTTACCCTAAGAAAGTAGATACTATTTAAGTTCATTTATTACTTTAATCCCAGCCCCCAGGAGGCAGAGGCAGGCAGATCGATGTGAGTTCGAGGCCAGCCTGGCCTACAAAGCAAGTCCAGTACAGCCAAGGCTACACAGAGAAACCCTGTCTCGGAAAAACCAAAAAAAAAAAAAAAATCAAAAATTAAGTTCATTTATTAATTTGTGTTTTGTTAGATGCAGATTCTAAAATCCAATCATATAAGGAGGAAATGTATATTGAAAATTTACCCAAAAGACACCATCAAAGAACAACAAATACAACTAAGGAAAGAAAGAAAATCATTAGTCTGTTACTATGGTAGAAACTTGGGCTTAGGAAAATGACTACTGCACACCTGAGGATAACAAGCATATATATGCTTCTAGGATTCAGACTCAGGTCCTCAAATTTTCACAGCAAGAATTTATAAATTACTCTACCAACTCAGCCTGGTTTATCTCAATCTTCAAATTACCCAAGAAAGGGAATTAAAACACAGTACCGGGCCTGGAGAGATGGCTCAGAGGTTAAGGGCACTGACTGCTGCTCCAAAGGTCCTGAGTTCAATTCCCAGCAACCACATGGTGGCTCATAACCATCTATAATGTGATCTGATGCCCTCTTCTCTATACATAATAATAAATAAATATATCTTAAAAAAAAAACACAGTACAAAAAGGAAACCACAAGTCTCCTAGGTCTCAGTCCAGTATTTGGTTGTGAATCTCAGCATCTGTGTCAATGTGATGCTGGGTAAAATCTCTCAGAAGACCTATGCTAGACTCTCATTTGCAAGCATAGCAGAATATCATTAATAGTGTCAGAGGTTGGCTCTCTCCCATGGGTGGGTCTCACATTGGGCCAGCCATTGCTTGAGCATTCCCTCAAACTCTGCTCTATTTTTATTCTTCGACATAGGTAGTATAAATTTTGGGGTTAAAGTTTTGTGGGTAGGTTAATGTTCCCCTCCCTCCACTAGGAGTCATGTCTAGTTAGAGGCTGTCCTCTTCAGTCTTCATGACCCCTGCCACTCTGAGTCTCAGCTGGAGTCACCCTCATACCCTCCAGGAGTCTAGCTTGTTGCAGGTCTCCAGCTGGATACTTGTGGAAGAATAGAGGGAAGGATAGAAGAGAGTGGACAGAAGATTCACAAGAAGACCAACAGTACCTATTAACCAGGGCGCGTCCATGGACTAGACCTAGGACTCTAGATAGATATAGCTGATGAACAGCTTATTCTTCATGTGGGTCTCTGACATGTCCCGGCCTGTGGGACAAATCAAATCAGGGCTCACCTGAAAGAAGAGGTGGGGATTGAAAGTAGGGTACAGAGACAAGAGAAATAACGAGTCAAGTCTAGAAATTTTTGATCAAGACTTTCTTTAATACTGACAAGTAAGACTTTTTATAGCAAGGTCAATAGGATCTATTCTGATCCCTCTCTCCCTAGGTCCCAGCCAAGAAGAACACAACAGCCTGAGTAGTTCTCTTTAGAAACTTCCTTAATCCTCTGAGTAGCTTTCTGTAAGGACTTCCTTAATCCCCTGAGTGTCTTGCAGTAGGGATTTTTCTACTTATATCAAAGGTTAATTGTCCAAGGATAGCATGGGACACAAAGACCTGCTCCAGCAAAGCTCAGCCATTGGAAGGTCACATCGTGCAGCCTAAGCACGGGGATTTCTGACATGGAAAAATTTAGCACTGCTCCCCACATCTGCCCCTTCTTAAAATAAAATTATGAAAAACCTATCTTAGGTCAGCAACTAGGCACTTATCTTTATCTGTCATTGGCATATATGAATTCCATCATTCATAGCCTGTTTTAGGTCCAATAAGGCTCAGACTCACTCTTACCTGTCTCTGGCTTGTCTCCATATCAACACATGAAGAAGGGCAGTGTCTTTGAGCTCTGTGCCATGTGCTTGTGCTTGTATTGGCTGCAATTGCTGAGACATGAGCTGTGTTAGAAAGGATGGAAGGCACAGGCTATAATTTCAAGCCCTGTTATCCCCCACAAGGATAATCCATGCAGTAAATTACTGTTAATTCTGAAGAGATTATATCGAATGTGAATCTAGCTGCATCCTACTCACATAGAGTCTAGGGAAGTCTAGCATGATACTGTAACTTGCTCAGTCATCTCAAATCACTGATCCACTAGTTAAGGCATAAACAATATTAGTAAAGCAATGGCAAAAACAATAGTAGATATAAGAATAATAACAGAATTATAACAGAGAGTTTATCATTCAACAGCACAGCACAAGTCCCTCCACAGTCCTTTAGATGGAACTGACCCTAACAGTGAGGGTGGAAACGTACTTATAAAGCTTAAAATCTGCATTTCTGGAGGGAAAATATTCTGGAGGAGTCTCTGAAAAGCACCTACTCCAAAGTTCAGTCAGGTCCTTAAGGAGGATGCCTCACAGGCACTGGAACACTTGAGTTCTCCTTTCCTCCTAAGTCACAGGGAAATCAGGCAATGAGTGTTGTTGACATACGTTATCTCAAAAAGCAGACTGAAAAAGAGAAGGATCAGTAATAAGTGTCCAATGAAGTTTCACCTCTGACCTCAGGATCATCAGGAAACTCATCCATGTCAGCATCCACTTGACACACAAGCCTCTCAGGTAGCAAGTGTGCAGCATCATGTTCCTGTGAAAAAACACAGACAGAACCTTGCCTCCAGATTAATACAGGGTCGGGTCCATTCCACTGTCCAGTTAAAGGATCCTTCCATTTCACTGTAGCAAAAGATGACTGAGTATTGTTGTGCCAGAATCGATTGGCTGCAGAATTTCCTTTTCCATCATGCAGTAAAAAAATTAAAATAAAGAGAACATGACTCAAAGCATTTTTAGGTGATTGGGGGGTAAAGTTTCCACCTCTTTACTTTTTGTAAATAGGTGTTTATGGTAGAATGAGCTCGTTCCACTGTGCCTTTTCCTTGCAGATTATAAGGAATACCTGTAATATGCTTTATGGAAAAAGAGTCACAAAATTTTTAAAAATCTTTCTTGACATACCCTGATCCATTATCTGTCTTGATAGCCTTAGGCACACCCATGTGAGAAAAGGCAGACAGACAGTGAGCAATCACATTTTTTGTGGCTTCTCTACATTGTATAGAAGGAATTAAATATCTGGAATATGTGTCGAATGGGCAGTCCTGACTGCAATGTTCCCATAAGTTTCAAGTCTCAAGTAAGTTTAAAAAATTTACATCTCTGTAAGTAATTTAGTTTATCAGTAGATAATGCCCTGTGGAGATCATGTTGGACCTCAAGAGTTCCACATGTGTTAATCCCCAAGTGCTGGGATTAAAGGTGTGCACCATCATGCCCTGTCACAGTGATCCACCTGCCTCTACCTCCGGAGTGATGGTATTAAAGGTGTGTGCCACTGCACCTTGTTTAATTATTTCATCTCAATTCTAGTAAAAAAAAAAATCTTTAAATATCTCAAACAAAAATTAATCAAGGAAGAAAGAAAATTCTAATTAAGTACATTCTGTAGGCTAGTTTAGAAAACTATCAGCCTCCTATTTCCTCCTCTCCAACTGGCCATGTGTCTGTAGCCATCTCTGCTCTATAATTGTCGAGTCTTCAGGTAGCTAGGAGTAATATCTGTGAAATTATATGGCTCAAGGACATTGTAGCCCTGGGCTTGTTTAACTAGCTTGATCTAAGCTGGAAGCTCCTAGCTGTAAATGTCTAGTTCCAAGGACAAAACTAGTTTATCTCTCTTTTTTGAGAATCTAAAAAATTTTTAGAAATATCTCTCAAGTAAAAATTAAGCAAAGAAATAAGAAAATTATAAACACTTTGTAGCTAAGGAGTTTGGAATTAACTCCATTCCGTAGACCAACTTGGAAAATTGTTAAGTCTCTTACAAGCAAAAATTAAACACAAAAATTCTAAGTTTAAGGCAATAAATTCTATTCCTTAGACCATGCTTTTCTGACCAGCCACATTTTTGCAGCTTTCCCTGTTTTGTAAGAATTGAGCCCCACAGGCAGTAGCCAGGAGCAGCACCTGTGAAACATTTTGGCCCATGGATGCTCCAGTCCTGGGCTTGTTCCCAATGGGCAGCCATTGCGCCTGGGTCCAGGCCCAGCAAAGGCACATCATGGAGGCAGGACAATCACTGCCTCATGGGTTCTGCATGCTGCACTGTTCTGGAAAACTAGGCAGCGAGTAAAGCTTGGCCCTCTCTCAAAATATAGAAAAATGAAACAATATTTATATAATCAAACAAATTTACAGACATAGACATAAAATTTGACATGATGATCATAAAGCAAATAAACAGTCTGATAGGCAAGACAAAAAGCAGTTTCAAAACCTTGACAATAAATGGCATATCTAGGGTCTAAACTATCTTTAACTAAAGTCAAAAAGCAAAAAATATATAGGAACTTTTATAGGTCTAAAAGCATAATATAGCATTCCTATAATTTTTTTACCACCTCTATCTCACATTATAAAATTATTCACTTCTTCAACCTAAACATGCTTTGTTTAAGGCATTAGTAAAGGTAGCAGGGGCTGTCTCTGTTGCCTGCTTTAACTCATTCCCATGGAGGAGTTGCTTTGCCAGCCCACAGGAGAAGAGGATATGCTCAGACTTGATGAGACTTGATAATCTAGGGTGCGTTGGTGGGGAGGGAGCTCCCTTTTTCTGAGAAGTAGGGGAGGAGACAAGAAAGAGGGAGGGTGGGACTAAAAGGAGAATAGGGAAGGGTCTACAATTGGGAAGTAAAGTGAATAAATACGTTTTAAGAAGAGGAAACCAAGCATCTTATGACAGATAAATGTTAACTAATAGTCAGAACCCAGACTCTTTTTCATTTAATTTGCTCACTGTATATCCTGACTGTAGTCCTCTCCCTCACATGCTCCTGGTCTTACCCTCTCTCTTTCAGTGCCCCTTCCCTCACTCCCCTAGTCCTCAGAAAGGGGGACCCTTATCCCCTAATATCTGACAGCCTATCAAGTCTCATCTGGACTGCCTGTATCCTGTTTCTCTTATGGGCTGGCAAGGCAGCCCTGCTAGGAAGAAGTGATTAATGTGCAGTTACCAGAGTCTATATCATAAGTAGACTCTATTCCCAATATTATGGGACCCACAAGGAGACTCTGCTGCTTATCCAAAACATCTGAGTACTAGGTTCTTTCTATGCATTGTCCTTGGTTGGTGCATCAGTCTCTGCAACCGCCCTTCCTCCACCTGGATTTGGTGGCTGCATTGGTCTCCTCGTGGAGCTCCTGTGCCCTCCAGGTTCTTCTGTCCCCCAACTCTTCCATAAGACTCCTTGCCCTCCATTCTGGAGCTTGGCTGTGAGTCTCAGTATCTGCTCTGATCCCTCACTGGGTGGAGACTTTCAGGAGACATCTATGGTAGGCTCCTGGCATGTTCTTTCTCTTCTGGTGTCTATTCTATTTGCCGTTCTGAATGAGAATTAAACAATCTCCCTAAGGACCTCTATGATATTTAGCTTCTTTAGGTCTGCATATTATAGTGTGGCTCTCCTGTATTATATGGCTAATATCTGCTTAGAAGTGAGTATATGCCATTCAAAATTTTTTGGGTTGGGTTACCTCACTCAGGATGTTCTTTTCTAGTTCTATCCATTTTATTGCAAATTTCTAGATTTCCTTGTTTTTAATAGCTGAATAGTGTTCCATTGTGTAAATGTTTCACAGTTTCTCTTTATCCATTCTTCAGATGAGGAACATCTAGGTTTTTCCAGATTGTGGCTGCTACAAAAAAAAAAAAAAAAAAAAAGAAAAGAAAAAAAGAAAAGAAAAGAAAAAAAAGGCTACTATGATCATAGTTGAGCAAAAATCCTTGTTGTAATGTGAAGCATCTTTTGGGTACATGCTCAGGACTGTTGCAGCTGGGTCTTGAGGTAGAACTATTCCCAGTTTTCTGAGAAAAAATTGGTTTCAAAAGTGGTTGTATAAGTTTAAACTCCCACCAGCAATACAGGAGTGTTCCCCTTCTACTTCTTATCAGCATGTGCTGTCACTTGAGTTTTGGATCTTAGCCATTCTGACAGGTGCAAAATGTAATCTTAGAGTCATTTTTATTTGCATTTCCCTGTTGACCAGGGATGTTGAAAATTTCTTTGTTTCATGACCATTAGATATTCCTTCGTTGACAATTCTCTGTTTAGTCCTGTACCCCATTTTTAACTGGATTATTTGCTTTGGTGGTGTTTAATTTCTTGGCTTCTTTATACATTTTGGATATTAGTCCTTGGTCAGATGTAGGGTTGGTGAAGATATTTTGACAAAAGGTTTTCTGCATCTAATGAGATGATCATGTGGGTTTTTTTTTCAGTTTGTTTATGTAATGGATTACACTTATGGATTTTCATATATTGAAACACCTCTGCATGCCTGGTCATGATGAATATTTTAATGTGTTCTTGGATTAAGTTTGCAAGTATTTTCTTGAGTATTTTTGCATCAATGTTCATAAGGGAAATTGGTCTGAAACTTTCTTTATTGGGTATTTATATGGTTTAGGTATCATAGTGATTGTGCCTCACAGAATGAGTATGGTAATGCTCCTTCTGTTTCTATTTTTTGGAATAGTTTTTAGATAATTGGTATTAGCTCCCCCTTTGAAAGACTGGTAGAATACAATGCTGAATCCATTAGGCTCAGAGATTGTTTTTATGGTTTGGAGACTCTTGATGGCTGCTTCTATTTCCTTAGGAGATATGGGACAATATTATTTGTTTACTGGATCGTGGCTCAATTTTGGTAATTGGTATTTATTGAGAAAATCATTAATTTAATTTAGATTTTCAAATTTTGTGGCAAATAGGCTTTAGAATTAAGACCTAATTATTCTTTTTATTTTCTCAGTATTTTTTGTTATGTCTTTCATTTCTGATTTTGTTGGTTTGGGTATACTTCCTCTGTCTTTTAGTTAGTTTTGCCAATAGAATCTCTATCATGTTGATTTTCTCAAAGAACCAGCTATGGTTTTGTTAATTCCTTGAATGGTTCTCTTTGTTTCTAATTTATTGATTTTTTTTAGGGCCGAGTTTGATAATTTCCAGCCATCTAATCCTCTTGGGTATATATGTTTCCTTTTGTTCTAGAGCTTTCAAGTGTGTTGTTAGGTTGCATGAGATCTTTCCAGTTTCTTTATGAAGGTGCTTAGTGCTATGCACTTTCCTGTTAGCACTGCTTTCATTGTGCCCCATAATTTCTGGTATGCTCTGCCTTCATTTTCATTGAATTCTATAAAGTCTTTAATTTATTTTTTTATTTCATCCTAGACTCAGTATTCATTGAGTAGGGAGTTTTTCAATTTCCATGAGTGTAGGCTTTTTGATGCTTCTGTTGTTGCTGAGTTCCAGCTTTAATCCATGATGGTCTGATAAGATGCAAGGTTTTTTTTGTTTTTTGTTTTTTTGTTTGTTTGTTTTTTTTTTAAAGATCTCATATCTGTTGAGGTTTGTTTTGTGGTCAAATATATGGTCAATTTTGGAGAAGGTTCCATGAGGGGCTGAGAAGAAAATATGCTCTTTTGTGTTTGGGTAAAATGTTCTGTAAATACGTTACATCTGTTTGATTTATACTGTCTATTAGTTTCATTATTTTTCCATTTAGTTACAGTCTCAATGATCTGTCTATTATGCAGAGTGGGGTTTTGAAGTCTTCTATTATTAATGAGTGGAGTTTGCTGTGTGATATAAGTTTTAGTAATATTTATTTTACAAATGTGGAGTGCCTCTGTTTGGGGAATATATTTTCAGCATTGAAACATCATCTTGGTGTGTTTTTCATTTGATGAGTATCACATGTCCTTTCCCATGTCTTTTGATTAATTTTTTTATTGAAAATCTATTTAATTAGATACTAGAATGGCTACTGAAGCTTCCTTCTTGGATTCATTTGCTTGGAATATCTTTTTCCAGCCCTTTACTCTGAGATAATGTTTATCTTTATTGCTGAATTGTGACTCTTGTATGTAGCAGAATGATGTGCTGTCCTGTTTTCACATCCATTCTGTTAGCTTGGGTCTCTTTATTGGGGAGTTGAAACCATTGATTTTGAGAGATATTAATGACCAGTGCTTGTTAGTACCTGTTTATTTGATGTTGATGGCGGTAGTTTGTGTTTGTGTGTGTGTGTGTGTGTGTGTGTGTGTGTGTGTGTGTGTGTGTGTTTCATTTCCTTTGGTTTTGAGTATGAGTTTATTTTCTGTATTTTAATCCCATAAAAAGAGAAGCTACTATGATTCAATTCATGAACACACAAACACAATTACAATCAAATATTTGTACAGAATTCAGGAATGAGGCTAAAGGGATCATTCATTCTTTGTACAGTAGCTTCAGGCCTGTGTAGTCTCCTTGTTCTCGGGTACATTTCTAAAGATAGAAAAAATTACTCTGGTTATCAAAACTACTGAGGCCATGTTAGATCCCAGAATGCGTAATAATCAGTGTGTGACTGTGAGCAAGACTTTCTTCAAGGAATATCTGTTTTAGAAGGTATGTGTGTATCAAGGCAATTAGAAAAATCTATTGTAAAACCATGCCCCTTTCAGGCACAGGACCAATGTCAAACTATCTAAAACTATGAAATGATAACCAAAGTTCCTAACATGTCTATTCTGATCCATTGTTTTATTTTTCTCTTGAAAAAATGTATACAGAGATTGTATAATGTAATTTGTGAATACAATGAGAATTAGTGTATATTTTTAATGATCTAAAAAAAAATCAGAAAAGGTTTCAGCAACAATGACTAACTGTGTACAACTAAAGCCATGTGATAAAAGATAAATGGAGTAAGAGATGATTGTTCAAAAGAAATCATAGAAAATGGAAAGGTATATTGGGGTGAAATATGAACAGTTTCCTAGTATGGCTTATGTGCATAAGAAGCATTTTTTAGATTTATTTATTTTTATTTTATGTGCATGAGTCTTTTACCTGCGTATACATTTATGTCCCATATGTGTGCATGGTGAATGTGGTGGCCAGAAGAGGGCACCAGAATCTTGGAACTGGTGTTACAAATCATTGTGAGGCATTATGTGGGTGCTGAGAACTGAAGCCCAGTCCTCTGCAGGAGCAATGAGTATTCTAAACAACCAGCCTATTTCTCCAGCACCAGTAGGTGCATTCGAGTAGCCGTTATTCTATACCAATTTTCCAGTTGCGTGTATAAGTCACTTGGAAATATTGATAACTGTGATAGGTCAGTCTTCCACATTTCATGCATTTAAGCATATAACCCAAAAAGTCACATTCATGACTACAAGCATAGAGCTCTGTGTGAATACTAGAAGTTCTCAAGTATATATATTTTTTCTAAAAACTTATTTATTTTGTTAGAAAGTTTAAATTATTAATCTTATTCATTTACTATCTGTGTATTTGTGTGTGTTGTGTGTGTGTGTGTTAGTGAATATGTGTGTTTCTGCCCATGCACATGCCATCCCATGCATGTGGAGATCACAGAAAAAATTTCAAGTGTCAGTTCTTTCTTTCCACCATGTGGATCCTGGGCATTGAGTTCTTGTCACTAGATTTTTTGTTAGATATCCTAGCCTGATGAGCTCATCTTACCATCTAAAAGCTGGAATTTTCTCCTTCAAAACATTGTAGGTAAATGTTTTCAAACTGTCACCTTTAGTTCATGGTTAACTTTAGAAGGTGTCAGCAATATATCCAAGTTTGAATATGATAGTTCATGAGACTGATGAAGTTTCTGATAAAAACGGATCATAGGGAAAGAAACCATTTGTGATAGCAATGTGCACATCACATGTTTTCCCTAGCAATAAACACATTCTGTGCAGCAGTTAAACTTGTAAACACTTCATGTTAGCTTCTTTAGATACTGAAATGGCAAGGGGAAAATATACTGATATTGGTCATTTTTTATTGCTTTATCAAAAAGCCTCATTTTAAAAAGCTGCTGTGTGTGTGTGTGTGTGTGTGTGTTATGTGTTTGCTGTATGTCACTGAAGAGTAAAAAGATCACAGTTATCATTTATTGACATTTTCATGATTTTTTTAGGCATCCCCACCAGTTTTACCTACCATTTCTTTGTATTATCAGTTAAATCACCACAGCATGAAATAGAAAAATGATTTCTCACTGATATTATGGAGGTAATGGAGATTTTGGGTGGATCCTGAATGATTTTTAGGTTCTAGGGGGCATTTGTTTTGGGGAATTTAGTATCTCTGTATTACACCTTCATTAGCTGCTATCTCTGACCTCTTCACCAAGTTTTTCTGTAGGTTAAAAGCTACCAGGTGAAGCAGACAACACTAAATGTAGGTGATGCACAATGGTTCTTCACTGAGATTCTTCTTACTTCCTTCTTTCTTGTAGTCTTTATAAAAAAAAAACCCTGTCTCTCTTTGTTTAGGTATATTGTCTTCAGAATGAATTCCTAGTTGTGTTCATTCTGTGAATCGGATCTCAACTCTGCCTGCAGTTTAGTCTACAAAAGATTGTCATTCTCTCTAGCAATGAAGTAAACAATCTCTTGAAGAAGTGTCTAGTTCATTGCTAAAATGAGATTTCTCTCAGTGTTCTATATTCCTCTTGAACTTATGAACCATTGAAGAGGAATTCACATTTGTTATTAGAATCTAGATGAAGTGTCCACAGCTTAAAATTTGTAATTTCAATGTGTAAACATGTAATTATTTTACAGCTCTAAAACACATGTGCCATTAATTATTAGTGAAATTGACAAATATTTTCTAAGATAAATTTCTATTGAAATTAAGATATACTCCCAAACTAGCACTCCCTAATTCCTACATACAAAGAACTCTGTCAATACGGAGATAAGAACATCTATTACATATTTGACGCAGAAAGAGATTCTCTTAGGGAACAAACCAGTACTATAACATATACAACCAACTGTATTTTGTTACTTCAAAAGTTGAGGGAATTTCCCCTAAATTTTTTGATGAATTAAGTCACAATATTATTTAGAAATTATTTTCTTCAGACAGAAATTCATTATTTCAGTATTTTCTTTCTCTGACTGACAAGTGGGTAGTGAACATGTGGCTTACATGTTGAGGTTATATTTGCATGTAAGATGTCTTGTACATCAAGCTTCATAAAAATCCTCTTTGAAAACTTCACATTTTCTCAAGATTTATCTTACTCTGAGTGTTAGGATTTCTGATAGTTTCCCACCCAGTATCATTCAGCATTTGACTTGACTTGGTTTATGTTTTTGCTTTATCATTTTTATGCTTGTCATCAGAGTGAGAAGAGTAGAGAAAGGTCTGGCAGGCTTTGGCTTTCCTCCCTTATGAACACACTTGAGTCTTGAATCTTAGCAGTTTTATTATAAAAGGGGAAAAATGACAGTGTGTAGTTAGGACAAATGATTCATTGTTGTGAGTTAAATCTTGAAAAGTTATTGTATAAACCATGATTGCTGTGCTGATTTTGAGTGCTCTGCTGTGTTTTGTGCAGTTCAAACCTTCCTTCTTGGGATGACTTTGGAAAATCTGAGAATTTACCATCCTGTATTCCTGCCCTCACCTGTATTTCTGATTCTGATAATTTTGCTTTGTAGAAATAGGAAGAAAATATGTTCCCACAGAAAATTTTATGGGAAGATATTTACATAATATCTTGTAAAGAGCTCCATGTATGTACTTTCAAATGACGAATAAAATAATAATAAAATTCAAATACATATTTGGACAGTAAGCAAAAATCTTGAAGTCAGAAAAAAACAGATAGATTTTGTCTACCTAATCTCTTTTGTGTATTAATTAATTACTCAGATCCTTAGTTGTATTAATAAATTAAAAAAATCTCTGTCTACTCTTTTCTAGGTAGATAGAGATAATAAAAATTCAGGTTATTTACTATATTTAAACTTAAAGAAACCCTAAAGAAAAGCTCTATAATATCTCTTTGATGTAAACTGAAAATACTTAAGTTAGCAGGAAAATGCAGCATACTGCTTATGGAGCATATTAAAGGCTGAAAAAATTGATCTGTGGGAATAAGCATGAGTTGCTCTTCCAGAAAACTTTAGTTTGTTTCCAGTACCCATGTCACATGGTTCACAGTCATCTACAACTCTAGCTTAAAGGGACCCAATGTCCTCTTCTGGATTCCTCAGGCACTAGCTACACTGAAGTATGCAAATCCACACAGACATATACACATACACATAATGATTTTTAAAAGTATGTAAATGTAAAATGTAATAATATAAAATAAATACAATTTTACTAATCCCAGAAAAACTCTGACTATTCTCTCATAATTGTGAGAAGTTATCATGAAGTTCTGACAAAACAAAAAAATCATACACTCCCAGGATATGATAATGGCTTCATTTAATAAATACAAAGAAAGTTGAAAATTTTTTCTTTAACCATGAACTGTATCACAGTTTGTTAAATGACCAATCATTTAAAATGATTTTGTAAATAATTTGAACTAATTTTAATATATGTAAAGCTATAACTTTTTAAAAAGAATAGGGTGATGTCATAAAAGAAGGTACAGTTATGTTACCCCAGCACATATCTGAACATTAAATCACAAGTTTGCCTTTCATTCAACAGTGTAAGAACACGATGGTTATTTTACTCAAAGGGACACATGGATTTCTAATCACCTCACCTCAGCCCCAGCTTCTTATTTTCACATGGGTAGACATTTTTAAAAATATGATTGACAGCAAACACATTAATGTCTTCTCTGTTAAGTGCAGGAGGTGACAAAGCTGTTCTCCTCTCAAAGGAGTTCTCTGGAAGGGAATTACATGAAATGTCTGTTCTTCAGTGTGACTCCAAATTAATATGTGTTTTTGTAGAATCATATATAGTTCAGAATTCAGCATACATTATAGTGTCTTTTTATATCTATGAAGTAATTTCAGAGACAGTGATGAAATGGGTAAAATAATATGGAGTCCACATGAATCTTAGAGTTAATGTTAAATACTTGGAAGGATCCAGTCATTTGAAAAGAAATAATAGGTCTTAAATACTTTTATATATTAAATACTATAGTGAATGTTTTGAGATAGATTCTGTTGGTGTGACTTAAGTTAGACAATGAATGATGCAATATACTATTTGAGTCACTATGTAGGCACAGGTAGGTGACATGATTTCTAATACTTAATAGCTGCTAGTATTTGCTAAGTCTTGAATAAATATTAATGGTAATAATTATATTTTAAAAGCATATGTTATTTTTCAAAATCCCTAAGAAGTTTAATAAGTGACAATGTCAATGGTGAAAGACTTTCTATGTTTACCATCTATTTAACTTTATTGCTATTTTGGACAATAACAATAACTTTATTGTTATTTTGGAATTTGTTTACTATGACAAAAGTCATTAAGGAAATGTAGTTTGATGCTTTACTAGACATAGAAACTAACATGCTAAAAAACATGGCTGAAATAAGTGACATTAAGAATGATAAGGAAAAATAATGTATTATGCATCAGATGCTTACAAAATACATTATTTGAAGTACATAGACAAAATCCTTTGCCTGTACAGCATCCAGTTAATGGAAGCAGAAAAGAAAAAGTGCATCTGTATAAAATTTAGGGTGTGAGAAATTTCTAAGAAAAAAATTATAAATTCCAGCTTATGAACTCAGAGTGTTAAGGACACTGAGTGCCAGAGAACAAGAGGAACATTGTGAGTTGTTGTGTCTGGAATATCACGTGGCTATTGCCAATATGAATTCACAGTAGCTGTGGTTATCCACACAGGATCAAACCAGCAAAATGTTTTTGTTTAGAAACAGAAAAAAAGAAAAAAGAAAAAAACAGAGGTGGAGGAAAGAGGAAAAGCCAGTATTAGGAAAGATTAAAAGACACAAGAGGAAAAAATAATTACACATGAATGAGACGAACCAATAAAGATGCTTGGAGGCAAGGACAGAGAACAGTGAAAAGGAGAATGGGCATAGATCATCCATCTGTAAGCACCACTAAATCATAGCAATAAAATGACCATCTATGAAATCATACTTGTTATGAAGGAAAGCAATCTGTGTGTACATGTCATGTTGATTTCAGAGCATCATGAGAGTTACACTTCCAATGTAAGAATCTGTTTTTAAGTATTTCATCTACAACATTTGACAACACCTATAAACTTCATTTATGCATCATGGAGTTAGATGGGAGACAGTCATAAATACCAATGTGGGGATCATAAAGTCTTGATCTGGGAGTGGGAGAGTCATGAAAAATCAGCTTATTTAAATAGACTCCTAAACATTTGTCTCACTAACAGAAGAGGTATTAGAACCTTCCATGGCATGCCATATTTCTTTCATTTTTATGGTAACAGTGGCAATGTCTTTTATTCACAGAGAAAATTGAATATTTCAGTGTTCCTAAAGTATATTACTAACTTCCATTCATCATGCAGTGACTATGCTCATCTAACCTTTAAAAAGTGAGCTGAAGGAAAGGATTTAAAAAAAAAATATTTAAAGTTAGAGTGATTGAACAATAATGCTAACTAAGAGATGATAGTATTTTGGTCTGTGTGACAGCAAATACCCTCTATTAAGGTACACATTTAATTGTTCTAATAAATACATTTATGAGTAAATACAAGGAAATTGTGTGGATATGAATTAATTCTTCTCTTTTCTTATGAGGCCTCAATATTTCTAAAACATTGGGAAATCAATATTACAGAGTATTACAATCTGCCTAAAAATAAAAGAGTATGAAATGGGTCTCCATGGGTAAAAGTATTTGCATTACAAGTACAAGAATACAACTTTAGTCTCTTGCATCCACATTAAAAAGATGAGGTTGCTTGCAGGGTTTATGGTCCCATCTCTAGGGCTGCTCATCTAGGACAACCTGTGCAGACACAGACCTTCTTCCTCAATGTGTTAATGATTCCATAATTAATAAACACCTATGAGCCAAATTCACCAGTTTTGCAAAAAGGAAAACAGTATGTATTCTAATTCTTAAAATTAAAGAGCAGAAATAGAGAAGAACAGAGAAATAATTTGGCAATTAATGTAAAGTAAGAATTAGTTTTATATGAAACAGAAACATGGAAAAGGTTGAAAAATTATAATTTAGGCCACGGAAAGCACAGAGAAGAGATGGGATATTGAGATTCAAGAGATTCAAGAACTATTGAAGAGTCTGTATGATGGGGATGTGGCAAGGGATATGAGTGTGTCACAAATAATGGGATTATGGATATGAATGATGAGCTAAGGTCATTCATTTTATTGTCTGTTCAGTAGTAGAATTTCTGTGTGTTTCTATTGCAGTATAGTAATGAGTAAAATTAACAGGAAATGAGACTTGGATGGCAGGTAGTGGCGTAATCATCTGAGTTCCTTTAGTTTGTAATGTTTCTTCCCTACACTGAAAGCTTCAAGGAAGAATGTAAGATGTGATTATGAGGTGCATACTATGCAATTTTGATTGTCTTCTGAGTAGAATTAACAAACACCCATGACATTAAATAAGATCACTAGTATGAATGTCTTTGAGAGTATTTCCAGAAGCTTAACCAAAAAGAGAAAACACACTCTAAATAAGGAGAGAACCATCCCATGTCTTCTCCCTTTCTTTGCTTTGTAAGCAGCACCAAAGACATACCACTTTCCCTACCATGCCTTCCCCATGCAATATGAACCCTGCAAAGCTGTTGAATAAAATAAATTCCTCCATCCTGAAATTTTTTTTGACCTATCAATGAGAAAAGAAGCTAACTTGGGTGACATGGTTTGGTTTTAGTGGAATGTTCATAGTTGGGTCAGCTTAAAATGAGGAAGTTTAATCCCCTAAGGCTAGGGACCAGCACTAAGATGGATTCTGTGATTGGATGGGAGTTTAACAGATAAGTTCATGACAATACTCAGAAGAAGACATGAGGTAATTTGAGGAATTAACACTATTAGTCATTTAATTTTCCCTGTTGGACGATGAAGACACTTTCATTAACTAGTGCCAGAGATCTAACAAGTCTCTCCTACAGTAAATGTAAGGCCTTGTGTGACAGGTTAGGGTATGAAGAGTGTCACTGACTGCAGTGACAGTATCTCAGATTCCTGTGTGCTATGAATAACACCTTTAGCTGCTGCATAAATCAGTAACACATGTGCTTCACTAAGTACTTCTGAACAAGTTCCAAATTAATTATTTCTAGGAGTTTATACATTCTATCAGAGGTTGAATTAAATGGCCATCACTTTGTGGTATTCTTGGTAGAATTGGTGTAAACAACTTTGAAGTTATTCAAAATAGGAAACATATATCCTTTATGGTTATCACAATAATTACCACAGCACAAAACTCTCCGTCAAAGGTTGAAATGCAGCATTTTACAAAGTTAATTTCCCCAAAGCAAAATAATACCATTTGGATACCTGTGATAGATATCATTGTGTGGACACCTGTGATAGATATCATTGTGTGGACACCTGTGATAGATATTATTGTGTGGACACCTGTGATAGATATTATTGTGTGGACACCTGTGATAGATATCATTGTGTGGATACCTGTGAGAGATATCATTGTAGACAATGTAAGAGGATTTAGAATCACTTAGGAAATGTACCTAGAGTTTGTGAGTTAGTTTTGAGATGGTAAAAAAAAGAGCCATCTTAAATGTGGATGACATTATGCCATGAGCTATGGTCATTGACTAAATAAAAGGGAGAGGAGACTAGAATTAGCCTCTTTACTAGTATGTGTGCAGTGTGACCAGTCACTGCATACTTATTCACATGCCCTCACTGTCACAAGAAACAGAAAGCACAAACTATGTCCAAAGACAAACTTTCTTGAGTTGTTTTTGTACAGGTATTTATTTATAGTAATGGGAAATAATGAGCATATAAGAGTGACATTGTGAATTGGAGCTGTTGCTGTGATTACCTTGCCCATTGAAGCTGGTATGTGGGAGGAATGCAGCCCTGTGCTAGAGACACCTTAGAATGTTGGAAGCAGAACATAATGGGGAATCATGTCCAGAAATTGAAAGAGCAGAATGCCATGAGAAATAGTGACACAGGAGGACCAATTACTGAGACATCAGAGGACCATAATGACTATTGAGAAGTGAGCTAGAGGCCAATCATGTCTAGAATTCTGGAAATGAGTCTGTTTGCTTTTGATGTGAAAAACTTAGTGAGGCTGAATTGAAAGATAATGTAGTATATTGTTTTTAGAGGAAGTTTTAAGTAGCAGACATTTAAGATGTCTATTATCATATATTTGCCAAGATGCTTTCTGAGCTTTAGAATAAGAATTTAAAGGAAGAAAATATTGAAAAACAACAGATTGGAAGAAAGAAGAGATACAATGAGGGGGGGGAGAAAATATAATTGCTAAATAGGTTAGTACATTGCACTTTACAATTTTGCATGTATTTAGAATTTCTTATTGTAAAGGATGGTCATAAGTATCCAGTTACTTTTTTATTAATTTATTCAGATTATATTTAAATTGTTATCCCATCACTGTATCATGCCATACCTCTCTCACTCCTGCTTTCACCCTATTCCCCTACCCTAGGTCTACGACCAAGGGGGATCTCCTCACCCACTATAAGTTAATAGGCTATCAAGTCTCATCTTAATAGCCTGCTTATTCTTTCTCTGAGTGCCACCAGGCCTCCCCACCAAGGAGAAGTGGTCAAATATGGGGCACCAGAATTCATGTCATAGTCAGTCCCCACTCTCCACATAACTGTGGAGAATGTCATGTCCATTGGCTAAATCTACGTATGAGTTCAAAGCCTACTGCTTTTATTGTCCTTGGTTGGTACAGTAGCTTGAGCAGACTCCCCTGAGCCCAGATAGGCCCATCATGATGTTCTTCTTGTACATTTCTAGGACCCTCTGGATCCTTCTATTTTCACATTCTCATATTTTTTCTATTATCTAGAGTCTTTATAGGATTTTCTCTCATCTATCCCAATCTCCTGGGAACTGAAGACTTTTATGCAACATGCCTTTTGGCCTAGTGTCCAATTATAAGTGAGTGCCTACCATGATAGTATTCCTGTTTCTGGGTTATTTCACTCAGTATAATCATTTCTGGTTACATGCATTTGTCCACAAATTTCAGAATTTCCTTTTTTTTTTAATAGCTGAGTAATATTCCATGGTGGAATTGTACCAGTTTCTTTATCCAGTCTTCAATAGAGACACTTAGGCTGTTTCCAGGTTTTGACTATTAGGAAGAAGGCTGCTATGAACTTGGTTGAGTATATGTCCTTGTTGTGTGGAGGAGCATCTTCTGGGTATATTCCAAGTAGTGATATAGCCGAGTATTGAGGAAGCCCTATTCACAGTTTTCTGAGAAAGTGCCAGATATATTTCCAAAGTGGTAGTACAAGTTTGCATTCCCACCAGCAATGAAAGATTGTTCCTCTTTCTCCACATCCTTGCCAGCATGTAGTGTCACTTGAGTTTTTGATCATAGCTATTCTGATGGGTATAAGATAGAATCTCAGAGTCGTTTTGATTTGTATTTCTCTGATGACTAAAGACATTGAGCATTTCTTTAAGTGTTTCTCAGCCATTTGATATTCCTCTGTTGAGTATTCTCTGTTTAGTTCTGAACCCCATTTCTTAATTGGGTTATTTGATTTGGTGATGTTTACTTTCTTGAGTTCTTTATATATTTTGGATATTAGATCTTTGTCAGATGAAGGGATGGTTGGTGACGATCTTTTCCCAGATGTAGGCTGTTGCTTTGCTCTGTTGACAGTGTCTCCTGACATTCAGAAGCTACTCAGACTCATGAGGTTCCATTTCTTAATTGTTGACATTAAGGCCTGGGCTGTTGGTGTTCTGTTCAGGAAGTTGTCTCCTGTACCAATGTGTTCCAGGCTCTTCCCCACTTTTTCTTCTAACCAATTTAGTGTCTCTGGTCTTATGTTGAGGTCCTTAATCCACTTGGAATTGAGTTTTGTGCCTGGTGATAAATATGGGTCTACATGTAGACTTCCAATTAGACCAGCACCATTTGTTGAAGATGCTATCCTTTCTCCATTGAATAGATTTGGCTTCTTTGTCAAAAATCAAGTGACCATAGGTGTGTGGATTCATTTCTGGGTATTTAATGCTATTCTATTGATCAACCAGGCTATTGCTGTGCCAGTACCATGCTGTTTTAATTACTGTTGCTCTACAGTACAGCTTGAGATCAGGTATGGAGATTCCTCTGGAGGATACTTTATTGTATAGGATTATATTAGCTATTCTTGATTTTTTTTCATATGAAATTGATAATTGATCTTTCAATGCCTTTAAATTTTTGTGTAGGTATTCTGATGGGGATTGCATGGAATCTGTAAATTGCTTTTGGTAAGATGGCCATATTTACTATGTTAATTTCCTGATCCACATACAGGGGAGATCTTTCCATCTTCTGATGCCATCTTCAATCTCCTTCTTCAAGTATTTTAACTTTTTTTAAAAAAAGTCTTTCACTTGCTTGGTTAGAGTTACTCCTACATATTTTATGATGCTTGTGGCTATCATGAAGAGTAGTTTCCATATACAGGGGGATGAAGTCCCTTCAGTCACAGTCATAGGGGAGGGGAGTAAAGGGAACTGTAGAGAGGGAGGAATGGGAGGATACAAGGGAGAGGATAACCATTGAGATGTAATATGAATAAATTAATAAAATAAAATTTAAAAAAGAGTAATTTCCCTAATATCTTCCTCTGCATGATTGGCATTTGTATACAGAAAGGCTACTGACTTTTTGGAGTTAATTTTGTATGCAGCCATTGAGCTGAAGATGTCTATCAGCTGTAGGAGTTCTCTGATGGAGTTTTGGGGGTCATTTATGCACACTGTCATATCATCTGTAAATAGAGATAACTTGACTTCTACCTTTTCCAATTGGATCCACTTGATTGCCTTTTGTTGTCTTATTGATCGGGCTAGAACCTCAAGAACTATATTGAAGAGATATGGAGAAAATGTGTAGCCTTGCCTGGTCTCAGATTTTAGAGGAATTTCCTTGAGTATCTCTCCATTCAATTTGTTGTTGGCTTTTGGCTTGTTGTATATACCTTTACTATGTATAAATGTACCTTGTATCCTTGATCTCTCCAAAACTTTAAACATGAATGGATGTTGGATTTTGTCAAATGCTTTTTCTGCACCTAAGGAGATGATCATGTGGATTTTCTTTCAGTTTATTTATATGGTGGATTACATTGATGGATTTCCATACATTAAACTATCTCTGCATGCCTGGAATAAAGCCTACCTGGTTATGGTGAATGATCTCTTTGATATGTTTTAGTGTTCAGTTTGTAGGCATTTTATTGAGTATTTTTGTGTCAATGTTCATAAGATAAATTGGTCAGAAGTTCTCTTTTTTTTTGTTGGGTCTTTGTGGGGTATAGATATCAATGTGACTGTGGCCTCACAGAATGAATTTGGTAATAGTCCATCAATTTCTATCTTTTGGAGTAGCTTGAAGAGTATCAATATTAGCTCTTCTTTGAAGATCTGGTAGAATTTTTGCTGAAACCATCTGGCCCTGTGGATTTTCTTTCTTTCTTTCTTTCTTTCATTCTTTCTTTCTTTCTTTCTTTTTCTTTTTTGGGTTGGGAGACTGTTAAAAACTGCTTTTATTTCTGTAGGAGAAATAGGATTATTTAATTTGTTTATCCAATCTTGATTCAATTTTGGAAAGTGGAATCCATCAAGAAAAATTTCCATTTCCTTAGCATTTCAAATCTTGTGGCATATATGCCTATAAAATAGGATCTTATGAGTCTTTGTATTTCTTCAGTGTCTGTTATGTGCCTCCCTTTTCATTTCTGATTTTGTTAATTTGCATAGTGTCTCACTGCCTTTTATTTAGTTTGGCTAATGGTTTGTCTATCTTGTAGGTTTTCTCAATAAACCAGCTCCTGGTTTTATTGTTCCTTTGATCTGATTCTTCTCTTTGTTTTTAATTTATTGATTTCAGCCGTGAGTTTAATTATTTCCAGACATTTATTCCTCTGTAATGCTTCTGCTTTTTTTTTCCCTAGGGCTTCCAGATGTGTCATTCTATTGCTTATATGGGATGTTTACAATTTCTTTGTAAAAGCACTTAGTACTTTTCCTCTCAGCACTGATTTCAGTGTGTCCCACAAATTTGGGTAGGTTGTTCCTTCATTTTTATTGAATTTCAGGAAGTTCTTAATTTCTTTATTTCTTTCTTGACCCAGGTGTCATTAAGTAGGAAGCTGTCTACTTTCCATGTGTGGGTAGGGTTTTTTTTTTTTTGTTATTTCTGTTGTTGTTGAAGCCCAGATTTAGATCATGATGATCTGATAGAGTACAAGGTATTATTTCAATCACCTTGGATCTGTGGAGGTTTGCTTTGTGACTTACTATATAATCAATTTTGGAGAAGGTTCTATGGGGTATTGAGAAGAAGGTATAATCCTTTGTAATTGGGGCAAAATTTCTATAGTTATCTGTTAGATTCATTTGATTCATGATGTTTGTTAGTGTCCTTATTTCTCAGGTTAGTTTCTGTTTCACTAACCTATTCTTTGATGAAAGTAGCATGTTTAGGTCTCCCATTATTAATGTGTGGGGATTGATGTGTGATTTAAGTTTTTTAACCTGTGATTTAGAAATATGGGTACCCCTGTATTGGGAGCGTAGATGTTTGGAATTGTGTTGTCCTCTTGGTTGACTATAACTTTGATGAGTATGAAGTGACAATCTTCATCTCTTTTGATTAATTTTGGTTGAAAATCTATTTTATTAGATGTTAAAATGGCTACACCAGTTTGCTTTCTGTATCCATTTGCTTGGAATACATTTTCCAGCCTTTTATCCTGAGGTAAGGTCTATCCTTTTGTCTGAGATGTGGTTCTTGAATGAAGAAGAATGATGGATCTTGTTTATACATTCATTCAGTCTGTGTCTTTTTATTGGAGAATTGAGACCATTGATGTTGAGAGATATTAATGACCAGTGACTGTTAAGTCCCTTGATTTTTGTTGTAGTTTGTCAATTTGGGTTGGAATTTTCTTCTAGTGACTTTTGTAAAGCCAATTTGTGGATAGGTATTGTTTGCATTTGTTTTTGTCATGGAACATTTTGTTTCATCCATCAATGGTTATTGATAGTTTCACTGAGTATAGTAGTTTGGCCTAGCATCTGTGGTCTCTTAGGGTTTGCAGGACCTCTGTTCAGTCCCTTCTGGCTTTTATTGTCTCTCCTGAGAAGTCAGGTGTAACTCTGATAGGTTTGCGATTATATGTTACTTGGCCTTTTTCTTTTGCCACTCTTAATATTTTTTCTTTGTTCTGTGCATTTTCTGTTTTTATTATTATGTGGTGGGAAGATTTTCTTTTCTGGTCTATTGTTTTGGTGTTCTGTAGGCCTCTTGTATGTTTATATGCATCTCCTTCTTTAAATTGGGGAAATTTTCTTCTATGCTTTTGTTGAAGATATTTTCTGGGCCTTGGACTCAGGCGTCTTCTCTTTCCTAAATGCCTATTATTCTCAGGTTTTGTATTTTCATGGTTCCTTGATTCTTGGATGTTATGTGTCAGGGATTTTTCAGATTTAACAATTTCTTTGATGGTTGTTTTGAGTTCTACAGTTGTATCTTCTAGTCCCTAGATTCATTCTTCTATTTCTTGGATTCTGTTAGAGAAGTTCACCTCTGTGTTGCTTGCTTTCTTCTCTAAGGTCTTTCATTTCCATTTTTCTTCTCTCCACTCCTTTGTCATTTCCATTTTCATCTTCAGATTTTGAACTCTTTTATTGATTTCCTTTATCTATTTGTTTGTAATTTCCCTAATTTCTTCCAGTGCCACTCTAAAGGCCTCTTTTGTGCCTTCAACCCATTTGGTTGCATCTTCCTGCAATTTTTTACAGATTTTATTTGATTCTTGCTTTATCATCTTCATTACTAAGGATTTGAGGTCATTTTCTTGTATTTCAATTGTGTTTGAGTTCTCCAGGTTGCTTTCTTTAGGATAGCTGGTATCTGGAGATGCTGAATTGTTTTTGTTTTTGTTGTTTGTGTTCTTATGTTGTCCTTTAGTCATCTTGCTATCTCTGATGTTGGCAGATAGCTTCTGGTTTCCTTCACTGGTCATTGAGAGTGGATAGTTGGTGAGTGACTATAGGCTGTGTGCCTTGCCTGTGGGCATCTAGAATTTCTTCCCTGGAAGAGGCAGGTGACCTGGTTTCTGCCCCAGGAGACTTTGCTCTACACCTTAGGCTCCTTACTGGGTCAGCAGAGGTAGGCCTCTGCATGATCTCATTTGTACTTCTGAGGTGATTCAAACTAGCTGTTTTGGGGCTGCTGTTTAATTTTCTGTCCTAACCCCTCAGGGTTGTCTAGCCTCTCCCAATCCATGGGTGGGAGACCCTGCTAGGCCATGTAAACTGGCCAGGCCTGGCTTTATCTGCCCAATTTTGCAGGCCCAGACTGCTGTGGCCTGCAGTCTGGTTTCTGCCCTGACCAGTCTATATAGCATACCTTTGGCCTTTCAGTTCCTCTGAGTTGTAGCCACTGTTCAGACCTCTGCCTTGTCTCCTTGGGGCTATACAGCCTCTCCCCAGAGCATATTAGACCCCTCTGGGCCATACAGACTGGCTAAGCTGTGTTTTATCTGCCCATTGTACAGGCCTGTACTGCTGTGGTCTGCAGTCATGTTCCTGCCTGGACCAGTCTAGATTGCATACCTTTGGCCATTCAGTACCACTGAATTGTGACCTCTGTTCAGAACCCCTTCCAGACCCCTCAGGGCTGTTCAGCTTCTCCCAAGAGTGTGGGATATCCTGCCTGGCTGTGTGGACTGACCAGACCAGGTTCTACAGTGTGTGAAAGAGGCCACCATCCTGGAAAAACTGTGACCAAGTATCTATAATTTCAGCTTACAAATATAAAGAGTTTTAACATCATCTGATGATCTGGGAAGAGGACTGTGCCAAACATACTGAAAAGGTCAGCAAAATAAAAATCAAGAAATTTTTTTGGGATCCATGTAGTATATTGATCAATGTGATAATAAGAAAACCAGTACCACACACAATCCAAAGAGACAGACAAACCCAGAGGTTCACAATTCGTTGGCTTAGAACTGAAGCCATCAGAACCCCACATAGCAGACATGCCTAATGAGGCTTTGATGAATGGCTGATGGCTTCTTGAACAAGCTTGATACAGAATACCCAGGAGCTAAGTCTTTAAGGATATTTGTAGACATTTACAATTAAAGAATTCTAACAGGTCATGGTGACAAAGGAGGAAAACTCATTGCATTTATGACAAAATAAGCATATTTAATTTTTGTGACTACTACCATAAATTCTCGATAACAGTTTTTTTCTATTCTCTAATGAAATATGTAATATACTTTTAAAGAGTGGGGAAATATCAGTATGTAAGTCTAGTCTGAGGTTCATTCATCTTTTCTTATCTATGACAGGAATAAGATGAGTACTTATCTATATAGGCTATAATACAGTGGCATAGGGACTAAAGAGTCTCAAGGTCTCACCACAAGATTATAGAATATTACTTTCAGCCTCATTCTTACCCTTCTGCTGTTGTACAGTTTCCCCTACCAAATTTAAACTACATCCCTCTCAGATAATAGGGAGATGGCTCACAAAAGCCAGCATATAAAGCAACTATCAAGATACCAAATGTTCTTAAAGCTGAAAAGATTCAAAAGATTCCTCACAAAGTTCTTAATCAACTACCAACTGTTAGACAGAAGAACTCAATAACCAGCAAAGTGGCCTGGAGTTCACACAGAGAATTCCAATGATACAGCTGTTCTTACCCACTGTCCATGATGCAGCTGCCTTTGAGCCACCTGGGTTTCTATAATTAACTCCTCATCTATGCTTCTATAAGTAATCCCATCACCCAAAATCTTACTAGTTTAGTAAACTAAATTTAGGTGAAATTCCTTTGGTCTATTGTCTATGTCTTGTCTGGCATAGACAGGCATGTGTTCACATTGCCTCAGGTGTGGAAGAAATGTGACCTTGCCTTAGACTGGGCCCAAGAAGAAAGCTATCTCGGTGGACTGACCCCATCAAGTTGTCACTGATACCCTACTGAGATAAAGATTAGTTATAGACTGCCAGGAGGTATTTGGCCTAGAATTAATGACAAAGACGAGGGACTCCAGCTGGGCTATTGTATTGCAAAATAATACAATAGGAGGAGGGAACCACTGGAGGAGAGACTAGTGGTTCCAAGCTGATGGAGAGAGAGAGAGAGAGAGAGAGAGAGAGAGAGAGAGAGAGAGAGAGAGAGTGTGTGTGTGTGTGTAAGTGTGGGGTTTGGAGAGGAGACAAGTGGCAGAGCAGAGGAAGAAGACTATAAGTTCAGGCCACAATTAATGCTGCTGTTTTCTGTCAGGTAGAGGATCTGCAAAATTCCCAGAAAATTATGCCAAGGGATTTGTCCTGTGGAACAGATACCAAGAATGTTTCATTCTTATTCTCCTTTATCTCTTTTCTCTCCTGTTAGGATAGTCGGGTTGTAGGGAAGATACCTTTGTTTAATAAATTCATAATAAAATTTAATTATTAAGGAGCCAGAGCCAACACTTAGGAAAATGCATACATGTGTCAATAGGACATTGGCATAATGCCACATTAAGAGAGAAAAAGTAGCAAACCCAGTGTACATAAGTGCCTCTTTTCCTTTCTTTGCCAACAGTGATTGGAGAGAGTGGATATTGGAGGAGTATCAGAGACTCATACAAATTAAATATAGTCCACTCTCAGGTGGATTAACATAAAAATCTTATATAGAGGGCTACTGACTACAGGTCCTATTATCTGACCCATCATGTCTAGCACTCAAACAAAAGTTTTCGAGGTAGACAAAAAGAAAACATCAAGCAAAACTAGCAAGCAAAAATGAGGTCTAAGGATTCTAGCACAGAACATGGTTGACTTATTATAGTAAAACATTTAACAAATTAGTAACACAGTATGTGTACTCCATATATATTTGAAATGAAATGGGACAAAGTCATTTTTCTTGTTTTTTTTTATTTGAAACCCTGTCTGATAACCTATAAAAGTATGTGAAAAAATATTTTGTTTTTAAATAATCAGAATTTAAAAAATATTTGCAGTAATTTGCTCCAAAACCAGATAACTGAGTTTAACTTGTTAATTTTATGGATGATAAATATAAAACTATAATTGCTCAGCTAAGTGAATTTTATTTCTGTGAATAAACATCCCCTACAAATAAAGAGCAAGATAAGTAACCATAGCTGTACCTCACATTCAATGAAAATAAGATTTGAAAAAGTAACATCTGGTAAGGTTAATATAAGCACTTTATTCTGAAGGTGACTGTTATCTCAGTAACTACAAAGATGGTTCATGGAAAATCACAGAGATCAAGAGTCATTATGGATAAATGAGCAAGTTTAACTGCTGGGAATGGCATAATAGCTGTAGGACATATATGGAAGGAAGTGGCATGTTTATAGAGGATGTCTGAGAGCTATTAGAGAAGGTGAAAGGCATGAAATACAAAGCATGGAATATGAAAGTCAACTCATTGGAGTGACCTAATACAGAGAATATGCTCTCTGATAGAGTATTGCATTTTCCTTTTATACACACACACACACACACACACACACACACACACACACACACATATATATATATATATGTATATATATATATTCAGTGTAATGCTTCAATACATGCAAACATAATGCATTAATCAGATATGATGTGTGATATCAGACACACACACACACACACACACACACACACACACACACACAAATTCATGCACATAAACATGCACACAGGCATGTTTCCAAGTGTGGAGTTTAGAGGACAACATTCTGGAGTCAGTTTTCTCCTTCCACCCTATGAAATTCCAGGATTTTAACTCAGGCCTTCAGTCATGGCAACAGACACCTTTCATTGGGAGGCCACCTCAGCATGCTCATGCATGGAGTTCTGGGGTTCTCTACTCTACTTTCACTTCTCCAAGTTTTCAAAGTATTAGTATATTTTTCCCTCTGACACAGAAACAATAAATATTGTTTATAGTTGAAACCAATATCAGAATGTCAATACCTTCATTCATGCATTAATTTGTTGTTAACTCAGCATCAGCCACATTGGACATAAACACTGAACTCATTGTGGCTTTCTACATTCCAATAAGGAACTAAGAAAAAGTTAGAGTGGAAAGAATTTGTCATCGTATTCCTCGAAGTGCCAAAACAATGATAATAATGTTCAATTTGCAACAATAGTACTGCATTTTTCCATCTAATAGAGAACAAATGAATAGATTCAAAACAATCAGTGAAATGGAAGAATAATGAAGATTGTGTATTCTGGTTAGTTGCATCTGGAACCACCTGCTCTAAACCTTCCCTGCTCAGAAACACAAGGGCCTTCATATTTTGGAATACTCATCACATCTTGTGGTAACAATAATTCTATTTATAATAAAATAAAATCCCTATCCCATTACAGATTTATTGGAAAAGGTAACTTGTTGGTGAGGAAGAAATGGAAATGTAGGTGAGATAATTGGCTGATTGCTTTGCACCCTCAGCCCTACAAGGAAACCCTGGTTATTATTAAAGTTATGAGTAGATATTTTTCTTGATAAGGGGATAAAGAACACTACTCATATTGGATGAAACACAACAGAAAACTCAGATATCAGTAATACAGACTCTCACTATTAGACATTAAAGAGTCACAAAAAAATGTTACTCTTAAAATCATAATGTAGATACTGGAATGTTAAGCTCAAAGAATCTAAAATATACTCTGATAACACATCCATGATATTACCTTGTTGCTAGGTCCCATTACAAGCTATTTAAAATGACTTATCTTGTTTATTAAAATAATTTTTGTTTGTTTATTTTTATATTTTTATTATTAGAATATTTTACATATGTTTACATTTTCCCATTCTCTTAGTATGATATTTTAGCACAGCTGGCTTTCAAGAACTGTTCACCCTGGTTGTACTTTGGAAATGTTTCTCCCTATACCTGTGACTCCTCATGAGGCCACCCTACTCTTCATAATCACTGTGGTGAAAACAAGGATCCCATCTACTTATCCCTAGACTGGGCCCAGCACATTCCAAATGCACCCAGTTCTAGAGAAGCCTTTAGGAAACTAAATGGGCTTCTAAATTCTGGAAAGAGTGCTGTTCTAGTAGACTGTCTGAGGTGCAGTATACATTCACTAAATAGATGTAGGTGAGTAAACAATTTGTAATGATGGCCTTTATTTTTAAAGCAGATTTTCTCATTAATTCAGTCCTTTCAAATGCTTTTATGTCCATATGAACTCATAATGTGCTTTATTTTACAACTTCTTCAAAAGGTTGTTTTTAGATACTGTATACCCTAGTCAGGTAGATATATTTACTCCTCCAAGTTTCCTCTAAATCCAGGTCAATTGCTGCCTCCATAGCTTTGATTATTTATCTCTTCTGCTGTCACCACTCTTAAAGCTACAGAATTTTACTTAGAAAAAAATCACAATTCACTTGTCATATCTCATTTTTACTATGTGTGTCCATGAGTGGATGAGTACACATGTGTATATACATGTGAAAGCAGAGTTTACCCTGGATGCTTCCCCAGGTTCTCGCTCAGCCTAATAAGTTTGAACCAGCTGACCAATGAGCTCCAGGGATTCCCACACCATCACTAGATTCCCAACACTGACATTATAATTTTACATGGTGCAAAGTACACTTTTACATGGGTGTGAGCAATCAATTAGATCCTCATGCTAATCATAGGTCCAATGCTTGCAATGAAAGAATTACACTGGTGCAGCCTCTCAGCTCCTCATTTTATTTCACCTTACATTTCACTGCCATTTTTTTTCATATTTAATCTCTTGTATTTACTGGGAGCCTGGGCTATGGTTTGTTATCTTGCATCTTTTATGAGAGTTGTGTGACATAACTGATCAATAGTATGTGTCATGTGGGAATTGAATTAATTAATCAATAACAGATGAATAGCTTTGCTTGCATATATGTGTACTAAGTAGGCTGTAGTCAAGGTCTTTCTAATTCTTGCACATTCTGAAACAAATATTTATCGATAGTATCATGTGGATTTGGCCAATATATCATATAAACAAACAAGTGTTTAACAATTGACCATTAATTAAGTTGTTTTATTTTTAATTTTTATTTTGTGGTACAGGGGATTGAACCCAGGACCTTTTGCACACCAGGCAGGCACTGAGCCACATCCCCAGGCAAAGTTATGATATTTTAATAATAAGGGTGATTATCCCAAATATTTATGTTTTTTACCATAGATGTTTAAAAATGAAATATTAGCAGGGCAAGAACTATAATAATACGAAGCCAAGAAAAAGAATGATAGAGACTATATTTATCATGAGAATTATACATATAGATCTTTTTCCAAATGCTAATATTCACAGATCTAAGAATTGTGCATGGTTGAATATAAGAGGATAAAGCAAGAAAGAGAAGATAATATTTTGATAATGTCCTGACAAGAAAATTCATGTCCCATGAGGCATGGAAAAATCATTAACAATTCTTTTAATTAAACTATTTTTAGAGTGCAATCAGAGAAATAATAGATATGTGACTGTGTCAATAGATACGTGATCCGTAGCAATATGATAAAACCACCCAAAGTATAGAATCATTACTGAAGGAGCAATTTAAATAGCACCATGATACATCAATCCTTTCTGACAGTGGAGTTAATAATACAGCTTGTTGGCAAGTGTTAAATTATATATGTAATGTATTGTAGTATCCTGCTGCTAAGGTTGTAGTCTGGAATTTCACAATAGCCTCTGAGCTCTGTCAAAGATGATGGATGAACTCCCTTTCTCAGCTGGGATTCCTCTGTTCCTAATCTGGAGAACCCCAGATCCAGTAAGGAGCATCACATAGCCTTCAGGGAGATTACAAGCCCAAACCTTTCCTGAAAAGAAACCCATTCAGCAAGCACCTGAGGATTCCTCAAAACACCCAGCCTATGCTAATGTGATGTCTCAGGGTCTTGGCTTTCAACTAATGACCTTTAACCATACCTGGAGTTCTTCCCTCACCCACAGGATAACTAAGTACTCCTTTCCTCCTCTTATCATACGGTTGTGTTGTTACATATAAAGTATCTCTGGCATCCCTGGACCCAGTGAATCAAATACATTCACCCTCAAAATCTCTCTTAATACCCAAGATTCATAAATCCCTGTTTCACATAAAATATATGGGCCACTATGATTTGTTTCATCAAAGATCTTCTGATACTCATCATTTATTCTGGATCAGAAAGGGCTTCCCTTCATCCCAAAGAATTTAACCTTGGAGCCTCGGGCTTGTCTGTAGGTCAAACACCCACGTGCTGTTGACCACATTGAGCTTCCTCCATTCACCAGGATGTCAGCAAAGATCACTGCTGCCATCTTTCTAGTACTTCTCTATCTATCACAGTGCCTCTCTGTGGGAACAAGTGGCTGACTGTTCTTAAAGCAGCCATTTTGTCTACCCTGACAAAATCAAGCTCCCATCTCTGCTTCTCTTAGTTTCAAAGCTCCAGGCAAGTGCACATTATTGGCTGCTCACAAAGCAACCACCAAACTTGCCCAGGCTGGGGCTCTGGTTCTGCCTGGCATGCTTTCAGAGGCCGGAGCTCTCTGACCCTGTGCTTCATCATTTTACACCAAGAGTATTCAGTTTCAATTTCATGGTAAATGCCAGAGCTTCCTGGGAGAGTACTGGACAAGCCCAGACTCCTGCCACAGGCTAAACAACATTATATTTTCAATTTGTCTTTCTAGGAATCAAAAGTGAATAAAGTGTTACCATTTGTTCACAGCAGTGATTATCACTGCAGTGGTCATCAGAAATTAATGATCAGCTCATTGAATATTCAACAATGAAGAAGAATAAACTTACATTATGTACAATGGCAAACACACACACACGCACACACACACCTGCACATACACTTGCACAGAGAGAAGGGGGAAGAAGAGAGGGAGAAAGGGAGGTAAGGAGGGAGGGAGAGCAAGAGAGAAGGTAGAATAGTAATTTGTACAATGCAGAGATTATGAATAGAAGGCAGGTATCAATGACAATGTGCCAGCTCCAAAGTGAAAGTATTTACATAGCCAAGCCAGTTTATTTATTCTGTATGGATTCAAGTTTCTTCCAATACCAAATAAGTGCTTGCTTTATAAACTGATGATAGGTACTTGACAATACTGTAGGATACTTCTTTTTTGCTGTTAGAAATATTGGGTGAAAAATATCCTTCCTCTATTTCATATGCATCTGAGATCTACTCTATCTTGTCTCTAATTCTGAGATAGAAATTGATGGGGTTATGAAAAAATCATTTTCATTTACTACAGTTGGTAATTCTCAGCTTGTATTTTGGGAGTCTAGTAAAATAAAAATCAATTTTAGTTGTATTATTACTCAATGTAATATTACTTATATTTAACCTAACTTGTACAATCTTCTACAAAATGTTCACATCATTACTAATTGTAAATGCATTAAGTTTTATAGAGACAGTATAATGTTTCCCTTTCTCAGCATTATATTCCTCTAAAAAAAAAAACCACAAAATGTTTTACTCAACAGATTGGATACTATACAGAAGAATCAGTGCCATAGTGAAGTAGATATTTCTTTCAAATATATCAAATATATGCTGTTTATAATATTTGCCCAGACTCAAAGATTGGTGGGTTTTCCTAAGGAGAGAGACAAATGTTTATTTATTCCCAGGTAAAGCACAGAAGCTAGAACAGAAATTAGATTCCACAGTACTGAACCAATGAGTTTGTTATTTATCCATTGGAGCATGAATGACTAAAGGCGGCTCTGACAGTGAAACTATTGCACTCACATGAGAAGCTGCCTCTCTGTAGCACCACATTTAGTCTCTACCAGATTTACCCCTTCCAACAATGATTGCTCATCATATTTTAATCTTGTGAAGATGACTTATAAATCTTAAAGTTTCCTTGTGTTTCTTGAGCCTTGTAAGATTTACCAGCTTTCTGAGTTTTAGGAGTTTTCTACCCTCTTTCTAGAAATCTGGAGGTATTTTCTGTGCAACAAAATTCAGGAACACTTGTCTTTTTGCCTATTAAGTCTGTTTTCTCTAGACAGATGTGAGGGGTTTATTTATTTTATTTATTAGAGAATGTGATACCATGTTAATATCAAGGAATTCTTTATCATGCATGCGCTCATTGCTCTTTGTTTCTTCTTTATGGATCTATAACAACTAACAGAAATTCAATAGTTTAAAACAGTAAAAAATATAGCATCATATATCTCTAGAGGCTTCATGCACAAAATAGCTCATACTGGGTGTGTCCATGTTTCATTTCCATTGTTTTGAAAAATATGCTTTAGAAAAGCAACATGGAAAGTAAAGGGTATATTTGAATTTTTTTTACTTTATTAATTTATTCTTGTTACATCTCAATGGTTATCTCATCCCTTGTATCCTCCCATTCTTACCTCCCTCCCATTTTCCCTTTATTCCCCTCACCTATGACTGTTCCTGAGGGGGATTACCTCCCCCTGTATATGTTCATAGGGTATCAAGTCTCTTCTTGGTAACCTGCTGTCCTTCCTCTGAGTGCCACCAGGTCTCTCCCTCCAGGGGACATGGCCAAAGGTGAGGCACCAGAGTATGTGAGAAAGTCATATCCCACTCTCCACTCTACTGTGGACAGTGTTCTGTCCATTGTCTACATCTGGGTAGGGGTTTAAGGTTTACCACCTGTATTGTCCTTGGCTGCTGCCTTAGTTTGAGCGGGACCCCTGGGCCCAAATCTGCCTATCATAATGTTCTACTTGTAGGCTTCTAGGACCCTCTGGATCCTTCTACTTTGCCATTCTCCCATGATTCTCTCATCTAGAGTCCCACTAGAATGTCCTCCCCTCTGTCTCCATTTCCTGGTAAGTAAAGGCTTTCAAGGGACATGCCCCTTGGGCTAATAGGCAGATATAAGTGAGTATATACCATTTGAGTCTTTCTGCTTCTGGGTTAACTCACTCATTATGATCATTTCTAGCTCAACTCATTTATCCACAAATTTCGGGAATTCCTTGTTTTTAATAGCTGAATAGTATTCCATAGTGTATATGTACCACAGTTTCTTTATCCATTCTTCTACTGATGGACACTTAGGCTGTTTCCATATGATAGTCTACATAAGTGACCCTCAAATTTCCACCAGAGAACTCCTACAGCTGATAAACACCTTCAGCAAATTGGCTGGATACAAAATTAACTCCAAAAAGTCTGTAGCCTTCCTATACACAAATGAGAAGCTTGCAGAGGAAGAAATTAGGAAAACTACACCCTTCACATTAGCCACAAGCAATATAAAGTACTTAGGAGTTACTCTAACTAAGCAAGTGAAGGACTTGTTTGAAAAAAATTTCAAAACTCTAAAGAAAGAGATTGAAGATGACATGAGAAGATGGAATGATCTTCCTTGCTCATGGATCAGAATTAACATAATAAAAATGGCCATCCTACCAAAAGCAATCTACAGATTCAATGCAATCCCTATCAAAATACCTACACACTTTTTTAAAGACATTGAAAGTTCAATTCTGAACTTCATATGGAAAAACAAAAAACCCAGAATAGCTAAAACAATCTTGTACAATAAAAGGTGCTCCAGAGGAGTCTCCATACCTGATCTCAAACTGTACTATAAAGCAATAGTAATTAAAACAGCATGGTACTGGCACAGCAACAGGCTGGTTGATCAGTGGAATCAAATCGAAGACCCAGATATGAATCCACACACATATGGTCACTTGATTTTTGACAAAGAAGCCAAATCCATTCGATGGAAAAGGGATAGCATCTTCAACAAATGGCGCTGGTCTAACTGGATGTCTATGTGTAAAAAAATGCAACTGGACCCATATTTGTCACCTTGTACAAAACTCAAATCCAAGTGGATTAAAGACCTCAACATAAAACCAGAGACACTAAGAAGAAAAAGTGGGGAAGAGCCTGGAGTATATTTGAATTTTTAAACATTACTATATATTGTTTTAGGTATGTCAGTTTAGTATTTCAAGGAGATAGTTACATCGTAGCCACAGTAAAAAAAAAAAAAAAGAAAGAAAGAAAGAGAGAGAGAATATAAATATAACCTTGCTTGCACACTCCCAGTTAGCATTTTCCTCTCAAACTATACAGCATCCTCCATAGGGAATGATATAGCCCACAATGTCCGTTAATATACAATCAATAAAGACAATCCCAAAAAGACATTCCCCATAGTCCAACTTGATCTAGAAAGTTGCTCAATAAGTCTATCTTCCCAGGGAAAGCGAGCCTATGTAAATTTGACAGTTAAAACTGAACAACACAGTGGCTCTCAGGAGAATTGCATGTGGGTACTTTTGAAATTCAAAGGAAGAATCAATTTTGTTATCAAAACTGCTTCTTGAATCTAACTAGAGTCACCATCTCTTCCAAAGTAGCTAATGCCAGTAGGTAGTATCCCAAATGCTCCCTCCTATCATTTGTCTCTGTTTCTTCCCCCTTCCTACTTCTCTCTCAAGTCAGCTTAGCTTATCACATCTTCTTTAACTCTGTCTACATTATTTCTCTTACCAGAGATTTGTGATAATTTTGGACCTTATATAATCCAAGATAAAAACTCCCATTTCAAAATCCTCAAGCCTTTGTTGTGTCCCATATTTGGGGGCCAGGATCCTATCTGTCACACCTTGTAGTTAATCCTTCACCACCACAGTTGCTCTATCTTGTTACATTCTCATCTCAATGTCTTTTACTTAATTCCTGTAAATTTAGGATAAATTCAGACATAGCACCCATAGTCCTTCTCAGGAGATCCCTACTTCCATCCTCAACTTGCATCAGTCTTTGCTACACTTTATTCTGATCTTGTTCTTCCCTTTCCTCTCTGAATAATTACTCCTCTCTAGCCTCTCATAAAAAAGAAAACTACTGATGAACCAGTGACAGGATAAAAAAATTTCAGTATGATTATTAAGTAGCAAGGCATTTTTAATGGTTTTTTAATTATAAGAAACTTTTATACTAGAGACTGTTAGAAATGAAAAACAAAAATATCTAAATAAATAATAGGTGTCTGGATGGAGGAAATGATGATGTTAGTTTGGAATACAAATAGGAAAATACACAAGAGATGTCAAAAAATGAAAATTTGAGTTTCACAGAACTTAATTTAAAATTCAAGACAGCCTTTTAGTCCAAATGATTTAGTGTGCCTTTGAATTTTGTCTTTCAATTGCATGCCTTTAGAGATAAATTGATATCTGACAATATAAGAAACTATGGTAATCTAAAAATATTTCTCTAAAAAGTCTATGAATGATTCTATTTAGCTTTTGTGCACAATGCCGGCAAGACCACTACAAATGAAATATGACAAAATAATTTTTGATTTGCAGAGTAGTGCCAGGCATCTTGTCAGCTGTGAAAGAGAGTTGGCCCACAATCTTTAGATTCAACCATATTCAGTGATTTTGATTGAATCCAAGCCCAGGCTATGAATAGCTAACTTGGTGAGATTTGCCTTTAGTTTGCTTGAAAAGCTTTATTTGTTGCTGATTCATAAGTGATGCTTGCTGAATTACAGAACCTCATTATTCTTCATTTAAAAAGCATGCTAAATAGAAGTTACTATTGCATGTCAGCCAGAGCTTGTGAGATGAAAGAGCCAATGAAGACAATACATATGCAGTTTGCTGGCACAAAGATGCAAGGAAATATGGGCTCTGAGCCTCTAGCCTTTGATATTTGGCATAACACAAGTCTAATAATACATGAGCAATCTTGGGCTAATAGTTTAATTTTAGATAGAGGTAATTAATATGCTCTTAAATGAAGAGATATTTATTATGCTACAGCCCTTTACTAAGGATGCCTACAGAAATTGTTGGCACTAAATGATGTTACTAATTATGAATTCTTTGGTCCCACTTAAAAATATTTTAAAGAGACTTTTAAAAATGTTTGTTTTTTCCCTCTCTCCTCTCCCTCCCCTCTCTCTCTGTCTTTCTGTATACATCTCTCTCTCTTCTCTCTCTCTCTCTCTCTCTCTCTCTCTCTCTCTCTCTCTCTCTCTCTGTGTGTGTGTGTGTATGTGTGTGTGTGTGTGTGTGTGTGTATGAGAGAGAGAGAGACAGAAAGACAAAAAGACAGAGAGACAAAGAGAGAGAGATATTTTCTTGAGCACATACATACCACAAAGCATGGGATAGTCAGAGGACAACCTTAGGTGGATTAACTTTTCTTCTTTCATCTGATTGAGGAGAGATCACCTGTTATTCACCACTGCATCTCCTATACCTACCTTAGGATATTATCCTTCCTCCATCTCACAACTCACCAAAGGAATTCACAGTTATAGATACAACTACTGTAAGTGGCTTTATGTAAGTTCTAGGAATATGAACATGCTTGTTTGCCAAGGACTTTGCCTACTTAGCCATATCTACAGCCCTCAGATAAACTTAGATCTTTATACAGGTGCATTAAATGTCTAAGTTTTACTTGGCTTATGAAGATTTATTTTTATGGGATGGGAAGTAGGTCATTGGTGGAATACTGGCTTCACTTGTGTGGCAAAGGCCCTGGTTCTGATAGACACCATGGTTTAAAAACAATAAACACATTCTTTAAGTTCAGCCACAATATAAAGAGTCAATCTTTATGACTTTCCATTGCTTTTGTAATTACTATCAAGCTTGAGTAATGTTTAACTTGCAACAAAATAGAACACATAGTTTCTTTTTTCCAAGAGCTGTTGGTACACTAAAAAAATGGAGCAAAAAAAAATGGAATAAACAAAAATAATATTAATAGTCAAATCATTAATTTCCATTATATTACATCATTTTGAAGATATACTAAATATCCATTGCTGCATTGTGAGTCTGAAATGCCTCATGGAGACTTGTGTTATGAACTCAACCTCTAGTTTAGCACTGTACGTGATGGCTGACTTTTCATAGATAAAACCAAATGGGTAGAAGTTAAGTTACTGGGGACAGAAAGATATAACTCATCTTCTTAATGTCTTTATCTTTCACAGCCACCATGATATGGCTCTTCTTCAGATGGTCCTCACCATTTTATATTGTCTCCATGAAGTCCCCAAAACACTAGCCAGTCTAGGAAAATGAAGATTACAAAACTAGGAGTGAAAATAAGCCTGTTATATTTTTAAGTTGAGTATCAAGGATTTTGTTACAATGGAGTAAGTAAAATAAAGGCATTACTCAATAACTTTAGAAAAACTTCTATTAGGAATAGTGATACTTAAGA
The DNA here is from genome assembly GCF_964271855.1 of Acomys minous. Taxonomy (NCBI): domain Eukaryota; kingdom Metazoa; phylum Chordata; class Mammalia; order Rodentia; family Muridae; genus Acomys; species Acomys minous. The sequence goes on from NC_140494.1 coordinate 70,065,967, forward strand.
GTATTATTAAGATTCTGCAGAAAACAGAGCAAGTGGGATGGGTGGGGAATGGATAGAAAAAAGATAGCAAGATTATAATAATGTATAGCAACTGATACATGTTATGTGAACGTAGATGGACAGACAGATAAATTGGTATATGATAAATACATAATAGGTGGATAGTTGGTAGATAAATGATAAGTAGTAAAACTGGTGATAGATAAATATATATAATAGACAGACAGATGGATGATAGATAATAGGTTTTAGTAGATAGATGATAATTAGATAAATTATAGGTAGATATACAGATGATAAGATAGATGCTGATAGATGAGAAAGTTGAAGAAAGAAAGAAAAAGAAAGAAAGAAAGAAAGAAAGAAAGAAGTGAATACGGAAAAAGAAAGAAAGAATGATGTGTCTTAGAGTTTCTCTTGTTGTGAAGAGACTCCATGACCATATCAATTTACAGGAAACCTTTAATTGGATTAGTGTGTCTGGCTTACAGTTCAGAGACACCATGACTATAGCAACTCTTATAAAGAAAACAATTACTTAGGTCTTTCTTACAGTTCAGAGATTTACTCCATTATCATGGCAGGAAACATAATATCATCCAGGTAGATGTGGTGTTTGAAAAGTAGCTGAGAGTTCTATCTCTGGATCTGCAGACAACAGGAAGGGAGAGACACTGGGCCTGACTTCAGATTCTGAAACCTCAAGGCTCACCTCCAGTGGCATACTTCTTCCAAAAAAGTCATACCTACTCCAACTAGGCCACACTTCTATGAGTCACCATTTGCCACTCTCTGTGAACCTATGGATCCATATTCATCCAAACTGCTACAGATATATAGATGATGATAGATGGATAGATAGATAGATAGATAGATAGATAGATAGATAGATGATAAAGATAGATGAGGTAGATAGAGTGAGGGAGGAAGACAGAGGGAAGGAGAGAGAAAGACAGACTGAGGATAGATAATTGGGAGGTTGAAAGTAAGTTTTGTATGGAAACTGACCCCTGAAATCGCATAGAATCCAGAAGCACAATGGTCTAAGTTCCAGAGTACTAAGGCCAAAGGATGCAAGATCCCTATCTCTTAGGGGAGGAGAAGGTAGGTATTTGAGGTGTGTAAAAGCGAATCTGAGCTCTATTTCAGTGCTAGCTCTACCCAGGCTCTCCACAGGCCAGATGATGCCTGGCCTCATAAGTGAGAGAAGCTCTGCTTTAATCTGCCAGTTCTAATGGCAATGTAGTCTAGAAAATCAAAGACATGTTAGGAGGTACTTCCCTAGACACTTCTGGAGCATCCATAAATCCAGTCAAATCATTACATGTGAAAAATAGAAATATTTTGTGTTTTGAAAAACCAACTTTGGAAAGATTTAAAAGCAGAAGTTAATTATCCAGAAAACGTGGGGTACTTATTCACGTCAATGCACAACATCATAGACCTCATGGTTTTAGCATGATCAAAGGCTTATAAATTGCAAGGACAAAAGACCACAAAAAAAGTATGCAAAAAAGAAACTGTAATAATAGACAACAGAGAATATGGTGGCCAAGGATGGAGCGCAGCATAAACAAATGGCCAGGCATGTGCCACTTTCGGGGTTTGATTCCCAGTACTGGAATAACAAAGATAAGAAACCATATATATAAGAGCTTGATAATTGACATCTTAAATCATTGGGTTGTCGGTTAATGTGATGGGAAGAGTAAGAAAGTGACAGGAATTTAGTGGCATGTAGGAGCAATGGCGTTAGGAGCAGTGGTTGCTATAGATATAACTTAGTTGTCAGAATATCATTTTTAAGAACAATGAAAAGAAAGTAAGTTCCTATAAATTGGAGTAAAGAATCACTTACTGATTTTATTGTTCTCAACCTAGTCTACTTCAAAGATGGAAGAAATTGAAATGATCTAAGCAATTCAGAGAAATGAGTCCAGTCAGAGTGGAGCTAATCAGATTTCCACAGGGATCCATAATAAATGAAACCGGCTAGAAATCGATTTGCTGAAAAGACAGTTGTCATGAAAGACCTGTTCATTCACTCATGAAATAGGACTAGAGAATTTGGCAAAGCTGTCCTGCACTTCATTTTTCATGGAATGTGTTATGCTGGCTAATAAATGCTGCTGCAGTGATTGCACTGCTGGGTTGGTATGCTGTGATCTCCTGGAAGCCCTCCTCTGCTGCCAGGCACACACCTGCACTGCTGGGTTGACATGCTGGGATCTCCTGCCTGGACCACACACCTTGTGGAAAGAGGACAGTCCTAAGGGTGACTTTTTTTTTCTTTTACAGGACCTGGACCTTTAAATTATAGATGCAACCGGATATGAAAATTTCAGAACCACCAAAAGATTTTCGTTGTTTATATAAAAATTTTATTAAATTGAAAAAAATTACATTGAAATGACAGAAAGATTGAAATCTGTATGTTTGCAGAGATAGGCTTTTTCACACATGATTGTTTTTTGTTTTGAATCTGTACTTATTCAGATGCAGTTGCTTCCACACCACTCTCTGTCTGCGTGCTCAGCAGACTTTGTTCTGAGTCCTGGCTCTTCACTGAACCTATTGAATTTCCCAAAACAGATTTCTTATCATCAGAAGCAGATTTATAATCCTTGATCTCTTCTCTGTGAATATCTTGGTCATATTGGCCTATTTGGTAGCTACAGGCTATGGTTACCTGTACATACTTTAACATATGTGGTGTTTCTCTTGTCAGTGCACCTGCCATCAGCTCATTCCTCTGAGCTCTCAGAAGGGAGTGCCCACTGACTCCAACAGGAGAAATTGTGAAAATGGAGACAACAAGGCCATAAAAGACTACTAACACCAAGTTCCTAGAGAAGGTTCATTTTTCCCCCTGAGGAACTATTTAGTAATTAAGTGCCATTTAGCATGTGTAATTAAGTGAAAAGAATACAAAATTTGGGAAATATTTAAGTCACTATTCTATAAAATATCTTTCTTCAAAACACTAAATACAAAACCTGGATGAAAGTAGTGAGCATACAAAAGACACAATCATGTGATTACTTCAGCCTGCTAAGGATTTTGTCAAAATCTGTTATTGTTTTCAGATGAATTACAGAAGATGTTAGAAGTAACCTGGTGTTAGAAGTTGCAGTCCTCAGATCCAGATAGGAATTCTGAGCTCAGTGTTAGGTGTAGCATTCCCTCTCCACAGCAGGGCCTACAGCTATGCCTGACTCCATCTGAAGAGTGTCTTTTTATTTTTTATTAATTAAACATTTTTTATTTTGAATATATATTTATATTATTACACATATATACAATAAACTACCTATAGCAAGAAGAACCATGAGACAATCAGGAATTATATAAATGTTGCATTCTTAATGTTTTGGCTATTTGTATTTGACAGCCTTGAAGAAAACATCTTTCCTATCTTGGTGCGTTTAAAATTCTGAATGTAAATCAATCTCCATCACATCTTATCATTATCAACTTAGATCACCTATCTAGACCTAAAAACATCTTAACCCCTAAACAACTAAGACTCATTCTAAAACTAAGCTACCTGGTCTTCAACTCCATCGGAAACTTGAGAAGGAATAAACTTGATTGCCTGAGTGTGGTGGGAGTGCAGGTTAGTAGCTTTCCAAAGGGGAAGATGACAGAGACAGTATGTTTAGACATACAATTCCCTAACCACATTTGATATATGGCCCTTGACATAGCTCCCTATTAGCTCTCCTCTCCCTGAGCCTATAGGATAATTAGGTACTGTATTCCTGTTCATATGAAAGGAGCATGCTGCCAAATGCAAAACAAGCATCCTTAAAGTGCCTGGTTCCAAGCAATTATGAGCATCTAACCTCTAAGCCCCCCACCGATTCCATAAGTGTATACAGCCTTTCCCTTCCATGGTTAATGTTGTACTAGCTCCTGACCTGGTTCCCAGAGTGTTTGATCTCCATTGTGCTTATAGCCTTCCAGGCCCCACGTCTCGTTTTCTGCTCCCTTTGCTGTGGTGGGACATCAGCTCTAGAGGAGGAAGAGAATCACAGAAGATAAAATTCTTGAGTTTTTATTTTTATTTTTAAATTTCCTATAGAAAACTGAAAATGAAAGTGCTTTATAGCTAATAAAGCTAAGACAAACCCCTCCCCAAACTATGAAAAGCAGAAAAGCATGCTGAACTCACTGGCAGCTATCTCAGTGGTAAATAATTATTTATATATGATAAAATAATATAGTTCAATGAATGAAATAAACTTCATTTCTATATACTTTTAAATATACATTGTCCCCTTATTTTCAAAAAAGAGAAATGGCATGTAGCAAATAATTCATAGTGAAATGCAAATGCTTCTTTTTATGCATTATTATCAACTTATATTGTCCTAAAGGTAATATTTTTCCATTCCAAAATTAATTACTTCAAAATCTAAAAGTTTAGGGTATGAAATAAACATCTCTATTTTCATAACTCTGACTGTTTGGTTTTATAATATTGCTATGCTTGTCACCATGGTGTCACTTCTGGTTAAATATTATAATAGTAAGGCATAGCATCCTGGTCAGAGATGCTGAAAAGCAAGTGGCTGCTGCTGAATCCTAATTTGCTTTTAATGTTTCCAGAAAGCATATTGCTCAACCATGTTCAACTCGGCATCTAATTTGCAATGCCAAGTCAGAAAACAAATACATAATTTCACAACCTAAAACCCATTCCTAGATTGCCCCTTCTTTCTGAGTCCAGTTATAAACACACAGAAAGACTGGAATGTGGCTACAAAAATAATTTTTGAGGTTATAATTTTGATGCACAGAACAGTACACTATATCATAAGTACTCCTAGAATAATTGGGAAAGACCAGTCAATTCATTCTAGCTTTGTGTAGATTTAATAAGAAGGGGATCTTACTCACTTAAATAAGTAGGAACATCTTAATATATGATTTCAAATGGACTGAAATAGCTTAGGCACTGCAGTGGTAATTGGCACCAGGTAGAACTGAGCTGAATATGGAAGCCCACATAGTTTGCCTCACATCCATGGACAATCAGATGCTCACTGCCTGTCTTGTCCCCAAAGTCCAGGCAGAAGTCCCTGGTCTGGGCTGTTGCAGAGGGATATATTAACATTTGAGGAAGATGCAGAACAATCCCCACAACTTACCTGTGCATTGTAAGAAAGATGGCCCTTGGGGCATGAGAGCAGGAGAGCAGACCCAGCCCCTAGCCAGCTGCAATACACTGGAGAGCAGGCTGCATCTTGTTGGAGTTGCAGGTGAACAGCCTGAGGATATGAATTTGGGAGAGGTGACCCAGTCACTCTTCTCCCGTGTAGTGGCATGGATAAAAGAGACATACTCTCCCATCACATTTGTCCTTGTCCCTGCTGGTAGGTGGGACAGCTGGTCTGGAGTTCACTAAAGTGGATGAGCATTCCCTGTCCCTCACCTACTGCAATACACAGGAGAACCGGGCCGTGTACCTTGGCTGGGCAGCACAGTAGAATTAACCCTGATGGTGGAGAGTAGAGGCCATCTGAGCCATCCTCGAGGGCATGAGTGCAGGAAAGTGGGTGAGAGATGGGGGTCTGCTATGCAATGGTGTTTCATCCAAGGGACACTAGCTAAAATATACCTTCATTTTTAATTGCTAGTCAGCAGACTTGAAGGTCAAGGTGGATGGATAAAGCAGCACTTGCAACACTAGGAAACTGAAGGAGCCAGATTTTTATTAATGATCAAAACAATGTCATCTCAGTGGTTTCTGTGGCCCTAGGTGGAGACACAGCCTTCTGAACCAGGAGGATCATCATGTTATTCTCTAGAGGGACGTTTTCTAATAAAGAACAAGACACATTATTGTCTTCACTCTTAAGAGTTAATGCAAACAGGCACCCCATTCTCTTAGACAAAAAGGCATCACTTAACTTCAACAGGGACTAAAGACCAGTAGCTCTCCAGGAACCCTCCAGGCCTTCATCACTAGGCTGGATCTGCACAGACTCTTCTTATAGACAGAAAAAACACTGGACCTCTTGATTCAGTGTCATTCAGACAAATGGTTCTCAATGATGTTGCTTGTACTGTTTCAATCACTTCAATAAATCAAACATACACACACACACACACACACACACACACACACACACACACATACACACACACACACGCGCGCGCGCATGCACATGCACACGTGCATTTTGTTTTGTCAGTTTGGCTCCACTTGAGAGCCCTAATATAACAGATATTTATTCTCTGTTTCTCTTTGTAGATAGAATTTCACTTGAGATCAATAAAATCAAAAAGTGAACCTTTTCCCTTATAATTAACTTTTAATAATACAAAGATGCATATTTCAAAATTAGAGGAAACAAATGGTTTTGTCTTATTATGTTTACAGCTATGATTATACTGAAAATAAGAAACCTGGTCAGCATTCAACACTGGGTCCAACAGAAGAATTTGGCAAGATTCCCACAATGGTTTCATAGAATGACAGATAGATTTTGAATTAATTTAAGTACATTATTTAAGAGAATTTTATTTCTGACCTTTTCTTAACAACATCTACAGAAGTAATAATGCCAATATTGATGTAAAATTTTACTTGATAAGACACAACTAGTCCTTTCATTTCATTTGTAATCAATTTTGTGATAATATGACTTTGAATACAACTAAAGTCTATGTTATATGTATAAGTGTTTGTATTTTATGCTGTTACAGTATTTTCTATTTTTACCATATAATATATATTTACTATGATAACCATCCCAACAAGTATCATAAAAACTATATTTGTGCAATATGTTTTAGTGATCCATTTAGCTATTTAGCTAAAAAGGTTTTACAGGAAAGGGCAAGCTGTGTTTAGCATGCTTAGATAGTTATGAAAGAGAAGACTGAGCTTGGTGTGGTAGTGTAGTGGGCCACTAAACTACAGTTTATGCTGAAAATATTCCTAAGAATACTTTACTTGCTAAAACTAATGAGGTAAAAACTGGTCTGTGGTCACTTAGACATACCATAAATTTCTATGAGAAACTAGACATTCAACCAGCCATACATTCCTAAGGTAAACTGGTCCCTGGACCAGCCATAAATTCCTATACATTGTGATTCTGACCTAAAGGTTAACTGCTTTACCATTTAACTGCTCTCTTTGCTTCTGAAAACTATGTTTGCTTGCCTCAGATGTCCACAGCTGCATTTCTGTATATGTCACAATTGGGTTTTTTGCCTTTAAAAACTCAAACAAACTGCAAATCAAGGCTGCTTCTGAGTACTCTGCTTTGGTTAGCCCAGCCTGCAGCAATGAACAATAAAGAATCCACATTATTTATTCAAGCATCTAAAGAATCCAGATGTCATAAAACCATAGCAAGCGCTTTTAAGACCAGCAGGCAGATATCTGTGAGTTTAACACCTAGCCTGGTATACTTAATGAATTTCTTCACAATTTGGAATATATAGAAAGACACTGTCTCAATTAAAAAACACACAAAGAAAGAAAAACAATCGGCAACCAAAACCAGAAGATGAAAAGACAAACATGGTGACAGGCAACATACTTCCATGGCCTTGGGCAGGTCCTTGGGACTCCCTGTTCAGTCAGCTCCAAGCCAGGGAGAAACACTGCTTCCAAGATAGATAGCACCTAAGGAATGGCACCTCAAATAGTCTCTTGGCTTCCCTCGTCATACACAGACTCATGTACATATGTTTACACATGTGTAATTGAACAAGTTCATACTCACACATGAGAATCAAAAAGCGTCTTTAGAGAAAATGAGTTAGACATTAACTATGTAAAAGAAGGTCGACTTGGTAGTGTGGAGGAGTTAGAAATGACCATCCCTCACTAAGTCACCTTCTGGACGTTGAGAGCCTATAAGCAAAACTACTAGTTATTTGGAAGCTCACATAGTACAACCCAAGACTAATTTCACTTTGAATCATCCACACACCCTACAGTAAAGAGCTGCCACATCTAAAATTCTTTCAAACCCTGAGAGAAATATATCATTAAAAGCCTGTGAAAAGAGATCAGCTTAGCTGTCATTTCCTGTGGCATTAATTTGGAAAGCAGCTCATTTCCATACACCTTCTCAGGCCCTGTAGATATTTTAGATATTTAATTTTAATGCATGCTAAATCACTGCAGCCTGCAATAGTATTTTTTAACATCTGAAAAGACTTTTTTTTTAAACAGAGCATCAAACTGGCATTTTCCCCCAGGAAAATATTTAAATTCAGTTTTCAATTAAGTAGATAATTGTACAATTGAAAGAGGGAGCACTCTATCAGCCAGCCATTTATAGAATGAGGCTGGATGAACCTCACACATACAAGTCTCAGCACATCTCATTTTGACTCTCTGGCTCTGAAGATAATACTGCACATAAAACATGAACTTTTTGCCTTCATCTCAGATAAAGACTCCATAAGTCAGTCAAATGAATGTCAATAGCATGCCTCATTATCTTGTGACAGCTACATTTCTTAAACACTAAAAAAGAAAACTGGTGTCATCCTTGACCTATGATTATCATCTTTTCAAGGACACTCAACTTTCAAAAAGAGGCAAGGTGCATCCTTCACAAGGATGAAGATTCAGTTTCCCAGAAACATGTGAAAGCCAGGTGGGTGTGGTGCCTACATGTAATCTCAGCATGTTCCATCTGAGACTAGAGAGCTTCATAGCATGATAACTCCATAGACAGTCAAATTTGTGAGCTCTAGGTTCAAGCAAGAGATCACGCACGTTTTATAAAGTGGCCAACAACTGACGAAGAGACCTGATGTCAGTCTCTAGCCTCCACATGCGTACTCATGCCTTTCCACTGACACATGGGAAAACATACTTACAATGAACACATACATCTCTCTCTCTCTCTCCACCTCTCTCTTTCTCCCTCTCTCTCTCCTCCCCCTCTCTCCCCCCCTCTCTCTCATACACACACACACACATACACACACACGCACACACACTCACACTCACATACCTTGCACGATATTAGTCAGGTTTCTCTAGAGCAGAGGTTCTCAACCTGTGGGTTGTGGCCCCTTTGTGGACTGAAGAACCTTTTACTGGGTGTGGGTGACTAAGGCCATTAGAGACACAGATGTTTACATTATGATTCATAACAGTAGCAAAATTATAGTTATGAAGTAGCAATAAAATAATATTACAGTTAGGGTCACCACAACGTGAAGAACTGTATTAAATGGTCACAGCATTAGGAAGGTTGAGAAGTACTGTTCTAGAGGAACAAAACTGATGGTATTAGCACACATACATACCCACATACACATATACACTTATACATGCATATACATATATATGGAGAGAGAGAGAGAGAGAGAGAGAGAGAGAGAGAGAGAGAGAGAGAGAGAGAGAGTTTTGAGAACCTGTAATTGTTTCATGCTTAAGGCTATAAGCCTTAAGAGTCAGATAGTCCAACAGAGGCTATCTCACACTACCCGGGGGCCATAAGAGGTAAACAACCATCAATTGCTCAGTCCATCAGTCATCCCTGTCTGGCCTTAGAAGTCCAGTAGTTTGTTGGAGAACTTCTATTTCCTAGACCATGATGGAACTTTGGACGTGGTGGCTCCACTACCAGGGAAGGAATTGGCAAACTTAGCAAGCAGGATTAACTAACTCAGAAGTGAGAGGGCTTTAATTCAGCGAGAGAGAAGGAGGGAAGGATAAGAAAGTCTATGTTAGACACGCAGTTTAAGATAACCACCCACAATGCTTTCTGAAAGTCATGTGCAGAGATTTTAGGGTCCTGGATGAAAAAATACCAAATTCATATGCAGAAATATTAATCACCAAACTTCATTGCTTTGTGATGTGTGGTTTTGAGAGATGTTTAATTCATGAAAGAAGAATTCTTCTGAAAAAAATTAATGTTCTTCTAAGAGCCCAGAAGAGAGTGCAGAAGTCACTGAGAGTGTAGGAGTGATAATTGTGTAAGTATGAGGACTTGGTTTTAAATCTCACTCACAACCAAGGCCCTGTGTGGCATGGTATGCTTGTAACTCCAGTCATGTAAGGGACGGAAAGAAAAGGACAGAAGGATCACTGCCTGAGCTTGCTGACCACAAATTTAACTCAGGCGCTGTCTCAAAGGATGAAGACAGATAGTGACAGACTAGGACACTGGGCATCCTCTTTCTGCCTCCATGAGCAGGGTGTGTGTGTGTGTGTGTGTGTGTGTGTGTGTGTGTGTGAGAGAGAGAGAGAGAGAGAGAGAGAGAGAGAGAGAGAGAGAGAGAGAGAGTTGGAAACTCATATATGCTTACATGGCAGACATATACACATGTAGTAATGCATACATAATTTCTCATACAGTTTAAATTTTTTCATATTCTCTATTTTGGTCATCTTTACCTGTCTTCCACTCAACTTCATGCTCTCTCTCTCTCTCTCTCTCTCTCTCTCTCTCTCTCTCTCTCTCTTACACACACACACACACACACACACACACACACACATACATACACACATACACACACACACACACCCCACAAACATACACACAGAAACACAGTGCCTATTTTATTGGCCAGTGATTCCTGAGCATGAGACCAGCACTGAAGCATATGGATACATCCAGTGTCAGTCCATTGGAAAGCCTGATTTTCTCTCTCCCAGTACCTGTCATAAGAAATAGCTTCACAGTGCTGTGCCACTCTGTGCTTCCTCTCATTCTCCATGCTGGGCTCTCCCGAGGCTGCATCCTGTGCATGTTACCACAGTGTCTGTAACCTCACACAGGCATCATCCTTGTTTCTTCTAAAAAAATAATGTTTCCTTGAAATTTCCACCAGGTCCAGCTCATTAGCGATGTCTGCTTCCCCTTCTGCATGGATCCTGAGCCTTGAGGAAAGTGTGTAACAGAGTCATTCCATAGAAGCCTGAGTGCTGTCAAGTCTCTCAAACTCTGCACTTCGTGCAGTTGTTTATCTCAGAGTTAACTTGTGCTGCAGGAAAAAGATGTATAAAGTACAAGAGACATACAGAATAGCTGGGATGAGAAAAAAATTCTAAAGCAGTCCAGAGACCTCTTTTGCTTTTTTCTTCCATGTAAGAATACACTAACAAGCTGGTAGTCTACAAACCAAAAGATAACCCTGGCTAGAATATGGTCATGTAAAAGGCATCGTTAGTAAAGGGATGTTGTTTTCCACAAGCCATTCACCCTACTGTAATTTGCTGTAGATCCCCAGGGAGAGGAAGAACCTGAGCATGTAGGGAATAACTATACATATTGAACTTCCCAGGGAGAGTATCAAAATGGGTTAAGAGTAAAGTACCTGTCTCAATGAGACTAGAGGAAATACAAGAGAAATAGAATGTTTCAAGATATAACAAGTCAGAATATATCAACCTAACAGAATCTAGTTGATAGGAAACAAAAGAATCAAAAAAGTAAACATGAATATATACAAGTGTGTCTAGATTGAAAGTAGACATTTTGAGAATGTATCTTCATAGTTTACTAACATTAAGATCTTAATTAAAAGGTTTAGCTTAATGCCTCAACTGTGTCTTAAATATTATTTTAAATCTTATATCAACTTACAGATAAAAAGCAATAATGACTAATTTGTTAAAAATTAAATACTGTAGTTTTAGGAATACAGAATAGTACTGAGGAAATTAATTCTAAATATAGAATCTGAGATTTGTAGAAAGGACAAGATTAACATATAAAGGATTTATTCATGTTTAAACTTATTCATGCAGTATATACATGGAAGTCTTTATTCTTTCCAGATGAGTAAATATTATGGAAGAGCAAACCTTTCTTTAATTCATTTAAAACTTACATTTTCCTAAAGGTTATGTTTTATCTCAATGACCTAATGCCACATCATTACAGAGTATAATACTCTGACCTGTCTTTCTTGGTGTATTATACCTATTGCTTCTTAAGTCTGGGCTTCTCACAGGTTCCCAAACTCTGCTGTGACCTGGTGACTCTCTATGTGTGACTATATAAAAAGCCAGCATTTCCCCCTCTTTCACTGCAGTGGCACCAATTCAGAAGCTAGTGTTCTTTGCCTGAGCTTTGCTGTTCTCATTCGAGCTGTTTGTTTGAAGCTTTCCCTGTCCCACATAGATGCCTGTGATAGCTGCAGTTACCAATATTAGCTCTCCTTCAGTATGCCCTCTGCTCAAATCCCGCTGCAGCTGTGTGCAATTGGTTTGCCTCTCACTTTTGAGATAGTAGAATTGAGGTTACTTGACCTGCTCTGACCCCACAATACAGGAACTAAAAAGGATTTACTTTAAGCAGTATGGCCTTAGAAGTTATTTTTTCAAATCATTTTTAAAGTCTTGTTTTTGCATTGATCAAACTATGTCCAACATAATAAATTATTTCTCAATATTTCTATGTAGTGTATTTTTTGCTTATTATTTTCCTTTAAATGCAGTGACTAATACAAAGAGGCTGCAGAGGTTAGAGGTATACTGCCCCTAACTTCTACCAGCATACCATGGTCTAGTCCATGTGTTAAGTCTTAACCAAGGTAAAGGATGGACAGGGAAGATTGGGTTCCCAAGTAAGGGCGTGGTGCTGTATGACATGTGGGTGTGTGTTCCTTGGGTTTCTGACAACCTAGTAGGGAGTTCGTAAACCTCTCATGTCCTTCACTTAACACACAAATGGACTACATTTCTATGTGACAGGATGTTTATTTATGTTTTACATTATTTATCTGTTCTTTATTATTTAATTTTTACAACCTTCAATTTGAACCTAAGGTCTCATTCATGTTAGCCAATCCCTGTATCAGTGATTCAATTTTAGCCTTGCCCCCTCCTCCAGATAAAATGAGTTTGTTTTAAAGAGACAATGTTTCAAAATTGCCCAGAAAGGCTGGAGTTCTCAATTGTTCTGTTCAGCCTTTTAGGTAACTAAGACTCTGGACTCGCCAGGGACCTCTCACTATAAGGTAGTAGAGTCACTCACAACACCTGGTCCTAGGCTCCTCTCCATGTAACGTAGCATTTAGAATAATACATCTGTTTGGTTGCTATGGTGATTTTCAGTATATTACCTGCTCTATTTTTTCAGCCACTTTAAGTATTGGGTTGCAAATACATCTTCAGGCTCTTCCATTTGTCCATAGTGAGATCCAGCCCTTAAATACAATTGGTGAGGCTACTAGCTTCAGACCACTTTTCCTAAGAGGTTTACCTGTAGTTCATAAGATATGACATAATAAGGACATTAACAGCGTAGTGCTCATTTTTGCATGACAAAAACTCGTATCAGATCTATTCCTTTCTGAGATAATATTAGGTATAGGAACTTAGACTTTGTCGAGAAAGCATCATGTCATCAGAAGTCAGGCTGGTTACTTTACCTAAATACTTCCACTCAACAGGAAACCAAGAACATGGTGCTTAGAATAAAACCTATTTGATCTTTTTTGTGTGTTAAATTCTCTGTTAAATCTAGTATAGCCTTGTAATGACATTATCTATAAACTGAATGATGTCTTAAATCAGGTAAGGATTTTAATATTTATGCAATTAATTTTCTGACCAACAGGTGCAATAAAAAGCATTGTAAAGGCAAATAAAAAGCAAGAATTAATAAAAATACTTCTTTGCAAAAGAGAGTGTTGTAGAATTATCTTAAAGTCAGAAATGCATAAGGAAATAAGATACACACTTTAGTACTGATAATAAGAAATTATTTCTTTTTGGATCTTGAATTAACTTAATGATGTCAGGATAATATGGTGGGTTTGGGAGCTGAAAAAATCAAATATTTATAATTTTAAAATTCAGTTAATGTGTCTCTCTCAAGTCTAGAATTCTAATATTTTTCCCTCAAATTTGTAGGTCCCTGATAGTAGTTGGAAAGATATTTAGCAAACACACTTCTTCATGATTCATTTTGAAAATAACTTTTATGAGTGTAATAGAAGAGGCCTTTGTAAACTTTTTTTAAAATCCTAATTCACAGGCTGCTGCCAAGAGAAAATGAATAGTGTCTTTGAGATATTCACAAACATCCAGTGCGGATGAGGACGCTCACTCTGAAAGACGGAATTTATTCTATTTGCTGTATTAGAACCATTCTCAACAAAGGCTGTCCCCAGACCTCTCCTTCTCACTGTGTTACTGATGCACCAGATGTTGGAATGATTTTCTGTTCCTTCTGCAAATATCCAGACTTCCTGTATTGCTGAGCTCAGTTTCCTTTCCTTCTGGGACTTGGGAATCGTTAGCTCTGAAACAGACCCCAGAACGTGTCACACTTTACAGCCCAGCACAAGGAGACATGTTGAGATACAGGATCTTGTCAGAAGTAGTTTTTCGGTAACATGTGTTTTCTATGAAGGCCCTGTCTATTGACTAGAATCAAATGCTGAGGTGGAGTCCATGAGTGAATATACACTGGGCTTTAGTTGGACATTCTGACCCAGGAACTTCATTTCACTTACACATAATATATGTGAATGATCTATGCAAACACCAAGTCATAGAAACAGACATACAGAAAGGCCCTACGTGTACTTACGTGTACATGTACGTGTACATGATCCATTTTCCTTCCTTTGAATAATAACCTTCCATTTGCCCTTGGAAAACTACCCATTTCAATTTGTGGTTATGCTCTTTGATGATATTACCTAATTTATTGGTAAAAGTTATTCCCTCCACCACCATGATTAGGATCAATAATATTTCCAACATGTTGACTTATTCTATGGATAAGTTTACTAATTAGTAGACAAGTACAATCTGAAACTAAATTAACCATGTATCTTTCCATATTCTCTGTAAGAACAGGCTAATCATTTAAGCCACCCTTGGAAATTGACCTTCAGAAATGCATTAGACATGTTAAACACAAAAGAAATGTCAATGTTCACCATCTTTCTGCAGCTGTTACTGCACATCCGAGCCTGGAGAAACTCCGTCTAAGGGTTAGGCTACCCCAGAGGATGTGGGCCATAAAAAACTCATATTCATGAAAGCCTAATTGCTACTAAACTGTGTTTACCTTAGACAACAATCCCTCAGGCTTGTTAAACCAATGTAAATTGGACTGTGACACATTAAGAATGAACAGAATCATGAGTGACAGACAC
This sequence comes from Acomys minous, assembly GCF_964271855.1. Taxonomy (NCBI): domain Eukaryota; kingdom Metazoa; phylum Chordata; class Mammalia; order Rodentia; family Muridae; genus Acomys; species Acomys minous. The sequence continues at coordinate 70,081,081 of NC_140494.1, forward strand.
CATCGTGGTTTTCTTCACAAATAATTATGATTTTTCAAAAATCTGAATTTTGGAATCATCATCTTTTTGCTTTTATCAGTATAAAATATCAAGCTTTCTACTAAATTCTACACTCATTTTTTACAATATTATGACAATCCAAGAATGAAAATTGGTGTTCTCAGCCAAAGAGGTAAATACTAAAAGGAAGCAAGGAAGCATGTGAACACAGACATCAGAAAGCATGGCACTTCAGTTCCTGAGTGTGTGCATGGAGCATACAGAGCAGACACTCTCATTAGGTACCTCGGGTATTCACTAAGCTGACATGTAGCCTATCAGGACAGCCTTTTTTCTGAACATCACCATACTCAAAGGTAGAACTATTGAAAGGAGAAATTATTGGTTTTTTCCCCCCACATACTGGAAGGAGTATATTGATTTACCCATGAAATGCCCAAGAGATTATTCAAAATTATATATGGATAGTGGCTTTCTAAATTAAATATAATAAATTGTAAACAGCATTAAAAATGTGTGTCTTTAACCTCCATGTTCATTCTTGAAGCTAACTGGGTTTAACTGTCATCAACAAACACTGATGAGGATTTGGCTCCCAGTTACCAAGCCGACTTATTGATAGATAATTGTGGCTTACTACTTGCACAGCTGAGTATTGTTTCATGCTCTTTAAATTGACTGTATCACCCAACTATTTCCACTTTAGATTTATGTATAAATGTGCATAAATGTTAATGACTTGCTATTCCTCTTGTTACCCTTGAATCATTTATTTGCATCCATATGTCGCTTCAGAGAAAATGACATATTGGTTACGAAGTTTGCAAATGAGTTTTCTAATTAAACTCTAACCTTATATTTTTTTCCCTTGGTTACACCAATACCGTTGAGTGGTTGCAAAATGGTCATGTCACCCACCTCTGTGTGACTAGATCCTGTGTTGTATGCATACTAGTAATTGTTCAATTGTTTCAAGCAATGTGCTTTTGCTTCCATGTCCTTGAAACTATAAAATCATATTCCTATAATCTAATTCTTAATGTTTGCACTGCATATAGAATACATTGTGAAACTGAGACCATAGGTTCTTTTACAATTCTGGGACTATCTGTTTAGTAAGAACAGTGTCAAAAGCAGAACCCAAACAACATAATTGGTACTTTGATTTTTGAGGGTAATGTGACATTTTCTTGAGCATATTTTTAATACTTATGCATATTTAAATTAAAAGTGTGACCTGATATTCAAACAAACCAGCTATTTGCTGTCCAATTAGAAGGATGGATGTCTTACAGATGAGACAGGGTACCACAAAAGTCACTTGTCTGAGATACATGTTTACTATGGAAGAGATCACCTAAAGCTTAATCGTTTGCTAGCATTTTGACAGTGAATGATGATATTGGACAAGCTTTCTCTATCTACATCCAATGTTTGTCTATGTGTTAAGTAGGTGTTACCCAGACATGCTGTATGCTCTATGCTCAAGTCATGTCAACAAGGTATATTTGTGCCTCTAGAAGAGTAATCAGTAATTACAATTCTATCCTCTCAGAAAGATTGGATGAAACCAGCATCAGTATTGACAGACAGATCTCCTCTGGTAGGTCTATATATCTAGACACAGGATTATTGATTCCATCACACTCTAAATGTTTTATGGTCCCAATGGCATAAAAACTCATGATGGAGAAGCTCAGCCATGAACAGAGGTAGGTTGCCAGATGCCAAGCCATGCTTTCAGTTGCCCCAATACAGTTTTGCCATGACCATTGGGAGTGACTTGAATATAAATACTGGTTTAAGTCCAAGATTCTAACTTCTTGTGGCAGTAGTGTTCTGATGTGTAGCTAGCTCACATCGGCTAACCAGTCAATGATATTCCTGTTTTACAATTTAACTTCTCATTTATCATTAGCTAGCATTGATGTGAAACGTCAAAGTAAAAATTTTCCTGTTGAACAGCAGTCAGAAGTGAAAATTACTGTATCTGACTGAAGCTGTTTAGTCATAGAACAGTTGATATTTAAATTATGAAATCGCCAGGGCAGTATCAGTCTCTTGCCAAGATTTTCAAGTTCTGTGGCCCTGAGGAATTATTTTCTTTCCAAGTAGCAAGAGTTATTTTGCATCCTGAAAGCCAGTGGGGCTACTTTAAAAAAAAACCCGTCAACATTTTATGGCACAGGACTAGAGAAGAAAGCTCTTGCCAATCTCCTCTGTTTATTTACTTCCCAGCCCAGATGAACAGCCCACATCAGTTTTGCCACCCACATTATAAATAGCACAGTGAATTCATAAAGAGTCTTTCTTCAGAGTACGGAAATGATTTTGAAGTCTGATTAAACTCACAGTGTCCTTGTAATGGAGAAGGGAAGAATCACAGTATTCTGTCTAATTCCAAGGTCAAGAAAACAAGTGAAACAAAAGTTAAGTGGCTAGTCTCCATTTACTCAAATAAACTTATTCAGAAGAGCCAAAAATAAAGAGCCAAGCTCTTGGCCCATGCATCAGGCCCCCATGTGGCCTTACAGCTTTCAGAATCTTCTTTATTTTTAAGCTGAAGTTTTCCCACTCACTAGATTCAGACACACTGCCATCTATCGACTCACCAGGGAATGTGCCAGCACCAACCACCTGACCTCAGGACAGGGTGTGCTAAGAGGAAACCGACATCAGCTTTTCATGCCACATGCAGTCTTCAAGATGCCACTAGGTGATACATAGATGCAGGAGTAAATAGGATAATGGGACAGGAGATAAGTAAAATGAGTGTATTTTCTTCTCCATCAAGGAAGGGACACCCTAGTATTGATACAGGCAGAACAAGATAATATTCAACCATGTTGTCTGGTAAATATTCTATATTCTCAGTGGTTTGATAGTGAATTTATTACCTATAGTTTTGGATAGTCCAATGCAGCTGCCCCATCCTCCACACACACACACACGCATAAAACATCTTCAACAATGATATCTGCTATGTGCTGTCTCTGTATCATTTGAGTGTTTATAAGATAATCTTGTTAGTCCTACATCATATAAGGAAAGCTTCAGGCTGTGAGAAAGCCTCAGAATTGTGGATATAGAACATATAATCAGATATGCTCAAAGACTACAGTAATGAAAAAGTAGATTCTTGAGTACACTGAAACAAGCTTCCCTGTTAGAGACTGCTAACTGTCTCCTAGAAGTTTGGTCAATGCTATATCTCACCACAGCATCTTTTTAGCACTAACCACCACCTTCTGGAGAAGAAGAGTAACATGTTCAGACTTGATGAAGTGGTGGAATGCAGAATTATTATTTTAATCTTATTTTCATGACTATCAATTAAAGCTATGCCATATCTAAGAGTTGAAGATCTGTTGTTGGTCTACCTGTTAATTAAGATTTTGCTTATTTTGTCATCAAAAACAAACAACAACAACAACAAAAAGTGACACTAAGTATTTGAAGTAGATTGATGCTTGGTGAAGAAAATTGAGGGAAAATCAAAATTCTTTTGTGATAAATATGGCCCAGGTTTGATTTTCAGACCACACATAAGTGACTCACACTGTCTGTTGCTCCAACTTACATTAACACACATGTATGTGTACACATAGATACAGTAAGAAACATGAAAATGAAATAAATCTTTTCATGATAATAATATCTGCCTACAAGAAAAACCACATACTAGAGAAGCGTCAACAAAGCCCTAATTATTTGGCTGTACTTTATTTAAAATATTAAGAACTATTTTCTTCTGTGATGATCATTCATCAATGTGGTGCTTTAAAAATTTGTACAGAAATTATTTTTGAAAAGAGAAGAGTGTTATTATTTCAGTAACCTAAGAGCATTAGAGCAATTTGTTTTTATAATACAAAAATCCATAATAGAACAATCAGTGATATGAAATTTACCCTTTGAATTTCAGATCTTGAAAGGCAATCTGGAAAAAATCACTTACTTAACTTGTAATTACTATCTATACTTGATCATCAAAGTCTTTAAAGAAATAAATAATGGAAGAGAGGATGGAGAAACAAGAGGGAAGCTAGCAAGGGGGAAAACAAATACTGCATCTTTTTTACTCCTGTGGAATTCAACTTTATGTATGTGTACATACAGTGCATGCATATGCTATGAAAATACAAGGTGCTATCTGAAGGGAGAAGTTGGCTAGCTTGACAGAGATATTGATAGTAATAAGAATTTTAATATAAATGAAATACAACGATAAACATATATGAAAATGGATAAGAAAACCCACTATATTGTATATCAATATAAGCATTAGTTACAAGACAAGATATAAAGAAATGCTTTATTATGTGTAGTTTAGGCAGAAATGAATAACAATGTTGATAAGTGCTTTAAATCTCTAGAGTCTCTTTGCAGTAATGAAAGACTGGAGAAACAAGCAGAGGCAACCCACAATTGGAAGCCATGGAGGTTTTTACTCAGTGACATAAGAATATTATGAGGTCCTAATTGAAAATTATGTAGAGATAACTTCAGCTGAGAAATGTGTTCTCACATGCTCTGTTTGCTGTTGAGGGTTTGCCTGGTGCTATGTATTCTAATGCTACACAATGGATTCTGAAATTGGCTTGCAGTTAAGATGAGTACATGCCCACATACACCAGTAATAGTTGTTTAAACTTTGTTCTGCCTAATTTAACATTAACTGGCTAATAAATTATCTAAAAGCTTGTAACTAGGCAGAAGAGTGATAGATGGAGCTTAGGTTCCGTGAGCTTCGTGTCAGAGAAGGATCGTGAGGTAGGAGACAAAGCTGAAGAAGAAGGAAATCACCATGGGGCAGTATGGACCATGATCAGGTCACCATGAGGGGTGGCCTGTTAGCATATAAGTAGCCTGGGCAGGAACAATAATGGCAAATAATTTGAGGTGTGTAGCTGTGAAGTAGCAAAATATCTTAGAGGGTTGATATCTGCCCAGTTATTGTCCCTCAATGCATTTATAAGCCCAAAATGTCTCTGTGTCTTTTATTCAGGAACTAATGGTTTGAAGTGGAGTAAAAACCTGAAATACTCATTACTATAATTTGTGACTGTGGCCTATTGGATGTTGTAAGGTAGGAGTGAAGTCTAAGTATGCACATATGCAACATGAATAGACAAAAAGATATTAGAAGAAAGAGAAGCAATGGGAAGAGGTCAAGTATTTGGATATTTGAGCTTCGATAAAGAGCCAGATATGTGGAAGTTTCTACTAGAATGACTCTGGGTCACCAAATATTCTCACAAGTGGTAACAAAGACAAAATATTTGGTTCTGTCTCAAGTGCATTCATCTATGGCAATATTTCACAAAAATATGGTTATATCTGTTTCCATTTTTACTTGATGACAATACATCAAATTGGAGCCACCGTGAGGTTATAAATGTTCCCAGAACCTTCTCCTCTGCTACCCTTTCAGGTGTTATCTATGTGTTTTTTGTGTTATTTATTTATCCTACAGTGCCATATTTTTGATGATTTGAGTCAAAGCAGAGTTATAAAAACATGGTTTGCCTAGTTGTAGTTCTGAGAATCGGCTCAAGGCTGTTCCTACACTAAGCAAGTGCTGCAACAACTGAGCTACATTCCTGGCAGTATTACATCACAATTTAATTAAAAAGTAAAGGAGTGATTTCAAATACTTATTTATCATTATCATTGATCATTTTGAGTAGGAAATTGTACAATAAGCCATAGTTTCAAATCTATATGAGGCAGAGGAAGCATAGGTAGCAGTTGGTATTTCTCTCAATGTACCAGGAGATATGTATGAGTTCCCTGGCCAAAGTAGATAGTTTTATGAGCAAAGACAACTTGATAGGACAGAGCTACAAGGATAATCTTCCATATACTAACACTCATTATGCTTTTAATGAAGGAATTGATCTGTATTTGTTGTGAAGATTTGTCTAAATCTAAGAAATAAGCTGTCTGGAAGGATTAGAAGAAATGACCAAGAAGATACAAGAATACCTTTTTGCTGTTCACATTAACAAACAAGGTAAGACAAGAGAAAATATACAATTATAAATAGTGATGTGTAACACAACAAAACTCACATAAATCAAGGCAAAAGCAGAACATTTCAAGAATAAGGAAAAAAACTCTAAAATTATATTTGGATATTTAAAAGCTTTGCTCTTGACAAAAGTGATATAAATTCTAGGCAAACATTTCTAAAACTGAAAGATGTTGAGATGCTTTTCTAATCTATTAATGATTCCATCATCAGCCTTACACCAAATGTGAGAAAAAGAATTACAAGACGACCATAGGCCAATATTTACATAGAACATATATACAACTCAATGTATTTAAATAAATCAAATATATTAAAGAAATAATCCAAATATAAGCTATTTCAGGAAACACAAAGATGAATACCATTTTAATTTTTCATTGCTGTCATATTAATAAACTCCAAAATAGAATCATAATTCATTTAAAAATATGATGACAACTAAATTAATATTTCTTTTAAGAATACATTTAGCTTATGATGAAATTATGATAATTTGATGAAGAATTTCTTCAAAAACAAAATAATTATGTGTAATATTAAAATATCGTTTTCTTTTAAGATTAGGAACAGGAAAAAAATCCTTTCTTAAGCATTTACTGAGTATTCTAGTTTGTACACTCTGGCATGGAAAATAAACAAAACATCTTCAGAATAAAAATAAAAGAAAAATTAAAGGGCAGATCAAATCTCTATAGACAAATTG